>NW_024104765.1:1200000-2400000 GCF_003945595.2 Pipra filicauda
CAGAGACACAGTGTGAAGGAGAACAACTTGCTTTGTGTTATGGAGAGTTACCATCTTTTAGATATGTCAGGATGAACTCACAGCCACAGAAACCAGGATAAGGAAGAAGACGAACACGCTGCCTAGGAGCAATCAGCAGCATGACAAAGCTGTGCAGCAATATTGCACTTTAGGTGATCTGCTTGAAAGCACACAAAAAGCACGGCACTAGAGAGGCAAATTGATCCCCACTCATCAATCTGGTCTAGCACAGCCCCTCACAGAAGAGGGATCCATATATAACCACAGATGAACTTCAATTCCTGACACAGCTCTAAAGCAGATTTTGGTTTAAAAATGAAGATCAATAAAAGCACAAGTTTATTTTAACAAAATTTTCCTATATGAAATTTGTTTTCCTCTATGATATTTCAGCTAAAGCCTACTATAATCATTAAAACAACTTATACTAAAATGGTAAGTAGTATTTGCCCTCTTTAAAACTATGGAGCAGACAGAAGTCACCATTTGGAAACAGTTTTGCTCAAGTTCAAAAGCAGATTTCAACAGGAGAAGCCTCTTGTACAGGTACAAAATTATTACTTTTTCCACTCTGTCTCAAGATAGCACATTCCAAATCCCTAAAGCTGACCTAAAGGTTACCAGCTTGGGTGTTCCTCTATTCAAGTCAAGGCAACAACAACAGGCACAAGGACAGCTACTAGTTCTAAAGCCTTAGAGGGCTCAGGTATCAAAATAATCCTGTTAGTCCACAGATGACACAACCACTTGAAATAGGAAATATGGTGGATTTTTTCATGTATTTTCAGTGCATTTACATTAATTGAAACCATCCTAATGTCAGAATACTTTACATTCATTTTCCCGTGGAACAGCACGGGTGCTGAAAATCAAGTCCGCTAAAGGTAGTTTTCTCTTGAAATTAAGGGAAACTAGCAACAACAGAGAGGAATATTTCTAAATTAAGCCACAAATATTTGTCCCCTCCACCCAGATCTCAGGGGCTCATCACACAGCACACCAGCACTGTTTTCAATGACGTGGCAAACCACACCTAGTGAGCATGTTTGTATGGCCTTGTAAATTCACATATGCCACATATCCAGCACATCACCCTAAAAAAAGAAAAGTATTCCTTCCTGGTATTTTAAACTTATACAAGTTCATTATTTGCTTAGTGATCCTTCTTATCTCTCAGTTATGCAACTTGGGTGTGAGGGTAAGGGACATAATTTAGCAACAGATATATCATCCACATGAGGCATGTTTGTAAACAAGCCTGTCATTGACATATGTATGGTACAAGTCATCATAGCATTCAGTTTCTCCCCACCTTCCACGCTCCCACACAGGATAGTATTATTAAGGAATAAAGCCACTCTTCGAAGCTGATAATGCTTAATTCTCAAAACCAGATATGGGGAAAGCAAGGGCAAGACAGCGACTGACATACAAACCCAACTTGACTTTACAAGCTGTGGGAGAGGTTTTGCTCCAGCAGTGTCAGCGCTCCAGCTGTGCAAGCAGCTCCCAGGGGGGGAAGCCCGAGCACAGCTGGTCAGGGGCCACTGATCCAACACAGCCATACAGGAAGGACACGACCTGCCCTCCATTCCCTTTCCTGGGAAGCAAAACTTTCTCTTCCAGTAGTATTTCTCCTGGCATCGCCCACATCTCTTGAGGCACCTCTCTCACTTCAAGGATTCAAAAGAAAGCTTAGGAGTTGTAGGTATGAATTTTAACATGGAAACATGTCAAGTCAAACATGTGAACAAACACACACACACACACATAAGTAAATACAGCCTGTATAGCAATACTTCAACGAAACAAACTGACGCCACCCAGGCTAAGTGACCCTTGCCGATCCGTCCCCTCACAGGCACCTGCTCGGACAGGAGGCGATGCCAGAGGAGCAGGGCACACACAGCCATTTACCTTTGACTAAGGGTTCAAAGGTACGTTTCCAGGAACCAGCAAAAAAACGCGTGGGCGCACACAGAGACCTGGCAGCCGGCGTGTTTTGAACCGAATTAAGCTCGGAGGGCGGTTCCAGCGCCATCGCACTGCGAAGGAGAACGGACCCGGCCGGCCTCCGCCCGAACGCCGCCGCTCCCCGGCGGAACCACCACGGCGGCACCGCCGCGGCCGCGGCCCCGTCCCTCCCCTCCGCCGTGACCCCCGTCTCTCCTCCCCGCCACGGCCTTGGCCCCGGCTGCGGCCCCCGAGCCCCCCGCGACCCGGCCGCATCGGCCCGGGCAGCCCGTCAGGCCCGCCGCCGCCCCCGCCCGGCCCCGCCGCCTACCCGGGCTCTTGAGGTTGTACCGGGCCTCCATGGCAGCGGGCACCGCTCGCTGCCTCCGCGGCGGCTCCGGCGGCCGGGGGAGGAGGAAGGCCGGGCCCAGCCCCGCCCGCCTCGCCTCGGGAAACTCCCCTGACGTGGCAGCGGCGGCGACAGCCCCGCCAGGACCGCGGGGGGAGGCACCTGCCGGCCGGCACCGCCCCGGGCCCGGCCCCGGAACTGCAGCCGGCAGGGGACGGGGTGGTGCGGTACCCGGGCTGCGGCTGTGCTGTGGGGGCTGCAGGAGTGAAAATGTCCCCTCTGCGTGCCCGGCTCGTCTCAGCCTCCACCCACGGAGATGACGGGATGAGGTGCTCGGGACTTCATGGTTTGAAAACCATGGGTTTGAAAACTGGGAGTTTAGAAAAGGGGCTTCCAAGACCCCACAGACCCAGCGCGCACCCCGGCCCAAAAGACTTAACTGTACTGTAAGACTTAACTGTACTGTAAGACTTAGCAGCATCTTGTTTGTTGGTTTTCGGGATCGTGAAAGACTGAAACGGTATCATACGCCAATGATTGTTAGCTTAGGCAAGAATTATCAGCAACAGCTTAACTTGATTGCCACCTTTTCCATGTCACAGTCCCAGAGGGATATTTGTTTGCCTCTACAACTTGACCTCTCTGTCACTTGGTTACAGGACAGGCACTGCACACTTGGATAGCACCGTTAAGAATTTATAGCTAAGAAAATATCTAAAGTGGTCAGAATATCAGCAGTCTCAGTTTCCCTTTGATTCCGCACAAGCTGTAAATAAGAAACCTGTCAAAGCTCTTACATGCTTGTTTTCAAAGCTTATGCTAGCTTTGAAAATAGCTTGCATTGCCCTTAATTTCATTTATGAAATGAATTGTCCTTAATTTCATCTGTTACTTTTATAGTGATTAAAAATTAATTTTTTTCATGTTTTGATATCTTAGTTTTCTTTTTCTCTTTCCTTCTGTGATTGAACAGAATGGAAAAGAGTTGTAAACAAAAACATTTGAGCAGGCACATTTTTTTCACCTCTTCAGGTTCTCAGAATTTCAAAACAAGGCGTTACTCTTCCCTTTCCTGTTCTGTTGCACAGTGATTTAAGTAAAGAAAGCAACTTTACTCCACCTTAACAACTAGCAAAATTTTTGAAGGGGCAAAGTGATTGTCCTTTCTACAGGGCAAAGCACTATGAATAATAAAAAGTATCAATAACGTATAGCATCATTAATGTATAGGAGAAGGGAAGGGATGATGTCAGACATTGAGGTTCCCTACAGAGTACATTTCATGGCCAACAATTCTTTATGACATCTCAGCATTTCTAGCTAATGATGGCTGATCTGACCACTCGAGATGATGAGCTGCAGGCACTGGGTTCACAAACTATTTTGGTCCTTCTTGGCAGATATGTCCTATCTTTCCTTGTTTCCGAGAACCATCTTGATGTGCTGCGGGAGAGGGGCTCTGGGTCCATCTGTCACTAAATCATGCCTTTCCCTAAAGTAGGAGAGCAGTATTTTGCATTCAGAAATCTGGATTTCCATGTAAAAAGTTCTGGAATCCATTTTGGTAGAAGATAATTTTTGAAGTGGTATTATAACGTGAAAAATATAAAGTGATGGTTATTATGAAATTCTTAAGCGCAGTGTGGAGTTCAGCTTTGCCTTCTGGGCTCTGGCCTTTGACCCTGGCTGCCCTTACAGTGTCATTTTATATAGTTTAAGGAGGCAGCATCTGCAGTTAACATGAAAATTGGGCTTTTAACTGGAAAGGATATATAGTCACTGTAACTGCATGACAGCTAAGCAATATTGAAAATAAGCTGAATAGACTTAAAGCAACAGAAATTCACTGGGAGGAGGTGTGCATTTTCCCCATTTAAGTAAGCTACAGTGTGGCCTGGCTGGGCGCTGGGGCAATCACCATGAGATGTTGTGCAGAGCTAGCAGTACAAGTCTGCTTTCATTCTCAGAGGTACTGTTAGTTAAAAGTCAGAGCTGCAGGACATGAATGCTGCCAGATGAAGCTGCTGATTCCTGAGAGGTACTCGGCATACAGGTAGAGATCTGGGGATTAATTCCCAGCCCCACATGTCAGCAGCTTCTTGGGACAGATGAGGAGCAGGCACTGCAGAGCTCTTGCACAGTCAGTGTTGGCAGTCAAGAAGCAGCAGCCTCCCTCCTCTTCCTGCCTCTGGTTTAAAAATGCCCTTTGGATTTGTGTTTTCATCTGCCTTTTGTTTTGGCTTTTGCAGGAAGAAGCCATTTTGTGCTAGAACTTGTGGGTTTTAAAAACCAAATGCCAAATATAGTAGCAAAATTGCAGTCAAATCCTGCATGCTCGCAGCACTTCATGTAGCTTGTGTATCCTGTCATATGACCTAACTTGGTGAAAAAATAAACATGCTCAGCTGAAGCACATAGAAACTGAAAGTTTGTGTGAACACTGCTGCAACAAAGATTTTATTATTTAATACAGCACTGAATCCTTGCGGAAAGACTATGTATGACTTCATCAGATTGCTTGCAGCACAGCAAGAACCATCAGTTTTGATAACTCACAATATTTAAAATTGTGTGGTTTTATTAAATGTTTTACATTGAAGTAAGGCTTCAATTTGACAGAAAATAAATCACTAGTAATTTCTAATTTTTTAAATTTTCTGTTTTCTGAGAAGATGGTTTTACTCATGTTTCTATTTACTTCTCTGTAGTTATCTTTGGATGAAAACAGAGACTCTGATAGACCCACTTAACTTCAGAGCGAAGGAGCATATAGGCCCCTCTGTTGCAAAAAAAAAAAATCAAAATTAATGATAATCATAGGGTTTGATAAAATGCATAATTCTTCAATTGCAGCCATCTCCACTGTGAAAGAAAGGCCAGATCAGAATAAACATCTGGGCAGAATTCCGCTGAACACTTGCAGACTATGGATATACATTACTGAGCTGATTTCCTGAGGCTTACTTTATAACTAATGGAGAGAACTAGGAGCTTAAACACTAAAGTTCATCTTGTCTGGAATAGATGTTAGCTGTATGTCCAACAAATCGTGCTTTAAATGTTCCTGGACTTTTCAGTTAGCTGCAAAGGGAGCTGAAGCTAAGTCATCTGTGTTCTAGATCACTCTAGTTAGGTATTTTTATATGTATGTATATCTGCATCTGATATATATAGCTCTCTATATCTGAGAGAAATATATCCTGCATTTCCCCTCAGTTTAGAAGAGTTACAAGCCTCTTATTTTAACAGTAAGATTCTTGAGGAACTGACTTCAGAGTTCCAAGAAGGGAACTCAGCCAGTAGGAATGGGAATCACAAAGGTCCACATGTGGAGTTGGGGGGATGGACACTAAGAAGAGGGAGTTACTCTCAAAACCTCCCCTTTCTCTGGGAGGCAGGACACCTGTGTGACACAGGGTTTCAGTATTTGCACAAGTATTCTTGCAGATCTCAGGAATTATGCTAGTTAATGTGACACTGAACATTTATTTATTTGTGCAGGTCATATAATTGTATGAAGTAAGGTACATTTCAACAGTGCATACTGTGTTTAGTGATTACCTGAAGTCAGTTCAGAGTAGGGTTTGTATGCTTTGTAGGCTGTCTCATAAACTCAGCTACAAATTATTTATTCTAGAGATGGTTTGAGATCACAAAAACTTATGATAATACAGTAGTTCTTTGTACAAAGCTATCACACCCTGCTTTTACCAATTCACAAAATGTAAAGTGGCTTACCTAATTTATAATGCTACACTTTCAATACAGACAGTTGGCTGGAGAATTAAACTTTTATGGAATTAAGTAATCTAATATTAATCTGCCTATATTGTCAGTAGGAACAGATATGACTCACTTGGAAGAGAAATCATTACTGTGCTCATCTGTGACTAATACAGTCTCAGCTTTTAAAATCCTTTATGTGAATTCAGACCTTGTATGTCTGGATTCAACAAGTGCACCTCCTCCTCACTGATAAAAACAAGCATGGCATTGTGTAACCAATGCCCTGTAGCAATTGCACGGAGGCATGGTGCTTCTCAGGAAAGCAATTACTGTCTGTTCTTCAAGCTTAGTTCTAAGGCAACCATCTCACAAAATGGGCAGCTTTGCCAGCTGCCTTTCTAATTAACATTATTTCAGAAATGGAAGAAAGAGAACAGGGAAAGAAGTTCCTGGATTGCTTTAGCTGCCCAAGCAAGTGAGTGCCCAATCTGGACCATAGGTGCAGAGTTGGTGTGCAAGATGTTCCACAACGTGAAGTCAAAATAAAGGTACACATTTTCCACCTTTTTTTCCTTCCCTGAGGAACAGGAAGAGTCACACCAGCCACCTGACTCACATCCCTCTGGCATCATTGCTGTAATAGTTCAGATAGCTTCCTGGTTCAGAAGACATGTGCAAAGGCCCAAGTCAAAGCTGAAGCTGCTGTCCAAGTGACAGCTGTTTGTGACTCTGAACTTCCCTGATCTAGTTGATCTATCTTTAGCAGCTGTAGATAATAGTTGAAATTTTCTCTGGTGCATACTCTTTACCATATAAAATGCAGAGAACACTAGTCTCTGATTTTATCTCTAGATAGTGGGAGAGCAGTTGCAAACTATTCAGATTAAAAATTTAATCTCCTATATAAGGAGAAAAGGCTAGTAACAACCTTTGACTCATTCAACCAGTTTTTCACAATCCTTCCTCTTCAGGAAGGATTCAGAGCTTCAGGCCCCAGATTTTCTTTTTGTCACTTTTTCCTTATGTGAGTTGCTCCCTATGCCCCTTCACTTTAACTTACTCTCATAAGCTTCCTTCTGGGAAGGGAGCACCTGTCCTCACAATTACTCATCAGGCAGAGGGAAAGCAGTCAGGGTCACTCACGTCTGTTGGACTGCCATCCAGAAGTCTTTCCACCTCATCCATTCCAAAAATGTTACTCACTACTTTAATGGGAACTTGCATGTTCCTGCTTGCATACAGTTGCTTGCATACAGCTGCTTGCATACAGCTCCTACTGACTCAGCAATAGCAATAAAGGACTGGTGAGCAAGCTCTTAATTTAAAGCTCCTCAAAAAGTGTTTACCAACTGGTGTAAGGGTGATTAAAGCTTACTGTGTCATTAACCAAGATATATTGAGGGAACAGCTGTCTTCACCAGCCAGCAGATATCTGGGACACCCAGGAATTTCTCAGGTTGTTAGTGGAAAACTAGGGCTTGATTCAATTGCACACATATAAACATCAGATGCCATATGAGGTATCCTAATGTATGCCAGATATCCATATGGAGCAGAAAGGCATGATATGGGATACTGGCGTGGATCTGAACAAAGGGGTGCAGACTGGCAGGGGATGCAGGCTGCAGAGGAATTTATTCTGAAAGAGAAATAACAAAAGCTGCAAACAATTGTGCAGTCTGGTGCTGTCATATCTATTCAGATTAGAGGTTTATAGCTTGGATTTTAATAGTAGCAGTATAAAAAAGGGAGATAAGAAAGGAACAAACTTCTGCCATGCTGAGGAACTTTTATGAATGCACTTACTTCATAGAAGTCAGAAGCTTTCATGGGAGAGGGTGGATTGAGTAAAGCAGGAAAGGCATTTATAATCTGTCAAAATTTAAAGCCAATACTGAAGTTTCTGCATAATGGACTTTATGAAGAATGCAGAATTTGGAATGACTGCTGCTTTACAGATAGAAAATGTGGAACTGAAATATGAAATTACTGAAGGAATAGAACTGGAAGGAGTGCTGAGCAAGGGCAACAGGCCTGGTGGGAGTGAGTTGATTTGCATGCCTCTGCTGCAAAGCTTGCATTCAGCACTTAGGATGTGAGACCAAGACAGCATGATGAACGGCATACTGACAGTCCGAGGAAGTTCAAGCAGCTGAAAACGAGTATTGAAAGAGAAACAATTTGTGGATCAGACCCTTTGGCTCACCAGAGGATAATTCAGTCTTGGAAAAGGGCATTGCAAAGAAGAGGAGGGTGGTTCTACTTCTCAGCGCAGAGTTTAGACAAAGATGTTGGCCCCTGTGACCTTTTAATTTGGCTCTACTGGGTTTCCCAGAAGGCAACTCCTGTTCTCTCTGTATATTGCTTTGCAAAACGAGTTGAGGTAGATTACAGTTCCCATGGCCCAGATGGCTCTGAGGTTCCGCTTGGACATAGACTGTTCGCTCTCCTTGCACTGAGCAGAGGCTCTGGAACATTGCTGCTCTCTTGCTTTAGAATTAATTTCCACTTTCAAGTGTGAATGTGTTCATGTGGTTTATACTTGTATTTGTACCGACACTACCCTTTAGTCCAGCACAGCTCAGAATGGCTTTTTGCACTGAGCAGAGATTAAAACCTATACCAGGGGTAAATCTTGCTAAATAGCAAAGGAGGCTTTGATGCTGTCCTGTGACTCCCTGCCAGGACACTACTACATGGGCCTTTGAGGGCCATAGGTGGAACCGAGCTCACCCAGACCACCTCCACATGGTTGCATCCAGTTATGATAAGCCCATTGTCTTTCCTTGGTTTACATTTTGTGAAAGGCAGCTTGAATACATTGAAATGTTCTGGCCTACACACTAAGTGACTCTGTACTTTTTTCTTGTCTCTCACATTTGCACTCATCTATAAAGTGTTTAATCCCAACCCTTCTCAATTTAGGCTAATGCATGTTTAGTTGTTGGCTTGGTTTTTGTTTTGTTTTTTTTAAGAAAGGATATCAGTATAGTGTTTTCTTTTTTTTTTTTCCCCTAGTATTCAGCAATTCTGAAATAAATAATCCTTCCTTCTTGTAGCAGGTCCAGGTATTACTAAGGGAATTCAGTGGAGTATCTCCTCTTACTAGTCTCATGAAAATCTCTTACCTAATCAAAAATATGTTAGTTTAGTCCAAGAGACATTGTGATAGACTGCTGCACTAGATTTTTTTCCTTGGCATATTTATCTATATTAATCTTTTATTTTAAAATATGTTATGGAGATGATTAATAAATGTTTAAAATCTGAGTGCCAGTATAAACTGTAACTTGAATACGAACATGTATTTTATGGTGTGCATACATACCAGGAATACAGAGATAAACTGAACCTTTTTAAGCATGTTAATAGGATGTAATGGATTTTATATGGTTTAGATATTTTTCTACTCGGTATTTTTTCAGTGGTTTTTTGCTCAAGACCTCACCTGTAGTTCATAATGTGTATTAGCCAAAGACAACAGGCTGGCAGGAACCAAGAAGACAGGGTATCAGACCTGTTTTATGATGAAACATGAAATACAGAGGTAGCAAACTGAGAAAGGTAACACAGAAAGTATCAGGGAGAAAACAAATTAAAATAAACAGTCTGCTAGAGCCTTTTTAAAATGTAGCTATTTGAAGATATGTGCATGAGTTAATGTGCAAATATTAATACAGTGAGCAGTCAAGTGGGATGTCAACCATATGCCACTGTATTAGAGGAGCCCAAAAAAACTTCCCAACCAAGTTTATTTCTCATTTTCCACACAGCTGAAACAGGTGAAACTGATGTGTTTATCTGTAATGGAATCAATTCACATGTGGCTATTGATAAATATTTAGAATCTAAATAATAAATTTTGGTGTTAATAATCTGCCCACCGAAAAGGACAGAGATAAAGCAACAGCATGATGTAAAAATGCCTTGCACATCATTCAGTACAAAAATGGAAAAACCTCCATGTTCAATTTAAGAAAAAAATACTCCACAATGAATACTGCCAATGACAGGGACAGTAAATATGTCGTTAAAGCAAAAAGTCACTACTGTATACAATGTTTAGGGTCGTTTTCTTTAATTCTTCAACTTAATCTGATGATGCATATAAAAATGGAGTTGATAGGTTCTTTAAATTTTCTTTTAAAAATCACTGCACTGCTTTCAAAGAATGAACTCCCTTAGTATAAAACTATCAGGAGCGCAATTTCACACTCAGGAAAACCCAGAATCTTTGTTTTAATGAGAAAAAAAATTGTTCTATCACAAAACATGAGATCTCAAATGATCAATTTGAATTATGTTTTATCAGAGTAGTTTCTTCCTGTCAGTTACACTTCCATGATAATGCACAGCACATCTGTAATCACTGATTTTTAGAAACACATTCCAGCACTTTAACATTTTAAATAGCCACATTCCAGTGCATGCTCAAGGATGCATTTTAACTCTTCACAGAATACATTACATACTCTAGGCTGCTGCCTCTTAAATTACTTATAGAGATTGCCTCGATTATAACAAGTTGTTTGAACCAAAGTTTTATAGTTACTCAGCTCTTGATTTTAAAATGTCTGCGGGACACTAAATTGGTCTGCGTTTATTGTAAAAAAAAGTGTTTTTAAAGAGACATGGTTAGCTCAATAATGGTCCCTACCATTTCTAGGCAACTCCAATGATATGTAAAAAATGGGGACTCGTGGATCAGGTATTTTAGAAATACTGGACTATTTGGAAAGTAATTACTTCTTGCACAATTTCTAATTTTAGAAAAGGTATCTCAACACTGCCTTGTCAGAAGTGGGTCTTGTAGCATATGGGGTATTTCATTCCTTTAAAATAAAAACTAGAATCTCAATAAAATTTAAAAGAAAAAGCAAGAAAGAACCTTGCATGCCTCACTCAGTGCTCAATCACTTCAGCTAGAATGTGAAAATCTGAGGTACTAATTAGAAAATTACTCAGAAGTGAAACATGTGAGTTATTACCTAACCTGGACATACCAAAGTTAAATAGTAAAACTAATGCATTTTTAGCATTCAACTTTATATTTATATTTGAAACATAAGTAATCTGATAAAAATTATCCTTACTCTGATAATATCCAATTAGAAATTTTATGCATTAGCTAACATCATCTCCACTAAATTATGCAACATAGTCTATTCCAAATTCTAGAAGGGAGGATAAGAGCTAACTTCACTCTCTTAAATAAACTGATAATCTCTAATACAAGGGTATGTATGACTGTATAGAACTCAGACCAAATATATGGAAGCTACATTCAGTTATGATTCATACCATAGCCATTATGATGAGATACTTTGTTTACACAGAGGAGAAGAAAAAGAAAAGAAAAAAAAAGTCTGGCCCCGCCTGGTAGGTGTTCTTAGTCCCACACAGTCACCTACACCTGAAGGAATGAAGGGAGAAGGACAGAGACTATGACCAAGTGGTAGATCTCAACAAATTTAAAGACAAATGCACGGCCAGAAATTATGGCAGCCCTTCAATGACAGTCCTGTGGACTGGAAAGCTGCCAAAAGGTAGCTGTTACCCACCACTGCTTTGGTGAACTCTGAAAACAGCTTTGCATTACGTTAACTGAAGGGCTGGTCAGAAGAGCTGCGCTCAACTAAGTTGACAGGTGGTAACAGCACCAAAAGGAATTTGAACTCTACAGCTGCTGTCACTATCCTTCACACTGGCACCAAGACCAGTACTTTTCACTATTATCAATGTTTCTTACCTTCCTGAGCACCTAGAACTGCCTTACTTATCAAGTGGGTCTTGATGGAGCTGTTGACTAGCATCTTTTCCTAAGAACTCCACGTATGTTCAATAGTGCCAATTTGTTCCTAAAAAGCAAAGCCATGTAAATCAGGCAGCAATAAAGGGTTTGGAAACTACTGGTCTCCCTTTTGGCAGATGTCTGTGTGAAGAGCCTTTGCATTCATGCCAACTGGCTCTGCCAAATCGTGTATTCAGTATGGTACTTGAGCTTCCAGGTGTGCCCATATAGCATACAGCAACTCTGAATGTGCATCCAAACCACAACTTAGCCTTGCCTACCACAGGTTAAACCCTTCCTTGTTCAACAGAAGCCAGCAAACTCTGGGGGCTCATAACTCACTAAAAGACACGCAGCATTATGCCTCACCTTGGCTAAGACAAAAACTTTCAAATTCAACCTTCCCCCATCTCCAGAGCTACCTCGGCTGGTGGCAGATTAGCTGTGAAAAAGGTACATCTCACGTAACCGGTTTCTGGCATACAGAAAGCAGCCTCCATTCAGGTCAAGTTCTTCCCACTCCCAAGAGCCGCCAACAACATGACTGTGCATGCAATTGGTTTGTAGCGGGACTGGTAAAAGAAAAGAGTTGCTCTTCTGACTAGGAACTATAATTTTGTATCACTAATTCAACAAAAACACTGGATAAAGAACTTGGAAAGCAAGTGTTACTTCTTTTTATGTTTGAGATTGCTCTGCTGTCCTGGCCAATCCTGTGGTAAATCTGTCCATATTCAACATTAAAATAAAAAGTAGTGATGTATGCTGATTACTACAGCAGATAGATTGTCCAGTCCTCATTTTAATGGTCTCTTCTTGATTTCAGTCACAGATGGACCCCTGTTAGAGGGAATCAGAACCCAGTGCTCACATCTTTATGACTTCTTATCAGTACATCAGAACGTAAGGGTGGAAATACATACAGAGTCTTCACTGTGCCAACTGTACATGTGTAGGCTCTCAAGACAAACTTAGCAATGTAACTTCAACTTACAAATACAACACACTTCTCTGAAGCCTTATAAAAATACCAGTGCAACATAGAGCCATTTTACAAAACAATTGTCTTTATAGAAAGGTATTTTAGTGGCATATGCTGAGGTAAATAATAAAAATAGACCCAAGAGAGGGCATGACCAGTGTTATGGAGAACTCCAGATGAAATTTGGCCAAAAGCCTGTTTTATAAAAGCTAGTATTTACCTACCAGTTATGATCCCTGGTAAGGTGCTTATTGCTGTAATACTTCAAAATTATTCTTCAGTTTACAAATTGAAAAATATACGAAATTAGATCTGTATGAATGTTAGGTATTAGCTGTCACAAATTTTAAAAGGCATTGTACCAAGTTTTCTTAATTGTTTACTAACCAATTTGATTGTAGCAGGTAAATAAACTACAGCATACATTTTACCTGACACCATGCATCAAAATCACCATAAAAACTAAGTTTATCAAAGTCCAACTCCACAAGGAAAACATGAAAAAGTGCAAATTATGTACCCAGTATTTCTGTCACAGCTGTTTTTTCTTAATATGGCATGAAAAAGGTTTACAGCATATATTAAGAAAATTCTTACAAGTGTTCACCTCAATGTTTATATACACAACGTTTTGCTCAAAGTGCTCACTATATGAAAAAAACTGATTGGATAAAAATATTTAAACAGTGCTTTCTGAACGTTGAGGGAAAAGTCATATAATACATCAGTCCCGTTTGTTTTCCTCTTCACTCAGTGCAATGAGATGCAGAAGTCAGATCAACTTCATAAAAACTTCGCTTGCCACATTGCCAGAAAACCGCGGTTACAGTGGCATTCTTGGTGTCCCATTGGGAGTGGGTCTTTTATTTTTTTGCATGTGGCTTTGATGTTTTCGAGATCTTACTACTTTCATTCTTACTTCAAATACTTCTTGTATGGCTTTTCGAAAACAATGGAAATTGTAGTCTATTAATCCTACAAAGACAGAAATGTTTTACATTTTAATAAAGACATTCATACAAATTAGGTAATGAAAAAATTGCTCATATTCTACATTTAGTGAAATACCATACTCTCTCTGGAGGTCATATTCAGTGAACTGTCCAGGCATTTTTTAACGCTCTAAGCAAAAGCACATTTGATAAATACAAATAACTCAGTCAGCATTATAGCTTGATACTATGTCCAATATTAAATATACTTATTAATTTTAAGAGAAAACAAAAAGAAATTCATTGGCAGATATTAAGCTTTAACTTATAAAGGGCTTTGAAGAAGTGCTCAATACACAAGAAGAAAAACTGAAATCTTTCATAAAATATGGTGCCATGTTGGAAATCTGCTTTACAGAATAACTGTGATAAAAATAAGTAGCATCTAGTAATCAAAGAATTTTCATTTTTTGACAATACATCAGCTTTGAAATGGATGCTTGATAGAAATACTACCAAATCTCAGCCATCTATACTTCATCTTACTTTGTAATTGAAAGTAACACAATAGACATGCTGTTAGATTACATACATATGTAAGATAACATTAGCATGTGAGTGGGCTGAATGTGATCCCACAGAAAAGCTGTAAAGCAATATTGGTAGTCAATCGGAAGACTTAGTGAGTGCTACAATTGTGTAATACCACAATAACCTCATTCAATGTTAAAGCCATAAGCTTTCTTAACTCAAATACTGCCGTGTTTCTCACTTCAATTTCCCTAACAGGATATTACAGGTATTGTAAGTGGTTAAAATCCACTGTATTACACTTTGTGATTTTTCTTCCCAGGAATTATTTTCCCTCTCCCAGACCAAGTATTATGTGGAAGTCAACAGGCGTGAAAAGTTATAATAGAACTGTACTGTTATAGAGTGCAAGCTATGAAGTGTCCCAACTATGCAGACACAACAACCTAATGCAGTTTTGGACAACCCCTAATGGGTGTTTATTGAACGTGGTGTCTTTTCGCAAACAGAGTTGTTAGTAGGTATGTGGAACTAACACATCTTATGCTTACAGCGGAGAAAGGAAGTGACCACATCCCACATTCATTTGTAATAAAAGATGTAAGGGTATGAAAGAGACATTTGATGAGCTGAAGTTTATAAAAAGCTCATTGGCCTGTCAAGCAGCCCAGCAGACACGGTATGAGTGCTGTATTTACAAACACACCAACACTGACTAGTGAATTAATATCACAAGATGGGGAACACAAGCCCAGATCACAGCTTGTTCTTCTGATGAGTTCTGATCTCAGGACATTTCACTAAGACCATTAACTCAGTGAACATCATGCCAGTGAGCAGACAGATCATGAACTAAGCTTTCAGTATTCACCCTGTCCCTTGTCAGAAAGATAACCAAGGAATTTTAAACACTTTAACTGCAAAATATGAAAGCTGCCTAGGTCTAAACATGCGACTTTCCAAAAGCCTCCTTTCAGATATAAGAAAAGCAAGAACATGTTTCTTTCTGTCAGCCAGTTTCAATAATTTTCCCGCGTTTATGGCACACAAGCTGTTCTAAACGTGTATGCTGGTGTCAACAGGTAAAAATCAATGTCAGCCAAGAGAAACTGAAACATTCTGCTGTTGCAGATGGAAGCTTTACTGCACGGGATGTAAATTTTCAAATGATTTCGTATCAGAAAGTTGTCAAATACATTTATGATTTCATCTTATCTTAATGTCAGCACAAATACTTCATGCTTTTAAACATGTTAGGTAAACTTTATCAGGCTGTACTTACCTTTAATACTTATGATACAGGTAGAGAGTGTTATCAGCTAATAACAACCACAGTTATTCATTAACTTGCTAATAGAAGGGAAAAGCAATGCATTACCAGAAAAGGGAAAAATACCTTTTCTCTCAAAGCTTTCTTCTCTGACAAAACAAACAAGAGCGAGGAATTTTGTCACCTCTTTTAAATAAAGGACAGTTGTATTGTTCAGTTTTATGATTGCCATTGACTCTTTGTCGTAAGGAGTTCCAGTGCCATCATCTTTAAGCCTAAAGAGCAATATTCAAACAAATAAACATAAAAAGATAAGCCACCAGATGAGCCAACAAAAGTAGTCCTACATTAGTTCTTTCACCAAATAATCTTAAAATTTATGAAATTTTCATTTTAACTTTTCAGGGAGACTCTTCTTCAAACTACACACTTCGTAAACTAAGAAGACAAAGAGATTAAATTGTTTATCCAATCACACACCAAATCTTAGACCTGCAGTTAGAATCAGATTGTTTGATTGCCAAGTGCCTGAACCGGAGCCTTATTTTTTTCCTCTGTTAGTTACCAACCATTTGCCATAATGCTGATGGGTTTTTTTTAATCAATGCACTATATTATGACTTATCTAAAAACACGTGAAACAGTGTACTGTACTGATAATTCCAAAAACAGAAACCTTGCTTGAGCAGTGGCAACTGATTGATAGTTTATGACATTATGAGACTTTGCTCATGAGATGCTGACTTTTGCAACATCATATCATGAAAAGAGATTTCCCCTTCACAGATGATGTGTCATAATGATCACTGTATTAGTTTTTGTGCCTTGTAATTTTATCCTCATTCCTGAATGCACACAAGGATATTGTTAAATGGATAGTTATTACCAACCTCACAGAACAATTACTCTCAATAATATATTAAAATTACAAGTTCCACAGATGTTCCAGGAATAGAGGACAAGAAATGAATTGTAATATCATGTCTTTAGTCTGTAGCTAAAAAAACGGCAAGCAGATTTCTGGTGATAAATGCTAAATGGCTACACAAAGACAGTGGTGGCATGACATATTGTGAATAAAGAGGCCCACAAGTGGTGTTGTACAGATAATTATTAAATGCACAGAACTACACAGCAGCATCTTTCTCGGTACAAAAATCAGCATCCTTTATTTTATATCTCTGCAAAACAAGTTCCTATACAGTTACTGAAGTGACTACTACAAATTCTGAAACACGGTAGAATGCACAATCAGAAATTTTAGAAAGGTATTCAACAATTTGTTGTTCTTTTGAAGTTCTAATGCTTATTGCACATCTGCACCATGACTCTCCCCGGTACTTTCTCCAAGAGTGCACGAAGTCTGTCAATGGATACAAATGCAAAGCTACCAAAGCCTACCACACTCTAACCATACTGTGCTTGGACCTCCAAGTGTATGCAACTTAATGCACTAATTCTTAATGTGCCCCTGCCTTTCCCTGGAATGGCTGGCATTACATTTGGCCAAGAGCCAAGTCATTGAAAACATAACTTGCAAGAAAATGTACATGACACTCCAGGAGATCTCCAGTTGCTCATGTATTAGAAGGAGAAATTGAAAAAAAACCCAGAAAAGTCACGTAGGGAAAAGAGGACAAAGAGAGAACTGAAGCAAGAGAGAAGCAACTCTCTGAGGCCATTAGAGGCCACTAGCTATTAAACAAAAATTAATATGGCCCCATATATTTTAAAACAGGATGCATCCTTCTGTTGACTTTGTCCCCGCAGAACAAAAAGATAATGTTTCCTTTCATTTTAAGTTGGTTTCTTCCAACTCTTTCCTCCAAGTACAATTAGAATAGAAAGAAGATGACGTTCATAAAAAAGGCTGAGAAGGGAGCTGTGCTTGTTGCTGGGAAGGGATCTGTACCTCAGAAGCCTGCCGTTTGTTTTCTGCTTCTCCCGTCCTGACAAATTGCACATTGTTGTTTATGCCCACATCACTCCAATTCTGAGGATATTCAGGTTCTAGGTACACAGTTTTATGGAAAACATTCACAATTTACTTACCCATATATACAAGAAATGTCAATCACAACATCTATCATATCACAGCAGAGCTCATAAGTTTGCATATCCACTGGAGTACTGTCCGTTGCAATGTAGATCTTACTGACTACATCAAATAAAAATGCTTTTTCAATCCCAGAATTCTATTTAAGAGAAGAAAAAAGAAAAATAAAGTGGGAGCCAAGTCTTCAAATTAACACCAAGCTTTTTTGTTCCCTTGCCTATTATACAAAAAGCTAGGCTAAAGAAGTAGAAGTTAAACTGCAATCAAGCTCATTTTGAAAGAACTGTACATACAGCACTGTCATATTTGTAGCAAACCATAATGCTCACAGACCTTCCAAAAATTTCTGCCTCTGAGCAGACAATGCCTAGTTACGCTCCCAAACTTCCCCTCTCAGGAACACACCTGGAGAGATTACATTTATTTTCACTGGAAAATGCAGGGGTAGGGGAAAAAAGTCTTCCAATTTCAAGCTTTTGGATTTTTGATTGCAGCAATGGACATAAAAAGAGAGCCACGATTTAAAGTTCTTCTGGCTGGACATGTAAGAAGGTAGAAATAAAGGAAAGAAAGGTGATGCACAAAGAAGGCAGTAAAGTTCAGGAACAAGTTTCTCAAGGAAATTAAAAAATTTTCTCACTGGGGTCTGTAGCTGTTCTACTGTCTGTAGAACATCTTTTAGGATCACAGCACAAAGACCAGTATTTTGATGGTGCATTCACCTTTCATGTAGCATTGGTGGTTAAAGCCATATTTATAATGCTAAGGCTTGCTAAAGTGATGACAGCTATGTTCCTGACATCCTGCCAAGCTGATTAAGACTCTCTCCATACTGGAGATGTATCATATTCACAGCCCTGAGAGGCTAGCAGGAATGCTAGCTCATACTCTTTGTGCAGATAAGGTCAACTGCCATAAGCCTCTGCTTCCTGGAAAAAAAAATGTGTACTGCTTAACTGAAAACAGTAGCCTTGCTTGCTGATATCAAGGGATTACACCTGGGCAGCTGTCCCAGCATGAAAAAAAAAGGGCAATTTCCCAGTAGTGCTAAAGCTCAAACTATAAGATATGCTTTGGAATCCACCTATACAGCAAGTTTCTCCATCAAACCGAACTGTCTCCATATATGGGCTTCTCTTTTTAACAGGGTTTGGGACTGCTGCCAGAGCAGTTTTGTAACTAACAAAAACCACACTGAAAATCCCTAACAAGTTTTAATAGTTTCAGCTTCCTTTGTAGTTACAGAACTTTTCCTTTATCTTCTTTCTTTTCTAAGTCAACTGTTTAACACATAGTTAAGAGACTAAAGTGATGACTCTGCTTTCCGTATTTCCTGAAATACGTAGAAATTCTCAAGGAAAAACTCGAGGAAAAAGACCGAAATTGCAGAAACAATAATTACATGTTATATAAAATCAGGAAAAGGTGGGAAAAAGTACTATTCAAAGACACATTACATCATTAATGCTCAGTCAGGGAAAATGACGATAAGATAGAGCAGGTGGGTTCCTTATTAGAGAAAAAAAGGCCAACAGTGGCCTTATGCAGCATAATGAAAGGCTGACATTGATGTCAATGAGAGCAATGTCTGAATAAGCAGTACTTCTCTCTGGCATAACCCTACAGTTTACAGAGAAGATGCAATGTGCTACATGCAACATGCTAGAAGCTCTATGAAGCACTCTGAATCGATGTAAAAGTATTCCATGGTTAATCTGAACCAAGAGAGTCATTGTGAAAAATCTGCAATGAATATATGAGATTTTATTTTGGATAGGTAAAAACCATAAGATAGTTGAAATTCAAACGTGTTTCTCAACTATACTGGGTGTGATGATGTAGAAGGCAGTTTCTATTCTTTAAATAGAGTGGGTTCAGTAAAACTGGTTGTATTTCTCCAATTCCTAGGTTAAGTAAACGGCCTATCGTTTTCTTTCTTGAAAGTATGAAGAGTAAGCCAAGATTTGGTCCTAAAAAGCAATTCTTGAAAGAACTTAAGAGAATATCTCCAGTCACATACAGTTAGGAATGAATTCTGGACAGTTATTTAAACAGGCCTTACAGCAAACAGATTTCATGAATTAATTTTAAGTACTACATTTCAATTTACTGATTACAAAATTTAAATCATTAAATGAACAGAACTGTACATAGTTTTGGTTTTACCATAATAATTAATTGTTTGTTTTGAAAACATGCTTTTTAATAGCCCTCAAAACAAACCAAACAATCCTAAAACAAAAATCCACATTCACATTGTCACACAACTTGATTTCTTAGTAAGGCCGTGGTAATTAAGAAACAGGCATCCTTCAATATGAAGCTGATAAGTATGTTAGGTAGGATTTACATGAATGTACAGACCAATTGTTATTTTATGACTTAAAAGCAGCTACATTAAAGAATGTAGAAGCACTATTATCACACTGATGGTTCCTCAAACATACAAGCTCACACACTGTGGTAGTATAAATTTAGGCAAAAGCCTACAGTGAACTTAAGAGTGATCACAGATCTATTTCTGTAATCATCAGCTTTTTGTGTTGGAAGTCCCCATGGCATAAAGGAAAGCACATCCTCACGAATACTGCTGCAAAACTGAGAGTAGAACATGAATACACCCACACTGATATCCACCACACTGGCTTCCTGAGGTAAGGCATGACCAAAATCCATGTCAAGATCTGTTGTGAATAAGTTGCTAAGGTAAAGAGGCACCCGCTAACTAATTCTAGGCTGGAGAAGGATGTTTAGTCTTCCTCTGGTTGCAAATAGTCATTCCAAGTCTCTCTGTCCAGAGACAGAAGATGCTTGTAAAAACAGACAGGAAGCATGAGGACAGTGATGCAGCTACACCCAGCTCCAGGTTACTCACAAACTGGAGCCAAGGAACAGTCTGAGATTCTTTCCCCTACCAAACAGGGGAAATAAACACACTTCTCTCACTTTTTGGACTTCCCATTCATTCGAAATAGTTGTTCTTCCTTA
Source organism: Pipra filicauda (assembly GCF_003945595.2). Lineage (NCBI taxonomy): Eukaryota > Metazoa > Chordata > Aves > Passeriformes > Pipridae > Pipra > Pipra filicauda. The sequence continues at coordinate 1,220,600 of NW_024104765.1, forward strand.
CAAATTATACCTGATATTCCAGATATGATTGGAAATGGGTGTTCCAGACACATGTGCAACTGTCATGTCATTCATGAAGCAGCTTGTGATCAATTCATGTAGTGATTTCATACAAATTCTTCACCAACTCCAAACAGTGAGGAGACCTCATACAGAGATCTGACTCACAATATGAGTGACTGGTGATTCTGGCACAAGGAGTACCATCACTCAGACAGCTTTCTCATTAAGACTGTAGCATATTCAGTATCTAATTTCTCCAAAACTTGTCATCATTCTTTCATTACTTTTCTGTCCTAAGTGGAGTTTGAGACTGGACAATAACTAGTATACAGTCCAGCTATCTTAGTAGAAATAGATCTTTGTAACAAACCATTTATTATGAAACAGCATAATTTGTTGCTTAGTAATAAGAGAATAAGTTTTGGAAAGACCTTCCTCTAATCCTAGTTCTGCCTTTCACATCCAACTTTTTTCTCTCTCCATTTTCACACTCTACACTGAGAAACTGTGAAGTCTAATTTTATCTTACAGGCTGTTGAATGACATTAAATAATTTCATTATGTCAAAATCACAAAAAGACACAATAAAATACCTTGCTTGGAAATTGCAGCTTGAGAAATTAATACTAGATGCAAGGCAAAAAATTAGAATACTGTGAGAAAGGGTGCAGTTTTAGGAGCCACTGTGATCTGATTTAATGGCCACTAAAACAAGGAGTTTTCCCTTTTCACAACCTACTCACTGTGTTCCCCGTTGCTCATTGCTACATGTTCCCATCTCGAACCTTGTGCCAAAACAAGAGCATGTTTGACTCCTCCATGATCTGCTTTTAACTAAATTAAACAGTGCATTAGTGTGTGTCATAGTGACTCCATGATGGAATAGGTGAGTGTCAGAACCAGTACAAAGGAAAGGAAGGATCGGACACACAGGAAGAGCGGAGCAAGCGATTGCCTCCGCAGTGGTAACAAGCCACTAAATATACAAAGCTCCCTAACTGGTCTTCAGAGTAACTATGCAGTGAAAGTTGTGGTGGGCTCTAAAAATTTCAAGACATGAGAAACTTCTCTTCTTCTACAAAGTAGAATTAATTCTAGGAAGCACTGTAGACAGTTCTACATGTGAGGTCAGACTAGATTATGTTCCTGTAAGAATTTATCCATACAAATTTTAAGTACAACTTAAACAAATGCATGCAGCACAGACCTTTGCAATATTCAGATTAACGTATGAGCAGAAAAGTGATGGCCGTGTACCCATTTTATGTGATTCAGGAAATACTATATTGCAGCAGCTCAGCCACATTGTTTAATAGACAGGGAGGTGAGGCCAAGCTGCATGTACGTGCATTTTAACTAAGTTCTGATAATTTCTCTGGGAGTTCACATTGCTCATGATCTCTCAGAAGGCAGTGAAAAGAGTATCTGAACATGCATGTTGGACATAGCCAGATCTACAGACAAAGTATATAATAAGTACTTACTGAAATAAAGATGTTAAGCAGGTTTTCCAGTGTTGGGAGCTGTGGAATCAGTTTCTGTACCACTTTGCTAAACGCTTCAAATATAGAATGATCATATATGCTTGTCAGATAAAAGCTGGAAAAAAATGTCACCACATTTTCCTTTTAGCCACATACTGTGAACATGATGTACCTTTCATAATATGAGTGAAATGAAATACTGTCAAACAGTAAGTGCCTACACTTATGCAATTACTCCCTGTGACCAAATGTCACGTTACAATTGAAGCACAGGACTTCCCATCTCTATACCAGAAAAAAAACCCAAACCCTAGACTCTGAAAAACTAGACCTGAGTGTAGAATTTCATGATGCAAGTCCCACCTTGATATTCTTACAAAAAATACTTTTCCAATTGAAGCAGAAGAGTATTATTGAGTATGTGTGTTGTGATCTACTTTTTGAAAGTTGTGAACCCATTTATCAATGCAGGGATGCAGTCAAGTAGTTAAGAGCTCTAAAGAGCTACCATTTTCATGGAGCAGGTCTCTCTTTTTAATATGTTTGTACTTGGCCTTAAAGTGCTAAGGAAGCCATGACAATTTGATGTCCTCTAGTTCCCAGTCTGCAGAAGTCCACTATTTTTCTGCTACAATAATCTCTTTATCAGCAGACATAAGGCAAAGATACAGGACCTGTCTTCCCAAGTGGCTCCAAGCAGGCTGCAGCAGTGAGGACTAGTGATTGGAAAGGCAGAGAGGTTTCAAAGAAGGCATAAATGATGTAGTGGCCTATACACTCTATTGGCTGGAACTCTACTGATTGCTACCACTGTCCAGGTAACTTATTTCAAAACAGTAGCTGCAGCAGAAACTGCTAGGACTCCAGTATACTTGTCATTTGCTTTTAAGCACATCTCTCCATCTTTCCTTCCAAGACAGCAATTAGAAATAAGACACTGCATTCGTCCTGAGCTAAAGTATCTCTGATTATCCCTTTCCTTCATATATCAAAGGCTTGCTAGTTCAAGAGAACAGAAAATGGTAACTTGTCAAATAAGCTGCTCTCTTCTTTAGGATTCTCAGCACAGCAGGTTTTCTCACCTGAGATGAATCTTCTCCAATCCAGCATCTGCAAGGTCATCATTTGCCCTCTGGTGAATATCTCTCTGTGTTTCAATCTTGTGATCATCAGATAAACCATCTACTTTATGGATAAAGATTTCAAAGTTGATATCTGGATTCACTTTATAAGCTCTGGTCACAGTAAGATGCAGCCGAGCTAATGCTTCCATATAATCATCCTAATGAAGGAAAAAGAAGAGCTACAGCTTAGGAAAGATCTTAAAATAGATATAATACATTTTATGATACTTACTTTTAGATAATACTACAGCTTAACAAAAGCCTAATTCTTTTATTTTTTATAAGTAGAAGCCTGTGCCTACATCTAGCATGTGCACCAATCTTATGCTGTCAGCACTTAAGAATCTAAACAAGAACCTTGAGATGTTAGAGCAAATTAGTTAATTTCTGAACATACTGCAGAGAGAGATTAAAAATAGCCAAGTGACTCTTCAAGTTTTAATGACTTCTTTTAATATGTTTGTGATGCAGATTATTTATTTGCTTTGAAAAAATCTATGCTTTCCAACCCATTTGTCTATTGCTAAAGGAAGAAAAGAGAAAAGTAGCTTAAAGCCCCCCCTTTCTTTTTTACCTGAGAATCAATAACAAATATTAGTGCTCCAGTGCCTCTGAAAATCATCTCATAATCAAACGTAGGGTCAAAGAAGTCAATTTGCCCAGGAAAATCCCATATCTGAAAGTTGACAAAGGAGCTGTTGGAAACATCCTCTCTGCAGATCTTGTTTGTGCTCTCCAAGAAGAGAGTCTCATTCGGCGACATTTTGTGAAAGACAACTTTCTGAATGGAAGACTTCCCGCTTCTTCTCAATCCCATGAGCAGGATTCTTGGCTTAACTTCAGTACTGAAGGGATCATTGAAATCCAAAACTGAATAAAATCACACAAGAAGAAAAGTATTATACTACAGCAACGTAATTAGTAACTGCCAGAAAACATGCATTTGACATTTACTTCCATGATATTTTCACTTGAATTTATGCAAATGTTACCAATTTTTAAGCTTAGAGAGCAGTGCTGCAGGCGTTTCAACTTGAATTATTTGCCCTTCAGGCTATACTATCAGAAAATCTACTTCTCACCTTTAAGACAGAGGTTGCTCCGTTTGTATGTGAAAAATGTGTTATCGCACAGAGATATCCTAAAATACCTGAATTTACTCTAATTAACACTATCCCATGCATATTCTTCTTTAAAATAGTATCATCTGATAACAAATACCCTTGTCAACTGATAGTCACACAACACTGCTGGAAGAAAGGCATACGATTAAGTACCTCTGTGTAATCTTCCTAAGGCTACCTGAGGGCTTCCTTCCTCTAAAATCAATCAACCAATAAATAAATAAATAAATGAAATCACACATCCAAGGAGTTACAGGAAGATGACAACTCAGCAGGCACACAATTCTTCTATGTTGGAACTTACAACACAGTACTGAGCTCATGAGGAGTTCTCTTCTAACGTGCTTAGAATTTCACCTGCTGTTGAAAAATTTGTGTTACAATCTGTAAAGGTTTGCTATCCAATAAATAAGATTAGAGCACATCATCTGCCTATTTGCAAAACAAAGGCCTGAGAACACAGTTATTTCATTGCGGTACCTACAACAGTTTGAAACTGGTACTACTTTTTCTGGTGTTGATAACTTATATAGAATAAAGGTAGTTACAGGAGTAAACTATACTGTTATATCTGTAAGGACATGAATGTAAAGCTATCCATACCTGCAGCTATACCAACTTTAGCTTCAGGTATCTCTAACCAAAACAGCTACAGTAGTCTCAGTTGCTGCATTTAGTTGGTCTGTAACTTTGAAATGTCCTTTGGTGCTGAGGTGAAAACAGCACTGTCCTTAGATATAAAAGGGTTTCAAACACCTCTGTGATACTCTGTCCACACTGTCAAACACAAGCAACGCAAAAAACTGAATTGTCAATGATAAATCCACAGAGTATGGCTCAGAGTACACAGTGGTCAGGTTTAAAATACTGATCACACAATAAGCTAAACATATTAGCAGTCAGGCAGACCTCCCACCCACCGCACTACAGACTATTCAACATACTTCAGAGCACAACTTAATTGCCTTTCTTTCTCTTTTTCTGCTGGGATAAATTTTGGAATTGCAGAAAATTGGCACACATTTATTCACATGCATCATTTCTGCATATGGCCTGCATACGTTAAGTGATCAGCTTTACTCTAAAGTATGAAAATCCAAAACAAGAAACCTCAGCAACAACAGTTTGAACCTGTCAATTTATTACATAGCCTTATGGGCCAAAAAACATGGAAAGCTTGAAGGAATCTTTTGCCTAGGAGCATGTTTTGCACCCAGGGGTGGTGACCACATCCATCTTCTTGTGTCCCTCAAGCCTCACTCACAACTTTTAGAAACACAAGAGCAGAATATACCTGCCAGGACAGCACAGAACCTTGCCCGGGTTTGTTTGTGCCTCCTGAGCTTGAGTTACAGAGAATTAAGGCTTCTCAAACTGAAGGTGTTAGCATAAAACATCCCCTGGCACCATCTACTGGCTTGTGAGTGGTTGTGCCAGTCTCACCAGTGACAGACAGGAGTTTTCAGCTCATTATGGGTGGGATCCTGTCTTTTTCATTTCAAGACATTAGGAATGCCTTGGCTGGTATTACCACTTACTGTGGTCTTGTCAATTATCACATATGAAACACTGCCAGGTGGGAGCAGTGCACAGGTGAAACTCCTTCAAGCAGAACAGCGACAAGTAACTCCGTAAGAATCCCATTCTCCAAACACAGCAATGGCCAACTTCTGCTGATCCACAGACAAGAAATTTACGAAGTAATAAACTGCAGTCTAAACTCTGCTCTGCTCTTCCTATCAACATGAACAGTGATGGTCTCCTGGGGCTGCCAGAAACGTGTGCCTACAATACTTTGCACCTACAGAGAAATAATAAACATCTTCACTAGGACAATGTAGCAATATTTTATGTTGTTGTGTCAAGAAAGCAAACCAAAGGTACAAGATTTAATGGTGTCTCCTCCATCCCACTCTGTCCTTTAATGCACAAATTTTCCACAGCTGCCAAATGCATAATGACAATTTCATTAGTATGCATATATCCACACATCGTGCAATTTGGCCATTAGAAGGGAAAATAATGTATTCAAAGTTTTACATGGACTTTATAAAAGCATGTAATGAAGAGTCTTCTGGTTGAGATTTTATTGCATGTTTCAAAAAATTAAGAAACCTCTTGTTTGTTCTGTACACATCAGAACTTAAAAAGTCTAATTTACTATGGATTTGTACTTTGTGTCCCCTTCCTCTTCCAACCACAATAACACCAACTTCCTCCTGTGTGTCTTATGACATATCCTCCAAATAACAGATATGACATGCTGTGGCTGATCTGGAGCTCAACATATGCTGGTTGGCTAAACCACGTACACGTGTACACCGGTTTGCCAGCTGCTGCCATGAAGAACACACAAATCTGCTCGCCCATCCCTCTGAGGACATTTCATTTAGGTTTCCCCTCTTCTGAATGCTGGTTTTCATCAGAATTTAATAATCTTTGAGACATTGTCCATTCATATTTGGTTGGACAGTAGTTTCGAAGGTTCTGACCATTGATGAGACAACCAAAAGCTAAATACAAAACTCCCTTTTCTTTCAGAAACAGGCTAAAAACTCACATATACCTAAAAAAATATTTTACATAACTTAGAGTTTTACATTATTGTATTAAATTATTCCAGGCTGTTATATTTTCATGGATTGTAATGCTTACTGGAAAGAAATTGCTTTCTATTAAAACCATACTAAAAGAAATAGAGTTGCAAGTGCTAACAGAGATACCTATGAGAAGAATGAAGACCAGCTCTTCTGCTAATAAGACTGTTATTTAGCTTTTGAAATTCTGCCAGTTCAGAGACAGGGAAATGTAAAAGAGTATCATCCAAACCTGACTAGATAGCAAGGCTTCTATAGCACTTCCCTCTCAGAGAGAGTTAAGAGATTACCTTATATGTAAAGGAATTGGACGATGCGTTGCCTGCCCACATTCCTCTGCAGGAGTACATGACAACTCCTTTTTTAATTTACCATAGAAATGCCAGCAGATGTATCACTGCAACTTCCCAGACTAGGTTACTAAGTGAGATCATAATATGCCCAAGAGAAACACTAAACTCTTCTCTATTCTGTAACAGGAAAGATAATTTTCCCTATTGTGAGATACAACACATTTCCTGCTTAATTCACTTTTGCAAAAAGTGCTGTAAAATGCCAATCTCATATCAACATGAATATCAACAGCCCTCCATATTTCAACTTTTCTAAGCAGCCACAAAAAACAGAAGCCATGTTGGTTAGAGGCCGTATCCTTTGAAGTATTCACAAATGAAACTCAGCAAACCCAAAAGCACTTTCCCCGCAGAGAAGCGTTCAATTCCTTACAAAACTTCTGTTCATTGCAGTTGTGTCCTTGCTTATGGAGCGCATTCTGCAGGCATTGCAACACGCAGAAAGCACAGTTCTGAGGAGCTGAGAACTGCCCTCAGTAGTCCTGACCTGTCTCACCAAGATGCATACTTTTAACAACTCCTTTATGCTATTAGAGATATATATTGATAACTAAAATAGTTTTTGAAGCCCATCCTGAATTCCAGATCAATTGCAATTGGTGACTATCAGTGCTTTGCAGGCATATGTGATGGGATGTCACATTCAAAGGTATATTTGTAGATCTCACCAGCTTTCAAACATCCAAATAAAGCATCACAGCTTACCTGTTCAAGTAACATCAAGCCAAAAGGAATTATTTATCTTATGTTACATCCATAAGGTAACAAGCCTCTAAGTCTTGTTTTGAAGTACTGCAGCTAATAATGATTTTTTCTGCCCACCAATGCAGTTATATTATTTTTAAGTTTTAACCATTTTTTTGTAAAGAAGAATTAGCAGTCCCAAACTTTCCACTCTCACCTTCAAGGCCATTGATCCTGTAGCATTTCCAGTACTACTGTGACTACAGTATTTGCAGCACTTTAAAGCTTTGTCAAGACAACAGCCTTACAAAACACATACAATGAACATCTTCAACGCTAACAGATGGCCTGAGCCTAAAGAGTTAATAGAAAAAGCTTATATGCAATGAAGAAGGCTGTTCAGCTACTGTAGGTTCATAAACATCGCAGAAATGCCTGGTGGAAGGAAATTCCTGTGGCTAAAGAAAATACTCAGAACCAGAAGACCTAGTTCCATGCTGCCACAAGTGCTGCACTCTGCAATGGTATGTCTTAAAGCTACTTCCTTGGATGCTCTGCAGAGGGTTTCCCGCTTCTAAATACTTTTTAATTGCATCTATAAAAAAATACGACTAGGCTTTATGTAAATTTTAGTGCTTTAAGGTCTCTGAATATGACCCTGTGTGTAAAGTAAAAATAAGAGAAGGACAAGAGCCATGGTTTCAGCATTCAGGCTAGAGACAAGTATCCAGTATGGGGTGAGAGATGAACAATGTGAAGTTTTGAAATCTTCCTCATGCTTAGAAGAAGGAATTATGATCTTACTTTAAAGCTTGGCTTCTTGCTTCACTTTCAACAGCCATGCATTGAAGCTGTTCTTCTTATATTGCCCTTTCCATTCTTTCTTTGTGGAAAAGTAGAGGCTGTCACACTGAATTTAGGACTACTTGCTGTACAGATACTCCAGAGAGAGGACAGAAACTGGGAAAAGGAAAGCCCCTTGCCCTGCAGCCCAGTGTTACACTATACACAGACCCAAATCCCAACCCTTCCATTTCAGATGCTCTATGCCTCTTTCTCCAGAGAATTCCAAATTAAACAGAAAGCCAGGGGATCTGGACTATTAAAATGGACTTTGTTTTAATCCTGTGTAAAAAATGTCTCTACATGGACTGTCTTCTCCTGCTATTCAGGATGTAAAGATTTGTTTCTATTACATACAATATTCTGGTGTTACTATGAAGAAGCAATTGAAATTTTTTGAAGTCTAACAAAGTTCCTACTGAAAAATATCCAAATTCCTCTGAGGACAGAATATGGATTACTTCTTTACAGAAAATACTCTGTTAGTTCAGCACTAAAGAAACACATTAAAATATATTCTCTTTGCATCAAAATGAAGGCAGTTATTCAGCAGGTTCAAGTAAGACTTTATTTAGTCCCAGCTACGTTCTAGCATTCCCACAGCTTTTAACCATGAAGGCTTATACTCAAAGCACTGACCTTCCTCCCCTCCCCAGAATTATATTAGTCAATGCACCACCTCCCATGGCAGCCTGTAGGACTCAGCCTTTAACGAGAAGGGTTCTGCATGCTAATATCAAAGTAGACTTAAAACACGTGGCCTTTTATTATGCTCTTATAAAAAAAGCAATTCTTTTTTCATCCTGAGATACTGAGAGTTCTCCAAGCTCCTTTGTGAAATATGTCTCAGAAGAATGAATTCAGGCTCTGAATGAACGCAACAGGCTGAGCTGGCATTTCCTTTTTCTATTGAATGAGACTACTTTTCCTGGTAAGCCTGTCCTTCCTAGCATCACCATCCATACTGACACAGATACTCAGAGAGTAACGTGGGTCCCCACATGCACAGACAGACGGACAGGAGACATTTAGCAGAGCCTTCCAGTGTGGGAGTGACACTCGCAGCTGCGGAGCAGCCTTAGACACAGAGCTGCGTGTGGCAGCTGCCTTTTATAGCCTGACACCCAACCCCCCACCTCCTTGGCACACTCAGGCCACATCATCAGGCTGTGGCCTCTAATAACTAATAACTCCCACCCCAGACATGGAGAATATTGAAGAGAGATTACACACACACATTTTGCCTGCACTCCTTTTGCCTCCTCCCTCTTTCCCAACGCTTCCTGCTACCTGTCAGCCTTTGCCCTGCTCCCACCTCAGAGCTCCCTGCTCTCCCTGACCCCACGGCAGCACCCCACGAGCACCCCGTCCCCGTTCCGGCCCTTCCCATGGTCACCTCCGCAGCATCCCCGCTCCGCCCGGCCCCTCACCGCCCACCCCCGGGCCTGCCCTCCCTCCGCACTCCTCGTCTGCCCCGCACCGCTATCCCTGGCTCCCCTCACCGCGTCCCAAACCCGCCCGGGGAGCCTCGCCTTCTCCCTGACCCACATCCGCGGGCAGACAAACCTCACCTCCCGGCGGTGACCCCGTCCCGCCGGCCACCGTTCCGGCCTCACCTCAGCGCCGGCCCCGCCTCACCCCACACCCCCACTCGCTGCCGGTCGCTACCCCGCAGCCCCTCCGAGCCCGGTGCTGCCCTCCGGCTCCCCGGGAGCAGCCGCAGCCCCGCGGCGGCTGTTCCCCGCCGCCCCCGGTGCCGAGGCCGCTGCGGCCGCCGCGGGCGGCACTCACACGCCTCATCGCCGCCGCTCTCCGCGTCGCCGTCCGAGAAGGACTCGGCCCCGTCGGCGTAGCCCGCCAAGCCCACGATCTCCTCCTCCTCTTCCTCCTCGTCCCCCTCCTCCTCCTCCGGCAGCTTCCTCGGCACCTGGCTCATGCCGGCCGTGCTCCCAGCAGGGCTCCGCGGGCCCCTCTGCCTGCGGGCGGGCTCGGGGCGCGGGGGGCGCAGGTCCCGCGCTGGCGCCGCGCCCGCCGCCGCCGCCGCTCCCCACCTTCCCCCCGCACGGCGCTGGCGGAGCGCGGCGCAGCTGCCGGCGGGGCGGGCGGGGAGGCGGCGTGACCCGCGTCACCTGACGCGCCCGGTCACGGGCCGCCGGGGCCTCCGCGCCCGCCCGGGCCCTCTCCCGCTGCCGCTCCCAAGCCCGGCCCCGCCGCTGGCACCGGCCGCTGGCGGGCAGAGCCGGGCGCTGCGGGGCTCACCCGCGAGCTCCAGGGGCCTGCCGGGCGCCGCCGCGGCCGCCCCGGCTGTGCTCCCGTGGGAGCGGTGCACACGGGAGGCGCTGCCTCACGCGTGCGGGGCGCCGGAGTAGGTGAGCGAGTGGCCTGGTGTGCCAGGCAGCAGCACCGTGGCGACAGCTGGTGTTTCTATTACAGGCAGCCTTCCTCAGAATCAATTAGGTTGGAAAAGACCTCTGAGATCATCGAGTCCAACCTGTGACCTGACACCACCATGGCAACTAGACATGGCACTAAGTGCCACATCCAGTCTTTCCTTAAACACCTCGAGGGATGGTGACTCCCTCATCTCCCTGGGTAGCCTGTTCCAATATCTAATAACTCTTTCTGTGAAGAAATTCTTCCTAATGTCTAACCCTGGTGCATCTTGAGGCCCATGTCTCATCCTGTCACTGGTTGCCTGGGAGAAGAGGCCGACCCCCAGCTGGCTACAACCTCCTTTCAGGTAGTTGTAGAGGGTGATAAGGTCACCCCTGAGCCTCCTCTTCTTGGTCATGTCCTGCAGCCTCACCTCGCACAGAGCCCAAAAATGGGCTCTCGGGACTCTCCTGCATCACCCCTACATGCTGTCAGCATGTGAGAGACTGTGGGACCCAGGCAGGACCTGTGTGTGACTGGTGCTGCTCAACTCACACATCCCTGCTCCAGGGCCAAATGGTGCTGGCAGCACTGCTCATGCCTGCCCTGCTTTCCTTCCATGCCGACTATGTCAGCGCACGTGCAGGCTCAAAGTGTTAAGCCAGGCACTGATGGCGGGTGGTAACGCAGTAATGGCAAGAGAGATTATTTTAGAAATAATGACTTGATTAATAAGAAAGAATAAAGAAAGCCATAGTAGTGAAACCTCAGAAGAGGATGGGATTTTGATGCCCCTGTCAGACCAAGATGCACTCAGTTGTCTGTCATTGCTTTCTCCAGGCCTGCTCCACGAAGACAGACCTTCTGCCCCTCAGCCAGGCCCCTTCTCAGGATTTTCCAGTGCTGCTCTTGTTGTCTTGTACCAATCTAAGTACCAGAATGCGTGTGTTAGCCCCTGCCTGTCATCCCATGCTGCCTGTCATGGTGACTAGCAGCTGAGTTCCTGATTCTGCAACAGCAATTTTTCCTCTTTTACTACTTCCCGTTGCCCTGTTCTCCCTCCTTGTATTGAATGTAATGGTTGGATTTACGTTGGAAGTCTCCACGTGTTTTCTGTAGCTGATTATTTTCCCACCTTTACACTGTGTGACAGTCTTCTCATCGGAAGGCCTTCCAGGTTGCACTAACCCACTGGAGATAAGGGAGGCACACTTTTTGTCTGGAGAAGTAGAAATCCCCCTCTTATATTCCATATCATGCCAAACCTACCCATACACAATTTTATTGAAATGCTTGCCTTTATTCTCAACTTATCAACCCACTCTGAAGTTTTGCTTGAACAGATTAATAGTGTACTAAAAGATCATGGGAAACGTTTCAAAGTTAAATCCCTTACAAGGAATTAGGACTTAGGTTTGCAGCAGGATTTTTTTTACCAGTCATGTTTTCAGCATCGTGTCTTGGGACAGCCCTGGGAGGAATTAATCTGCTGAAAACTCCTGATGGAAAGAGGAGAGTTTCCAGGTCTGTAATGAAGGGCCATCTATCTCACACATCACCTGACCACATCTGTGCAAAAAGGGCTGTGAGGTTTCAAGGCCAGCTATGGGAAGTGGGTCTTGCCCAGAAATCTGACTGTCTGTATTAGGTTTCCTTTATACAAAGAGCTATGAAACATCACCAGTGAGACAGAAAATAATTAGAGATATTGAAATACTAAATCAGGGTGTGGAAACTCAAAAATGAGGACTAGTTACAATGCAGCTCTTCCCACAACCTTCCCACGACTGATGTCAGTGACCTGCCTGACCACAGCTTCAGGTTCAAAGCCACATAGACTCTGGGTCTATTGCCAGATAGGTTTTTAGAGCAGGGCTGAAGCACTTGTACCAACCCTTTAACAATATAATCTATCATGGAATCTACATAAGCCTCCTTTGTCCCTTTGCCTCCAGGTGTTTTTCTGTCCCCTCTGCACCTGGCCTTTTTCCTTCTTTTTCTTTTGTCAGGCCATTTGATTTTGAAGCTGGTTGCACATAATGAAACAGCGCCCAGCCTTCAGTCACAGGACTTATAGTAAGGGCAGGTAGATGAAGGGTTGAGTACTTGAATATATGATATGTACAGTGTTAGATGTGACTGAACTTTGTCTGTGGGGAGCTGCAGTTCATAGACATGACACATTTTCTGTTTAATGCAACTGACGGAATCCCTCTTGAATTTCTCTTCACAAGAGGAAAAAATATCCATAAGAATACAGAGTTGGCTGTCTGGATTAAAAAAGGTTAATGTTAATTAAGGAAATAGCCCCACTGACATCCACATTATCCGCATCCAGGTTTGCAGGATCATGATACCATCTCATTCAGTTCCTGTTAAAGAGGGAGAACTCCCATGAAATAGATTGGTGGCAGATCAGTGCCAAGACAGCCTTTTTCTGTAATGTGTTAATATCTTGTTTCTCAGTCATAATGATCAAACATAGCCAAAACAGTCCTGCAAACTTTTACATATATGGAACTTATTTAACATGAGCTTAATTGTTACTCACACAAATACCTCCATTCCTACATCAAAATTTTACATGATATCAAGTAAAAGAAAATTCACATGAAGTAGGCCTATCCCGAATATGGAAACGAGCAAATGAAATTGTAGTGTGAGGAATCACAGTGTATTTTTATATGTTTTAGTAACTACATTCTAATTCAGTAATGACACCAGACTTCAGACTAATGTTGTAGTTTTGACAAAGCTTTGCTGAGATCAGAGAGGTGTCAGAACAATACATCCAGTCAGTCGATCTCCTGCAGAGCACCAAGGGTTTTTATGTGAACCTATGGCGTGACTATTGCCATGGAGCAACAACTACCATATTAATCATTTAGTGAAAAAGGCGTAAGTAGATTTATCTGCAAAAACCTTCAAAAGAATATATTCATCACTAACATGTGATACTTCAATGTGTAGTTCATTTAGGGCATCAGTTCATTTAGGGCTTTCTGAGAATACCTTATAGCCAGAGGAATGGCCTTTGAAAGTGATGTGCCTGTGGGATCAGGGATGAAGAGCCGCTTGCTTTCTGTTTTTCCTTCTTCTTCTGATCCTGCTTTTATCATTTTGTTCACCCTACTCAAACTCCTTTCTCCTGTACTGGTGTCTATGGATGGTCCAGTCTAACTTGCCTCCTTACCAGTTTGTGAATTACTGACATTCGCCTGTAATTGCCCAAACACATGACTTGGGTGAGCAGAAGGTCCCTTGGGACATTGTGATAGCTGGAGGGGTGGGTGAGGTGGTGAGTAGGCAGAACCAGCTTTCAAGGCATCCCTCTCTGACCTTCTGCCCAAGACTTCAAAGCCTGCTGGCTGGCTCCCAGCTGGAGGGAAGGGCATCTGGCCTCCCCGAAATTGGGAAAATTTTGCTGTATCCAGGTCTGGGCATCTCAGTACAAGAGAGACACAGAGCTGCTGGAGTGTGTCCAGTGGAGGGCAATGAGAATGATTGGGGGAATGGAATATTTGTCTTATAAGGAAAGGCTGAGGGAGTTGGGCTTGTTCAGTCTTGAGAAGAGATGACTGAGAGGGGATCTCATTAAGGTGTATAAATATCTAAAAGGGGGGTGCCAAGAAGATGGAGGCAGGGTATTTGCAGTGGTCCGAACAGCTAGGACAAGAGGCAATAGGCAGAAATTGATGCACAGGAAGTTCCACCTGAATACGAGGAAGAACTTTTACTATGGAGGTGACCACACATTGGAACAGATTGCCCAGACAGGTGATGGAGTCTCCCTCACTGGAGATATTTGAGAACCATCTGGACTCAATCCTGTGCACTGTGCTCTAGGACGACCCTGCAGGGAGGTTGGACCAGATGACCCACTGTGGCCCCTTCCAACCTGAGCGATTCTGTGATTCCGTGGTTCTGTAGCGCTTCTTCTCCTACGCAAACTGTTACGAGCTTCCATAATTAAGTTGCAGAGGAGCTTCGGTTCAGGAGCGCGTCCGGCCCGTGGTGAGCCTGGCTACGGACAGAGCTCGGCGCTCCTGGCCCGGGCGTGGGGGCGGAGGTCGGTCCTGGCTCGGCCCCTCGCCGGCGGGAGGGGGCCCGGGCGGAGGGGGCGCTGCCCGCCCGCCGCGGCCGCTCGGTGTCGCCCTCGCAGCGGGCACGGCGGCGGCGGCGCCACCTCCGGGGCAGCCCCAGCGCGGCGGCGGAGGCGCCGCTGGAAGCGGCAGCGCCGTGTCCGTGCCCGCCGCGCCCGGCGGGTCGCGTGTGCTGCGGGGGAGCGCAGGTGAGCGGGGCGCCACCCCGCGCCCGCCCGCCGGGGTTGGGGTGGCTGCGGCGGGGCGGGCGGGGGCGCGGGTGGCGGGGGACGCACAGGTGATGGCGGAGGTGGCCGGGCTGAGCTGGGGACGGGCCCGGCGAAGCCAGTGTCCAGCGCCCGAGTAGTGAAAGTGTTCCCGTATTCCGGCCCGGAGCAGGGTCCGAGGAGGGACCCCCGCCTCGGGCAGACACGAACCCTGCGGGCTGCCCCGTAAGTGCGGTAGCCTGTGTCGACGTAGGGGTTCAATTGCAGATTTGGGAGTATAGACGAGGAGCCTTAACGCACTTGTTCCAACTTTTAAGGCCGAGTCTAATGAGAAATGGAAAGCTGGCTCGGAGTCATTCTTCCTGTTGTTGACATCACCTGAAAACTCCACTGGAAATATTTCCACTAGTTTACTGCAAACATCAACCGTCCCTGAGGTCTCAACGCCTTGTGAGTACACACTGGCTGCTGGTAGAGCTCTCTGATTGTGAAAATCCATGGCTATGGCACGTAATTGTTCTGCAGTGTTCATTTTATTGCGAACATTAATAAAGGGTTTATCATGCCCTGGGGTGTTGTGTGCATTACCGCATAAGCTGTAGACAGCGCTCTGTTTTTTTTTTTTCTTTAAAGACATAATTGAGATCTTCATATTTTTATAATTATGTGGTAAGTGATTCTTTAGGTTCCTGGTTGGTATTTCTGCAATGCACATGACCAAAAGGACATGTTGTCTGCTACTGGATAGCTTTTGTTCACAGGGAAAACACTGAGAGGGGTAGAAAGTGTCTTGCTGGTAGGTGGAACAGTTGTTTAAATTAACTTAGAATGTCCTACCAATGTTAAAGGAGCAATGTACTGGGGATATCAGTAAATCTGTCTGTTCAAAGATGGAAAAACATAACCATACCTAAATTCTTATGCAGTGTTTGTTAGGCATGGACCAGATCCTCTAGTAGGACTGAGGTTTATTCTGAGGAGAATGTTATTTACTTGCTTTCAACGTGGTATGTCTGGCTGGGCAGCTGGTTTTATAACAACTTATTTTGGCAGGCTCAAGTTCCAAGTGTTGTGTAATCTTCATTCTCTAGATACTTGGAAAACAGTGTTTCTGGAGATCTGTGATTACATATAAGATCTTCAGTTGCATCGCAGACCACAAGACATGGTGTAATGACACTCATTCAGACCTTCATAATAATTTCTGAGCAGAAAACACTTGTTGAATACACTGCATGTACCAAAACTAGAGTTGGTTGGCTATATAAAGTATTTAGATACCTGGTATGTTGATGATGTGTGCCTGTTTGTCAGTGAGGACCTATTAGTCTGCAAGAGGGAATAGGAATTCTGTAAGAATAATGTCATTGCTTCTCTCCTTGTTTTTTTGTTTGAAAATAAACTAATAAAATTCAAAAGGGGCTTTGTGATAGTACTCAGGAAAGTTTTCGCTTTCCCCTGCTCCTTAGTACTTACCCAGACAATGCTATCAACCTCATGTAGGAGACTGGCCTTGAACACTAGAAATGAAATGATCAGTAAATGATGGGTAAAAATAAAGTGATCAACCTCCTAATCATCCAGGTGCTTTCTTAAAGCTTTTTGCAGAGCTGTTTTCTTTTTTTGGGAACAGAAATTGTCTGGACTAATGGGGCTCCAATGTTGGCTGCTACAATGTAGTTGCAATGCCAGGCTTAGCATCCTGACCTTGTCACAGGTGGCATGTTCTGGAGTTCAGATTATCAAATTTATGATGTTCTTTGACTAGATTAGATGAATGATATCTTAATCAGGTGCTTGTAGAGTGTGGTAATGAGCCATTGAGCCTCAAGCTGCATTTCTCCATCTGTCTTCAGCTTCACCTCTGCTTGACTTTGCCAGTGAGTCATTTTGTGATGTAAGAAAAAGATCTTGCTGCCCCTTACTCACTAAATCTGTATAACAGGTCTAACAGTGCTTATCAGTTTGGATGGGTGGCATAACGGCGACCATTTCTGAAGCACTTTTAGGTTCTTAAATTAATTTTACCATCTAGTCTCTTCTAAACTTTTTCTACTCCTCTTGCCTCTATTTGGTTTATCTCATGCTGCCATTCAGAAGATGGACTTGTGAATGCAGGTGTTTCAAAGTTAGGAAAAGTTGGAATAAACGTGTGAATTCCACGCCTAATTTTTGTGTAGCTTTCATATGCATCTGTGTTGGATGTTCTCCATATTCTGCTTCCTTTTACAGGTTTTGATGACATAACACAGTGATGCTTTGTATCAGAAGTGGTGCTAGTTTGGCCAGACAAGTATTTTTCTTGTTTTCTGGACAACCCCTTGAGATCCAGTTGCAGGTGTGCAGGTCTTGAGAGTGAAACAGGGAAGGATGCTGTTTGGTACCAGGATCATGAGTGTTATCAAAAAACGGTAATGAAATTAATAAATGTCAATTTAGAACACATTTTTGAGAGGTGTGTGATAAATGAAGCATTAGGGCTGCACAGGACTTTGAGGTTGAAAGAAATGTAGCACATTACTACTAATAGTTAATCGAGTATATTGAAAGTGGTAGATGTCTTGTGAAAACAGTCCTGCTGTGGTAAATGAAGCCACATTGGATGGCCTTACCAATACAGTACATCAACTTGAATTCTTGCATTATCCAGTTGTGCAGGGTTGTCTTGATAGCCTCAGTGATGTACTTCTGATCGAATATCAAGTGCATAGCTAGCTCATGATATGGTGCAGGACTGTAGATTGCTGGCTTGTTCCTCTACTGTTTTACTTTTGAACCTTTGTCAGTGATTCTGCCATGTGTGACATGAAATTCTGGGTCCTTAGAATTGACAGGAAGACCTCTCTCAGTGCCAGCACTCGTGTCTTCCTGCCTGCTCCTCTGTGGCTCTCTCCTTCCCGCTCCTCAGATCTGCTGCTGGTCCTCCAAATCCTAGCTGCATCTCATCCAAGCCATGGCCATAGGGGAAGCTGGCTGTGATTGGGGATGGGATTTGGGCACATCTGTGGAAAGTGATAGATGGAAGCATCTGGTGTAGATGCCAGCCAGATGGAGTGTACTGGGGCTATGGGGTAGCTGGGGTGTGATGTGCTGAGCGTGGGCACCCTAGTGGGTTTGCCCTAATCCTGAGGAAAAATTTATCTGCCCCTATGCCAGAAAACCTAAGCTTTTTTTATCTTATGTTGTGATCAAAAGCATATTTGGAGCACTCTTCAAATCATGAAGTTTTACCTCCTTCAAATCCTGGTTTTAAACAAGCTTCTTGTGACAGTCTATCCCTTACTTTCCCTTTCTCTCTTATGACTTGCCACCTTCCCCACTTAAACACCATCCATTTTTGTGAAGTGAGCCACTGAAGATAAAGGTTTTGTGTGCCTGTCCTGGCATGCTGTTGGACAAAAGCATTTTTGTTTGCATTATAGAAAATGCATTTGGATTTGATGAAAATTAATTCCTTAAGGGTGTTTATCTTCATTGTGTCTGCATTGCAGCGGGCTAATTTCCTTTTCCAGTTTGAGATGCAAATTGCTTTAAGTCAGTCAGGAATATTTTCTGTTGGTTTTAATAGCATCTGCAATGTGACATCTTAGCAAGACCTGTTGCTAGTCTATTTATATTGTGGCAATACACTTCTGAGTTAGAATTCCCTGAATTGTCTCAGATAGGTCAGTCACTGAGGAAAAGTGCCAGCTTTATAAAATTAAAAAGCACCGTGAGTGCATGATAATTATATATAAGTGCAATATTTAAATAACTTTTTAATAGTTATCACAGTGAATGATTTTAGGTATGTTTTACTTTTATTAAGAGTTTGATGTCTGGGTGTACAACAGTTGCAGAAACTGCAGCTGGTTCAGAGTCTTGGGCAGGATCTGATCTTTTCATCGTATCACTACTGTCTCAAATAATTGCACAAATATTTGCAAGGCGTGCCCACTTCTTAAATCAATTAATTAGTATTTTGTAAAGCTTACATATGAGTAATTTTCCTTCATTTTCTTTCTGACCACTTTTGTGATTAGACCATGTCTGGCTGAAGTCTTTTGAGAGGATTTAGGGATGGGGGCACGAGGGTTGTCTTTCTTCTGGCTGTGGAATTATCTGCCTGCCATCTGCAGTCTTTCATTGACATTATTGTTCTGGTTTAAATCCAGATTTTGAAAGTACAGCACTTTGTTATCGGTTTGTCTTTTCCAAACTTTACAGCGGCTCTTGCAGGTATGTTTTTTTCCACGGCTTCTGTGGAAAATCAGGCCATGCTCCTTCCATGTGCTCTTATTTGTATTTCTTTCTCTAAGTAAGAGTGTCATTGGTCTTAAGTCTTTACATTCTTTCTCTTTTGTTATGCTGTGATGTAACTTCAGCCTTTGGCTAGTCCCCAAGATCTAAAATTTGCATGTATGGAAGCACATGAAGTTCCTATAGATTTTTTCATGGTAACAAAATTGCAGAAGTATGTCTTCAGTGTTTAATCATTGAAGAGTGCCGGATGATGGAGTTGCCCACAGATATCACAGAAGATGCTGACCAACTTTTTTTCATGTCAGAGTCAGAAGATAGTTAGAATAAGTATAAATGTTATGCTTTAACTTGTATCATTTTATTATTTGTGCAGTAAATAGGAATCTCTGCCCTAAAGACTTGGTAGCATGGAAAAAGCTCAGAGACAAGATGTAGTTGAAAATTGTTTTTCTTCCTGCCCCTGTGTTATGCTCCCTGCAATATCCACTTCTTTCACAGGTTTAGATTCTCTTAGACATGCTGAAATCCAGTCTCTGGACTTGTCAGTTTTATGTCAGATGCCTCCCCCCAAAAAGGGGTTGTAGAGGATCCAATGGTTCCAGCCCCTGAGCAGATATAACTTTGCTTTAGCATGGGAGATGGTACCCCAGTTTTGATGTGTGATGACTTCTTCCAGAGGTGTGCTAGTTTCCTCCTGGAACAGCTGTTGAATGCCCTGCATTAGTGCAGCTAAGGTTTGTCTATTGATATGAATGGCAGACTCAGGTGTGGAGTAAGCTGAAGCATGAATTTGAAGTACAGTATTTTATTAATGAACAGTCAGCTACCAAGTTGGATTCTTTTCTTTCCCTCTAAGATTACACTTAATCAGTTTGGAGAAGCTAGGATTTAAGAAATCCTGACCTGGCATGCACTGGGTGAGGCTGTCATCCATTTCACTCTCTGGTGTCTTTGCAAGTGGAGATGCTCCTGCAGATGAGTAGCTTAGTTACCAGCGTGCCTGATAAAGCAGAACTGAATTTGGGTGAATGAGGACACCTCAGTCAAGAGCGGGTATTGATGTTAGCTGTCTTAGTTTCTGCTAGCCTCAAAGTAAGCAACATCAAATCTAACTTATTTAAATTCTGTTAATGTAAAGAATGTTCAAAAACTTACCAAGTGACATAGATGCCTTTGAGATCACTTGGAAAAACAGAGTGCCTAAAGTTAGCTGCTTCTCTGTGGGACCATCTTCACAAATCATAGTATTTCAGACAACCTGAAGGCAGGGAGAGTTGGGCATTTTTCACTGACTAGGGCAGGACTGTCCATCTGGGGAGATTTCTTTCAGTTTTTCCTGTGAGGTGGCCAGGAGCTGAACAGGTCACATGCCTGCAGATATGTTGAGCCTGGTTTGGTGGCGTAGGTGAATGCTTTCATGTCAGCCTGGCTAATTCTCATCTCTGTTATGTTGGCTCCATTTAATTTGCAGAGAAAAATGACATATATTCTCCTTAGTGCCTTTTACTCTTTTAGGGCATCCATATCAATAACTCTGTCAAGTTGAGGAGGGAACATGAGTGAATGGGAAACAGACTGAGAAAACCAGAGAAGAAAGGCTATGGAAACCACAGCTTGAAAATTGCTTTATAATAAGAAGAGCTATTTCTTCTCACTTGCTTTAAGCCCAAAATATGATGGTTTACTATGGTGCCTTCTAGTAGTTCTCCAACCTGATTTTCCTCTACTTAATTATGTGTTACCTTTGGTTGTCTTATGTTCTCCTTCCTTGAAACTTTTCTAGTTTTGCTAAACCTTTTCCAAGAAGAGAGGACAGAGTGACAACTTCCAGGATGCAGTTGAACTTCTTAGATGGTTGAATAAAGGTGGGTTTGGTTCTGCAGTAATAATTTTTAGCACTGTCCCTGCTTTTTAACTGTGCTGATGCTTTAGTAAGAACAGTCCACTGTAGATCCAGGATCTCATTTCTGAATCATCCCGAGCCCATCATTATGCATATGAAGTTGAGGTGTTTTTTCACACCACAAATATCAGTCTGTGTTTAAATGGTATTGAATTCTGCCATTCATTTTAACAGTTGTTTTCCTTCCCTGTCCCCCTGTGATTCATTGGTGGCTATAATGAACTCAATATATTCTTAATGCAGATGGCCATGGAGCTGCTGGGCTTGTGTCCTTCCCCTGTGAAAACTGACCTTGAACCATTTATTTCCTGTATAACTGGTTCTCTGTTAGATGAGGACTTTTCCTGTTATCCTGTAGCTGCCTAGTTTTTATAATACGGGGAGGTTGGTTTTTTTTGGTTTGGCCTTTTTTTTTTTAAAGCACCCTTCCTTCCTTTGAGGGGAATCTTTGGGGATTGGACATGAGTTATTGAGGAATAACTTTACATCAGTGAAACAGTGGTAACAGGCTACGTATAAACTTACCACAAATATGAAGTAGCTTAATTTAAACATCTTTCTTCTGTCCAAACAGCTAGCATTCAGCTCTAACTAATCTCCGTTGCAATCACATCTCAGCTTGCTTCAGAAAATTTTAACTTTCAGTATTCTCTTTGGGATTTAGCTTTGATCAAAGAGTACCCTCGGTGGATTAGAGTAACTCACTTCCACTTCTCGTTCTTCCTACTTGTCAGACCAGAATGACTGTTTCTGTATTTAGTCCTGCCTTGCTTATTCGGAAAAGATCCATCCTTTCTCCATGAGAATTTTATGCTTTGTTTATCTGGTAGCAAGGTGGGACCCAATGTGAAAAGTGAATGGCAAAATTAAAAGATTGGTATGGATACTTGCACCAAGTAGCATGCCACATCAATAAATCAAAGCAGAATTTGTAGGTATAAGCTCTGGTCCTTGGCAGTCTCTTAACTGAAAAAAGTCATACTTTTAAAAAGGATTCCCAGATTTATTGTCTCCCTACAGGAGTAATTTCGGTTGAAAAAACCAAACCCCAACTTTTCTTCTGCCTCCTCTCTCTTCCCCTTATTTCTGCCCACCAACACATGTTTAAGAAGTTTAAAAGCAAACTTCCGGGTTCTATATTCTTTCAGAAAATTTAGCCTTTCATGTCTATAACTGCAGACATACAAATGAGGAGGATGTTGCTGCTTCATTTACTAGAATTTTGTCAGGTTTTTCTTCTTTCTGTTTTTAATCCTCAAAGTGAAATACTTGACATGGAACCTAGAAGCACCTTTTATTCAAAATCTAGCATACAGAACTTGGATCCATGTATTTCCAGCTTTTAAGAATAAGTTTTTAAAAATAATATGAATTTGTTTACATACCAGATGTGGTTTTGTACATCCGGCAAGTGTCTGAATATAATTACATGGGATGAGCTGGTTTTGGTAACATGCAGGCACACCAAGAAAACAGGTAGGGTTGCATTCAGGAGAACTGAGCACAGTATTTGAAAGAAAAAGCAAAACAACCTTTTAGAGGTTTATTTGTTCTCCTCATAATTTGAAATTAAGACTCTCCTTGACTAAGCTGAAAAAAGTGTTTCAGGAGGTTGCAGTGTAAAGCCATTTTTGTCTGGGACCTGTTCTCAGTCATTCCCAGAGATGGCATAAAGAGTGTCAGTGAAATGGAGAACTTGCTCTGTATTTCAGTCCTCTGTAGCTCTCATGAAACACACAGGTACTCCGCCTTGGTGGAAAAAACACTAAATGCACTTTCAAGTAAACTAAGCCAGGCAGGGTTATCAGAGAAGAGTGACACTATAATGGAATTTCTCAGCACACTATTAAATGTGTACTAGAGTGTTTCACATTGAGATGATGGATTTTTCTGTCATTCTCAGGAGCTGTATATTTGTCCTCTTCCCCAAAATACTAGGATTTTGAAAAGCATTAATTATATAGGCAGTGTCTTAGTTCAAATGTTATTAATAAAGTCACCTTATAAATTTTAATATAGCAACAAGCATCTGTTGTATGTTTGTCCTTTTTATTAGTAAAAACCAAACTAACCTTCAGTCAATTAGTTCTCATGCTTCAAATTTTGATTATGAGTATTCACTCTTCTACTAACAGGGAAGTTTCTCATGGTTTTGTATATCTCAAGCTTAGCTCAAAATGTATATGGTGTTTCAAGAAAAACAGGATCAGGCAAAAGTGTCTGTAATGCAAAAGTTAGCAGATTTTACCAAGTACCATTAAAAAAATCACTTCCCTTATGTTCCGTAAGTGGGATTTTCAGGCCTTGCTTATTTAAGGATCAAGAATAAAATAATACTTAAGTAATGACTCTTAACAAAATTCCCTTGCTTTATACTTGAATAACAGTCTGGCCCTTAAAGAGGTAATTATCAACAACTTGTGTGTAGCAAAATTATAATTAGTTTACTGTATTAAATCTCAAGGGGTAGACCTGAAAAACAAAACCTTCAACTAGTTTTTGCATTATTAGATAGTTTAAAGATGGATGCCTATTATCCTGGGGTTTTTTTTAAATTAAATTTTATGTTGTATTTTGTATTGGTAATGCTGAATCAAAACTTGATTTCCCTGCTTCTCTGGCTGATCTCATTTAATTCAATGATTGTTTACGTGAATAAGGTGCAAAGAATGTGGCTTTGTATGAAAAACATCCTCCCAGAGGGAGTTGTAGTAGGCTCACACTTAATGTGAAAAAACCAAACCAAAAGAAAAAGAAACCAATGTTTATGTTTCCTTGTCTTGTTGTACAATGATTTTCAGTGAAGTTTCATATTCTGTGAAATTAAATCTGCAGCCAAGATGATATGATATTGGACAATTTTTATAATTCAACATGCAGGTCTGTGCTGTTGAAACAATAGGCTGAGTGTTTTAAGGAGCAGATAGCCTGACTAAAATAACATGTGTTGCAAAAGAAGTTGCAGTGCATTTTCGATAATGTTCAGCAGAGAGATACTTGTGAACTCTGCATGGTGTGTTACAGTCATGGGAGTAGTTAACACGATAAAGAAAATCCCAGCTTTCTTTCTGTTTACAAAACTGGCCTTTCTGGAAGGACTGGAAAACAAGAATACAAATATATAATATGTTTGCTTTCTCTTTCTTCCCCTCCGTTCTGGCCTCACTGTATTGAGACAAAAATAAATGGGAAGACTAACTGTAAGAAAGTGGCACTTAGGGTAAGTCCTTCTCTTCCTTAGTTTTCTCTCTTTGTTTTGTACACTACTGAGAGGTGATGGTTGTGTGGCAACGCAGCTCCTGTGATAAGGTATGATTCAGTCCTGTAGTGCCAACAAAGAAAAACTGTGCTGTTAACACTTCCATAGGCACATTGCAGCAGCTGCACGTCCAAAGATGGATCTGCATAGTTCAGGAGTAAAGTTTGATCTTGTCTGCACTGAAATGCTAACGTGTTTTAGCCATATTAGACCACTCTTGTGGTTTTAAGGTAATGAAGATGTCCTTGACCTGTTTTCCATTTCATTTTCCCATGCAAAATTCCTTTTCATTTTGTGCCACTTCCAAAAGTTCTGTATTGTTGTCCTCTCCTTTGTCCTCGTACTCTGCATCCTTGTTCTGAGAATCATCTGATTTTCTTTGATCTGTTCCTCATCCCCTACACATCTCTTGTTGTTTTGCTAGTTGTGTTCTGACAGTGGTTAATGAGTGCTGAGTCACCACTTTGAACCCAGAGATGTGAATACAGCAAAAGGTTGTTTGGCAAACCTTTAACAAAGAATTTGTGAGAGAGTGAAAAAGGATCTATGTCCCTCTTCCATGCCTTTCCAAGTGCTCTTTACCAGATTGGTGGTTGTGACATGTCTTCTGAGGCTTTTTAAAAGCTCTATGTTCAGGATTTTCTTCCTAGTCCTATCTTCTAGGTTTTACCTATCTCAGTTTGCAGTCTCATTTTTTCTGCTTTCACTTCAACTTTAGTAATGTTTGGGTCTTGAGGCATACTTTTCTATATCTGCTTTCAGCTCTTTTTACTTCAACATCATCAGCTCAAGGGCTTTTCTGGTTGCTCTTCCAGTTTTATTAGGCTTCCAGTCCTTATCAGTGCACTCTTTTTTAAATAACATTGGTTCACTGTGTTCCTTGGTAGGAAGGATGATGAAGGAATATCTGTTTCTATCTCATTGGACAGGAACTGCCACCTCCTTGAGATTTTTGTTGGTGGTTTTTTTTGTATGTTGTGAAGGTGAAAATGGCATCTCTTTTGGAAGAGTGTACTGGAATATAACAGCCACGGGGATGCTAAGCTTCATAAACATAGGGAAGCAGAAGGCCAAGAGAAAAATCCTACCTGTTTCTGGGAACATGGTCCAGGAACATGATGTCCCTTTAGCATGACCCTGCCCTTCTCTGTTATTCCATCCTCAGTTTTGGTGGTTTTTTGCTTCATATTTCCATTCGGGGTCTGGGCAGCCTTTGTGGGCAGATAATGTAAATATTCTCCATGTGTTAGCATGATCTTGCACGAGCTGGTCTCTCATAATGTGTGAAGGAGACTCAGATATGCTGAAATTTCAAAATATTCATTAACTATAAAGCAGGTACACTGAACTGCATAATCCTTTTTAGTACTCAAAATAAGACCAAAACATCTATTTTGGCTGTAGACAAATTAGAAACGTAAGGAGACTGACATGGGTGCAACAAATAGCGTCATCCTTCACGGTTCCTATCAATGGCTGACTAAGGAACTTCTTGTACTAAGGGACCCTGACTTTTACCAAGATGCAGTAGGTAAGCCTATGTAGTAAAGCTTTTCCAGATTTTCCTTTCTTGCAGGCTGTGGAAAACCTCCACAAGCATTGAGAGGCCGAGTGTCTTTAAACCCAGCTTCAGTTCCCAGAGAGATGGCTTCCACTACAAGGCTTCTCCTTTGGGTTCCTGCAGGGCCTGTGAGCACACAGGAGAAGACAGGGAGAAAAGGAGCAGTGAGGGGGAGTCATTTGTGTTCCTCTTGCACTCTCAGCTCTCTGTATGTGACACAAGTACAAATATCTCTGGATGATGAACCTATGACTTCTTGTGTGTAGCCATAAGGGCATAGTCTTCGCTGGGAGCTGAGATTCTGTTCTGCAAGAGGAGCAGCTTTCAAGAGATGCAATCTCTGTACTGTAGACTCTTTAATCACCTAAAATTACATTAGTGATGTTCCTTTTAATCTGTGCAAAGAGTCTGCTGGTGTGGGAAATTTTTATTTTACCTGGTTGGGTATCGCATTTCGATGCAGCAGATGGCATGTGTATGACAAGTGCCATTTAGTAAGAGAGTAAACACAGCAAGAATACACCCTAAGTCATTGGTATTTTCTTAGGTCTTTTGTAACATCAAAGCACCCTTGTGCAATACTTACTACATCAGTCACCTGATGCAAGATCCAAGGTTTTGTGATACGTATTTTCTTCTGTTGTTCCAATGTTAGTACAGCTGGCAAGATTCTCAAGAGATATATGGAAGAGCAATGTGATATTCAAGGTGAGTTGTGTTAATCGAGCCGTAGCCTGCACTGAGATTAACTTCAGTTACTTGGTCTGAAAGTATTTTGTGTCAATGTGTAGCTTTTTAGAATTAGTTAACTGAGATTCTGGTTTGCAATATAAATAGGATAGGAGAGAAACATATGATTTCGTTTATTTTGAGCTTGATACAGAAGCATTCCTTGTGAGTTAAATGCTGAGCTGAAGGTATAAGACTGTTGCTCTGCATGGCCTTAGCCTGCCAGAACAAATGAGGAAGGGCATTTTGAGAACCGGGCTGTTTGATGGATTGGAACAAAGGAGCCCTGGGGTAGGGAGCCATAAGTCAGACTTCTGTTATCTGACTGAGATTCCCACCATTGGACTCCTGCATGGAGTGGGGAAGAGTTTTCTGCAGAACTTCCAAAGAATTTAGCAAGTATTAAAGAAAGCACAGAGGGTGTCCGCAACCCACTGAGAGATCCTTCAGCTCCATGTCTGCCATGGGGTCAGGCAGGAGGATCAGGACTTCTAAAGTATTGTCTGCATGACCTAATTGGAGATCACTCACAAACATCACCTATACAGATACAGCTGTAAAGGGCAACTTGACCTCGTTGTATACTTCATAGGGGGATTAAGAAGACTTTTTACAGATACTGTTTCTTACGATAGTCTTTCTTCTAGAAGAACTCGAAGCATGTTAGTATCTGCATGGCATCTCACTCTTCCCGTCCCTGACTTTTGTTGGTAATGGTGAGTGCATTAAACATCAAAGTCCTGTTTCACTGGGGAATCAAGTCCCCAATCTGGTCCCCCAAGTCCAGAACTTGTCATCCTTGATGACTTTTTCCCACTTTTTAATTACTTCAGACATCTGCTTTCCACCGATACTGTCTAATTACCTAGGGGCAAAGTTAAGCTGTTCATTTCTGTTGTTCAAAGTTTCCAGTGGGAATGGCTTCAGAAAACCTTCAGACTGACACAGGACATAAGGCATGTATATGTTCCCTCTCTGTACTTTGTAAGTCTCATCCATGTACTTTCTCAGACTTTTTGAAAGGATGTGTTTCCCGTGGTTCATGAACCACCCTAATGTGTGATTTGCTACACCAAAGCTGGTTATTCTCTGACTTTAAAAAAATAAGACCGAACTGACTATTCAGATAGTAATTGCCAAGTTTATCTCTCTATATAGGATAATCCCCACGGTGTTCTGTCTTTGCAGCTTTAGCAATAAACCTTGTTTCAGTTTTAATTCATCTTCTTTGCATTAACTGTATTGTTTTTTTATTTCAGTAACAAAACTATGAATTACAAATCCAAATATAACCCTATTGTACTTATCATGGTTATGGCACTCACAGTTAGGTTCATTAGGCTGATGCATTAAAAACCTTACTGACAAACTGAATGTCTATGAGGAGCAGAATCATGGAGTTTTAGACTAGTGCCACCGTTCTTGACTATGGAGAAGTGTCATGGTTTAACCCCAGCTGGCAACTAGGTACCACATAGCTGCTTGCTCACTCCTCCCTCCTCCACTGCTGGGATGGGAAGGAGGATGGGAGAAAAAAAAGTAAAAAGAACCCCTCATGGGTTGACATAAGTTTAATAATTGAAACAAAGTAGAATATAATACTAATAATACTAATGATAATAGTAATTAAAAAAAAATCAAATAAAATTCCAGAAAAACAAGTCATGCACAGTGCAATTGCTCACTACCCACTGACCGATGCCCAGCCTGTCCCCAAGCGGTGATTGGCAGCCCCTAGACAACTCTCCCCTGCTCTATGGGTATGGAATATTCCTGTAGCCAATTTCAGGTCAGCTGTCCTGGCCATGCTCCCTCTTCACTGGCAGAGCATGAGGCACCAGAAAGTCCTTGACTTAGAGTAAGTACTACTGAGCCACACCCAAAACATCAGTTTGTTATAGATTCTCCCGCTGAATCCAAAACACAGCATTGAACCAGCTACAAAGAAAATTAGCTCTATCCCAGCCAAAACCAGGACAAGTAGAACATTGCTGCTGTACTGTTTCTTCTTCAATAGTTAAACAGCTCCGGATGAATTGAGGGAGGGAAGTGGTTAACGCTACATGTGTGGAACATTCTGGACTGGTCCTTGTTTATCTGGTGACTGTGTCTTTCTTTTGTTATGAGAATAAGTGTTTGAATACATTTTTACAAATTTTTGATTTTTAACATAGCTACCTGGTTTATTCATATTGATACACTTAACCAAGAATCATTAATCTGTGTTGCGTAAGTCACTGAATATATTTTAGATGTATCACAGAATGACAGAGTGATTGGGGTTGGACCTCTGGAGGTCATCGTGTCCAACCCCTTGCCTAGGGCAGAGCCACCTAGAACCAGTTGCCTGAACTGCTAAGTTTCTTTGCAGTGTTTTGTATTGGTGTTACATATGTAAATGTATGTTTGATTGTTCTGTATCTTAAAAGGAATTCATGCACCCATGTCTGTAGTGCTTAAGAGGGATACTTTAATCTCTTTTGGGTTGAAAAATCATTGCAAGTTTTGCAATAAACAGTGTTCCATTAGACAGGATCATACACTGTACAATTCATAAAAACTGCAAAAAATGGGTGCACAGCTTGATTTAACAGACTGATTGATGCATAAGCATAGCTGAGAAGGATGGAGCTGGAGTGGGGTAGGAAAGACATTTGCCTCAAGAAGTAATTCTACACGGAACATATGGTTTTTGTGGTTTAGATGTGACTTAAGACTTGGTATCTGAAGTATTTGGATGTGAAGGAGTTGGAAGTGACTGAAACCTTGGCAAACGATTTCAGATTTGCTGATTTCATGCCGAAGGTGCAACCAGAGTGGGCGTGGTTTGAAATGGGTCAGAGCAGCAGAAGGCCTTTTGCAGATATTTCTTCAAACTTCTTTGGCAACGTTGTTCACCCAGTGCTGGGACTGTCTTCAGAAATAAGTGTGTATTGCATAAACTAACCTTATTCCTGGATTCTGAGCTTGTAGCATCTGGGTCAGCAAATGTGTCCTACTGATATATTCAGCCCAGTATGTTTTGATGAAGCAAAGATCTTTTACCAAAACTCTGCTGCTGTCATTGTTGTGCAGTCTGTCCCAGCGCATACTTTTTCTCAAGAGTAACCCCCCCCTTCTTTCCTCAAAATCTGCAATTGTAAAAATCTTACTGGAATGCCGGCATATGTCTTCAGAGAACCCGAGGGGCATTTTTAATGAGAATTGCTTTGGAATTCCTTGCTTGATTTATGAAGAAAAGAAAAAAATAATAATTGAAACAGTATCCTCTTACCTCTTAAAATGTTTGCCTTTGACTTTATGGTGGTAACAGCTTAACTTTTGCAGATGCAAATGATATAACCAAATGTTTGCCTGTTTTCCACTTACAAGTACAGACTTTCTTTGCTTAAATGCAACACAGTTTGAGAGGGGCAGTGGAAAGGTAAAGGACTAGAAGTCTCTGTTCTAAATTTGAAATAAAAGAAATAAACATTCAGGGCCTCAGCATTGGATATTTCCTGGAAAATTTTCCTGTGACTTGTCTTTGAGAAATAAAGCTGAAAATCTTTTAGCAGTTTGCTGCATTGTTCTAAGAAGGTTTTTGTAACTTGAGACAAACAAGGCAGCAGGTCTTTGCTTTTGGTTTCCTTTCATCAACCCAACTGTGTTAATGTATGCATTTCTTTCTTTGTTTTTGAACAAGACTTTACATTACAGCCACAGAAATAAGGCAGGAGCAGTCATTCTGCATTATTTAAGTTCATAATTTGTAATCACAACTCATAATGATGTTTACAGGTATAGAAACCCACTCCAGCCCATACTGAGGTCACCAGTTACAACAGGTGCTCTAAGTCTTATCAGCATCTACACTGCCTTTCAGAAAGTGCCAAACCTGTTCTCATTTATGCTGCACTCAGCCACTAGACATAATTTCTCACTGTTCAGTAACACCTCCCTCTCCTTCCCCCCTCCAAAAAAGAAAAAAAAAAGCTTGACTCCCAACATTCCTCTCATGTCTTATGTATATTTGTGTAAGTCCTTGGCAAGAAGCTGACTCTGTTCCTCACCACTAACCAGTCTGCTTCTACTGCCTTGTATTCCTGTTTCTTCCAGAGTTTATTCCTGTAGTTCAAGTACTGGAGGAGGCGTATACTGTGGTTTTAAACGCCCTGGATACGAGTCCTGTGGATCATTAGCATGGGCAAGTAGTATGAGGGAATGCAGAAGCCTGGGATGCTGCTGGATACTTGGTTTTCTGTAGCTTTTATTTGAAAAGGAAATTAAACATGAAAAACCATAAGAAGAGCATGCTGTGGTGTAAACTTTAAGGACATCATCGTGTATTTGCTACCCTGTGGAAGACATGCCTTGTGTGGTGCACAGGACAAGCAGTGACTGGGCAGGGCGCTGGAGAGGTAAGAGTGTACTTTTGTGTGGAAGCCGTGACCTGGAACCCAAGGGCAGGCTCACACCATTGGGAACAACAGTTGACTAATCCTGGCAGTTCCTGCACTCACTATGATTTCCTTTGCAGCTTTAGTGTTATATTAACTCCTTCTCCTTAGTGTTATATTAACTCAGGGCAAACAAGTTCCTTAGGTTTCTCATTGCACTCCAAAATTGACACATTCATCAAAACTAGGATAATTTTTGGTACATCAGTTGCTTTTATTGTATTCTGTTGCATGACTTTACACTGCACATAAATCTCAAAAAAAACCAATGTTTCAGGATTTTTGTCTCCTCATTTTAATACTTATCGCTGTAGTACTATACCGAGGGGTTAGATCTCTGGGAAAGTTTGTTTGCACTACACTACTGATGGTCAATTCACAGGAGTTTAAATCCAGGGAATGAAATAATGAGATTTTTGTCCCTCATCTGATCCAGAGCAGAACTGCCTTCTGGAAGTGCAGAGAAGGTATTCTTTGAGAGGAGACTGGTAGTCTGTTGCAAAGGTTGCCTGGATGCCAGGTCCAGTACTCAATTAGGACATTTCTTGCTCATGCTGGTTCCACACACTTTGTTTCAATCTCTTAATGGGTTTTTGTCAGCTTTGGATCAGAGCAAGCAAGAGCAATAAAAATGGTGGTAAAACCTCCTGCAGCTTCTGAAGTGAATTCCTGTGTATCCTTATCCAAGCAGGTCTGTTAGTAAACCATCATGCAGTCTAGCAGGGAGGAATCTTTTCAAGTAGAACTTTTCCGAGATGAAAATACAGATCTGTAGTTCTCAATCTCCAAATCTAGTTCATATAAAATCTCAGATGCCTTATAAGAAAACAGCTCCAAGTCTGTTGATGCAAAATTGCAAGTATTGTTCTCATATGTAAATAGTTTGTCAATGTTAGTGGAGGTACAAAAGAAGAAAAGGTAAAAAGAAAACTCTACTCACCAAGGGGACGGTCCTGCTCTGCTTGATGCTTCTGGCAGAAATTGTGCTTTGTAGGACAGGAGCAGGATCGATTTCAGAGTCTTCATTTCTTTAGCCTCTGCAACTTCCTGCTGAACTACCTTTTTTTTTTCCCTCCTCAGTAGCCTGAAACACATTCCAGAAATGTCTGTGTGAGGTAGAAGAGTAAGAGTGCCAAGGCTGCTGATGAATAAGGGACTTTGTGATGAATCTTGTAAAATTGAACCTTTTCATTCAGAGAATGTTTCTCCATTACCAAGACTTTCATTCCCTTCTTTTGAATTGCAGGGGAGAGGAGGAGATGTTAAGTGTTGTCCTGCAACACTTCCCTCTAGCTTACCTGAATTACCAGAGGGATGAATTGCTTTGACAGTGAGGGCAGCGGGTGGGGGAAAATTCAAAGGGAGTTGATTCACTTTGTTAAATCTGGTATTACTTCACTTCTAAAACTACTCAGTTTTGGAAAATTTAAATTTACATTGGAAGTTTGATTTTGAACTTACTGATCCAAGCTGAGAGATGATAATTAAACTTTCAGTTTTGAAACCAAATTTTTTTAAACGACATTCAGGTCTTACTGACTCCCATTTCCTTGGAATAAATCTCTCTTTAGATTGAATGTTTTTTTTTCAGTTCAAAACTATTTTGCAACAGTTTTGTTATCCTAAAATTTGTTTTGTTCATTGATACTTCAACTTGGAGGTTCCTGCAAGGTGAATTTGGATCGCATGTGTATTTTATCCCAATGTCAGAATCCCAAACATGCTTTTTTTTCCCCCTGCTTTATATAACATGCTTAAGAGTTTTCCTGTAGTAACAGCAGGAGAACTGTGGCAGTTTCTAACTTAAGGTGACATGCAGTGTATGTCAGGGCTGCAGCAGCTGTGTCCCAGGAGTATACCTTGGTAAAATTAGCCAGCACAGCTCAGATGGTAGTATTTAATTACTAAGAGGTAATAATAATACGTAAACATAATGTGTGAGCTGTCACTTCAAGAAGGGGCATTTGGTGTAATGGAGGAACTGCCTTGCAGTTTGACAGGAGTCCTTGCTCACAGTTAGCAGAACTGAGTCTCATAGACTTGTCTCCAAAACTTTAGTTCTTCATTAGGTCTGACAGGGTATCACACAAACATTTTTGAAATTAATGAATCCATTATTTGAAATTCCTGTGGCGTTTGTTAACTTAAACACTTTGAGAGAGAGAAGTGTCTTTAAATAGTTCAGTCATTTTACCCCTTCAATAATTGCAGGAGCTCCTATTGTGTCCGTTTGCAATGTCCATTCTCTCCAAATTGAAGCATGGAGCTCTGCTGCAGCAGAAACTGCAGCATCCTTTCAGCATTGCTGCCAGAGCCATCAGTCTCCAGCTTCAAGGGAGCTGCCCTGTCTCCACAGATTGCTTCCAGCTTTTTGCGTTGGCTGCTGATGTGTTGACTTGGCAGCCGCTCTTGTCTGGGAGAGCTGTTTAGAAGACTCTAATGCTTATGTTATACAAAAATCTTCTGGACAAAATATCTAACTTGAGAGGTAGGCTGCTGCTTTCCATGCTGCACCCGAGTTCTGTGTTTCCCTTCTTTATTTTGGACAAGGAGTTTGGCTGGGAAGACTGTGCTGCCTCTCTGTGCTGCTTGTTCAGAACAGTTGCAGCAGCCGGTATGCCTTCAGATTTCAGGGGGAGACCTTGGAAATCAGTGGCAAACATCCAAATCTTTTCAGTGCTGGGGGAATGTCCTGGCAGGGTGCTTGTTGAGGAGCATAGCAAGATGGGTGGCTAGATGGGACTACTTGCCTCCTTTTCTCTCCATCACCAAGCAAGAAAGGAGAGAAAACAGAAGAGGGTGCAAGAAGTTCCAAGAGCAAGGCAGCCTCTCCTTCCCATGCCTGTGGGGTAGCACCCCAATAGCCCATGCCACCAGCAGCACCTGATGCAGAGGCGCGCTGATGCCTATTCCCTTCTCCCTGTAGACTGAAGATGTCAGATGTGCTCTCTGCTCTCCCTGGTGCTTTTGTTGTGGCAGGGTGCCCCAGGAACACAGTCCTTCTGAAGAGCTCCCCAGCTCCCCGTATTTACGGAGACAGTAGAGGTCTGCCAGACTCAGGCATCACAGATGAGTGAGTAGTATATGGGGATCTTGCTCCTGCTTTCTAACCTAATGGTTTTCTGTGTAAAACCTTGCTGACTGATGGGGGGGGGGGGAGAAGACAAGCACAGTCTTCTTTTCAGAGTGCTTTTTGTGATCAGTTTTGTCCTCCGACCTGCAAAAGCTGATAGGACAGGCATAAAGCATCTTTAAGGGAATGAATCCTGTCATAAATCATGATTGCTTCTTTTGCTTATTTGAGAGAATTCATTATGAAGTCTGTTCTTTTAGCTGGGAAGCTAAAAGCACTGCCCTCTTTGGAAGCAGACAGCAGATCCCTGCAGAAAACAGAGCTTTAGACACATGGTTCCCTGCAAGTGTGCTGAGATACTCTTTTCTCTTGTGCCAGCAGGCAACAGTCTCTACTCCCAGCAAAGGTACTCCCTCAGTCTTAACCCTTTAACATTACTGTAAAGGTGAGGCTTTGTTCTTAAGGAAAGATGGAGCTGGTATCCTTAGTTCTCTTCAGACCTTTCCTTCTTTCTTATGAGATCATAGAAACTATTGATTGAAGGCAGAAAATACTGAATATTGTGAAAATTGCAGCGTGCATGTGCCCAAGAAAATTTGCGGCTGTATATTACACATCCTGCAGACTGGCATGGAGGGGAGGGATTTTCTACCCAATCTAAAGGTTTGGGGGTTGGGTGTTTTGTTTTTGTTTTGTTAAAGGATTGTGCTGTTGCCTAGTGTTGTCGCTACAAATCTCCAAGCTGTAGCATCAGGACTGAACATGTTTTGCAGGCTTGCTAGCTCTGTCATTGCTGCCCTCCTCTCCCTAACCCCAGCTTGCCACTTCCTCATTCATTTAATGAAGACAGAGGGCTCTTTATTGTATGACAGTCAAAATGTAATATGATAGTGTTGCAAGAGAGCTGGTGGAGTGGTCATTACCAGGTGTTTGATGTTTTCTATTTCAGGGAGGTCTGTAGCTGTAAGAATGGTTTCTGTCTTACTCAGTCCCTATGCAGGAAGGGAAGGCAGGTTGGGAATGCTTTGTGTGGCACCATCTGTGCAGCCACGGGCCTTTCCAGGGACTGCAAGTCGATGTGGATGATGTAGTGAGTTAGGTCCCTCTTGACTTCCTGATATGGTTTGGAGCTGGCTCCCTGCCAAGTCTCCAAACCTTACCACAAGAAGTTCCCCCCCCCCAAACCTCAGGGAGAAGAGGGAAAAAAAACCCAAGAGAATCGAAACAAGAGAGAGACAGATAAAGCAATATATAAAAATATATTTACACTTATATTACAGTTATATACAATTGAAATATATATACAACTTCAAAAGGGAAAGGGAAGGGGGAAGGGAAAAAGGAACACAAACAAAATAAAATATACACGATCAATAGCCCAAAATCTAGCAACTAAAAGAATTA
Organism: Pipra filicauda; assembly: GCF_003945595.2. Taxonomy (NCBI): domain Eukaryota; kingdom Metazoa; phylum Chordata; class Aves; order Passeriformes; family Pipridae; genus Pipra; species Pipra filicauda. The sequence goes on from NW_024104765.1 coordinate 1,256,104, forward strand.
GCAAAAGAATATCTTACTACTCTCCTCGGGACAACAGAATGTCACGATGGAACGATCGCCGGCAACCTCCGTCTCCCAAGGTCGACAAGGCCTTACCAGGCCTCACTCCCCAAACGCGACAGACTCAACAGCAGGGAAAACCCACACCCCCAAGCCACCGGAACGAAAGAGGGGGCGAAGGCCTCTCCTCCTTTCTTCTTATAGCCTGGCTTACGTAAAAATCATAGGGAATACCGGGTAAATCTGGGCACTTCCTTGGTTACAAACTGATCACCAAGGAAGGCCCAGACTAAACTACCACACCTCCTGAGGAGGAATGATGCCTACTGCTCAAACAGAGGTGAATGTGGAGTTGGGTCTCACAACAGGTGGAAATGTCTGAATTGGCGAACCAAATAGATGTGAAAACCTGTACAGAGTCTCCTAAAGATCCAAATTTAGAGGACATTTTTCCCCAAAGGAAGTATGGGCAGATTTGTTGTCATATGAAGTGATCAGGATTGTTCCTGACTTTGTTCCTGGCTTCTCATGGAAGCTGAGGTTTCACTACCGAATGTGCTTTTAGTATACTGCTCAGATCATCTGATGTAGATATTCCTGCTGCTTCTGTTTCACATTCTGTTGTACTCCAAGTGAGCCAGCACTGATTACAGTGTTGTCTTTTCTGGCGGGAAGACTAATAAAGCAGGACTGATGAAATTGTTGTTTCAGAACTGCTTCCTGAAAGACACATCCCTCATTTTGTGGGCAAATTCAATAACCATAATATGCTTTCTTCATTTTTGAAAATGTGTCCCGTGAAACATGTTATCCTATATGTTATCCCCCGAACGCATTGTTCTTTGGAAGTAATATTAACTGTGCATATTAATGGACAGTAAGAGTCTCTGACAAAGAGAACATATATAGCCTACATGGAAAACTAGCTTAATTCTCCTATCTTTAAAGATCAGTTTCTTTTTGGAGCTTCTCTCACAACAGTATATTTAAAATAAGACACTGCCAGTGGCTGTCTTGGACAGTTGAGCCATTAAAGCAGTCTCAAAATGAGTTAATAGCAGTAGGAGCCTACCATTCTCTCTGCGAAAGATGTGTGACCTTTTTTCTTCTATCAAATTGTTTATAGGTATTTAAAAAAGGGTTACTGCAAATATTCCCTTGCTGAAGGAGAGTTCAACCCACCATTGGATGTAATTATATTCCCATATGAAACAATCCTTTGACCCACTAGTATCTCGTGTTTCTTCTGGAAAGTAGAATACATGCAACATAAGCCCTAAAACTGAATTATTGCTACAGTCATTGTACAAATGAATTTATATTAAAAGTGACAAAGTCTTCTCATATTTTTCCAGTATATGTGCTGATTAAGATTTTCTAACTTCATATCACGTAATAGTTGAGTTTGGAAGTGATGGCTGGAGGTCTGTGGAAGCTGTACACTTTGGATGTTAGTTAGAACAGTGCTTTAAAAACCTGAAGAGAACTAAATCAGGTCCTCGTACACCAGGTTGATTGAAGATGAAACCACTTTTGTCTCAGTAGCTTTCAAATGTATTGCTGATCTCCCAACAACCACACTGCTATTGATTTCATCTCTAGTAATCATTTCATAGCTGCCTTTACATCATTGCCATGTTTTTGTCCTTCTCCCTTGACTGAGCTTTTGAGCAGTGAGCATCTAGTGAAGGTGATGACAGTGGTGAAAATGTAACCATTCAGATAAAAACAGCAGGGATGTTTACACCAAAAGGTTTATACTGGGTATTTATACTGGATATTCAGCTTCACAGGTGAAGCAGTGAGATCTTGTCAGGACGTCAGTCATTCCAAGAGTGATTGGACAGGGCAGTGCAGCTGCTTTTGTGTGTGCAGTGGGAGCTGTGCTTCAGTTTTAAGACTCCTTTTACCCTGCAAGGTTAACAGCAACTCCTGGCGTTGATCCTGAGCACCTACAGCTGTGAGTTACTTCCAGCCTTGCCTCTTCACTTCTGTTTGGAAGTGGTGGTACCATCTTCTATATAAGACAGATGGTGGGTTGTGAGGATTCCTTGTGGAGGTTGAATCTGTTCTGTAACTCCTTCTCTACCCAGAGAAGCAACATTCTGTGACTGCTGTGCTCTGCTTTTATCACAGTGGTCCTTACTGGTCCAGAAAAACATCCCAATGAGACCTTCCACTCTTTTTTGGCTGCCTCAAGGTAGATGAATTGCACCCTTGAGAGTAGTAATAAATATGAGTTTGAAATGGTTTATGTTGCTTTTTAACTTTTATATTCCTTCCTTGGTGTTTCAATTAAGGCAAATTAAAAATTAGTCATGTAACAGGGTATATGATAAGGTCATGCAAGTTAGCAATTTAAATTAATTGTGTATGATGAGACAATAAAGAGGTTTCAGGGGGTATTGCAAGTGTACTAATTCATTATCAGTGAGAAAAATAACAGATTGAGAGTTGCTAGGCTTAGAGGGATCCCAGGATGATGAAACCATCCACAGATCTGGAATCCTGTACACTGGGATCCTAGATAAACATCCAGACCTGCAGACTGTTCAGTCATCTGTATTACATTGTCATCTCTTTGTCAGTGCAAAAAAACTGCCACCACCCAAATGGGGACAAAATATCACATACACTTCCATGTGTATGACCATATCTGCGGTAAGTGCTTGTTTTAATTCAGGTGGTCAGTTTGCTGGCTGGAGATTTGTGTCTGGTTTCAGCCTTTGGAAGCTTGAGATATTGGCACCACTGAATACTTTTTTGAACAGATAAACTACGTGTTACATTTTTTTTAAAATTTGAGGCAGGCAGTCATCTTCTTAATAATAATGATAATGTATTTTTGTAAAGTATCTTACGTAATTTTCTGAAATCAAAGCACTGGGTCCTAAATAGCTGAGCTTCATTAAGCAGATGAAATGAAAGAAGAGAAGCATCTGGCAGAAGAATGGAGGACAGTATAAAAATAGAGGCATATGTTAGTTTGAGTACCATTAGTCATTTCTGTTATTACATTGCCTATGAACCTCTGCTCCATTCAAAGTAGAAGACTGAGCAAACAAAGCCAATTTTCAGGACATTCTCACAGTGTTCCTTTCTTCCTGAAAATAAGTGGCTGAAGCTTGGGGAAATTGGAGGTGCCTTTTGGCCAGCAGAAATCTTTGTCACATGGACAATTTGATAATGTATCCTAAATAAGTCTTCAGAAAGCAAATCAGTAATGTTTTGTACTGCTTTTAATTTTTTTTTTTTCCAATATGATGTTTTCCTAGAACATGTGTAATGATTCATTGTGATTGGTCAGTATGCTGATCCTGGATAATATTACTAAAATAAACACACCCCTTATTTTTACGTATTTATTTGTATAGCCTGTACAAAGAGGCTGACTTGCTTCGTGCTGAGATGCAGAGTTTTTGCCTTAGGCTTAATGGAAACCTGTATTTCAGAAACATTAATGATTTTTTTTACACTGTTAATCTTGAGTTAAAGAGTCAGTTTCAAACTTCTGTTGGAAACTCCTTGTTTCAGGTTTTGGTGGGGTTTTTATTGCCATTCTTGTATTCTCTTTATGACTGTTTGGCAGTGTATTCCTGGATAGTAAAGGCAGGACAGCAGTTTGCAATTCTTTTAGTTTTTTCTTCTTTCCACCTCTTCAATGACAATCTTAACCTTCTTTTGTAGACTTTGTGTCTTCTCTCTTCTCAGTGAGTTTATAAATGTGAACCTAAACAGGTGTAGAGACATTGGTTGAGCATTTTAATTGAGATGATGTTCCAAAATGTCCCAACCTCCCCCTTATTTTCTCTTGTGGACTTTCTTTGTTGTAACTAGACAAGGTAGGAAAATGAATGGCTATACGGGCTTAGCTGGACCAAAAGCTCTTCCTCCCTGCCTTACACAGCGGCCAGAAGTATATGGCTAGGGAAGAGAAAAAGAAAGAAGAAAAACTAACCCTCCCTTGACTCCATATGAACTTTGAGCATCTACAACATCCTTTGACAAGGAGTTGCAGAACTGTTGCTCTCCTCTTGCTTGTTCTTAAACTGGTTTCTCCCAGCTTCCTCTGATTTTTATTTAGAAAGGGCAATGAATAGTCCATCCATGTGCCATCTACATTGTGCCTGCCCCATGCCACCTCCCTGCAAAGTTTCCTCTGTTTCTTTCTGAGGATTTCTGATTCATCTTGACAACCCTTATATGTGAACTGCTGTCTCCTTTTTGGGCAGGGAGGCCAGAATCTCATGCAAGATTTGATATATAGACTGTTTTATGGATCATGTGTTTATTCAATGGCATTTTGAGGACCTCTTTTGGTTTTTTGCCCAGCAGCTTCTACTGCTTGGACCAGTTGATTCCCAGTGCTTTCACTATGGCTGGTTATTGAGCTAATGTTTCACTAACCTTATTGTCATCCCAAGATCCTTGCATGTCAGTGATCAGCTCACCGTCATTTCACGTGTGATATCCAGCTTGCCAGTCCTTTAAGAGGAGGGTCCCTTCATTACTCCATCAGGAGAGCAAGCGTTCACCCTGTCTGTGCCCTCCTCCCTCCCCATCCGCAGCCTCTCTTGGCACACTCCCACATCACTCCATTCCTCCTGGGAGGACCTTCATATTCCACTGCCATATGGTCAAGTTCATGCCTTTTTATTCTGTTTTCTTTTTATTCCCAAGACTGTACTGGAAAAGAAAATGCCAGCCTTCCATTTCTAAAACTCTCTCTGTATATTGATACCTTAATGGATTTATGCTTAAGATAGTTGCTTTTATGGATGAGCAGCCCTTGAAAGAGGGAACAAGGAAAGATGCATCTCCAGCAGCAGATGTCTTGCAAACACACCCATTTGGAGGACTTCAGAGCATGTCCTGCAAGTAGTGTTGGTGCAGCACACATATTCAGGGGTGTGTCTGAAATAATTTCTGGGATTTTTTTTTCTTTAGAATAAAGAAATAATATTTCTTTATATTTGGGAATAACTTCTGAAAAATTCAGAACAGAAATTGTTTTTCTCTACAAATTGTTGTCTGTAACATGTTAGTTATAGACTTTCTCTAGACAAGATAACAATAACCTGTTTGATTTCCTGAGTTTCATAAATGAATGTTTGTGTTCATTTCTGAGGATGGAACAGTTCTTTTGCTGCAGCGTAGTTGTTGCTGAATGTTTAATCAGACTATATTCATATAATAAATGTTTATATCTTCAGCAGAACTTTCTGGTGATTTTTCCTGATGTTACTCTACTGCTGCTGTAGCTGCAGATAATGTGTTTTTTTTGTAAACCATGGCATGACTTCGGAAGAGTATCTGACCTAGAGAGTTAAGACAAATATTTATATATTGTATGAGAATCGAATAATCGCAACATTATTTTGGAGATGTAAACATGACTCATTAAAGTTTTCTCTAAAATAGTTAAGAAGCATTGTTTATATTTTAAATGAAAACAGTAGTTGCTTTTAGGGAAGGGTGATGAAAGAAGGATGACCGATTCAGGCAAAACAGTGGAAAGTGTGGGATATGTTTAGTACGGGTGGGTGGTGAATATCCTGAAGTCATGGTGCTTTGAGCTGAAGAGCTGTAAATTTGTGTAGGTCTTAGATTAGCCTGTGAGATGTAAATGTCACTGTTACTTGTGTGTTTTTATGAAGCTGGTAATTGGAAAAATTAGGCTCTGCAAAGACCTCGCCAGGTCTAGGAATCATGCCCCACCACTTTGTTTGCTTGTAGTTCATCTGTGAATGAAAGAAGATGACTATATATTCTTTTATTTCAGTGTTGCATGCCGCAAGCCTGAAAGGGTCTGCTGTTTGTCTTGATTGTTTTACTTTTCACCATAGCAGTGTTTCAAACACTGAAGTCTTCTCTGAATGTGTTGTAAGTCTCCATGAAGGACCAGCACGGTTAGGATTGGAGTTGATCCAGCTCTAGGCTGCACACTGGTATGACGCAGGAAACACTTTGGCAATTGTACTGAAGTGATGCATCTTCCTGAATATAATCCAAAAACAAACAAAGGAACAAAAAGGATTTTTCCTTTCCTTTGGCAGGTTTTCAGTGATACTTATTCCTCTGACATGACCTTTCCAGTTATTCATGAGACATCCCAGGAGAGGCAAGACACAAATTTCTAATATAAGTAATAAACAGAAGCTTTCCTTCTCCTTACCTAAAGGAGTATTTTAATATTGCATTAAAGAGTATTTTAATATTGCATTAAGGCAGAGGGTAGTTTTTCTGTGGCAGGTCATTTTTAAGTCTTTCACACAATTTTTATGCCAAAAGACTTCACTGATTTAAGTAATACTGTTACAAAGAGATATTAAGAAGCTCAGGCAAGAAAGGCAAGGCACATTTTCTCCTTCATTTTGAGATGAGTTGACAGGGAGGCATACAGAGGCTCTTCCAGATTACATGAGCAGCACAGAAAAGAGTTTTGTACCAGCTGTACCTATGTGATTTTGGATGGGCAAAGAAGAGGCTTATGATGCTTGAGCGAAGAGGCAGGAACATCCTTTCGGGAAGAGATGAGAGCAGGATCGCAAGACGGGGAGTGTGAAGACAAAACTGCACCTTGGAACCAGGCGGGCTTGTGCTTTGTGGTGCTCTGTCTCTGTCCTGCATGGATACCACTGGTCATGCGGGGAGCAGTGCCGGAACAAAATGTGACCTCATCTGAGTTGCTTACAAGTGCACTGGCTCACTGTGTTGTTTTGTGTGTTTAAATTTATTAATGCATAATAATGTGAGAATTCAGCAAGAAATCCCATTCCTTCTCACTTCCCTCTGCATCGAGGCTGCTGCCTGTATTGTTTCCTTTCTCCTTTCTTCTTTGCCCTCTTTCTCTTCTAATGTTCCCCAGATATCTGCCATAATGGAGTTTTACACTGCTACAGCAAGTGCAGCACCTGCCATGTGAAATCTTTTCTCTTTGAGTGAAAGCTTTAAGCAACACTTCTTCCAGATAGAGATTGAGGCCTTGGTATCGCTGTCTGGGCTGGACATTTGATTAATACAGGATCCTTTTATTGTCACCCTGCCTTTCTGCTCTTCCTCATTAGAAATCAGTGACTCTTCCCCAATTCATTCATGACACGGAGAAAAGAATGCCTGATGATACACATAGATAAAGAAAATATATAGCATGCATTCAGCTAGTAAAAGGAGCTGTTTTCCCACGTGGAGAGGGGATTAGGCTGGGATTGTATTTGCCTTCTGCAGCTGCTAGTAGAAGCCCAATATATGTGCATATGCATGCATGTATGTGCACACACACATACATCAACTGAGCACAGTTGCTGTTCATACATAATTTTGTTTTGTGTTTATGTTTCAGTGAAGGGATGTGGTGGCCTGGCGTTGTGGGGGTTTTTTTCCTCTGAAGGTTGGAAGTGGTTTTGCTCCTGCAAACTGCTGTTAACGTTAGCACTTGACAGCACCATGTCAGCAGGGGTAATATTTATTTGCTGGGGATTATCCAGGGAGGTGCTCCAAGGAGAGGTGTGGGGGTGTGTTTTGGCCAGAGCACGGTGCCCTGGGGACATAATCCTTTCCATAAGGAATTGCACGGTATACAGAGATATGAATGGGTATGTTGATAATTTACTGTAACCCTTTTAGCACTTACACCCAGGGTTTTCTCCACTTTTTAGTGATGTAGTCTTTCCAGATGCAGGCAGCATGAATATATGCATCAGTTCACCTAGGGTTAGGGTTCCATGAGTGCTCTTCCGCTGTCCTCTCCCCGCTACCTCCCAGCTGAGCTGCTGCTGGTCACACCAGGGCTAGCATTTGGGGCTTGCCTCAGTTCCCTTCAGCCTGGGTGGGAGCACAAGAGCAAGACGTGTGGTGCAAAGCCAAGCCAACAACAAGCTCTCTTGGACGCATGTGCCAGGACAGTGTGGATGAACTGCAAAGAGAGACGGGAGTTGCTCAGGGGAGAGACATCTCAGGTCCAGCTGTTGCTGAAGGGGATTTGATGGGGAGCAGAAGCTTTCTTCTGTGATGGAGAGCAGATTGTGTGCAGTGTTGGTGGAGAGACCAGTGCCTTACCCCAGGGCAGAGATGCTGAAGCTTGGGACTGCAGGGTTTGGAACTGGCTAGAGCCTGGCTATAGGGCTATGTGCCAAGGGTGCCTAGAGCAGGGTTACCAGGTCCGGTGTGGTAGGTGGTGTTACAGAACAGAAGAAGGGAAAACTCCCCTTAGGTGTTTATAAACCATAATGTAGAGTGTAGAAAGTAATGTGAATTAAAACATACATATAGAAACATATTTGATATATATAAAGGTATCAAATACATATATCAAATTGATATATATAGAAATATATTCTGAATGTAAGGAAAGCTTCACTTTTCTCACCTTGTTGGTCTTCACAGTCAGTCAGCCTTGGTGGTCTTGTGCTTTTGTGATTCAAGTATCTGACAGAAGTAAGGATAAAGATGAGTTCAGGTGAAATGAACATGAATGAGACAAATGTTCTTGTACAGGTGCTGTGTGAGTGCTTTCTCAGTGAATGATGTTTGTCTGTCTACTGCCTTGGCTGTGTTCTGCCTCCAAAATGTACTGGATTCGCCCCAAATCATAAAGTGGAAGTGACCATAACATGACTTCCTTTATCTTTCAGTTGGTTTTACTTCTCTTTTTTTATGTTTTAGCATAGTAAAGCTTTTTCATCACAGCAGTTCCCTAAGAAATTTATTTTACTGCTGTATGAACTGATCTGGTTAATAACTCAGTTTCAGTATTAATTTTTTTTAATGCATTGTTAGGTGGGTACCTGAAACTGTCGACTTTCTTTGGTAGCGGTGCTACAGATCAAGAAACCAAAAGTCAGATCTCATAAAGGGGGTATTTTCAGAAGCACCTGTTCACTTTGTTTATGGAGGTACGTCTCCAGCACAGAATGAGCTTCATTCTTGCAGCTCTGCCAAATGAGCTGTGACACTCTCTTACTGATGCTGCTGCTGCAAGTAATCAGCTAGAGGTTACTTTCCTGGATGAAATACATTTAAATGGCAGTGAAGGAGAAGACTGTGATTTATTTTGATTGCTTTTCTCCATGATATTTGCATACTGCAGTATGTAATATGAACAGCTATATATAATGATTTTTTTTCCATATGACACCATAAATCAAGAGAGAGTTTAAAAAAAACAAATTGCTTTTACTGACATTGCCTTTTCCTTTGAAAAACCCAGGAGGATCCAGATCTGAGTACTTCAAATGAATATATTGTTCTATTTATGTCGAATAGAGCAATACATTTTTCTGTTGGGTAGTGTATCTCTGAGACAGATATCATCACCTGAATATAATAAACATTTTAAGTCAGCCTTCTTTGTTTACATTTTCATTCCTAGCTCAGTGTTGAAGAAGTAGTTATAAAACTGTTCATCAGAGGTTTTGATAAATATTTTTCTATAGCTGCAGTGTTATTAAGATGTAATAACGTGTTTGAGATGGGCTTGGGGAAAAAAGCGCTTAATAACAAAGCACTGTACTAAGTATTACAGAACAGCTGTAATTTTTTTCTTGTTACGAAAGAGGTGATAAATTAGTGTGTTTTACTATGCAAACTTCTTCTTAGGTCCAGCTTCTTTTAAATTGACAAGGACATGAAAGTAAATATGACAAAAATAGTTACAATCGCTCAAAATTCTGCATTATGAGTGCACAAATGGGAATTGAGGGCGAAGGGACACCTTTAGAAAAACAGAACATAAACTGTAATCTGTTTGTAACAAGCTCAAATGATACCAGTTTCAGAAGTGTGAGAGCTTTGGAAGGAACTTAGGCAGCGCTGGAAGAACTTGACTTGCTTGCTTGCTGGCTTGGGTATGGGTGCATGTTCGTCTGATTGTTTTTTCAGACAATTGTGCCAGCGCTGGAACAGTTCTTGTTTGGCACAACAACACTTCAGTGCACCGAGACTGTGCTGCTTGTTTCATCCCAGCATCTGGCGAGATTAAGTATTAGCGCTGCTGTTTAATGAACAGTTTGAGGATGTGCATGAGTGTTTGGGGTTGTTTTTGTTTCCTCTGGTTTGTAGCTGACAAAGCCGTAGGAATGAACAAAGCCTTCCAGACCGCCTACTGTATAGATTAATTTACAGCTGCCAGTTTATATTAGTTGTTCTATTTATTCTGCTTGGGTGCTTTTTTGAGGAAAGGAGTATTTCTTAGTCAATTGTCTGGCAAAGAGAAAAGAATTCAAGAAATGTGAAGCAAACAAATTCCCGCTAATTAGACAAGTTTTTGGCAGCTGAGTTGTTTGCTCCCTTTTCTTGTGATATTATGGAAGGACTGAAGTTCAAAACCAGAATTTCAGTTGACGTCTGAACTTTGTCTTTAATCTCCTGTACTTTGCTTTGGTGATGCCAAGGCTTGGTGAATAGCAGCTCTAACCAAATTTCTTTTCTGCCTACTTAAAAGCTTGGTCTTACTGAGGGTTTTGACAGCAGAGCAGCATACATCTCTTGCCTCTGCAGCTCCTATGATGCTGTAGGTTTATCAGGAACCTCTAATGATCTTTACTTTTTTTCCCTATAATTCTCCTTCTCTCTGTCACTGTATTGCACTGAGTCCCAGCTCTGTGTGCTGAATGTCTGACACATCCAGAGACTGCTGGCTCTGACTGCTGGGGATGTTCAAACCAGCGAGCAACCCTACGCCCCCTGAGAGGTGACCCTCATAACCACCATTAGGTAGTTATCAGTGAGGGCAGGAAAAATATATCTGAGAGTTTATCCAAGAGCCTTATGGATATGTCTGGATATGGATAATACAGACTGGCTGATGTCTTTGTCTGTCTTCTAAAATAATTGCTTTGGTGGGCTCAAGTAGTTCAGATGGGGATTAGTTAGTTTACTTATGGCTGGATCAGGCACACTGGGAGATGCACACTGGGAAATGCACTCTTCTTCCCTACCCCCAGTGGAGCTGCAGCTCTTTGTTGCCAATATTACTGGGAACAAACTGGGCTAAGTATAATCTTCAATGATCCTGCACAGAGGATTCCTTCTCCTCCTTCTGTCTACTGAGTTGCAGGGTGGGGAATAATGCACTGTGGGCTTCTGGAAATGAAGAGGAAGGTAGTAAGACATGAGACATCCCAGATGTTAAGAAGAGACCAGAGTAACTGCTCTCAGGACCCCACAGGGTCAGGGGAGCCCACTCTCTGCCAAGATATCCCCAGTGAACTGTCAGCTCTGAGGCAAGGCGAGGAAGTAAAGTCTCTATAATTCACTTGAAAATCTTGGCAGGTAGCAATTACCGTATCTTGTGTATTTTGATGCAGGTGTCTAATGAGGGATATGAGAGATATATCATGCAGAGATAGATACATAGGCATATATATTTACACACACACAGGTGTCTGACTGTGGCGACGGTGCAGGTGTTTGCTGTGCAATGTGCAGCTTCATTTGAGAAATACTTTCTACTCCTGTTTTGATCTTTATTATTTTTGAAGGTCTTTAAATTGATCTGGAAATACCCATTTAATGAACGTTGTTCTTTTAACTGTTTCATATCAGATGTTATATGTGTGCTCCATTTAATACGAATTTTATTTTTTGAGTATGTCAGAAGTGACTAAGTGAAAGATTTCAAAACCTTATTAGCTAATCTTGTGTTTCTAAGGTTGTGTGGGGAAAATGGAGCTGGTACTGGATTTCTTTGAAGTATACTTTGACATACAATGGGTACTTAGAGTTAAAAACAAAAAAACAACCCTCCTGAGTGCACTAAACCCCAAAACAAATAGTCAGTGAACTATCAAAAAGAAAAATGTTATATATGAGTTTTTTGTATTGTAACCAGTCTTTAAGGTGGTTTGAATTAATGAATAAAACTATTTAACCACCACTGTTTTTACCATTGTACTTGAAATACCATTCCCTCTAAAAACAGCTCTGCACAATATTGAGAAGTAATAATCATGATGTATAAAAAAAATACCAAGCAATTAACTGTTTTCTAATACTTTTCTTTGTACTGAGTAGACATTTATGAAAATACGGTATCTTTTTGGTTAAAAAACAGAACTGTCAAATTTTACTATAAAGTTTAGATTCTGTTGCAAATTGTTGTGTCCTTATCATTACCAGAGATGCCAAGCTTTCACATTTTTAAATCACATGTAAAATTAGTTTTTATAATTAAATCAGTTCCTCGCAATGCCTCACATATATGCCAGTTGAATCTGCTGCTCAAAAAAACTCTAAGGAATCTTCCTGTTGTACGTAAAAGCCCAGGACTTGTCGAGTTCTCTTCAGAAGGTGTAAAGCTGGGCGAAATGTATTTTTTCTGTTGCAGTTGTGGGAGGTTTTATTCCTGGGGCTAAATGCCAAAACTTCAGCACAGCTGACTGGTAGTGCAGATTTTCAGAATTATTTTCTGGACAGCTGGGGTGGGTTTACAACTGTGCTACTTTGCTCCAGCCACATCCAGTTCCTCTGCCATGGACTTCAGCTGTAGACAGCTGGGGTACCTGCTGGCTGCTGCTCTTCTTCTCTCTTGATAAGATGGTACAGCAGATATAGGATAATCATGAATAATACTTAGAGTCAGTATTTTTCTTCCTGTTTTTAATACAAACAAGATGATCATAAAATGGTTTTTACCTTAATTTGTGAAAAATATATGGACATTTAAATCCTCTTACTGACCTTTTTGCCTATTATTAAATCACTGAGTTTTATTTATGGAGTCACTTTCAGAAATTCCCTATGGTTCTCTTTTGTCAAGGAAGTTTTATTTATTATTTTATATTGTATGCATTGTTTTATGTTACAGCTGAATAAAGAATCAAATTTCTTCATTACTATGTACCCAGCAGCAATCTGAAAACCTTAGGACCTGAGTAGATGGGACAAAACTAGAGTATATCTCAGTACCTGGCTTCTTTATTTCGTGTAGTTCATGCTGGTTTTGTAGGGATCTAAAATCATTACCTTGTTTTGATTCTTATCAGTAAATTGAAAAGTCTGACAAAGAACTACAGAGATACTTAATTTCCTTCTTTCTCTTTCATTCTGCAAAAACATTTATCTGTTGCTATCTGTTACAACATCCCAATCAAGAGAGACTTCATCCTTGTGTGGGTGTGAAAGGGAAATTGCCCTCCTGTGCATATGAGCAGAGACCAGGAATCAGACTCTATCTCTGTTAAGCTTCCTTAAACATTAAGTAAGAGTTTTAGAGTAAAACCTTTGACAAATGTTGTGGTTGAAGACCTTCATATCAAATGGTGGTACAGGTTTTCTGTTTTTCTTTCATGTGCATAAATGGCTTAAACAAATAATGACCGTTGACTACATTATAAAAATGTATATTCAGAGCATACATAATTAATAAACCCATGTAAAGTGATTGGTGTCAATAAAAACCCACAAACCTCCACAAAAATACTTTAACTTACATTTATATTTTTTCTTGAATGTTCTCCTTTCAACTCCTGACTTTTTTTTCCCCCTTCTTCTGGTGGTTTTTTTTGGAGCTGATGACAATATTGTTTTGAAAAGCGGACCTTTTTACTCACTATTTTCATCATCACATCTATTCATTTTAGTGAGATCTGATGGACTAACCTCAAAATAGTGTGCTTGTCGGTTTCTCTTAAGAGAACAAATAAAGCAGAAGGTATTTGGTACATTTTTGGCTTTGTTTTGCAAATATTCAAGTTGTAGCTATCCAGCTGTGTTACCTGATTTTGAACCCTTTTCCTCTTTTTATTCATGCCGCAGATGGGAAGCTGGCAGTGTACTGAGCAGGTGTGCACTTGGAAGCACAATGGGTGTACTTTCTGACAGACTTGCCTGCCTGTCCAGATCTATCTGTGCATCTGCTCTGAGCTGGATTCTTGTGGGAAGACTGGAAATGGTCAGCAGTGGAAGAACAGTGGGAACCACCAAGGTTGAATCCCATATTTGGGTTTCGACATCCAAAAGACAGATGGGTCAAAAAGATTGACTGCCCTCACATACGTATATGGAAAGTATGCATTTTAGTTTATGTTAGGTGATGGAAAATAGTTCCTGTATTTGCTAATGTATTTTAAACATGTTGATTTAGTGAATGTGAGAAAGTAAATAGGTCATTTTGCGAAGTCTTTCAGGTGTTAGTGAAACATCAGGCTATGCAAATTTGGACATTTGACTCTTAAACCAACCTATCTACCTGGGACTCTCATTGAATAAATGGAAAGAGAAGTATTTCCTCCAAAGGGATGTACAAAATCTCCAGATTAGGTGCCTAGTGTGGATTGCCTTCTATCTCTGTCTCCATAAGCGTGTCTGCAGTCTTTGAAGACAGTGGGTCTGGGCAACCTGAGGATATGCTTCCCAGTCCCTTTGTGGGAAATATCCCTCTCTTTAGATTTAGAAAGACGGCATAAACTTAGGGAACAAAGAAACAAGGAAGAATTTATTCAACGTGTTGGGTCTTTCTCGCACCGAGTTTCCGGGGAAAAAGACCCCTTCGGTTTAAATTCCATACATTTTATAGTTTCACAAAATCCCACCCTTTTCAGATAAGTTTTAATGGATTCATTTTTACATAAAAAGGTGTCTTTTCTCTGAAAAGAGGCTTTCCCTTTATCCCAATTGGCTGCAAGCCATCCCCTGTCAAAGGTGATGGATCTTCCTTTGTTCTTAGCCCAAAGAGAAGAAGAACCTCATGTACAAAATGGCCCTAAAAGATTTAATTTTTAAGAATTTTCTCATTTCCCTTATCCCACCAAAAGACACCCTGATACCCAAGTTCAGCTCTTGGAACTTGGATATCTTACAACTTCACGATATGCCTATTTATATAAAAAAACCATATTTTTATTTCTCATACCTTGTCTGTACTGCATGGTGGTGGTTTGTGTTCCAGTATTGTGGTGAGGGAGAGAGGTGGAGCTGTGCAGACATCAGATTCTTCTAGTGGGAAAATTTAAGAATTTGGTCATTTGTTTTAATTAATTCCTATACATGGTGGTCCTAAAACTCCCCATATTTTAGAGACAGCTGAATAAGTGACGTTTCATAGGCTAGCCATTCTGTTGTTATCTAAAGAGCTCTGCTGTTCTCATTCTCGCTGCTGCAGAGCCCTTTTTTCATCTTTGCCTCTCTTTTTGCCCCTTTTGGATGGAGGGGCATAAATCTCTTAGAAACGTATAGCTAAGATGTCAGAGTACTTAATGGAACAGTGACACAGCTACTCGTGTTCATCATGAAGCATTTAAACAGAGAAAAATAAACTAAACCAGTACGTTCATAAATATAAAGGTATGTTTTCCTGCAAGGACAGTAACAGTTCTCTGGTGTCTGTGCATTGTAGACTGTTACAGTATGTGATTTTAATGTGTGTGCCTTACAGTGGCTGTGCAGTTAGCTGAATTAACGTTCCTTTGACAGCCATAACTTTAAATTGACTAGCTTCTATGTGCCTAAACTTCCCTTCTACTATTTCTCCCCTTTCTCGTTTGATTTTCTTCTGAAAGACATTAAAGAAACTAGCAAAAGAGAGGAAGGAAGATATAATGGAGAAATGCTATAATTTAGTTGAACACATACTTGAATTAAGAAGAACCATTCTTTTTAAAATTCCTGTTTTGGAGTTGTATCACAGGCTGGCCATCCCTGTTCACTTAAAAGAACCCACACGGATTTTAATAACAGACATTACACTTAGCAGAAAGAATTCTTCAGCGTGCTATGTTACGGATCAAGAATATGCACAAATTAAACGTTCTAAGATTCAAAAAAGTAGCTTAAAGATTTAAATCCATTTGTAACATGAACAATAACAAGCCTTATAGCTCTCTGGGTATCATGAGTTGGAGTAAAATCCAAACCCCATCAAAGTTAACAGTAAATTCCCTGTGATATAATAGGGTCAAGGATCGTACTTATTTTCTGCTTAAGGTTTTGCATAGGTAAGATCAGATGTACTCAAAGTGGCATGAGAAATGGCTTTGCTGCTTTAAAGATACTAAATGATGGAGAAATGAACCGTGGTGAAAAGGTGCTGGGAATCCCGTGGCCTGCAGATGGGAGCTCAGGGCTATAATTACAGTTCAGAAGTCAGCCTAGAAACAGTTTCTAGCTCTTTCTGTAGGAACATGGAATCCTTGACATAGCAAAGTACTTTCTTTAATGGATTACCTGTTTGTTGTTATATACGGGGTTCTCACCATCTGAGTGGAGGTATGTGAAAATTAGAAGTGAGGTCCCTTTGTGGTCAGAGGAAGGGGCCAGCAAGAACCTGGGACACTCATCCTGTGTTTCCCTTTCTCCATTGACTGTAGAAGGAAATTAAACTAGTCTAAACCAAATCTTTATAAGGTTTAAGTTAGGTGAGATGTATCCAGCATGGAGACTATTGCAAGGCTTTGACAGGGCATTTATACCCAATCATTAACTTCCAGTTAAGAGAAAGAATTTCTAATGTATTGCCTGTAAATAGTGTAAAATAGGAATATAATGAGTGGGAGGAGCAGGGAACTGCAAAGAATTGGCTGAAGTCTCCAGGGTTTTGTCTTTTCCCTTCCCCCTTGCACCTGGGTGGATCAATAGAAAGGGAGAGCAGTTGTATAATGGCTTTTTTTTGCCCATCACAATGTGCTGTTAGTTTGACACATGCAATTTACTTGGAAAAGCTTAAGTAGCCTTAATAACAGAAAGTCCTAGCAGAGCTGACACTAATGGTCTCCCCCATTGTCAGTCTCAACAGAGAGATTAAAAACTGAATGAACAAAGAGACCCAATTACCATCTCCCCACTCTGGATGTTGCTGCATGAAAACAGGTATGAGCTATGACAGTGGGTCTTTGGGCAGACTCTTGCTCTCTGCTGTGGCCTGGTGTGAGACAGGGCTTTACTGTGCTCTCAATTTTGTACCATTACTGAGGGCTGCTGCAACATCACCTAGTCCAGCAATTTTTACACAAATAGTGAAGTCCAGTCATCTTGAAAGAAATTCAGTATATTGTGCCATAATAATGCACGTTATTGAATACTCTTCAGATAGTAACCATCTGATAGATTGTGTTAAACCCAGCCCAACTAGGTCTACCCTTTTTTTATCCAGTTTTGCACGAACAAATCATCTTTTCTCAGACAAAGCTCTTCGTGAGGTGCAACAGTGCAGCTCTGCAGGGTGCACAGCCGGGGACCAACATGTCCCCAGTTCGTTGGGTTGAACTTGCAAAAGTGCCTCAAGGAAAACAGAGCATCTGTTTCTGCTGTCATCTGGAGCTTGGAGGGACTTTAATAATATAAGCACCGTCTGTGAATGGCTAAACACTTCCTTTTATGAGTGCTTTCCTCAAATATATTATAAAGTACAGTGCCAGCTCTCTTTTTTCTCCCTTCTCTGGGACAGGTTGAAAAAAATTGCTGCTGCATGTGCTATATATTTTGTGTCTGTTTTTTATGGCTACTGTGTGGAACGCTTTAATTGCAACTCACTTTTCAGTAAGACTGTTTCGCCCTTTTTTTGGGAGTGTTGCTCATTATCTGTATCTCTAGCATGGCAGACCAGAGATTTGTCACCATTAGGAGAAAAACAAACGTGTTTCAAGAGGGACCTAGGTCAGTTTTACCAACATAAGATTTGATCAATGATGATGATTGTGAAAAGTAAATCCCCCACCTTATTCAGTCTCAGTATTGAGAAAAAACAGATCACCTTTCAGCGAACAGCTGATTTTCTAAGATACTGTTGAGTTGACAAATCAGCTGTTAAAACAAAACTGTGTCCCCTGGATTTAGAAGATTAACATCTAAATAATAGTTACAGCATCAATATCAACATTGTCTAGCCTTATCAGTCTTTGTTTTATAACTCGTTGTATTTTCCAACATCACTTACAATACTTTGCCAGGTATACCAGGTGAATAGTGGAGCTCAACATATTTATATTCAGAGGTAGTGAAATACATGCTTTGCCTTTTATTAACCGAATACAAGTATATGAAGGTGTTTAATTGATGATTCTATAGAGAAAAAGTTGCTCTTGTACAATATAATAACTAATATTAATGCTGCTAAAATATATGTAATATGCATGAAAAATAATGTGTTTGCCTAAACACAGGTTTGTACAGCTTTGTGTGTTTTTCTGTGTGCATACAGTGTACAATTGAACTCTGCACATCAGATGAATGCAATATTTAATCTGAAATGAAATGCTTAACACTCTTAGCAACAGTTCGAAGATGAGGACAGCTTTATTAGTGTTCTAGAGTCACACTTTCTTAAACTCAAATTCTCATCTTACTGTGGATAATTAAAGTTTTGTTGTTGATCTCTAGCAATTAGAATTTGCTCCCTTATATGTCACAGCTATAGCGTTGGTTTTTTAAGTGATTTGTGCATACATAGAAAATGGGGGGTGGAGGAAAAAGAAGTGTTAATAAACTTCCTTATCAAAGACTTGCAAGACTTGCATGACTGATACAAAAGGTATATAAACCTTCTTTTCCCACCTAAAGAAAATTAGAAATACGTGCTCCTAAATGGACTGGAGTGCATTTTGGGAAATACCTATGTGTTTCTGAAATCATGTGCACTAAGCAAATGTGACAGTTTATAATTTCTTATAAATATTTACAGCCCCAGTGAGGCTTTTGGCAGCATGGGCTTGTCCTTGGGAGGTTCCTTTTTTTCTCTGTCCAGAGAGCTGTGTAGGAACTGAGCAATTGTTTTGAAGAGAATACTGGTAAAAGAAGCTATTTCATTGCTTGCGCTCTCTTCGCCTTTCTTTCAAGCCTTTCGTTCTTCAGCAAAGGCAGAAGTTCTTTGCCTGCTCTCTTCTACCCTGCTGATCGTGTTCCATTTCACTGTTTTTTCAGCTTTTCTGTTAGTATCCACCTTCACCATTGTTCCTCTGGTTTTGAACATAAGCTCATTTGAACCTCTTCCAGCTTGGAAAAAGGTCCAGGCCATCGCCAGTTACATTTGCACTTCTAGATACCTTCTGCTCAACATGCTGTCAGTAGTTGTTGGTGGAGTGTGACTGTCTAATGCACCAGAGCCTTTTCCAGCCCAGCTTTGAACATTTCATTCTGGGCAGTGTCTTTACTGACCTCTTCCTCATCAAAGGTTACAGTGTGCACCACCTTCTCAGCCTCACATCACCTGTCATCTGTCTGTAGTCCCTAGTGTTGTTCTTGAAATCCTGCCATGCTTCTGTTCTCTGATCGTGTCCTCTTCAGGTTCTTCTGCCATCTCACCAATTTGCCTGGAGGATCTTCCCCCAACCATCTTTCTGATATTTGTTCTCTGAGGTTGTGCCCTTGGTAATTTGTCTTTGTTTTCTGTGCCTTATGGATGAGATTACCTTGAGATAAACATCAGCTCAACTCCTGCGTCTATGCTGAAGACTTCTCTTTGGTGCTGTGCACCCGCTATCATCTCTATGGGCCAGAAATGTCTGTCTTTCTGACATGGAACTGTTAGCTGACATTTTTTTATCCCATAACCTCCAATTTTTTTCCTCAATTACGTATTTTTGATCATTTGGACAACACCATCATCTTTCTTGCCACTCAAATTTCTCTTAAGAAACTCTTTAATTCATAGAATCATGGAATTATAGAATGGTTTGGGTTGGAAGGGACCTTAAAGATCATGCAGCCCAACTCCTCTCCCATGGCTTTGAACACTTCCAGGGATGAGGCATCCACAGCTTCTCTGGGCAACATGTTCCAGTGCCTCACCACCCTCATAATAAGAATTTCTTCCTAATATCTAATTTGAACCTGCCCTCTTTCGGTTTGAAGCCATTTCCCCTTGTCCTATCATTACAGGGCCTTGTAGAAAGGCCCTCTCCAGCCTTCTTGTAGGCCTCCTTTAGGTACTGGAAGGGCATTCGGGGTTCCCCGAGGTGATTGTGACTACACCGTACTTAAAACTTGTCAAGTTCTTCTGCATTAATCTCTTTTGTATACTTCTGTACTGTTAAAACTGTGTCCAGAATTTGTCTTATAATTTCTGCCTCTGTAAATGAAGCATGCTTCAGTGATGTTGGTAATGTGAGAGTTTTTCCCTGCTACTGCTGCTCTGGGGAAGCCTGTGGTGATTTTTCATCTTCTGTTCACTGTTAAGATCTTGATTGCATCCCTTGCTGATTCAGAATGTTTCCTTCAGTTCCCTCCTTGGCCTGTTTCGAAACAAACACTTGTGCCCAGGGAGAATGACCTGAAAAAATCCATGGTGCTGTCTGGGAAGCCTCACTCAGCACCTCCCTCTTGCCTTTACTGTGATGCTTGCAAAAAAACCAAAAGGCAACCAAGATGCTGATAGCATTCCTGGGCTCTTAAACTGTTCACAGCATTGCTGCTGGATCCCTCCTACATTGTCTGCCAGTCTGTCCAATTGCTGCTTCCTGATTTTTCTCGCAAATATGGGATAGGGATCTATTTCACCTTTTGGACCCTTTTCTTTGAACTGAGTTTCAGATTATGAGTACTCTTTAGCAAATAATGTGTAAATTAGCAGCATGTTCTGTAAATTTTATACTTTGTAGTCTGCATTCTAGGTATTACTTGCCAGATAAACTATTTGTGTAGATATAGAGTTATGTCTGTTACTATACAGTTTTCAAAGAGTGTAGATAAGAGATAAGGCACCCAATTGAAATCCCACTAGCTGTGTTGCTACTGAACCTGGTGAGGTGAACAGCTAATCAAAATTCTCTTGAATTAGGCTTAATCAGGTTTACAGCACTTGCATTTCTTGTTTGCTTGTGGTTTGTTTTTTAAAAAGAAGAACTTTCTATTTTTCCAGTTCCTATGTGCAATTGTAACAGCAAATAACCTGTGGAACTTCTACCACCTCTGAGACACTTTGGGAACCTGTTTTCAGAGTAGACAGTTTATTGCTAAATAGAAGTAGTGTATAGGTTCATCCGAGCTGTAGGAAGGGATTAGATAAGCTCTGAAGTTCTCTTTCCAATTTCCATTTCTGTGATTCTAACTTCAGGCTATGGCTTTTTGCACATCCTCTTGAATATTGATATTAATAGTCTACTTGTAATTTAGATACAGTTTATTTATTTTTTTTTATATTTCAGTTATTATTTCTAATTAAAATGAAACAGAAAGGTGTATTTGCAAGACAATGACATTGTCAGCAAAACAGTACCAAAAGGTCAATTCACAGACATAACTAGTATTCAGTTATCCAATGCCTTCATGTATTACAGATGGTTTTTTGTACATAAACACATCTGCTGATCTGAATGCATTAGGAAAAAGGATAGGAAAATCAGCTAAATTATGTGGAGATTTTAATTAGTAGTAAAGAGGGATGGCAAGGTCTTCCAACAGCATTTTCTAATTGAAGTCACTGAACTGGCATTTCAGCAATCATTTCTGCTTCAGAGATCAAGAGAGATTATTTATCCTTAGCAGTTTTCAGCTCTCAAAAGTTCATGCAGGCCAAGTGACTTCCATCAATTGTGAACACTGTTGTGAACGTGTCCTGTTCCTGATTTTATTGATTAGTCACGTGATTTATGGGAGGATACGAAGGTCTCTGTCGCATTTTCCATGTTCTTACAAAGCAGTGAGAGGTGCACAATTTTATTTTCAGAGATGAGTTAGTGGGAATCAAAGTAGAGAGCCGTGGTTGGAACTTGTTTTGTTTATAGTGGGAAGTGGGTGTGTAAACTTCAGGAGGAAATGTTTGGGTTTGCCCAGGTGTATGCAGACAGCTAAATGCTGCAGAAAGCACTGGTATTAAATTTCTGTATTTCTGCTTCGACGTTCCATTTATGATTTGTTTCTCCTC
The DNA here is from genome assembly GCF_003945595.2 of Pipra filicauda. Taxonomy (NCBI): domain Eukaryota; kingdom Metazoa; phylum Chordata; class Aves; order Passeriformes; family Pipridae; genus Pipra; species Pipra filicauda. The sequence continues at coordinate 1,277,897 of NW_024104765.1, forward strand.
ACCTAGGAGCAGTGTACCATACCGTGGTACAGAGACTCACCGTTGCTGTCAGCGCTGGAAAAGACTGAAGCTGGAATCCCTGTTGTCCTTCACCAGAGGTTGCCTTGCAAGACAGACCTGTAAAATGTTCCTCAGAAAAAACTGAATGGTAGATCCTTAAGAGTGAGTGAAAAATAGATTACCTTTTAAAATTTTTTGTCTAAAGTGTATAAAAATGCAGATTTGCATGTAGAAATGCATTCCAGTTCCTGGGTAACTAGGGATTGTGAAGAGCTTGGAGTTTTACCTGTGGCACTGGGTTATGGTATTTAGGCCACACTGCTGTGTCCTTTGTTGTATGTAGTTCCTTGCCTCCTCTGCCATCCATGTGCACCTTTGATGAACTGCATTTCTAAGGACCAGTGGCTCAAGAAGTGTCAAACATCCCATTGAAATGGGATTTCCATAATCAAGAGGCTGGCTTCTAAGAAGGAAGGGAAAAGATCACCTGGGAGGGACCAGCTCCTGGGGCTGATATGAAGGTTGCATGGGAAAATACCTGGACAGCTATATCAGGAAGACAGATGTCCTGTTCTGTAAACCACATACACCTGCTCAAACAGGGGAGCCACGTAGGAATTGGAAGGGCAGTGCCCTGGTTTGCCTTCTTCAGGAAACAGGTGGACAACAGCAGTTTCTAGTGGCAGAGGGAGACTGAGAGCATCTTCAGGATGCTTTCTGTTTTCTCAGTTATTTTCAATTGTCTTTTACTTTTGAATAGTGAATGGCTGCGTTTAGAAATCCACTGCAAAGCACAATCTTAGTGGATTATTTGAATAAGGTATGTATTTGATGTCATATAATGTATTCCTACCCTGGTTGTGTATAGCATGTTGCAGTAGTGCACTGTGCACCTGCTGGAATAAGGTTTGTGATGATGTTTTCAAGACAAAGTCAGAGACTGTCCCCCTAGGAAATCCCATCCTCTGGACAAGGAGAGGCTTTCCATGCACTAAAGTGTTTCATCGTTTCTGGGAAATAAATTCTTTCTCAGTGCTAGAGGATGAGCCAGTCTTTTGGGATCATCACCAGAAGCAGTTTAGGGCTTAGAAAATTAAACCTGAGAGTATGGTGTGATTTCTGAAGTCCATGCAGAAGACAAGTCATTACTGAGATATGCTGATACTTTCTGTATCAGTTGATTTTTGCATTTCTTTTCTGATCAACATGGTTTAATTCTAAATAAATCACAGTGATTTACCATGGACAGGAGATGTCATGGTGAAATCAGGCAGATAAAAGTCCTCTAGCAAATTGCAGAAAGTGGAGTGTTTCTCATGGATACCTTGTATAACCTTAATCTAACTTTGGATGCTTATAGTGCATGTCCAAGATGATGCTTAATAAGTTAAGTAATTTTAGAGTGTTGTTTATCTGACAGTTGAAATGTACTTTAGGATGGCATGGACCATGTCTTTTGTTCACCATAAAGGGAGCCTAGATGAACAAGTTGGTGGTAGGTGTCTGCACTGCCCAGTGAACCTTTTTCTTTATGTGTGCTGTCGCAGTGCTGTCCAGAGAGCCCTTGAGATTTGGAGAGTCTTGAAGATGTGCATTCAGTCATAATGGTCAGAGCAGACAGGGCAGAGGCAGTGCCAATCACTTTTTGCGGTCAGTTTGTTTTTTAGTTTTGCTCTCATGAATCTGAGATTTGGCTTCAGTTGGCAGAGACTGTCTCGGGAGGAACATCATGTAACAGAATGGAAGTGATGAACTGTTACCATGAATGGTAGATCTATGGTAAAACTTGCATATGAACATGTGTCTTAAATATGTAGACTGTGCCACTGAAGATCTAAAATAAGAATTTATGAAAATACAACTGTGATTGACAGAGGAATCCCTGTTTTGGCTTTTGATTCTTTTGTGAAGTTGTTTCAAATTTCACTGAAGCTGGAGTGAAGCTCGAATCAACCTCATTGTTTCTTACATTTATTTGGAAAATCTGCATGTGTAGAAGAGATGCAGGGTGGAAGATATGAGAGTGATCCAAACATGCAGCACACAGAGCTAAGCATGGACTGGTCACGTGGGCGGTGGACGTGGTCTGAATATTGAGTTTGGAGCTCTGTGCATGTGAAAAGAAGCAGATGACACCAAAGAAGCTAGCGAGGAGAGAGTAGACAAGAATGTCAGTAGTGCTGAGGAAAAAGCATGAGCATGCTCCAGGTTGGTGGTGTACTGCTGGAGCGTGTTTGCACTAGGGATGCTGTCCTGCTGTTTGAGTCCCACTGGTGAAAATCTCTAGGTTTCCTAATCTCATTCCAAGAATAACCACTTAGATCACAAGTGTAATGAAGTAGTTTGTTTGCTGTGCAAACTGTTCTATGAGTAGAACATACTCTGGTGTTTTACAGACTTTTCTGTTCTCTGAATGAAGAAGTAATTTCTTCTTGTTGTGTAAACCTTTACCCAATGAGCATGTGTCCAGTTTTAAATGTGTGGTTCATTTCAGTGGCTTCAGATGACTATAGCTTAATAAATTTTCCAGTGAAGGGACTGGAGTCAGGGCATCAGATTCATAGATTTGTAATGGCCCGTTACACTAATTATCAGTGAAGCAAAGCAAATATATTGAATCTATTCATAGATAATTAGAATGGCTTGGGTTGGAAGGGACCTTAAAGATCATGTAGTTTCAACATCCCCACCATGGGCAGGGATGTTACCCACTAGACCAGGTTGCTCAAAGCCCTATCCAACCTGGTCTTGAATCAGGGATGGGGCATCCACAACTTCTCTGGGCAACCTGTTCCAGTGCCTCACCCCCCTCTCAGTAAAGAATTTCTTCCTAACATCTACTCTTAATCTTCCCTCTTTCAGATTAAAACTGTTCCCCATTGTGCTGTCACTATCTGCCCATGCAAAAAGTCACTCTCTCTCTTTATATAAGCCCCCTTTAGGTACTAGAAGGCTTTTATAAGGTTTCTCTGGAGCTTTCTCTTCTCTAGGCAGAAGAACCTCAACTCTCTCAAGCCTATCTTCACAGGAGAAATGCTCCAGCCCTGTGATCATCTTTGTGGCCCTCCTCTGGACCCACTCTAACAGGTCCACGTCTTTCTTGTGCTGAGGACCCCAGACCTTTGCACAGTGCTTCAGATTCGTTCTCACAAGAGCAGAGTAGAGGGGGAAGATCACCTCCCTTAACTGGCTGGTCACCCACCCTTTTGGATGCAGCCCAGGATGCTGCAAACACACACTGTTAACTCATGTCCAACTTTTCATCCACAAAAGCACCCAAGTCCCTTCTCCTCAGGGCTGCTCTCAATGAGTTCTTCTCCCAGTCTGGACTCATGCCTGGGATTGCCCCGACTCAGGTGCAGCACCTTGGACTTGGACTTGTCAAACCTCATTATGTTCTCTTGGGCCCACTTCTCAACATTACGTTGCTGCAACATGAATAACACAGTACTCACTGGTGTCAGTGTTTTACATGAAGGATTAATTGTGCAGTTAAGCTGTTGTTTTAAAATGTGTTTCGGTGGTAAAAGTCTTCTGTGTAATATTAAAATTCTGCTATTAGACAGACCTAGAGATTCAGGAGGTGGTAGTCATGGTATTTTTAAAAGATACTAATAATTATCAACCCATTCAAGCTAGTGGCCAACAATTTGAAACAGTAAACTCGGCCTTCTCCACTGCAGCCCTCTCAGGTGTAGCAACTGAATGAGAAATCAAGATGTCTGCAGAAAGTTTCTGAACTGATTTATGATCCTCTTTGAGGAAAATATATTTAGCCCATAGTAATTGTTTTTTTCCAACTTGCAAACAAATTTTTTAAGCAAACAGTCTTTGCTATCTTTGACCTAAACTCACGGATAGGATAGTATAACCCACACTTTTTCAGCTGACTTTGTAGTCACTAAGGCTAGGCTCTCTCCTTACTAAGATCTCCTCAGAGATGCTTGAAAGATGCTTCCCAGTATTTGGAGACCATTTTCAGGGCTCTTCCAAAGTCTGCTGAAGTCAGAAAGAGCCCTCTGGCAAATTCAGCAGGTTTGGGACCTTTCCTAAAGTGGTTCTCTGTGTGAATCAGGTGCAGCTAGTTTTAGTCCATCAATAATATTTTTGTCTTGGGAGTTACAGCCAGCTTCTCAAAAGCAGTGCTGGGGGATCAGCATGTGGGATTAGGAAATGGGACTTACTGTCCCAGCTGTGCTTACTAGTAGGGTGATCCTGTGCATCGGAATGTGACCAGCATGTTTGCTTCTCTGCTGCGTGCAGTTTCTCTCACTTGCCCATTTTCCAGGGTGTGCCAGATCCCTGGATATTTGTGCTTTCTCTTGCAGTTGCAGTACCCTGTGATGGGATGTAACTGGAAAAATCATGTTCTCTTGATGGTAACAGTATGCACCACAACAGAGGCACACACATCTCCATGGATTAGAGTGGACATACTCAGCATTTCCACCCATGTTGCTCTGAATACATCTCTCTCCCACCCTGGCGACTCCACCCCTAGGATTTCATCCACTGACTTTCAGCTTGAGCCTCATTAAGCTTTTAATCAGCACACCGCCTGCCAGACTCTTGCTGTCAGGCCAGATGCCTAGCAGTATTGAGGAATATTGTGCTAATACCCTAACATCTCGAGTACTTGTGTCGTGTCTGTGATTCGGTGCTGCACTGGGTGGCACTGGTCCAGCTACCTTGCTGCATCTCCAAGTGCTCTCCCAAGACATCAGCTGTGATGGTACAGGAGGGACTGTGTCATCGCTGCTGGCAGCTCCCAAGTTGTGCTTTTCTTGAAGAGGAAGAACATCTCCAATGCTCTTTTGCCAGCTGGAAAACATTTCAAAAACTGGTAAATGTGTTTTCTTCCCTGCTTTGTCAGCCAGAGCATTTCCAGATCACTGCCTGGTTGCACATCTTTAATAATGTTTATAAAAGATAGGATCTAGCTCAAATAGAAGTTTTTGCCTCGGTGCTGGTTGGCATTAGATTATCATAGTGGCGTTTTTGGCCTTGGAAAAAATCTATAAATGTAGGAATTATTGTTTTTATCAAATTTTCTAGTGTGTCTTTTGCACTATTAACCTGAATTACTATTATGTGCTGACTGGGAGATTGTGGGGTTGCTTGTGCTAGCAGGGAAGAGGGTTCAGCTCATACATGAGGAGGAGGAGACCTCTGCACCACCACTCTGACATGGGAGCAGTGGGGTCCTCAAACTGAATGACAGATTCTGTCTGTGCTCTAGGTAATTTGAACCCTGGAAGTGAAGGACATACCTTGGGAAAGGAGGGAAGAGCAGTGGAGAAAGAAAGGGAGTTGGTTGTGGAAAGGATTATGGCACTTCCTGCTCCCAGTGAGGAGCAGGTGGCTCCTGTGCAGAAGATGATGGTGAGGAACACTTCTCCCATCCAGAAGCCCCACTGTGTGCGAGCATAACATAAACCCCCACTCTCCCATGAGCACAGCCGTGTGTCTGCTTTGTTCCCAAGGTTGGGCTCCAGCACTACTGTTTAACAGCAGTCAGCTGGAAAGATCTCCTAACTGGTTTTATGCAAATGGAGTGAGATATCTCATGCATGTGCCTGTTTGCACACAGGCACCATCCCTGTCAGACAATAGATATTGTTTTGTCATGTAAATAGCGCTCAACTAACAGGGTTTGCTGAGAGTTGAGCTCACTTACACTGAATGGTTTTGACATGTGTGTGTATGCAGGTGTTGAAAGAGAGGGCAGGGAGAGTAACAAAGCTGTGAAACTTCAATGAGATAAACCAAATAACCCCCCCAAATCATGTTATATGGAAAGTGGTAAGTATATAACCTGTGTGTTGGATAAAGGTGGTCAGGGCTACACAGCAAAGAGATAAGTATGAGGGGAAGGAAAACAGTTTTCTTTGTACAAGATTAGTGACATCTAACCAATGACTTGAAACTGCCTCTGATCGTCATCGTTGGTCTCCACGTGTCTGTGCCTCTTTCCAGGAGCATTCTGCTTGGCAGGTGCAACTCTGGAGGTTGGTTTTGGTGATAACAAGACATCTTCGAAGAGCTGCAAGGCAGCTGAGGATTTACATTCAGTGAAGCCAACAGTGGAGATCAGGGGACGGAGGTGCAGTTGGGGAGGCTGCGGTCACTGTCTCCCTGTGTTTGTTGCTGAGTGGGGTTGGCTGTTGGTCCGTCTGCAGGCGGCCACCTGCAGTGGAGCAGTGACATCAATCAGTCTGGTCCGGTTGTGTTGGGAAGCGTGATGAGCAACTGTTATGCAGATGCTCCCTGGGAGGCTACTAAATAGTCATTGTTGAAGTAATTAATAGCAACAAGTGAAAAAAAAAAGCCCAGAAAATGTTTTCAGATGTCCCAGACAGTGGTGATACTTAGGGTGATGAATCATGCAACTGTCCATATGAAAACTGAATAATTTTACTTGCCACAATAAAATATGTAATGAAAACAACAACAAAAAAAGAACAGAGACCAACATATAATCTACCAAATGTCTGTGGTGTCCACTTCAAAATGTTGATTGGTATAAAACCTAAGTCCAAAAGTAGTATTGATGATGTTGTAAAGAAAAGTACAATCAAAAGCATATTGTTCCTGACCTAGTGGGGGGCTTTGCTGTTTTCCAGATATAGCTGCTGATGATGTGGTTTTCACAATGACACCTTTGACTGGTTTTTAACTGTCTTTTGGGGCAGGAAGGGGTGAGAGGCAGTGTCCTCTCTTTAGCAAAATACATAGATCTTTTTCCTTAGTAGTTTATACTAGATCCATAGTGGAACTAGAGAAAAAATCACTGAAAGGGAAGCAATGCTGCAGGTCTTGGACAAACCCTCTTAAAATCAGTTCAGAGAAATGGCAGATATATCAGCATCCTGCAGTAAATGATAAATGAGTTCCAGGAAACTCACTCTTTCTAATGCAATAATCCACCTGCTGAAAAATGCTGCTATTCTAAAGTGAACACAATCTTTGTGTTTATGTCATATTTTATATATGATAAACTGCTTTGCAAAGAGGAAGAAAAAGAGCATTTCATAGATTTTATTATACCATTATGTACTAATAAAAAAAGAAACCCATTTTTCTCTGAGAGCTGAGCAAAGAACAGATGGGCAGTATTTAGACATCGGAAGTTTTCTTAGAAAGAGTATTTTATTATTATAAAATAGTAGCTATTATGTACCCTCCCATAACAAAATGGTCTGTCTCCATATCTTAATACTGGGCTATTCTAAAAGAATTTATTTTATTCTATTGTTTATGTTGCATAAAGTGAAGCTACCAGGTGCTGGGAGTTTTTCTTGGACTACATGCTCCCCAGGGAAGTGGTCACAGCACCAAGCCTGCCAGAATTCAAGAAGCATTTGGATAATATTCTGAGATACATTGTGTGATTTTTGCGACTGTCCTTTGAAGGGACAGGAGTTGGACTCAATGATCCTTGTGGATCCCTTCCAACTCAGGATATTCTATTATTTTATGATTCTATTAATCTATTCTGTGCAATTTCTGGTGATTTACTAGAAAAGAGAATTTGGGGTCCCTTGCGGAAAACTGCAGTCCCTTTTTCTTCTTTTTTCCTCTTTCATCTTGTACCTTGGTACACACAGATACTTTTTGTTAGCTATGTAAGCATTCTTTTATTCAAATACTAATTTAACATAGTGATTGTACTGAGAGTGACCTGTGCTCTGGCATTGCATCTTTTCCATTTAGCGCAGGGGACTTCATAAAATTGATTAGCTCATAGCTCTTAAATCTTTCATAATTTTGGCTTTTTTCTCTTCCCTCAGAAAGGAAACTGGTGTTTTTAACTGTTTCCATGAATTTAGGAGAGTCTATCGCCTAGCCTTTCAGTATCTGTGATGTGTCCTGGACTGTCCTTTGACTTTCGAAAATCATTATTCCTGTGCTTTTTTTGTTACTGACGTGTAGGTGATACAGCCACTGAAGCAGCCTGGCAGCAGTTCGGAGGGGAGGGAGCTGGGGAGGGGGAAGGTGTGTAGAGTGTTTTTTGCCCTCTCTGCCAGTTGCATGGGAGAAGAGGGAGCTGCGAGCTTTAAAACCCTGCCACCAAGCAGCCAGCTGCCCACTCGCACCGTGCTGTGCCATCCCAGACAAACATCTCCTAGAGCATCTGTAGGGCAGTGTGACTCACTGAGCCAAGGGCATAATCCGTGGGGATGCAGCTGGACCTCAGCGCCGGGGGACAGTCTCTCACTGCTGCCGATCAGGAATACTAATCCACAGTCAACCTGTCCTTTTCCACACTCCACTGATGGGGTGAACTCATAATCCTCAGGGGTGAGCAGGTTATCCTTGGAAGGGATTGCCCTGCCGTGGAGCAACTGAACCTGTGGGCATCACATCTGGCCAGTTTCCCTGGAGAGGCTCGGGGAAGTAGGTATTGCTTTCCCAGCCTGCCCCAGGTAAGTAATTTGATCTTAAACAAAGAAGCATAGAGATGGATGTTTCTTATTTAAAAATGCATTAAATATTTTTAAAATAATTTTTGTTGTTGTTTTGAAGGCAGAAGGTTTGAATATTCCCATGCTTTGTGCCTCCCCTGAGCTTCTGGATCTGGGGGGTGATAATGAGGGATTTAATTCTGGGCAGCAGGTGCTGGCAGCAGGGATGTGATGCAGTGCCTGTAATCATGTTGTCAGGTTAATTTTGCACCGTCTGGGTGTGAAAGGAGCAGTTGGGCTTCTAACTGTAGTCCTTGGGCATCTGGTACCTTCTTCCTGCTGCAGACATTTTCAAGGAAAGACACTATGTGTCTGAGGCATGTATAGAGTTAAAGCTGGTGAGGATCAATGCCACTGCCAGTGTAGTCACTGTGCCAGGGAAGGGTCCCTTGAGAGAGGAGTAAGAAGGTTGTTGCCACTCGCACTGGTCACCCATCTTTTCTTACCAGCTCAGGAGAAAAGGAAAGTTGGTCTTTCAGTTGTCTGGGCTTCCTATCCTAATCAGATGCACTGTTCTGAATTGCAAATAATCCCAGCAGAGGAGATATAAAGCAGATGTCGTAGGGAATGAGACTTGTTGTGGGAGCAGGAGCCAGGCTTGTGCAGTGACTGCCCTCTGGAAACGGGAACTGACAACTGCTGGAAACTTGGACAAAGTGGGAGATATCTGTAAAAGACTGATACCTGAGTCAACACCTTGCTATGCTTTTTACGTATGATGCAAGTGGTGGAGAAGGCAAGAAGATAAACTACGTGATAACAGCAATGCTGTCACAGTTGTCATTCCAGCATGGCAGGGCATGGTAGGCTGAGGAGGCTCGTGATCTCCAGGGGGGAATGTGCTGCAGTAATGGGAAGACAGCGAGAGAAAGGGAGCACAGTCAAACTAGGGAGTACAATTTCCAACATTTACTTTGCATAGGTATGTACCTGTTATCCAGGCTTTTCCCTGGCAGCCCTAACTGTCCACTGTTGTGTGTCAGTTCAGGTATTAGTGTGTGTTTCTAGTGGTGTGGCTAAGATGTGATGAACATCCACGGTTCTGCAGATTTGCTCAGAAATGTCAGTGTGTCAGGAAAATGTTTCCATTGACATTTTTGCAGTGAATATGGAAATCTCTCAGTGACGATGTTACTGCTTTTCTTTTTTTTTTTTAATTTAAAGGGTAAGAAAACCAAGCAGAATCTGACCACAGGTGTTTTAAGATGCACAGAGCTGTCACTGTATTGTGCATGACTCCATCCAAAGTGTAGGCAGCCAGCTTATGGGTTAGGCTGGGGACAGACGATGGTACAGTTCACTTGGAAACCACCACTGCACAAGCAGGGGCTGGCACAGAAACACACCATCCCACTGCCTTAAAAACTCATGGAGAAAGATCCTTGTTGGAAGGCGTGCCCTGCACTGTGTGCCAGTCATGGACAGGAGGAGTGGGGTGTGCTCCTGGGTTATGGAGGTGCAACTTTGGATGTGATGGGAGGGTCAGGGATATGTTGGAAGCAGGGGGGCCAGGATCATGTGGTGAGGGACATAGAGGAAGGGCGAGTGTTCATCTTGCTTCGGTAGCACAAGTTGCTGGAAATTAAATACTTAAGGAGGTGAGATTGAAACTTGTGTTGTTTTTCACAGATCAAATTATTAAGTGTAGACCATCTGTATTTCTTGGCTTTTTTACATGGTTTGTACTATACAGTGCACAGCAGTGTACCATAGGAGCAGGGTATGATGTGTACAGTCCTAGTGAAGCATACAAGGGGTTTTTCTTCTGTCTTCCATATTTTCCATGTTCCCAGGGTGTCCAAACTGTGTCCATCACGTTGAGAGTGTGGGTAAGACCAGTCCAGTGACATAGCACAGCACTGTTCCTGTGGTGTCCCATGTTACACTGCCTTTGAGGCCCAGAAGGTTTTTGCCTGGTTTCTCTGAAGAAATGTGTAGCTATTTCCATGTTGCTTCAAACACGTTTGCACTTAGAAAGCAAGAGAAAGGTGAGGAAAAACTAACCTGAATCTTCTGCCTGGAAATAGTATTGCCTAATGCTTATACTTAGAAATCAAGAGTCAGTTATGTGGAGTTATTTCCTGGCTTTTACATAACTTGCTGTTAACCTCAGAGAAACCAGTTTCACAATACCCTATTAAGCATTCAGTTAAACAGGGCTACAGCATCTTCTTGTTGCAGAGGTGTACTGGTGAATACAAGCTTGTAACATTGGAGCCATGTTCATTGAAGGGTCTTGTCCCCAGTATTTAGGAGACGGGGAGTTCATGTGCCACAACCAGCCATGCATTTTCTCCTTATTGCTGGGAGTGTCTTCCTGGTGTGAGGCTGGAAATAAAATCTTTCTGCTGTTCTGGTGAGGATATCCCTACTGAAGCTGTTAGCAAAAATGTCAGTACTCTGAGTGGTGGGATTATGATGGGGAGGGCCTTGTACTATCAACTAAACTGAGAAAAACAAATCAGTTTAGGGGGGAGCAAAGCCATTAAGCAGTAATAGCTTTTAGTTATTGCTGTTTGGGAATGGATTCAAAGGGATAACATAAGGGTGAAAGACATTGTATTTCACTATCAGTCTCCAAGATCATCTAGTCCTGCACCTATTACTCTTAGACTATGTGGAGTGTATTGTGCTAGTAGCTGTTAAGGAGCAGTACAGTGATATTTCAAGAGAGAGAGAAAGACAAATCATCTGTATATACACTGGTTATCTTGAGTGTGTTTTTCCTGTACTGAAACAATTAAATACCAAAGTGGGAAAAGCACAAATGAAGCTGATATCTTCCTCAGATGGGCAGGCTCTGGATCCTATGTGTCAAAGCGTTCTGTGGATACGTTTTCTGGAATTATATCAGAAATCTCTTTTCAGCTCTGATGGCTCATTAGATGGGTCAGTGTAGCCCAGGCAGGCGAACATACCATTTGTATGATGAGTTCTAAATCTGAATTGTTTCTGTGGTCAGTGGGGCATGATGTCAGCACTGTGGGGGGAACATAGTTTCTCATTGACAGCAAAGATGATTGTTTTCCAGTTGCAGGTTGTGATCCCTCCCTAGGGTGTCCTTGGGATGGTTCAGGGGAGGCTATGAAGCATTTTATACTCGTGAGGGAACAGTCAGCTGCCTTTAATTGCTGACTGCACTCTGTCCTTCTAGGACAGAGGTTTATATATTTATATCAGCAACCAGTAACTATAACCTATTCTTGTTCCCTTGGCCAATAGTATTTAACCCATCCTTGGCTAATTAAAGTCTGGGAAACTTGGGGGGAAGGAGAGGATGAAAGGGGGCCACACAAATGCAGTTTAGGCCAAAAGACAGTTAAGCTCTCAGAAAGTTTAAGGATTTTTGTCCCAACCAAGGGAAACGAGGACACATTCAAAATGTGCTACTGTCTACACCCCTCTGCATTGTAACAGAAGTGCAATGTGTTCAGTAGGTTCCAAGGGGTTTTGGTGACCCCCTCCCAAACCAGTGCAAAGACAAACACTCAGGGAGGAGTTGCTGCAGCACTTCTGTTTCTGAAAGCTTGCTGACAGCAGTGTTGTTTTCTGATCCGTAGGTCCAGAGGATGGCATAGCAATAACGTCACTGTCCAGGGAGCTGGAGTCCTTCCTCGCCTGTTTGCATGCCGCTTGAACTGATACCCAAGCCTTTGTTTTTGGACTGAAGAAACCTGAAAACCTTTCTCTCCTAATTCATGAGCCAGCAGGATGTGGTCGCTGTGCTTTCAGAACGCCTGCTTGTAGCCGCCTACAAAGGCCAAGTGGAGAATGTGGTGCAGCTTATCAACAGGGGTGCCAAGGTAGCGGTTACCAAGGTAACAAGAGAAAAACGCTTTGCGAAAGCCCTGGGAACTAATGTAACTCCTAGACCATTGTCTGTGAAAATGCCTTCGTAGCTTTACCAATCTGAATGTGACTGAGGTTAGTGTTCAGATTTCCTTAAAGTTTATACTTAATAGCTCACGTAAATTTGCAGTATAGTGCATGTCTTGTTTTTATACACTTCCCAGCGGACGCAGCTGTGATGAACACTGAGTCCTCAGAAACACTGTGTTGATGGACGGGCAGCGACATTTTTCAAAGCGTGCATTGACTTTTGAGCACTGTGTGATCTGATGAATGGAGCGATTCATCACTGTCAAGGGAAGGCAGTTCAGAGCACCCATCCCTCTGGGTGAGGGGATGGGGAAAAGCCACCTCTGTGGTAGGGTGAGGTACGCAGAGAGTATTTCTTTTCGCTGAAGTCTCTTGGTAAAGCAGTCTCACTTATACCCAACATTCTCATTGATTCGTTCTGTGTAGTCCCTTAGTTCCAGACTTGGGGGTTGCAAACTGTGTTCCCCATACCTTCGAGATAAGGCCAGCATCAAAGGATTTCTGCTTAGATATTAAGAGAGTTCAAGATGTTATTCACCTATTCCTAACTCTCAACATGTTATAAATAATACTAGCATATAAAAAATTAAGTAGATCTGGCTGTTGTGGAGAAGGTTTGATCAGCAAAAACCCGTTTTGATGAACTGTTGTTCTCCATTGTATCTATTTTTTTTTGCATTTCCATATTGGTTTTGAACCTTATATATGTATGGGAGCTAATATTTACAGATAGAAAGCAAATGTGAGTACACTTGATAAAAAGAGGAACAGACAGATTACTTATCTGTCAGTGACAGTTGTTTTCAGTCCCTTTGCAGTGTTTGAATTGTAGATAATATTTATTTTGAAAGCTGGAGTGATCCAAGGAAAACCTGTGTTTGTGAGTTTTGTTTGCCAAAATAAGTGGCCTCTTGTTGCTAGATACAAAGCACAGATGTAATAAACATGAATAGTCCCATAAAGATGCCTGTTTGGCTCTGTAGTCCAAGCAGCTCTGTAGCTGATATACAGCTATTAAAGGTAGTCAGTAATAGACCGGGAAATACTGACTTACAGATGCCTGACTGGTAGCTCAGGGTTTTGTGGTTGCATGTTTTCTTTTGTTTGATTTTTTTAAGATCATGAGCTTTGAAGACTACTGAGGGAGGAACCTACCTGAAAATACACAAATGTTAGAAAGGATGCTGTACTTTGTATAAATGTGTGCATTAATGTAATTTCAAATTTAGTTTCCACACTGTTTGAACATAAAATGTGATATCCCTTGGTTTTCAGAATAATTATGCCACTGATTTAACTGCTTTATGGAACTAGTTGCCATAATCTACAATTCAAATGCAAAATTGACAGTTTCTCATTTTTAAGGTTGATTATTGTGCTACTATCAATGCCTTCTGTTAATTACAGTAACAAACACATCATGTAGATCTGACTTTGAAACACAAAATCAGCTTAATTTGATATAATGCAGATTTGCTAGAGTTGATAAGTTTTTCTTTCCTGTATGACACAGAGTGGCTTGCTTGCTTTGTTGTTCAACCCTTGTATGGAAAATCAAAGCAGAGCTTATTTGGCAGTAGAACTGCACCCAGGTGCAAAGAGTTCATGTTTCTGTTGGACAGCTGTGAACTCTGAGGCCATTCCTGTAGCTGATCTGGTACTGCAGAATTGTAGCTATTCTTTCCTAAAAGTTGTAGGTTATCCCCATGGAGTTCAGGGAGGGAACATGACAAAAGCTGTCCCTCTTGCCATTCTGGGTGCATCCCAGCACATCACCAGACAGTACAGATTAGGTACTCGGGTAACCTGGTGACAAGCCCTGCTCAGAAGAGATGAAGTCAGATCAGCGAGACTGTGGAGGAGCGCACAGAGGAGTGGAAATACTGTCAGAGAAGCAGCCAAGGCTACATGCATGGGGTATTTTGGAGGTGCATACACACTTATTCACAGCATGGGAATGCTGTGAGCCAGATAGAGGTGAGTGCAATGTGAACCAAGAGGCATGAGACCAAGCTGCTGCTCTCATCAAAACCCATCAGTTCAGGCTCCAAAGTGTCCTCTCCAGGTCTACACAGCGTCCAGTTTGCATCTGGCTCTCATTCAGCCAGCTGTATAGAGAGAGCATATACATATTTGCTTATGAAAGGCTGTATAAACATACAAGCCAAGCCTGGGAAGAGCTTGGCTTGTTAATCTGATGGCACACAAAGGCTGGAAGGAGAAAGATGTGTAAAGTTAAGGACAAGGTTGTCGCAAGAGCAGGGATGTATAAATTAGTCTCAAGTATATTTAAACTGGAAATTTAAGGGGATTTTTTAGCCATCACAGCAACACGTTCTTGTGCAGTCTTTCAATAAGCAGAAAAAGTGCAAAATAAGAACTACTTTTGGGATAGGAGTTGTTAATTTTAGAATGGAAATTAGATGGCAGGCTTGTTGTAGCACACTGATATAGACGAAGCTTTCAGATGAACTGAAATTTAGAGCTGTCTTCTCCTCCAAGATAAAACTCATTGCACAGTGGAGCATAGAAATAAATTTATTCATGTGCATACCTTAGTTCTCTTTTACCTGTATGTCTTCTGCTTTTATTCAGTTTTCAGTTTGTTCTGTCAAATTAATTTTAAATTATAGGGATTTGCATTAAAAAACCCCTGGATCTGGTACTGGTCAACCAAAATTCCTGCTGGATTCTGTGAGTTTTATTGGAGGAAGACGTGAGGAGACAAAGCTCTTTGGAGGGAGAGAAAAAGTTCCCATATCACTGTAGGCTTTAAATGTATTTCAGATATGCATCTGTAAGCACAGACCAATTCTTATGAATAACACTGTGCAGAGCCACAGCTTGAAGTGACTAGGATCTAGAGCTAAATGCTAGAGAGTTCTTTATTCAAAATGGTTTAATTGAGCATAGCTTAAGGAAAATGAAGGATATTTTCTGTAACAAATCAAGTACTAGTAAATGCCAGATAACTGGCTTGTCCAGTTCTATTTTTGTTGTATATGGAAGGTCATATGATATAGTTAATTGTTGTTTCAGAAAACAACAATTCAGCTGTAAAATAGTATTTCATTTTTGTCACCTCTAAGTAAATGATTTCAGACAAAGAAGAATATGAAAGAAACAACTGGAGAATCCAGTTGTGTGTCCAGGTGCTCACTTCAGTGTTTCCTCGGGAATGCACTTGTTTCATTTTGCCAGCATTACTAGCAAGGCATCTGTGCAGGTGAAGTCAATATGGAAAGGTGCACCTCCTCTGACTCCAGCAAGGGACATTTGGGCTCGTTCCAGATTTGGGGCCTTTTAAAATACGTAAAGAAGAGCTGATGGGCACTAGGTCACTCTGCTGCTACTGACCCTCGCCACAGTGGATGAGGGGTGGTGGCACTGCAGTGCACATGCACTGAGTGCTTGTCCTGGTGCTGGGATGTGGGGCTGTGGCCAAGAGAAGGTGTGGTGCTCAGCAGAGGCTTCATGGCTCTGCTCTTTTCTAAGGGCACCTGCTCCGTCAGGTGCTCTGTTGCCACTCTGCCCCATACGACAAAGAGATAATTTCCATTTTTACGCCTTTTCATCTGATGTTCTTCAAATGTATAGCTGTTTTCTTTATGAAAAAGGCAAAAAAATCCCCTGAACAACCGATCATACATATTGGCTAATGCAACAAGCAGGTTCCCTTATCAAGTACTTTGGTGAATAAGCTGCAAAAACTGGAAAACTAGAAACTGAGCCTGCTATAATTCAGTCTTTTCTTCCAAGCAAGAAAGCTGGTCCCTTCTTTCAGTCCTTTTGTAGTAGAGCTCTCTTTCAGTGACATTACTGACAGCTGCACTTTGACACAAAAGTGTTGGAACTTCTGCTGAGCTGATGCCTTGCGGTCCTCTCAGGATGTTGCTGTCCTTTTCCTGGGTTATTTTTCTTTTCATTCTGAGGTAGATTAGGGAGAGGGCTATGGACCACTAGGAATGGCCCAGGAGGAACCATGGTAGTGACATCTCAAATCAGGTCAGGTCTTCTCTCAAGCTTGTTCCCAGAACGCTGCCTGGAGGATGGAGAGCAGTGGGATTTCACCTCCCAGGCATCTGCTTCTGGTGCATCCCAAGGATGCCTGGCTGAAACAAGTCACTTCTGGAGCTCAAATTTCCAGGTGTGAACCTCTGTGCTCCAGCTCACCAAAGCAAAGTGTTCCTGGGTGTTGGGTTTCACTGGGGTGTCGCAGCACAGGGTGTAGCATTCAATAGCAAGAGTTAATAGGGCCTGAAAAAGCTGTGTTAGCAAGCACACACAGAGGAGCACACTGCTTCTCTGGTAAACACAGAAAAGATCAACAGAAGAAATCATAAAGGTGGCACAGGCACTTTTAGTGTAATTTGTGTAGCATCATGGATTTTATGAGTATTTTCAAAGAGAAGCAGAATATAGCTTTTCTGCAGAACATAGCGTTAAGATCATAGCTATAAAATTGAATTCTGCAGAGAAGGAATGATAATTCAGAAAAAAAAGCCCCAAGGAAATGCAAAAAGTAGTGCTTCTGTTTTGATTCAGTGATTCTGTTTGTTTGATTTAACTTTTGAACTAATCATGTTGCGAACATGCCATGTGGCAACACTTTAGTCATGCTGGGGTACTTTGAGTCTCAACTTCAGAGCACGTTGAGTTCTTTAAAGCAATCTCTTTTTTTCTTCTGTTTTAAGTTAAGACAGAAACAAAAAAAGAAAAGTATTTTGGTGCTTTCGCATTTTTGCACTCCTTCAGTTTGAAAAGCTATTTGTGTCTGTTTTAAACAATAAATAAAGATAAATGAAAAGGGACTAGTGAACATTTAGGGACTTCTGAATGCCTGTTGAGGTCAGTGGGAAACTTTCTGCTGACTTGAGCAAGCAGGTTATTCATGGAGAACAGTCTAACAAATCATCAGTGTGAACAATGTGACAAGACTTGGATTTTGCTTTCAAGCTTTCCAATAAAATGTGGATAGGCATTTTTTGTACGAGTGCAGAATGGATGAATAAATAACAGTCCTTGTGCATCCCAAGTGCAGGGTGAGATGGAGAACTGAATGTACTTTCATGAAGTATCTACACATACATAAACATAGGGAAAGATCACGCAGCTTGGGCTACTGAGGCCCCCTGTATGCTTTGGTTGTGGAGTGCATACACTGAAACATACTCTTCTGAAAGTTCTGCTTTTAAATGGTATGTATCGACAGGTGCCTGACAATGTCTGAAAGTTAGAATACGGATTAAATACAAACAAAAACCTACCCTTGCATTTTACTGCTGAAACTCATGTGGCTGTTTACAGTGCTTGGCTGCAGCCTAATACGCCCCACAGCTATAGCAGCGTGTCATGGTGGTTGGAAGTTGCAGCCTTAGTCAAATAGCTCCCATTTATTTTGTCAATAAGTCCGTGACACAGGACCATTTGTATGATTTGTTGCCTGATGAAGCAATTGTTTACATTTGAATAGAAGTCTAAATTGCTTTTTTTTTCAACATATGAGTGACTGCTTTATTGGTTCATTAATCCCAAGTTGTAGCAGTCTCTCATTTATATTTGTAATAACCCCCAAACCATTACAGTTCATATTTGGCAATGCTCACAAGCTTTTAAGTCAGTAGTCTGCGTGTTGAGCAGTCCCTCGGTTTAGTGTTGTCTCCTTGCAATGAGCATCTAGGAGACACTCATGTTTGTACATGTTTCCTTTCCCCCTTAGACCCTTGCGTGTATTCAGATAAACCCCCTGTGGTGGGTTGACCTTGGCTGGACACCAGCCGCCCACCCAGCCGCTCAATCACTCTCCTTCTCAACCAGACAGGGGAGAGAGTAAGGTGGAGAAAACAACTCATGGGTTGTGATAAGGTGGTTTATTTAAAGCAAAAGCAAAGTGGAAGCTTGTGTGTGCAAAAGGGAAGCGAAAGATAACATAGTTTATTCTCTGCTTCCCATGAGCAGCGATGGTTGGCCACTCCCGAGAAGCAGGGCTTCAGCACACGTAATGGAGGAGACACACAGAGGGAGTTTTGTCTGTCTGTCTTCATCTCTCTTCCACCTATATATTTTGGGTAGGGTGCATTGCTGTGAGAGAAGAACTTTGTGGGCTATTAGTTTGACTTACAGGCATGAAGGCAAGAGCAGCCCTGACTGTTGCTGCTGTGGCAAAAACTCATTCAATGTTTCTCTCCAAAGCTTGCTGTGCTCCAAGTTTGTCATCACAGCGTGAAGGGCACCCAAACTCCTTGTCCCTTCCTCATGGTTTGTTCTGGATTAGTGTGTGCATGCATATGGACATACATACCTGTGTGTATGTTTGTGTGGGGAAATGGGCGGGAATGTTTTTCCAGTGTTTGTGTTACCCATACTGGAACACTGTCCATCTGTACCACCCATCTCTGCTCTCATTTTGAATGTTACTGGGAAGAAAATCTGGCATTGCCAGGTTTTGCAGGGTTATGATTAATCTCGAGATGATTGGTGCTCTTTCAAAAGCCTGAACCTCTAATTAGTGTAATGTGCTGGAATTGATTCTCTTCCCACTCTCCTGTCTTAGGTAGTGTCACAGTTTTTGTTTATAGTGTCCCTTTAAAGTGGGAAGAACTCAAGGACTGCAGGTGTGCAGAAGCTCTGGTTACTGAAGGTCTCTCTCTAGGGCTCTCCAATAGATGAGATGCCTCTGAACCTATGTTTCTGTATAGAGAATCTTAAACACACAAACCCTCTGGAATAAAAGTGGTCCTTTAGTCTTTCAACCCATTTATTAATTTATTTAAAAAAGAAAAAACAAACAAACAAACAAAAACAAAACAAAACAAAACAAAAAAAAAACAACCTGAGTTTTAGGGACCTGGATAATATTTTTGAATGCTTTGGGGATGACGATAGGGGAGATGCGCAGTTAACATGAGCCTCTCTTCAATGAGGGACAAGAACATCCAGGCCCTTGCTTGCAGCTCTCCCTGGCCCTGCAGTGGCCTCTTCCAGCAAGTGCCCTCTCCTCCCCCAGCGCCCATATCCTGTTGGGTAGGTTCCAGGGACAGGACAGCAGTGCTCCCTGGAGTGAGGGCAGCCTCCTCCAGATAAGCCCATTCTTCAGGGCAGCTTTATTTTAATGTGGCTTAAGGCACTGAATGGGCAGGTGAAGGTCATGTGATCTCGATCTTCTGTGGTTTTGCAGCCTTTTCCTGCGCTTGTGCCCTGCCAGCAGGCACAATCTGTCTCACAATTGCCTAGGACCATGTGATGGTTGAGGAAAACATGCCCCTCGTATTGATACAAACTCCTATTCTGTTTTCATAGTTTACTTTTAACACAGTGCCTTTGGCTGCATGTCAGCATTTTTTTGGTGGTTAGAGCTGGTTATCTTATCAGAAAGTTTTCCTGTTGGGATGTACTCATGTTGTTCACACTATTTTCCTTCTAATGTACATGAGCTGGCTTCAAGTTGGGTTGGTTTGGGATTTTTCCTGATCCATGTACAGATTGCTATAAATTGTTTTCGTGATATATTAATAACCTGCTGGGAAATGAGATAGATGCCTGGGTTAGGTGATTTACATATTGGCATTAAGTAATGCAGAAAAGTCAGAACCTGTTAATCTGAATGTGCTGACACACATATTCATAATCCAAACATATTGTTCATAGCCGAGAATTGTTTGTCAATTTGGGTTCTTTTTGTTTTCTCTCTTTTTTTTTTTTCACCTGGGTTGCCTGGGGACTTTTATGCCTTCTGCTATTGAGTTACCTGGAACAGTGACATAGCCCTGGCTCTCCTCCAAGCTGATGGAGAAGGAAACATGGTCAGTGCAGCTCAGCACCCTTCCACGTAGGGACAGGCATTTAGGGACCTGTGACCAGATCGAGCAAGAGGCACCCAGGCAACAGGGTGGATGGTGCCCAGGGGCAGTGGTGTCAGCTGAAAGTGAACTCTTCCCACACCTTCAGCAAAACAGGAATGGAAGTTTCCCACGTGGGAATGAACTGCTGCTACTAACGGGAGACAGTGTTTGGGTTTTGAGAAACCCATGTGTCAGAGTGGATGAGGACTTTGCCCTTAGATCTGGCCCTTCAAATCAATAATGTAGGACAATTAATCAGCACAATGTTTTTGAAGCACAACACAACTGATCAGTAATCAGACAGACATTTTGTCCCCAGCCATTCTGTTTTTTCTTTTTGCTCTGAAGAGGCTGAGTTACTAAGGTTTTACCAGCTATGTGGGTATGGGATTCACTGTATGAAAACAATCCTGTCTTGAGCTTGGTTTATTATATACTTGAAGTAGTTTTCTCACTGAAGAACTTGCTTAAAACCTCAGAGAACTGATAGTTGCCTTCTGCTTACTTCAGGCCACTAGTAGTCAGATAGCTTTTGAAGTATTTGCTCCTTCTGTAGGTAATATTGTAGGGCTGTTTATCTTCCTTTGCAGGGTAAATCCTTGGGTGGAATCATTGGATGGAAAAATAGACAATAGCACCAGTAATGAAGTAATAGATATATAATAGATAGAGGTGAAGCATAATGTGACTCATAAAAAGCCTAGTAGAGAAAGCAGCATTCTTTGTGAAGATACTTTGTGAATTTAGCAATGGCTGGAATCCTGTTTGCTTATTTGTGATTAAATAACCTGCAGTGAACAGTTTTAAGAGTGTTGCTGTTTAACAGACCTTGAGGTGTTTCGCTCAGTTTTCGTGTTGATGCCTTGAGATTTGAGAGAGAAAGAGAGAGAGAGAGAAAGAAAGATAATGTTTAAAAATAAGTATTGTCCAAAAAAAACCTGACAGATCTTTAGTAAAATGAAGTTGGTCGTCATACACATGAGGTCACTGGACTGACTACAAGTCTTCCATTCCTTTTCATGGGAGCATCTGTCATGCACAACAGTTCAGTAATTCTTGTGTTTGTCGCAAAGAAGGTGCCCACTACAATACATGAATTAACCTGCTACTGCAACTTTGCTGTACAGAGGGAAGTTGAAAGTGGTTGACAGTTCTGTGCTCCAGAGGGACAGAAACAAAAGGGTCATGAATTCTGCTTAGGCATGGACACAGAGCTGGATCTGAATTTCTAAGGAAGTACCCTTACGTGTATATGATATCCCTTTTATAGAGTGTCATTGGGATAAACTGAAATGTTACAGAAGGGGGAGGAGGAATATTCAGCATACACAAAACTAAGATAAAGCCTTTGACACACTAATATATGTCAGTTGCTGCTATTGCAGGTTTCAGAGAGTGAGGTACAAACAGAAGAATGATGAAAAGCAGATAAAATTATATTTAACTGACATACATAAAAATTCACCCTAATGTATTATTATTTTCTTCTCATTCATAGCATGGCCGGACCCCCCTGCATCTTGCTGCCCACAAGGGTCATCTCCATGTTGTCCAGATTTTGTTGAAGGCAGGTTGTGACCTGGATATTCAGGATGATGTAAGTAGATAAAACTTTCTGGCTTGCAGTGGAGGGGGAAAGATGATTTGCAAGTAACAGTGGACCTTCACTTCTTTGAAGTAGGATTAAATGAAAGCAAAATCTGTCTATTTTCTAATTCAGAGATGTAACCTCCAGTTTGGATATGCAAAACTGCATGGGAGACAATGTAAAATATGGTGGTTTTCAATGAATACTTTGGTCCTCTTGCTCAAGCTGCAGAGCTTTATAAGAGCTCTGGCTGTGCCAGGTGGGTGTGAATAGCAGTGAGAGTCATCGTCTGCCGCTTTTTGTAGAAATGCACTAGGAACTCATTGTGCTCTGTGGGAATGCACTGAAGGATGTCAGGTAAGGACCACAACCAGTTGTGATGTTGGCCTGAAGTGGGAGATGCTTTTTGTGTAGGCAAATCCCTCAGCATCTAAGGTACTGAACAGCTGCCCAGAGCACTGTGCAGCACTGCAGGGAGATTGTCCTGTTGGCAGCCACACGTGATGTGGGGGTGGTCGCATCTGTGAAAGTGTTGTGTGGTGAAGCACCAGCACAATGAAACAAGCTTTCAGCAAATTTTTTTTTCATTCAGTAAAACATGTAAGTTACTGAAATTTCTTTGGTTTCTGTAAGAGTAGTTCTAATCTTGGAACAACCTTTGAGGCACATGGTAACATGAGGTAACATGGATTTAGTTATCTCACTCTGATGAAAAATGTGAAATAGCAGTCGAATAAACATGATTTCTGCAGATATAATTGCTAACTTCTGATGGCACGCTGGAAGAACTTTGAGGAAGGGTTGCTTTTTTTCCCCTGTAAAGGTGGAGAGTCTTCAAAGGACCTAAAGGTCCAAAGATGGTTAGTAGAGGCATCTGTATGACTATTAGAAGGACACTGGAAATTTCTAGGTGCCTTTTGAAAATCCCCGTAGGCATTCGTTTGCATCCAGAGAATTAAATATCTATAGAAATTAGAAAGCTGGTTTCTTCCTCTGCATGAGTAGCTGATTCCCTGTGACACATGAGCAGCTTGTCTGACGAGCTTAGGACTGTGGTACTGATGTGGCCAGCCTTTCACAGGGAAACTTGTTTTTCTAGGAAGAAAATTTGCTTCCTGCACTCTTTATTCTTTCACTGTGCCCATCTGTGAAATGGAACATATTTGCAAGTGCAGTGGAAGTATCAGTTTATTCAGATGTATCTTGGGTATGTTTTTTGACTTCTCCCAGCGAAAATGATTCATCAGGTATTTAAGACAAAATTGCAGGTACTTTACAAGTACAGTCAGTTTTCCTGAGAAAAGCAAGTTGCTGCTTTAAGAAAGCAACAGCTTCCACCGATTTGGTCAAATTGGATTTCTGTGGAAACCGGTTTTTGAGTAAGTCTGGTTTATTATTTTTAATCCTCTAGGAATAAAATCTAGGCTGTTTATATATAAACCTGATAGCTGTAATGGAAAAACAGTAAATCAATGTTTAGCATCATTTCAGTTCAGTAAAGAGTCTTGTAGTTGTGGAAATATGCAGCTTGTAGAAGACCTATTTCACTTGTCTTGCAAACTTCTCAGGGACTTTGCTCACGACAATTGGATACTGCTTCTAAATGTGCTGATTAATGTGAAAGAATAAATGCATGCTGGATTCATAGATTCTGTTTCGTTTAAATGTATTTTGATTTTTAGCTTTGTATTTAGTACAAAGTAATTTGGTTGGGATTGAGGAGAGCCTTGGGACTTGCTGAGTCTCAGAGGGTATGTTTGGATTTGTATTGTAGGAGATAGAAGTCTAAAACTCCAAATGAAGATTTTTGCTTGTGATAGGTATTAACTAAAATATTTCTGCTTTCCTTTTACATAGGTCTTCAAAGAAAGTTCTCTATGGTTTCTCTTGTGTAATTCATTTTTACAGATCATAGTCTCTTTTAGTTGCCATCTATTGATTGTGCCTTCTGCCACTTTTGCTGTGTGCTTTTGTGGCAGTGAAGGCATCTTAGTTTCAAGTGCTGATTAACATCTGTCCATTTCACTGCTGTTTTTCAGGAATACAGATTTAGGTTCAGATGTGAAAATGCTTGTGAGAGTGGGGATTATAATATTTGTTTGAAAAGTAAATTACTTTGTTGATTTTAGTCTGTGTCATTGTGATAACACACAAGAATCCAAAAAGATGATCTACATTTTATTTTTCTAAATAACGAGAAACCAAAAGATTTTATTTTGAACAAATTCAAGACCAACTTTTAATTTGCCGCCTGATAAACAGAAACTTAAAAGTTGCTAAATGTCGTGGAGAGATTAAAATGCTCCCTTCATGTTCTACAGATACATTCTTTAAACATGGTTAAGAGCCGTTAAGAATTAGTTGAAGAATGACCTCCAGTGGCCTGGAGTGGGATTATTATGAATTTCAGCCGGTGGAGTCCAGCTCTGTAGAATACGCCACCCCGGGAGCTAACTCTTTTCTTCTCCCTGCCAATACTGAAAACTCTTACTGGGATCCCAATGCCATCTCTGAGTGGTCAATGAGTATCCATACAGCACACACCTCAGAAATAGTCAAGGAGAAGGTTGTTCCGGTGAAGGAAATCAAGGATGAAAAAAATAAGAGAAACCAGAAGAGAAAGGCTAGGAAGGAACCTAGAAGATCAGAGAGAGAGAAGGAGGTTAGAACTCTTGTGCATCCCCCCTGCCTTGAGCCTGACACCTCGCACAGTGCATGCTGCGAAACCTTGGCCGGGCAATCTGGCATGGCTGAGCTCTGCGGCGCTGCATGGCTGCATGGCGGGCTTGGTCCTGGGTGCTCTGCATCAGCTTTCCCTGCCCTGTATGCACTCTCTGAAGATCTAACTGGGAAAACAATGTCATTTAAAACAAAGGCCAGAGGCCCCGAAACTTCCCTTCTGGAAGCTCCAATTTAAGAAGCAGAAAATTAGTTTCAAACAATGGAGCAATAGCCCAGGGTTCATAATCATTTCTAGCTGAATGAAAATATGCAAAGTGGCTTATTCCTGTGCTTCCATTTAATTTAGACAGTAATTTGTTTCATTCATGTTTATTTTTCATGCCTTGATCACTTCTGCTGATCATGCATCATCATTTATTGTTCAGAGTGAAGTTGTTTTCCCTGTGTATCATGATGACTGTCTCTCTTCAGCAAAGGAGGAGGAAGGCAGCACAGACACACTGAGAAACATGAGGGCATATTCAGTTGCCTTTGTGAGGGTTGCTTCAGGTTATCCATATATGCTTGTATGGTCCTGCAAATATTCAACATTTAGTTATATTTTAACTTTAAAATATTTTGATATTTCTACTGTGAATTTAGTGGCTTGATTTTATAGTAAATGACTTTGCAAGTGCCATCCAGCACTTTGTATCAGGGATTGAAGCCATGAGTTTTTGCTGGTATTTTTTGTTTGGCCAGAGCTGTGGATGCCCCATCCCTGGAAGTGTTCCAAGCTAAGCTGGGTGGGGCTTTGAGCAACCTGGTCTACTGGAAGGTGTCCCTGCCCATGGTGGAGGGACATGATGATCTTTAAGGTCCCTTCCAGTACAAACCATTCTGTGATTCTATGATTTTGGTGCAGTTCTCCAGTAGCAAGACAGTCTGTTGATTTCTGCAAACGTAGGACAGTGAGAAGGTAAAGTGTGGCACTGGAGAAGGGCTTTAAGGGAGATTGTACAACTGATGGATGCTCTGGAGAATAGGAGCGTGCAGGAGAACAAATTATGGTGGTTATAGGTTGCTTTTTTTTAAATCAGAGAAAGGAAAAATTAACAGGTGTTACAAACTAGCGTAAACCAAATCTCACTCATTTTGGGTAGTAGAGTCTATAACAGAGACTCCAGTAACACAGAAGAGCTGTTCAGAAGTCTGTCTGAAACTGTTTTGTAAGTCGCTTGTATTGTTTCATTTCCCTTGGGGTGAACTTCACATGTGAAATAGATGCCTGTCCAGTTTCCAGGTGCCTGGTCCCAGTGGTTGCATCCACCTTTTTAAGGTAGTCAGGGAGGTAGTTGCAAAAACCAGGACACTGAGCAAATGCCACCAGCCCAGCCTAGCCAACGCACAAGTGCTAAAGGAAGGGTAATGCTGAAGTCCGTGGAGAGGTCAAGATTTAAGTATCTGCCTTTTGTCAGAACTCCCAGCCTGCAACCCTCTCCTGACAGCAGGTGCTTAAGCTCTCTATAAAGAACATGGTTTCACCCTTTGGAAATTTACCTTCTGCTGTGTAACAGCCCTGTTACAGGTAGAGCTCTCAGATGTGCAATCCTGCATCCTCTGCATCAGGGGATGCAGATTTCTATCCCAGTCTCCCTCCCAGTGTCTTCCTCTTTCTATTCCAATGAATACCAAGATTTTTCTTAAAAGTGGAGCACTTTCAACACTGCAGTGCTGTCACGGAAAGACAAACTGTGCAAGTAACCTCTGGGCTGCTGCAGAAGAGCCAGTGGCCACTTTCTTCACTGGCATCATTTCGAAGGGTGATGGGCATACCTGCAACATGCATGGAGCTTCTTCCAGCAAACACATGAGGAGAGCACTTGTAGGGTGAGAGAGAGGAGGAGAGATGTCTGCATTAGGGGCTGCAGCAGGGCAAGGGTGTGCAGTGCCACCATGACAGCAGTGCCCTGTGGCAGTGTTGCACACTGAGATGTCCAGGGCATTGGAGTGGAATGAGTTTGAGTTACCTTCAGGGCTAGGCAGAGTCTGAGTAAGGGGGTTTAAGATTCACTAGTGTAGACCTTAGTGCCTTACTTCTGTCTAGCCTCACTTAAGTCTTTTTGGCTTTGGGCCCACATCTGCATTTAGGCAGACTGTTTTCTGTCAAGGTCATGTTTGTGTGACACAGCGCTGGAGTTATCCCTCTTCATTGCTACCGTTCTGCAGTCTGTTCTGAAGGCATAAATCTCTTGCAAATAGGATCATAAATTGTGCCCAGTATAATAGTCTGGACAGTTAATACACATTTACCGCTGTAATTGCTCTCTGAGCCTCTGGAAGAGCCCCCTAATGCCTTGCTAAAAGCAGAAATCCGATGAGTGCTTTCAGAGACAGTTATTTTAGCAATTAATAAAAGATGCACAAGTCAGTGATTACACTGTCTGAAAATTCATGCTGTGAAAAAAAAGTATCTGTTTTCTCTGACTCCATAAAAGGCAAGGTAGGGATTTGCTCCACTGCTGATGGGAAGGTAAGACAGGTTAGAGTGCAGCAGGACAGGCAGTGTTATTTATAGGTGGGCTTCGCCATCCATGGCTGAGGCGCTCAATAACTCTCACACAGAGGGCATTGCAATCTGGTCATTCAGCTTTCACAGCACCTTAAGCAGTTTAAGGTTAATATTTGTGCTGAGGTCCGAGGGAACAGTTGACTGAGTCCTGCTCTGTCCTGCTGGCTGAGGGGCCGGGGGATGGTAGGGATGGATCTACACCAGGACACTGATATGTGCCATCTCATCGCTGGGAGGTGCCTCAGTCGATGAAACAGGGTTTGAGATATCCTTTGACAGTCCCTGTTATAGGGATGAGGTGTTTATTTTTCCCAGTCAGGGTGTGGGTTGGACCTTACTCTTAGATGCTTGGCTCTTCCCATGCTGTGTAGGGAAGATGTTGGCACCAAAGCCCACACCTTGGACAGGAGGCACCTGAGCCTGCCATTTGCGGGACTTGCATCCTTTCACTTACCTGGGCTTCCACTTCAGGGACCAGAATAGAATATGGGACAAAGCTCAGGCATGGCTGAAGCTGTCTCAGTCCTACTCCAGCACATGGGTTTGGGCTGCCCAAGGGAGACGTGCTCTTGCAGCAGTGAGGCGTGCTTCCTGCTTTCCAAATAAACAAATGTGTTTGTTTTGAAATTAAATGAGATACCATTTGTAGAAGATGTTGATAGAGGGCTTTGCAAATGTGGGTAAAGCCTTCGAGCCTGCGCAATGGATTTTTTAGGTGAAAAGCATGGGTCATCTACCACCACCACCTGCGACTCCTAGAACGCTTCCATCAGCGCTGCCTGTGTACAATCCTAAACATCCACTGGTCAGATTATGTGACCAACACATCTGTTCTAGAACAAGCAGCAGTCACAAGTATTGAGGCCATGTTGCTGAGAACACAGCTGCAATGGGCAGGGCACATCTCAAGGATGAAGGACCACCGCCTCCCTAAGATCTTGCTTTATGGTGAACTTTCCACCAGCTGCCGCATGAGAGGAGCACCGAAGAAAAGATACAAGGACTCCCTGAAACAACATCTCAGCCTTGGCCATATTGATCAACATAACTGGTCTACTCTGACCTCCAATGGGGAGGTCTGGAGACACACCATCTATAACGCTGCTGATGCCTTTGAGAACGCACGCAGGATCACTCTTGAGGAGAAAAGACAATGCAGAAAGAATCATGCCCTGCAGAATACACCATCTAAGGAGTCCTTCTGCTGTGCCTTTTGCAACCGGACACGCCTGTCTCATATTGGCCTTTTTAGCCACCAGTGCGCTTGTAACAAACGTGGGTAGAGCCCTTCCCAAATCTTTGTTCCGGAAGCCTAGCCATGAATGAAATGAGATGCCATTAAAAGTAGCTGTAATATCAACACACTCTAAAAAGCTGAATGGCCTTTGACCTCACTGCAATTACTGTGATGAGATTGGGCTAATGACAGGAACAGCCTTGTTTTAAACTGACCCAGTGAGAAGATCTTAATTACCACCCCTCCTCTCTAGAGGTCTCAGAGGGGTTTTGAGGAATTCAATTCAGTTCTTACCCCAAACTCTCTCTCTGTAGAGCTTAGTCCTCTCTCTCCATTAGAGATCTCTGTGTCTTCCTGCTTGGCTGCAGGCCATTTTTGCTGCATCTTATCTCTTGGCTTTCAGCCATAGTCTCTCCGTTCACTGCTGTCTCTGCCGCCGTTCCTGCTGCTGCTCACAGTGGAGAAACTTCCCCCAGCTCTTAGCTACAGATACCTAGCCCAGTCTAACACTGTTCTAAGTTCCTGCAGCCCCCCAGCCAGGGCTGGGGGGGGCCTAGCCCCCAACGGGGCTCCGGACCCCTCTCCTCATGGTCTCAGAATATGGCCACTTCTGCTCTCCAACTACTACCTCATCATCCTTCTTTTCCGATCTGGTTGTGATATGTTTAAATTTTGCATGAGTGCTGATTGGATTAACCCCAAGGGACACCACCCCCCCGGGGGTTACCATTTTTTTAACTCCAGGGGGAAAACTTTTTTCCCCCACCACATGTCGTGCCAAACATGTTTGATTCACTGCCTTCTAATACCACCAGTTTTAGAATGTTTCAGCGCTGTGTATGGGATTGTGATGACTTGCAAAATTCTGTGAACAGTTTGTTTGATACTTTCAATTACTTCATTGATCTTGGAAACTTTATTGGTAGTTGTTTACAGGGACTGTTTTCAAGGCAGCTTGGATTTAAACAGTATGTGTGTTGAAGATGCAGCCCCTGTGTGTGTTGCCTGCATTTGCAGTGAGTCAAAATGAGATGGGAACGGTACCAATTACAAATTTGCTTCTTTTTGCAGGGTGATCAGACGGCATTGCACCGAGCTGCTGTGGTAGGGAACACCGATATCATAGCAACTCTGATTCAAGAGGGGTGTGCTTTGGACAGACAAGACAAGGTAACAGGCAAAAGCAAAGCCCTGTGGGATGGCACCCTTGCCAGTCAGTAATATTAAGGTCTCAGAGAGAGAGTTATAGTTTATACTTCTGAGTAAGTGTCTGATGCTTTGAAAGTAATTGCAACAGTTACATTGAAAATAAAAAAGCTGTACCATTTCTTTAATATAAGTTGCTGATATAGTTATGCTTTTGTATTAGGCTGATAGTTTTTGGTTTAAGAGTCTGTTCTCAGCTCATTAAGGGAAGAAATAAAGTAATGTCCAACCATACTACATCCTGCTCAAAACACTGCAGTTTCCCATGATTATCTCAGCAACTTGAGAATCCCAGGCTTTAAGTTTAATTTGAGAGCAAATATAACTAATTTCAAGTTCCAGACAAAAGAAATAACCCTATTTTTGCCATCTGCTAAACATAAAATAGAAAATAAGCAAGTAGGAAAGGAAAATATTTTTTAAGAGAGCAGGTTATGCAGCACATAACCTTCTCCTCTTTGTGTGTGTGCTCCTCAGGATGGGAACACTGCTCTTCATGAAGCTTGTTGGCATGGATTCAGTCAGTCTGCCAAAGTGCTTGTTAAAGCAGGAGCCAACGTTCTTGCCAAGAACAAGGTGAGACCCATGCAGGAGGAGCTTTCAGTTCTGGTGGCCGATTCTCAGAATTGGATATTTCTGGTCATGGCATTTCTCAGCAGGTGGGGGGACCAGCTCCTAGTGGGATTTTTTGATATTTTTTTTTCTTTTTTTTGCATTTGTCACGCCTGGATGGTTCATCCACAGGCATTAGGAAATTCATATTTTGACAGCTGATGCCGGATAAACTCAATAGCACATTGAATGATACATTAATTACAGCTGAGGAACACTGCCATTCCTGTGGAAATCTCCATGGTGCTCTAATTTATACCAAGGAGATTCATTGTGATTGGTATGATTTAAAATGGAAATGAATTGTACTAATAGGAAAATGGTATTGAAAATGTGTTTTTTTTCCAGGAATTCAACAACCAAAGGAATGTAAGCCATGGGGTGGGGGAGGAAGTGTATCTTTTTGTTACTAAGTTCTTCCTAATATATTAGCATAGTCTCTTCCCAAAATCTTGTAATGAACCTGGATTATGTTTCTTTAGTTATTTATAATACCTTGTGAGCCGTTTAGAGGAAGGAGTAACAAAGCATGGGGTTTTAGTTCCACTCTGGTTGTTATAACTGTGGGACACTTCAATTCACTAATTCAAAAGCTAATGGAATAGTCTAGGAAATAGTGGTAGCAATCTCTGGTGTGAGAGGAGTCAAAGTTTGGATCCCTCTGCAGATGGGTCGGTCAGATCACACAGTTGGCACTGTGCCCTTCCTTAGAGGTAAGAGGACTTTGGGATGGCTTTGTGGGATCTCTGAGCTTTTTTTGGTAAATGTGTCTCTAAAACAACAACTGAAGGGGACTGGGGAAGAGCCAAGACAGCTGTCCAAAGTCTAAGATTTAGAGTAAAAAGGCACGTTGTCTGGGCATAGTGTTTCTGTATATGCACTTATATGCAGTATATAACCATGTGTTTGCACAATTATGGTGTACAATTGTTACTTTGGTCTGTAATTACATAATCTTTGATATTATTTTATGTGTATTCCTTCTTTTATATTATTTCAACTACTATTTTTTATTTTCTTTTTATTTTTGCTGTAATATCCACCTAGATTTGTATCAAAGGTACTTCAGAAAACTTCCCATGCTTGACTATAAAGACTATAAAATCTTGTGAACCATTATGCTTCTACCCCTGGATACACTTGTCTATGTATGTACGTACACTTCTGTACAAAGGTGTGGGCTTAAGATGCAAGTCTGGTTATCCTGCATGCTTGGATGCCTCAGGGAATTAGAAGATTTAGCTTACAAGCCAGCCTATATCAGCTGGAGACAACCTCTCTGGGAAAGTATGTGCACAGAATAGCTCAGCAGGGTTGATGGCTGAAATATGACTGGCAAACTTTAATATTGTGTGAACAGCTCCTGTGCTGGCCTTTGATGTCTTACCCTCACAATCCTCTCCCTTAGCATTTCACTCTTTGGGTGGGTTTTAATGGACAAGATCTGTTCTCAGGAGCTGCTGAAAAATGTGGGAATTATGCATGCTTCCACGTGTTTTTACCCCTTTTAACTTCAAGAAAAATGAAGAGCTTAAGTCTACTTAATCCCCAAATGGTTCCTCTGGTCTCTCAGCTTTTTGTGTTACTGATGACAAGGCATAAGCATTCTGACAGCTTTTCTGGCAGCCAGGGCTGATGCCATGTGCCAGAGTATCCCATGGGCTGTTGTCTTACATCTGGGAATTGTGTGATCTTGGCTCGATGGGACAGATACGGGCTGCTAGATTTGTCAAATCCTGTGAAGCGGCAGAAGACAGGAGGGATTTGACTCCGTATTTTCTGTAACTTATGGTTAATATCACCTGGGTAGCTGTATTCCTTCTGTGCAGCAATGACCCTGGTGGACGTGCAGTTTGTTTTCAGTCAAGTTGGCTTAATAAAAACTCTTCTGCTGTGATAGATCATCCAGTGAGAGAAGTTATAGCCTTCTTTTTAGATCCTCTATCACTCTGTACATTTCAGTGGAGATTCCCAGACTGGTACAACTCGGACCCCCTCTCCCTCTCCAGAAGCTGGTGAGAGATTTGTTGCTCCATGGGAGACAAGCCAGATGAGCTGCTCTGTGATCCCTGACCCTTAGCACCAGCACCATGACTTCTCCCAGCACTGAGGTCCTCACTCATCACATGCTGCACAGGACCTCTGGCCTTCCCACTGGGGTCTCCCTGCCAAACAGTAAATGGTAAAGGCATTGGAGATATTCACATATAAACCCAGGAGGGAAAAAATTCACACTTAAATACAATTTAGCTGAGAACGAAAATGTTCATGTTTGCTGCAGCTTGGAGACTACATTCAGGTCTGAAATAGTCTGAAACATGGGAGTGAAGACTTAAGACCACATCAAGAGTTGGCCTTTTGTAATTCAAACCCTGCAGCTTTGATCTGTGTTTTGAAAGCATGGAGGACAAATTAAAGGACATAATCAAGGTGAACGGGCAGCCTCATAAGCCTGGGAAACCTTTTTACCTGAGGTGATTTAATTTCTAGCTCTCAAGAGCCAAAAAACTACAGACATTTTCAAGCCAACAAAAGCCAAATGCTGTCAGAAAAACTTGTCAGACCAATAAAATCTTTCATAGTGTTAGAAAGACAAAACACAAGCAAATGCTTCTTTGATTTCTGTCCATAAAAACTACATGTTGGCTTCTTTCAAGAACAACAGCATGTGATTCTCTGGAGTTTGGGTGGCTTTTTTTCCCCCTTCTCATCTTTGTTGGAGATTTATGTGCTTTCTGAGGCTTCTTCTTATAGGGCAGGATGAGACCCTATGAGACCTATGCCCTATGAGACCACCCACAACTCCAGCCAGACTTAGGTTTGTGTTACAATCGTAAGGAGGGAGGAGTCGTTGTGACCCTTGTTCTGCCCAATCCCCTGCAGCAGTTGCAGCTGGGCTCACTCAAGATCAGAGATGCCATGCCATGGCAGTGTGTTTCTTTGTGTGTGCGCATGGGGGAAACCCCAAACACAAGAATTATAGTTCTTTAAATGAAATACTTGATATTAATAAATGAGACAGTTTCCAGAGTCTTTACTTCCTGCAAACAGACTTGACCAATGCAGATATCATTAGGCTGTCCAATTTCTGCCTTTACTATATCCCAGGTAAGCTGTTGCCAGGATGAAGAGGGGATTTCAGTCTCCAGGTTCATTCAACTCATGTGTTTGGGAAACTAACAGTGATAGTTTCCCACCGCTGGGTAGATCTTCATGTGGGAAGACCTGTGAGGTTTTATTTTTAATGCTTATGTCCAATTTCTAAATGGCTTTTATATTTTCTTGCATTTCTCCAAGGCAGGTAATACACCTCTTCACCTGGCTTGCCAGAATAGCCATTCCCAGAGTACTCGTGTTTTGTTACTTGGAGGATCTCGAGCAGACCTCAAAAATAATGTGAGTTTTGAAAATAGCACTTTCATTTTTGTGTGATTTTGTTTTAGCTGTATTGCTTTAACTTGTAGAAATACTCAGAAAGGCTTTAAGCTGTGGTTTTTATTATAAATGATACTGAAAAAACCCACTAGTCAACCATTGTATACATCATGTACAGGAATGCTTTTGGTAGGACTGAGTGATGCACTACTTCTACCCATCTCTAGAGCAGGGATGGAAGGAGCCAAAAGGGTTTTAGCTGTTGCACAGACTGAGAGGCAGCTGGTCTTTCCTGCCTTTTGGGGTCCTGATGGCCTGACCCATACACTGTTGTGCAATTCTGCAAAAGGGCTCCTCTCTCAAAAAGATGGAAAACCTAAAGGGGTTTTATGCCAGAGTGGTGAAAATCTTCAGACCTGCAGATCATATATACTGTGTGTCAGTCTGTCAAAGGAGGTAGATTCAAGGTGGCTTCAGTAGCAGACAGCTTTCCTCCTATTTTATAATGATTCTGGCATGACAAAGGAAAAAAAACAATCTACAAAGGAAGCCAGATGTTTTTGTCTCTGCTTGATGACAAAGTGGGCAGAGACACACAGAAGTGGAAACTGTGTGTGGCTCTGCTCCCAGCTCCTAGTCTCAGCTGCACAAGTGCCACTCCTCATGGGATTGCTGCTCTGGCCCCCCATTCCTCATGTTTTCTACATTATGTACAACCCCCTGATTGAGATTCCATATCACATTGGTTTTGTGGTTCAGAAAGAGAGATTTAATGGAAAAACGTAACTCAGGTTTTGTAGTGCAGTAAACCAGCATTTTATAATTCTGGTATTTCCCATCAGTGGTTAATGAATTCATGCCCCCACCTTGCCTGACCCCACCTCTTGTTAAACTTTCCCACCCGTGATAGCACATTTTGTACTAGAGAGAAGACAGCATAGCTATTCAGTGGAGGTGTGTGGTATTTATGGCTCTTTCTGGTTTAATAGGATTATTTCATCCCCAAACAGCATGACAAATGCAGGCTTTCTCACTGTGGTTACATGCTCAGAGCTTTGTTTCTGTTTGCAGGCAGGAGATACCTGTCTGCATGTGGCTGCTCGTTATAATCACTTGCCCATCATTAGGGTGCTGCTCAGTGCTTTCTGTTCTGTCCATGAAAAGAACCAGGTCAGTGCATGAACCTCATTGTGACTCTGTGCCCTTTGCATACGGCCAGTTGTTGGAAAGAGGGATTCCAACCCAAGTAATCCCACTTCACTCTGTGTTCCACTGTACCACCAGATGCCTAAGCTTTTAAGAATAGCCTTTAAGTAATGGCATATCAATGGTTTATTATTTTGCCATCGCATTTGCATCATTTCTTTAAAACATTGCTTATTTATGAGGTGATTTAATGATCTTATGGCCATTACAGAGACATCATGAAGCAGAACTCACGGACATTTAGATGCTACCGAAGTGTGAATTCCTCTGAAATACTTTTCTTTGCTGCATTTTGCAGTAGGGGGAATTACAAGGACATAAAAGTGAAGAAAAAGTATACTCTAAATTCAAAGTAATGATCAGTCCAGCCTAGGATTAATCATCCGTAGTTGTTTTATAGAGAAGTAATTGATTCCTGTACCTATAGCATACCCTAATTGGGTGGTAGAAGCGAATAAATTTAATACATTAAAATATGTTAAATCTGCTAAATAAACAGATTATGTGGTGCTTAACCACATTTTCCCATGTTCCTGGGAAATTTTCCGTGCATAGTTGAATATCATAAAGATATTTTCTGATCTGTACATTTAATCGTCTTTCTTCACTATGAGATAATACAGCAAACAAAATGGGTTTCAGCATGTTAAATTTATTATGTGATTTTGTTTGGAAATTAGTTTTTTAACTTGCAAAATGAGTTACTGAATATTAGGATCAACTGCTGTGAACCTGGCCCAGAGAAGATATCCCTTTCCTTCATTCACGAGTGCTACATGAAGTTGTTCCGTATTTGCACATACAATGATTTGATATAGGAATATGCCTTGTCTTAAGTTAGCAACAAGCAATAGATAACCCCTAGTCCCACGGAGATTGAAATTTGTGAAGACAAAATGCAAGGCAAGGGGGACAGGAGGGCATTATATGCTCGTGTAGGGTCTCCCTTGAACAGCTGCTGGCTCTGTTACTGGTGCTTAAATCTGATCATGGCCGTCTTCACCTCACTGCACCAGGACAAGGGCAGGGCAGTGTGTTAGTGCTGGACCTGGATTGCGTCCTGGCGTTGGTCCAAAATCTGTTTTTCCTGAGGAATCTTGTGAAGAGAATGCCAACCATCTTGCTGCTGGTACTTATCTGATTATTTTTGAGTAATGTGATACACTGCCACCTGCGCACCAAAGAATCAAAACTAGGAGAAGGAAAAAAAAGAGAAGGTTGTGGTGGGAAAACTGGTTCTGCCCTCAGATATTGTATCCCTTTGCTGGAGATAGAGTTGGGCTGTCTCCAAGCTGCATCATGTATCACTTGGTTTAATTAGATCACCAGCACCCCAGCTGCATTTCTCAAACCTAGGCTGAAGTAGCTCCTTGCCCCTCCTGTCACCTTCCTCTCAATTCAGCTTTTTTTTTTTAATTTTTATTGACCGGGCCTTATTTAAGCTTAGTTGTCACATCAGTAAGTGTAGGTCTTTTCACCTCTGAGCATCTTTTACGAAGGTGTGAATTCTGCAGTGAGACCCAAGGACTTGTCTCACACATTTGTTTCCTGCTTTCTGCCTTGCAGGCAGGGGATACGGCACTCCATGTAGCTGCTGCTCTAAATCACAAGAAGGTGGTGAAGCTGTTGCTGGAGGCAGGGGCTGATGCATCCGTTGTCAACAATGTAAGCAGGACATGGAGTTTCTTTGGTATTTTATATTAATGTAGAGTCCCTTCAACATTCTTCATAGGCTTGGTAAAAAATACTTGGTTGATATGTGTTGAATTATATCTGGGTAAATTAAAGCAGTTAGTCGCTTTACTCTTGTGCACAATGTATTGAACTTGGATGGAGAAATTCCACATTTCCAGTAGCTTGTGTTTTAAAGGAAATGCTGTTTTCTTTTTCCTCTCAGGCAGGTCAGACCCCTCTAGAGGTTGCTAGACAGCACAATAACCCCGAGGTTGCACTCCTCCTCACTAAAGCATCACAGGTATGTTATGCATCTCCTCCCAGCACACACATACACATGGAGCTGAGGCCAGTTAACCTTGGGAGGCCGCATCCCCTGGTCCTTATCTTGTGCTGTGAAAGGCGCCTACATTTCTGATGGCATCGTGGGCTGGCCTCAGGTCTATTGATGCAGAGCCTTTCAGCCCCCAAGGCCAGCAAGGTGTGCAGATTAAGCCTCAGCATTAAGTGCTGTCAGAGGTCCCACTATCCTGACTGGCAGAGCATGGAGCAGTCAGAGACACTTGTTCCCTGCAGTGGCCTAGGGGTTAGAAAGTTACCCTGTACCCAAAAGCTCCTGAGTTGTGTCACTCTGCTGCCTGCATCAGGCATGTCCCATCCCCAAGATGGAAGATGCTTTGAAATGGGGACAAAATGTCCTGTTTATACTTCACAGCTGTGCGTGAAATGCTGCAAAGCTCTTCAGGCCGGAAGGGAGGTGGGAGGGTATGAGAACAGGCACTATCCTTCCCTCCTCCTCCTTGTCACCTCTGCATGAAAAGGGCTGGGCTTGGCTTGGCAAACAGCCCAAGGACACAGGAGGACAGAGGAAGAGTTGCTTATCCTTTTAGGGGACAGCAAAGTGCCCCAGTAGACTGAGCTCAGTGGTGTGTTTTCACAGGCATAAGCACCCACATTGCTTGGCCCACCAGTGTCCGTCTGGCAGTGCACTCTCTTTTATCCTTTGCCCTTTGTAAAGACGTGGAAAATGTCTGATTTATTACTTGTCTTTTGTGGTAGGAAAGAGCATGACATCACTGAGTAACAGTGTGGTCTGCCTTCAGGTATTGCGTTTTAACCGTGGGAGAAGCCTGAGGAAGAAGAGAGAGAGACTGAAGGAGGAAAGGCGAGCTCAGTCAGTGCCACGGGACGAAGTGGCACAGAGCAAGGTACAGCCTGGCATTACCAGCTGGATCTGCTGTGAGGAGGGAGTGTTACTAAAAACCCATGAGGACTCAGTCTTTTTGGAGCCATCACTTGTGCATGGCCACGGCAGCTGCCTGAGGCAGTCTGTCATGCTTTTGCTGCTAAAGAGCTTCCCATGTGCAGAGCAGCTTAAAACTGGGCAATTGACAAAGAGGCTCCTTTTCCCCATCTGCAACTGCTCTGAACTCCCCGTCTTTGCTTCAAGCAGGGCAGCATCTCAGCTGCTGACACACCGAGCAGCGACCAGCCCCGGGAGAGGAAGAACAATCTGAAGGATGAACCCCGGTCAACCTCACCAGATCCCAAAGGGAAGAAGAGCAAAAAGAAAAAGCCAAAGGAAAAGGTATCAGTAGATTTAAAACAGCAAAGAGAGGGAAGAGAGAGTTGCTGAGCAGTAGGTGGGTGTCCCTTTGGTGTGTTGGTCAGTCAGGGCAGCAGCCCTGCTGTGCTCATGGGGCAGAGATAGTCTTCAGATAAAACCAATTTTTGCTGTAATTGTCAGAGTGGATTTGTCCCGTTTCCACCTGGAATAGTTTGCCAAGGGGCTCATAAATAGGGAAAACATCTGTATTTTATGCAGGTTTCAGCACTCTCGGACCCCATCTCCCCATCTGATCAGCAGACACTCCCTCAGCCCCAGCAAAACGTGCCTAAGCGCAGAAGCAAACATCACTGCTCCTCCCCACCCCCTCCCCATGAGGTCCGAGCCTACCAGCTCTACACACTGTACCGAGGAAAGGACGGGAAGGTGATGCAGGTGAGCTGGCACTGCAGGTGAGGGAGATGCTGGGAGAAGCACGTGGAGTTGGGGCACAGTTAGGTAACGGATAGAAAATATGCTCAATTAACTGCACTCTCAGGGGCATGAAATCATGACTGGATTCATTTCCCTTGTTTGGGTTCCAGCTGCGTTTTGGCCTGAAGTCTGGCAAACAATAAGCTGTTTTTGTGCCTGTTAAAGAAGACATAAGTAGTTTTGATCTACAAAGTATTTCCTTTTTGGAGATAAGGTATGAACAGTGATGGGAAATGACACAAGAACTTTTATGATATACTTTGAAAC
Source organism: Pipra filicauda (assembly GCF_003945595.2). NCBI lineage: Eukaryota > Metazoa > Chordata > Aves > Passeriformes > Pipridae > Pipra > Pipra filicauda. The sequence continues at coordinate 1,316,521 of NW_024104765.1, forward strand.
ATTAAGATTTCTGAGAGGAAATGCAAAGAACTTTTGCAAGGAAAAGCATCATGTGAGCACTGAAAGCTTACTCCCTAAACCAAGAGCTTGAGTAAGCTCAATAGATTTTGTTTCAGTTCTTTCTGTGTACTGCAACATGTCTTTGGGTATTCTGTGTTTCCTGGAGGCAGAACCTGTACAGAAACTGATTCATAAATAAACCTGAAGCTACCAACTCATATGCATTTATTCCAGTTTTGAGACTGATATTATTTTAATCATTTTATTACATAATTAATTACCAGTAGACATTTACAAGAAAGCGTGAAAACTGTCAGCAAATTACCCTGTAGACACTGTAAACATCCGCATTGTTGTTTTCTTAATATTGCCCTCCTGTACCCCTGGGAGGTCTGTCCTTTCATTTCCTTAGTTTGTCACATCCATCCACCAGCTCTCTTTGGTCCCTTGCTGTAGCTAAGAAATTCAGCAGATTCTGAAGATCATTCAAGTCAGGCTACAAAGGTTTTACTTTGGCTGTATTTTCCAATCTCTCTGTGGAATGTTCAAGAAATTTCCAGACAGGGGCACTATTATAGTTTATTATCCTATAGCAGACATCAGGAAGGATGGAGGACCTTTTATATGCCCCGAGCATCTGATGGTAGGAGGGTAGGCCATTAGGAAGGACTTGGGAAGCAGAAAGAGAGGTGCAGATAGGATTTCTATACAAATCTCATCTACTCACAAAGATTAGCTTAATAGAGCTAGACTCCCATATAGTATTTCCTGAAATACATGACACTCCTCTCCTTTTTTTTGCTTGTCTGTATTCTTTGATGCCCTCAGGCCCTGGATAGCAAACATAATTTCTTAAGTACGTGTACTTTGAAGCTTTCTTTAGTGCTCAGCAAACCACCCACCTATCCATGCCGAGGGAATAACCCCCAGTTTGTGAAACAGTGCTGCCAAAAGAGAGAGGGAGGCTCCTCTGCAGACAGATTCAGAACAGACATTTTGGACTACTGGCATACCCCTGAAGGAGCCAATTTCTGCCTTTGGGCTGCAGAGGAGGCCAGTGAGGATTAGCTGTCATTAGGTTAAAAAGCAAATGCATGCAATCTACACATATCCACAAAATCAGATTTTTTTTTTACAGCAGAATTACAGAATTCAGAATTACGGCATTGAGACAAGGGTTATAATGATAAGGCCTGTAATATGGTATCCCCTCAGACAGCACTCAGTACCACAGCATACAAGATTTGAGCTCAGTGCTCCTTGTAGCCCCAGTGAAATCAACACTCCTGTGTGTTAGGATGTGTCCATATAAATCAGATCAATCTTTTATTCTAGTCTGTGCTTTTTCAACTAATAGCCTGTTTGCTGAGCTACTGTAAGATTTTTTCAGGACGGTGAGATACATTATATGATACAGAAAAGCCCAAGACTGACTCGGGGAGGCTGGGATAATATCCCGAGTGCGCTAAGAGGATGGTGGGATGTAGCAACTAAATGTGTTACTACTTTCAGGCACCGATAAATGGATGTCGTTGTGAGCCCCTGATAAATAAACTGGAGAATCAGCTGGAGGCAACAGTGGAAGAGATAAAAGCTGAGTTTGGGACAGTACAAGATAAGATGAATATTAAGCTGGGCCAGATGGAAAGCAAAACTCAACATCAAGTAAGAATATGACCCAGAGCTCTGCTTGCCCATATGACTATTAGAAACGTATCCTAAGCTTAATGACTGTTTTCATTGTCATGATTCGTTTATTGCTTCTTATGTTGTAAAAAAATACAGTGAAATATAATACTCAAGACCAGAGAATTGTGACATTCCACAGGGATCTAATGTTGCAAACTAGGGTCTTGAGAAAAGACACATTTAATATGTTAAATGGCTTCCAGTGCTTCATTAGACAAGGAATCTTAATGGCTTGAACCATTAAGGGGGAAACAAGGCAGCCCTAGAGCTGATCAGTTCATAATTGTAAAAGTCTGTCTTGCTGACTTACGTATGCACTGAGATTCAAGATCCTTTAAATCATTTTTTTATTTAGTAGTTATTCAATTGATAATTTTGTGATTGAACCCCTTTGCAAGCTATATCTAATTGTAGTTGGCAGAGTTCCTAGAAACAAAGACTGAAAGACAGACTGTACTTTGATTTACAAGGTTCACAGATGGGAGTTTTGTTTGGTTTTTAATGTGATCATCTCAGCTGAATTGTGGTTTTTTCCACAGCTCCGTGTTTTAGACAAGCTCATGGCTGAGCGGCTGTCTGCAGAGAGAACAGAGTGCCTTCACCGCCTGCAGCAGCACACTGAGCTGGAAAAGAATGAGGGGGAGAAGCGGCAGGTAGGGCTCAAAACAGCTACTCCCTGTTAGCTCATTCCCTGTTAGCTCAGCTCAAGAATTTCATTCCAGTAGGCAGAGAGAATATCGGAGATTTATCTCATCTGTTTAAACAGGGAAAAGAGCTTCAAAGACCACGTTATTCCTATCCACCACCTTAATCTCTAAACCAAATTTATAAAGTTTTTGCATCAGAAACGAGGAATGTGAAATCCAGTCCCACTGTTGTAATTTAACTTGGTGTGCCTCAAGTGTGGGATCCATAACAAAATACTACTTTTCTAACGTAGTGCTTTACAGAAATTCCTACTGCTAAATTTTTTGCAGTTGTGTTTTTAGCTTTTGTTTTATTAAAGGACATCTGCAGGAACATCTGCAAATGGTAACAAAGGCTAAGATCTATGTCGTTCCTTTTACTTCTCATCCATTTGGTTGTGGGCCCTGGGAATCTCTCCCTTCTCTCTCTGATCTCTTTTCCCCCATGTATTAAAAGGCTGCAGTTCTTCCCTCTGATGTTAGCAACAGGGCACCATCTCCAAACTGTGTATTAGTGCCATTAGGCAAATCTTTTTTGTATGCTTGTTTAACCAGCAGTACAAGAATAACTGCTCCCATAGAGATCCAGCTGATCCAGCTCTTGTCCTTCTAGCCTCTACAAAAACTCACCATTAAAACCTGCTAAGAAATTTGTGTTTCTCTATTCACATGGGTAAATTTAAAATACAGTTCATTTTCTCATTATTAGTATTCTTCCAAGAATTGGGAAATACACTTTGTGCTAGTAAAATGTCATGAGTTTTTGTAAGATTGTTCCAAATCTGCTTTAAAAGACTGGCAGCTTTGATAATCCTTGCATAAATTACTGATTAAGATACTTGGGTCTAACATCCACAAAACACTGTTCTCCAAAGAAAACTACTTACCAAACTAAGGCAGCTTTAGTTTTTATTTCATTATAAGAGACATAAGTATTATATCATCTGCTGAAAGTCCAGGCTTATACTCCATCTTCTTGTAATCTCCATTTAAGAAATGAGATGCTGGAGTGATACATCAGGTGCACTGAATTAAGCGATATCAGCTGTTCCTGCTCTGTTGGGTCTTATTGAAACTGCTGGAAAAACAGAAATGGCCTTTACTAAACACATTGACTAAATGTGCCTAGAAAGGCTTGACCTAAATTCATGATGTCATATGAACAACAGGGTGAAAGAGCTACTCCTCTTTTAAATTATTTAAATGACTCTGCAGCTGACACTTACTAAGCACCTTTGTAATCTGAAAGCTGTTTGTGATATATCATTTAGTGTGGGACTCTTCTTAATCACTGAATGAACAGAGAAGCACAGATTGGTAATGATATAAAGCTGTGTCCCAGAAGTGTCTAATTTAAATTTCACTGTTAAAAAAATGTCAGCTTTGACCACGTGTGATGTTCCTTGCACTTAGAAAGTATCATCGACTGTATGATTAAACAAGTCATCCCTGATCAGAGGACTTAGAGTTGCATTTGAAGTCATATCTAAGAGGAGGTAGCTTGGAGGAAGGAGGGTGCCTTTCATTAGATAATGTGTAGTTTTTCACCTTGTCTGATTTGCAGTCCTTTAAATATCCTCAGTGACAGCATGCACATCTGTACAGGGAGTTGAGGCCCAGATACCCAGCTTGCTTCTCTTTGTCCTTGCCACACATCCTCAGCAGTCCAGGAACCGTAGGATCTCATCATAGGATTGTCTAATTTGCAGTCTCTTTCTCATAGATTTCCTTGGTCGATGAGCTGAAGACTTGGTGCTTGTTGAAGATTCAGAATCTGGAGCTCAAGCTTTCTGGAGATTCGAGGTCATCAAGACCAAAATCAACTTTGTCCACTTGTGAGTCTCTCACCGAGACTCTGGATACTGACAACAACCCCCACAGTGCCAAGGACTGTAAAGCCAACCAGCCTGTGCTGCAGTCAGAGGGCTCCCACCAGCATTCCTATACCACGCTTCCAAGTAGCCTTTTGGAAGATGGGGGAAGGAGCAGAGTCCAGATGCCAGAACAGAGCTTTGGGAAACACTTTTGCATTAAACAAGATGGTGCATCAGGTACAACCATGCCAGGTACTTAGATGTCATATTCATTCAAGGACAAGCTAATTAACTGAGGGATGCTTTAACATCTCATATTAATTCTAGCTGTGTGTTTTCCCCCATCCATATGCCTGATGTTTTGGGATTAGAATACGCTTCCAAGGCAGCCAGTGGGAACATTTTAAGACATGGCTGGGTGGAATTCTACTGACTCTTCCTGATACTTCTGGTGTCTTTGAAGCCAAGTCCTTTGGTGCCCTGAATAACTCTGTTTTTTGAAATTTCTCCACCTTCTCCAAATATGCTCCCACCCTGTTGTCTGTCAGGAAAGCGGTCTTGTGCAGATTATCCAAAGTCTACTGAAAAAAGTGTATTGTTATTTAGTGCTTTTCAGATGTTTGGAACCTATAAGGGCAGAGATGTGAACCTAAAATACTCATTTCCCATGTTAATATTCAAACTGCAAGTATATAGATAAACCTCTTTTTCCTCTTCTCTTGAACCGAAGTCTGTTTAATTATTAGTTCATTTGGCAAGAATAAAAATAGCTGAGAGCCTTGAAGCCCATTCAGGGATCAAGGCCACGTGAAGATACAGTTTAAGCCACCTCTCTGTGCTTGGCTCTGGAAACTTCTGAGAAAAAATAAAGATGCGGGCAGAATGGCCAGGTCTCCACAGCCAAGTAGAATGCAGAGTGAACAGACATGGACATGGATGCCCCATCAGATTAGAAAGGCACATAGGAGATCTTGTGGTACATGAGTGTGAGCTATTCTGCATTGAACAGTTCAAAAGTATCAAAATGTGAGACCATTTCATAATTACTGGGGCTTCAAGTTTTATAAAAGCAGAGTGTTCGTAAATATCAGCAGGCCTATTTTGGAAATCTAGACTGACCTTTGTTACACGTCCTTCTGATGAAGTCATGGAATCATAGAATTTTAAGTCAGAAGGGACCCTAAAGATCATCTAGTTCCAACTCCCCTGTCATGGGCAGGGACACCTTTCACTACACCACGTTGCTCAGAGCCCCGTCCAACCTGGCCTTGCACACTTCCGAGGATGGGGAATCCATAACTTCTTCAGGCAACCTGTTCCAGTGCCTCACCACCCTCACAGTGGTCAGTGTGTAGACCCACAGCCGCAGTGCAGCACCTCCCTGCTGGAGCCAGCTTTTCCCTTTATTACATCGCCTGACTGTGAAGATGTGTTAAACTAATATAAGCCTGTACAATGTACACAGCATGGTACTGCATCATTCATCAAACGAGGGCTTCTGAGTGCTAAAATAAATGCCCAGAGCTTTTCTTAACATATTATCTATATTTTATTCCGTAGGTACAGAGCAACAGTCAATGGCTGGTGGACCAGTTTCTTCTTCTGCCCCTGGTCAAGATGTCAGGCCAAAGGACAAAGCTGTAAGTGCCAGCACGTTCCAAAGGTTCCAGCAGGAGCTGCCCTCCTCTGAGCTTTTGGGCTCCAAATTAAGACATGTTAAGGTTCAAGCTGCTTTGCAGCCATTGACTGAACCTGCAAAGACTGAACCACAAAGTGGATACTTCATCGACAAAGGAACTCAGACAAAAAAGTCCAGCAAATGTGGGCAGTCAAGGCACAAAGCTCTGCACCACGCCGGGGCACACCAGAGCCAGGAGCAGCAGCCCTGCCCCCTGCCTGCAGGACAGCCACCTGCCCCTCCCCTCCGAGACACCTCCCAGGCCCTGGAGATAACACAGTACTTCTTCGAGGCCGTTTCCACACAGATGGAGAAGTGGTATGAGCGGAAGATAGAAGAAGCCCGGTGCCAAGCAAACCAGAGAGCGCAACAGGACAAAGCTGCACTCAAGGAGCACATTAAATGCTTAGAAGAGGAGCTCAGCAAATTAAGGACTAAGGTGCAGAAAGACAGCTAGCAACGGCCAAGCAGGCAGTCAAGCAACAGGACTTAGAACCTGCTGTATGGGAGTCTGGAATATTGATAGATATTTGTAGTGCCTGTTACATCCAAACAAAACACTCTTTTTCAGGAGTAGAAATAACTCTGGAAACTCCATAACTGAGGAGAATTCATATGCAGACTATACTGATAACAATGAGATGCTGCAGATTAGATCCTTTCTTTGTTATTTCCAAGAGTCTGTTAATATTGCACTCTCGGTTTCCAGATGCTGCTTGAAAACAAATCCATTAGCAACCAAAACTGCTTTCTGAAAAGGGAATTCCCTTATTTCCACATAGGTCATGTGTGGCTAGAGGGTTCCACTGTATGCTACATGGAAACACATGGTCATACCATTACTGAAATAAATGCAGGATGTTTGAGAGCTTTTGACAGAATTCCTTAGTGATGAAGGGCTATTGATCCTATTTTAGATACTCCCCAGGGCCTGTCTCTAGTCAATGAAGAAAAGCTACAGAACCCACTCCAATTATAATCAAGCCCAGGTAGGTGACAGATGTAGGCTTCCAGCTGGAAAAGGGCAGGCAACCATGGATGGAGATGCTAAGGCAACTCATCCCAATAGGGACATAGGCTTTGGCTGCCATTTTGCTTTACTCTTGGTTTTACGTTATTAGAATGAACACTAAATCAGATTTATCGTCTTTTAAATGGTGTCCTGGTTGCAGAGCTCCTTGTGGTTACACAATTGTTGGGGCTGTACTCCTGTAATTTGACAGAGAAGTTTTGTTTAAGGCCTGGATAGCAAATATTTTATTGTAACCATGGTCTACCTGTTAGGTGTAAGTTTTATATAAATCTCTTTTCCTTTAAGCAGCAAATGGCTGAATTCTCAACTGTTGAAGAGGCTTGAAAAAGTCTTTTATTTAAAGTGAAAGCTTGGTTGCCTCTACTCCAATATTTCTTTTTCTGCAGTCAGGATGTTCTCCCAGACACTTTCTCTGGACTGTCTACCTTTGTTCCTGTGAATAACTCCACTGTTTTTTTCCTTTATCTCTAAAAAGGAGACCAGGCCCTGGTGAGTTTGAAGGTCTTAGGACAAAGTCCCACAAAACAGAACTTAACAGCATTTTCAAGTTTTTATCTATGCCTTTTGTTATACAATCAAAATTACACTGACCAATGTTGTCCACGCTGACAGACTCCAAATGATCTAAAGGCACTGTAACTCATTGCCTTTAGGGTTTCCTCCTTATACCTCTAAGAAGGCTCCATCAAATTCTGTTAGGAAAGTAAGTTTACTTACCAGATCATGATTGAACTGATTTCTAACACAGTATGGTACTGCCAAGGAGAAAAATAGTTTTGTACTGGGGAGCCCTAAAATCAGTACAAAATACTTTATACAGCATTGAAGACACCACTGACTAATTAGTAATTAAGTTTTTGTCTTCTTAGCAGATGTATAAAGAAAGTTGTATCATATAACAATATTTTTTAAAGTTCCTATTAATGCACTATCAAGACAAATGTATCTGCATCTATGGAAATACTAGTTTTGTTGCTCTGACTTCTGTAGTCTAATATAGACACTTTCTTATGTTTACAGTTTTGTTTAAGCTATGTAGGAATGCAGAAGCATGCTATTGAAGTTTTGTATCATCTGGATAAAGTTAATGTTTTGCCAAGCAATTAAAGTAAGTGTTGCTCAGAGATCTGTGGCGTAACATTTTCTAGCCAGGGAAAACTGATTGGATCCCCTCATTTCACTTGGAAGAGGGAGCAGAAAATTGGACTTCAACTTCTAAGCTTTTGTGGCTATAAACCATGGGATACAGAGCCTACCATGTCCCGAGGGAGGCTACAGGGAGTGAGTGCTGTTTCTTAGCTGGTGCAGGCACCCACCATTTCAGAAGTTACTGGTGCAGGGCTGAGTTGTGCAGCTCATCACACACACTCCTGAGCTTGCCCAAGCACACGGGAGAGGCCATGGCTTCAGCTCATCCGTTTCACATACAGACCACGCTACTAAGGTCATATGTCCAAGTAATTTAAGTAAATCCAAGTAATTTAAGACAGCAACCTGGCTGCAGGTTACTGACATCAGAGCTTCTCTGAAGCTCATGAGTGTATGGTAAAAGAAACGGAGGCATTTTATCCTAATTCCTTGGACTTTACAAAATACCTCTGTCTTCCTCTGCAGGACATACTTGGTAAATTTACTTACCCTCACAGACTATGTTGGACTCCTAAAGACTTCAGGCAGGCAACTTTACCTCAACAAGCCCACAGAGCAGTGGAGATGACAGGCAGCAGCACTTGCAGGTATTCTCTGTTGGAAGGGACCCACAAGGATCATTGAGTCCAGCCCTTAAGCGAGTGGCCCATACAGGGATCAAACCCGCAGCCTTGGTGTTATTGGCACCATGCTCTAAGCAACCAAGCCAGTCTCAGGGTCACTCATGAGGTCAGCAGCTGTCCAGGCACTGCCTGTCAATCCTAGTCCTGGATTATGTGCCCACAACCTAGAAACATAAAAACTGGGAGTCACAGGAGTAATGCAGGTGCATTACTGGTGCTCCAGAATGAGGCAGCAGCATAAAGCCTCCTAATTAAGGAGCAGAAATCCAAGCACTGGCTGAAGGGAAGGGAAGGTTACCTGTGGTAACAGCCAAAATTGGCTACAGTTTGTTTAGTCAAAATTCCTTTTTAAGCAGCATTGTCCACTAACATGAAAAATCAATCCCCAACACCCTAATACTGCCAGTGTATCCTACCAGAAAATGTTAGCAGAATGTAAATGTTTAACAAAATGTTTTTACATACATATATTTCACTGACTGATTGACGCTCAGAGGCTTCTGTCTATACAAACCCAAATCTGTGAGCAGCCTTACTGGTTGCTTGAGGCACATTCTTTACTGCAAAGCTAAATAAACATCATAGGAAAGGATTCTACACTGACTTTCAGAAAAATAATCAGAAAAAAAAAGGCATTCCTCCTTGTTAAGCAGCAGCTTTTTGCCAAGCAACTTTGAAGAGCCTTTGTTTGGCTCCAGCAAGCAGCATACTTCCTGCTCTCATCTGGGGCCTGTCATCCCTCCTGTAGCCTGGAGTAGCATCCTGTCCCTTCTCTTGTGCCAATGATGGCGCTTACTGGATTTGCTGTCCAGCTCACCAACCCAGCAGAAAGCCACCTTGGCATGGGGGGGTGGCTCCGTAAGGGAACTGGAATAGCAAAGTGCGAGAGGAAGGAGTTCTGCAAGTCTTAGAACCACAACCTAAATTGCACACAGTACTGGATAGTCAGGTATCTCTCTGCTGCTATCCATCCAGTTATGTGATATATGTGATATAAAAGATATACTGCAGCTCAAAGAAAGTCAGAACAGTTGCAAGCTAACAAAACTGCAGTATTGTAATATTTGGAAAACCGAACCACAATATTTGCAGTTAGTACTTTCTAGCTGTAATTCTACTTTATATTGGCTTTTAAATACTAGCTTGAAGATAATTCTTGTTGACTTGGTCATAACCGTCTCTGGGGCTAAAATCTCTCATTTTCATACATAAACACCTCCCATTTTAAGTTTTATTCAGCTACTACTGAAAAAATCAGTATCTACATACAAAACACTTTCTTCAAAGTTTTGTCACATTTATTTGTTCTGGGCCCGTTTATTTATCCCAAATGCTTTTTTAATCATAAATTTTGGTAAAAATCCTTGGCACAGTACATGGAGAGCTGTTAGCACTGTGAATGTTACCACCTGCACTTGCCACAGTAAAAAATAAGACAAAAAAATCTGGTTCATATTTATTTTCTATTTCACAGGTGTAACACTGCTGTTGTAATTTTTGGTGCTTTCTGCTTTTCCCACAGCTCATGCTACATCATCCATTCGGTTCCTTATGTCTGAGTGATTTCCACACAGGAAGGTAACCAAACCAAGAAATGAAAGGGGAAGGGGAAAAACCAAACAACATCCCCACTGTGGTAGATTCCCCCTTCAAACTTTACCAGGTTGCCAGCAAAAGCTGCCATTATAACCACATTCTGGAAAAAAACACTATTCTTGTTTGCAGCAGATGAAAGTCCAACTGTCAACAAAATCAGTATCAGGATTTTGCCAACTTAAGTGTTCTCTGAAGTTCCTGCAGTTGCATGTTGCCTTGAGTAATCATCATCCTGACTGCATCCTGTAAAACCAAATAGAGTTTACTGAACTGAACAAAGTGTACACAGGTTTTACACAACCATGCAGATTTTTAAGGCATTAAAATACATAAAATTCTTACCAGCACTGCTGTCATCTATTTCTTTGTGTGAAGTAACACTGTAGTCACTGAGGTGGTTAAGAAACAGGTGCCTAAATGAATTAATTTTTCCCAGTTCCTTAATGATGTGCTTGGTTGTGGTTTTGTTTAATAACTCAGTTTTTAACTGGATTCAAACTCCTAACAATGTTTTCTTTATGCTTCTGTGTCTACCACCTCTGCATGTCAGTAGTGACAGGTGTGCATGGGGCATTATGGAGACAGGGCTTTTACAGAGCAGGTGGCTGTTTCTCCCAACATTATATATGTTCTCTAAGGCTTTGTCTGCATAGTTCAGCCACAAATTCCTTGGGCCCTGGCTAGGAAAAGGAACAAACAAGAAAGGAGGACTGGAGACATACAAGAAATGCGGAGGTTTCTGCATTTCATACTTGTTTCATATCCCAAACCATCTGATTTCATTGTATTCTGCTTGAATATAGTTGAAATGAAAGATTTTTTTTTTAAAAAAAGCTTAACCATTAATAAGTTTATGTTAGTTACCGTATTACTCAGTACAATTTTCCTGATCTGTGGTTTGAGTAAGCAGAATATTTGTTTTTTAGCTTTTTAATTCCAGATTATTATCTGGAAATTAAGAGAAACATTACTACCACCAACAGGGGGGATAACATTTATAGATATGATGGATTATTTCTTCTACAAATGAGAAAATAGTAACAGGAGACTTCTCACCAGTCTGGAAGTGACACCTACAAAACAACCCCCCCCCCCAAGACACAGGACAGGATAGCAGTGACCATTCTCGAGGGCAGGCGGTCAGGGTTGCGGGTTCCCGATCCTCACCTCTTCTGTAGCATCCTTATTTCTCTTGAATTCCTCCCTGGCCCAGTCCTTTAAGTAGCGGCGATCCTGTTCAGCAGGGACCTCCCGGATCGCCCGCAGGATCTTGCGGTATAACTGAAGGACCTGCTGCCGCCTCAGGAACTGGGAAGAAGAGAGGAAGTCTGCCCGCTGCCCCAGGACACTGCTGCGAGCCGCACCCTCGGCGGCTTTGCTTCGAGGGACATTTAAGCAAACACAGAGGGCCCCGTCGCCTTTTCTAAGAGGCGCAGCTTGCCCGCGTCCCGCCGCGGGACAAGGCCCCGCCGCCCCCGGCCCGAGCGGCCCGCCCGTACCTGCCTCAAGCTTAGGGCGCCCGGCGGGACGCGCCCGGCGGCCATGACGCGGCTCCGCCTCTGCCCCGCCACGGGGCCGCCGGGCCCGCCCCCGGCGGGCGGGGCCACCCGCCGCCATTTCCTGGGGTTTCAGCTCCGCGCACAGAGAGGGAGCGCGCGGTGCCCCTTCCCTGTGGGAAGTTCGGTTTGTTCATTCCAGCTTTTGATCAACTCAGAGAACAGACATAATAATTAAAAAGAGTGGTACCTCTTTTAATTAGTACAGACGATACAAGATGCATAGCCTTTGCAATGAAAAATCACGTCCGTGCTCTAAGACATTGGATTTATGAAACATCCTCAATGTCTGCCTCGGACAGAGGGGCAAATTCACAGTGTAAACTGATAGTACGGAGATCAGCATATGGCATTATTCAGAAAAATCCCTGTTGATATCATCAGACAAAAATCTGCCATAATTAAATAGGATGTGTTAAACCGCAGAGTACTTCCAAGTATTCAAGTACTCATTTTTTTGGTTGTTTAAAACCACCTGCTTCCCTGCTCCTCTACTCCTTCCCAGAGGCAACAGCCACATGGGTGAAGCTAAAGAATGCTTTTTTGCCAGACACCTCAAGTTCTAACACAGAAATGCCTTCCCAGAAGCATTTTTCCTATGGCAGCAGAGTGGCAGGAATAATTGTACCTCTGTGAATATTACAAATACTTTTTTTTTTTTAAGGTAATAAGTTATTACAAGAGAAGTTGAAAGTTTTACATTATTTGCAGGAATAGCAGGAGACAGTCTTGCCATTGCATAATTGTCCTCTGACAAACATGGAAGAATGCACCTAAACCACTTAGTTCTGTGCAGTCTGACTGCCCAAGGGCAGCTCCTGCAGGTTAATCTACTTAGGAAGGGACTTTATGATTCCCTCCAGTGAAATACCGTTTCATGTATTTCAGCAGTTTAGCAGCAATCGGGTCCTGACTTTGTCTACAAAGTCTACAAAGAGTCTGAGGCAGTCACCAGTTCAAACCACTGTCTGAGCGCATCACTCAAAGTTTCTGGAAGTGCATTCACGTCTCTGAGGATCATGTAGAATGGGAATGGGAATTCTTCCATGTAAGATCTGATTTCAGGCAATTCTCCAGATCCTTTGAATATAGGTACTTTAATGTCCAAAATGGAATCCTGTAAAAAAGTATTTATGTTACTGCTAAATGACATGCATCTTTTATGGCCACTGATATAATTTATCCTATTTTTCAAATACTTATAATTTCTCCCATTAGATTAAAAGTTAATAAAATACTTCTAAGATTAAAAGATGTAAGTGTTCAATGGTAAATCAGATGAAATCTGAACACAAAGCAGTTAAATACTTTTGCCCTTTTAGATAAAAGTGCCCTAATCCATGAATTACAGGCTAGAAGAGACTAAGCTGAAGTTTCTGCAATACCAAGTTCCGTAAATATTGCCTTTCCTTAGCATTTTAGGAGTCGAGTTTACTGTTACCACTTTAGTTTTATATATTTGATGCCTTTCCGACACTCGTGTCTTTAAGCTCTTTAGGGCTGAGTTCAACTTGTATTTGTGCAGTGCTCTAATACAAGATTCTTTAGCAACTTCATAATATTTCAACAAATACTACAAAGACAAAAATCAGATTAAAGTCCACCTGTGCTTCTTGTAAAGTAACTTCTTAGTTGCTCAGTGTAGCAGCTCAGAAAATTAATGAAGCTTATGAAAAAACACCTTTTTTCTCCCTAGGAGAAACGCTTACGAAAAACACCCATAATTTTTGCTTGATATTGGGCAACAGTATCTGAACAGCCAGGCTTCATCAGAACAGTCTGTCAGCAAGGGATCTGTTAGTTTTTCAACAATAAATATAGCAGATGAGTTTTGTATGAATAAATAGAGGAAGAAAATGTGAACTACAAAATTAGTCTTCACCACATAATTCAAAGTAAAGCTTAAGTTTCCTCACTTATTGCACTCAGAGTCTTCCTGAAAAGCTCCCACGTATTTCAGCTTCCCAGCCAAGGATATCTAACAGGTTTTTTTTTCCCCAACTACCAGATACAGAACTCAACTTTTCCAATTCAGGCACTAAATAACTCTCACATACTCCTTTCTGTCTATGTTTAATCTCATATTGGCTCCAGCTGTCATGTCAAATGGAGACTGCTGTCAGAAATTATCAAGTTGAATCAGAACTGTGATGGAACAAAGCATCTCTCAGACTCCAAATCTATCAACCTGCCAGCTACTTCCCTGGTGGCCAAGATCTACAACCATTACATCTGAAGATGGGAGCTCTTACTTAGCCTTTCTGTGGCATGGAAGCTGAGGGGTTTTTTAAGTACAAAAGAGGATAAGAAGCACAGTAGGAAGAAATCATAGATCTGACAGATGTGAAAAACTGAAATTGGGCTAAATATCTTTAACCTATACAAAAGCTAAGGTAGCTGTATGGCACTACAAAAGACAGGAAGAAGATTTGTATCGGATTCTCATTCACTGCAGTTGAATACTTTTCCCGTGCTCCCTTACTTACCCTGGAATTAGGATTGTCCAACACTACGAAAATAACAAAGATATTGGCATTCCGAGCTGCTTGAACTGCTGCTGTCACTCGTTCCTTGCCTTCCAAGAAAAGGCCTCTTCCATCAGATACAATCAAAAGCAGCTGCGCTGTTTCTGAGCACAAAGGACATTTCAAATTTAACTAAGTTAGTTTAACTTGTTCAAAAGGCAAAAAAAACCCTATTCTTTTGTTTGCCCTATGGGTATAATTGAAAAAGTAGTATTCCTAAGGAAATTAAGTCTTTATCAAATAGAATTTGGTGACTTAAACAATTGCTTAGCTGCAGTTAACAGTGGATCAAGAAAGAACATACTGGGTGACACCATTGAGAATACTGGAGGGAGGGGAACCCACCATCCATCAGTAATATAATCAAGGATGAAATGCATGGAAAATGCAGTCATGGTCTTGTCTTTCATGCCTGGTAAGTGTCCAGGGGTTGAATACTGGCTGTACCATAAGAGTCCAGCCACTAGGCTCAGTAGAGCACCTGCTGCTGCTATGAAATAGAGCCCAAACCTATTCCTCCCAAAGCAGGTACCTATGGGTTCATCTGTATTAGCATTTCACCCTGGACTAAGACAGGGCTTTTGAAACGTTGTCCTGTTGTTCCTGTTTTAAGAGGTGTGGCTTCCATCAGAGAACAATCTTGGACTGCCCAAAATGGGTGATTTTTGGATGAAAGTAAATAAGAAGATTAGCCTCAAAGGCACAGTCAAGGCAGTCAACCACTGTAGAGCATTGAGCCCCTGGCACCAAAGGAGACAGTCTGAAGTAAACCTCCTGAAACATACACAGCACTGATGCTGGGTTCCTCAGCACCAGCAATCTTCTGGAGACACATTATTTAACCCAAGCTGCCCCTCGAGTCAGAGATATATCCCTGTAAAGGAACAGTCTAACTTATGTATCTTTCATCTTTTAATTATGTGGGAAATCACAGTAATTACAGTCCAGAATGCAAGCCCCAAGGGTTACGGAAGGATGCAGAGCACACTTCTGCAGACAGGCCCCAAATGTGACAAGGCTTTGTCTTTTTACAAAAAGGAGTAATGGATCCTTCTGCCTTTTCTCTTGCCAGCTCCCCAGTTCTAGCAAGCTGATTGCTGCTGCATCCCAGCCTAAGTCAAAAGGACTGGATGCTGCTCCCTCTCTGACTATTCGTACAGCCTGGCCACCCTGTGGCGAACGAGTGGATTTTAAATCCCTGACTGTCCATTTCTTAGATTACTTTAACAAGAACTTATAAAAAATACAGGTGCCTCTGTGACGAGCTTTTAACTATCACAAAGCAGTTCCTTCCACTAACTGTGAGTCAGATGCGAGACAAGCAGTCTTCCAGCTTTTCTAGGAAATTCAAGCAGCTCGTGACCTAGACTTGCAGAGGGTAGGAGGCAAACGCCCTCCTCAGAACACTGTGCTTCTGGGTACTTAGAGAACTCAAGCTCTCAAGCAAGAGCAGAAGTGTTTGGAGAGTCAAGGTCACTAGGAAGCTGGACAGTGCTCTAAGCTGGGAGTGTCTAAGACTTAAATACAGTCTGGAGACATAAGGTAATGGGAGACATGTAATGTGTGCCTTTTTAAAAAGTCTTACAATTTTAGTGAATTATTGACAAATATGAAGTAGGTGTCTCTTGGGTTTTGAGCTACATTTCAACCAAACATTCCTTTTGACAAAGCAAAACCCAAAGCCCTAATGCAAGTCATGTTTCAGTGCTAGGAGCCTTCCTGGCAGGATCCTACTTTGGGACTGTAGTGAGCATTCTGCTGCCACAGCAACAAGCATAGTAACAAAAAAAAAGCTCACCCGGATTAGTATTTTGAGACAACTGCTGTGCTGCAGCAAACATATTTGCTGACGATTCAAGAAACTGCAGAGGAAACAAATAAGAAGATTAAGTTATCTCATAACAAAAATAATAAACTTAATAATGAAAAAATTTTAAAGAACATATTTCTTTATTTTAAATGCCAAGATAGTCTGACCATCCAACACAGACACAGTCCTTGGCATTTTCCTATATTAACTCCTGCTTCAAATTTAATAAGTATTTTTGAACTAAAGAATCTTCCGAGAAGCCTTGGAACTGGATTTAAATTTTTTCCAATGCTAGCAAAGCCATTGAAACAGTACATTGCTGAAGTGATTAATGGAATAATTAAAAATATATATCCTATTTCTAGCTTGAACTTCTTTGGTTTCAACTTGAAATAGAAGTATCTAGTTTCATAATCCCCATTAAAATTAAGAAAATCAACAGTCAAGTCCTCCCAATTTTGGTTTATAAGACTGCCATTGAGCTATTTGGGTCTTATCTGTTTCCATTTAATATTAACAGAAGATCTTATTTGAGTTTGGAAAGGTAAGAATGCAAAAATCTTCCTAAAAGAAGACAACTTAGCAGCTCTCTGGAAAGTATTAGTATAGAAAGTTATTTTCTTCAGGAAGCAGTCAAGTCTGACAAACTTCCTCCTCCTACTACTGTGGAATCCATGGCATGAAAACTTTCTAAAGTCCCACAAACTTTGATGGTATTTGGCGCTGGGGTACTCAATAGCTTGTACCCAAAATACTGTTTAAGACCCAATACAGAGAAAGATGAATGCTTAAAAGAGAAAACACTCCCGTTACAAAATTATGACCATTGGATCTCTTTGTTATCTCAAATAACTGGTAAACATTACAGTGTGATCACGAAACCATGAAGCTGCTGATACCTTGTCAGGAAAAGATTGGCAAACCTGTTGCCCTAGAGGCATTCTTGTGTACCTGGGCTATTTTTGTTTTCTTCTGCTGAAACTTGCAAAGACGCAATATCCGTGTCCCTGACCGGTCACTGAACTGCTCATGGAATGGGTGCAGCAGCTGAACGCTCTCTCCAAAGCTTTAGAAAAGAAGAAAAAATTACAGCACAAAACCGGTATTTACATTCTGCTCTGAAGTCTTGAAGAAAACCCAGTATTTCAAATAAACTCACCTACACACAGCAATTTGTCCCACTTCTAGAAGAGTCAGTGCATTTCCAATAACTGCCAAGGATTCATATGCAAGCTGTTAAAAAAGTTACATCAAAAATAGGATATTCAAAGTTTTACTCAAAGCTCAGTATTAAATATGAAGAATGTTACTGAAATTAGTTTTCCATCATCTAGAAAAATAAATTAAGGGACTGCCTATCTTTTTACCTGTTACAGTTATGTGAGACAGTCACTGCACTAGTTCTGCATGAGGGCATCAGCTGATTGCTCTGGAATTACCAGTCAGACTTTTCAGCAACCAGTATGAAACAAGTCAGCAGCTGACATACTCATCAACAAAAGGTAGTTTCTTCATACTTCTTCTGGGGTTTCATTTTACCTGTTTAGAGTGGTTGTCGATCATACTAGAGGAATCATCAATAGCCAAGCAAATCTGGTACTGTCGTTTACTGGGCTTGGTCCTTCGCAGCCAGATCTTGTCTTTTCGGAACTGACTGGCGATATACGGGATCACTTTGCGCATGTTCAGTCTCTTCCCAGTTCTGTAGTCTCCTCTGAAAGTTAAGAAAAAAAGACACGGGGACAGGGATTATCAGCAAATATCTCATTCTGGAAATCCCTGGCCTATGCACCATATACACCAAAGTAACACTTTCTTTGTAAAATACAACAAACCCAAAATTAATAGTTTAATATTCGTATCTAGTTATAGACAAAAATATATATGACATTTTCAATGTAAGATGGATATTCAGTGTTTTTAAAAGAAATTTATATCTAGGTGCCTAAAACGGAAGGCAGGCTTTGAACTTAGATTCTTCCAGTTTGAAACAAGTCTAGATCTCTTAAAAAAGATTACTTAATGTTAAAAACAACATAAAATGTTTTGCCATTTAACACAATCTTTGACTTATCTTTAAATGGTTAAGTTGATTTGATCACCTGTTGCACAGGAGAAAAAAAAGTAGGAGGTAGTACCCTCAGGATAGGTGCCTACTACTATATCATATTTGCTTTTCATAAAATAACCTAGTGTTCCCTTACAAAAGGAAATTAAATGCAGTTGCAAACAGGAATCATTACAATAAAGCAAGAATAACAAAGCTGCAGTCTTACAGAAGTTAAAGCTGCCAAAACCCAGGAGTTTAAAGAAACTGGAAGCCTCAGAAAGATCCAACTTACTTCAATTTGGCTGCCTGAGTGGGTTCCAGTATGAGTCGCAGCTGTTCACAAAGCTGCTGTGATAGAGGAGCTGTCAGTACTAAATACCTCTGCCACAACTGTGCTGCTTCCTTCTCCTAAAACATTACACAAAGAAATAAAAGTGAATTATGAAAAAAACAAAAAAGTTGGAAAGTACTGTCTGAAAAAAGAAAACAAGCCTCAGTGTAGGAGGGGAAGGCAGTAAGCAGGGAGCTACCAGCTAAAACTGTGAGGGTGTCTCCTATGACAATTTGCATTCAACTTAGGATGCTCCTGGCTGCTACAAAACTGCAACATGCAATGATCTTTTCTGTAGGGGTACCCAAAGCAACTCTGGCATTGTTGTTGATACAAGATGATCTTGGAACAGCCAGGTGCCGATAGCTGGTATTACAGAAAGGCAAACTGTGAAGTCCTCTAGGTTCTTCACTGACCATCAAAAATTAAAATTAATTAAAATTCAGCACAATTCTTGAGGCTCCACACTGAGCCTATTCAAGAAGTAATTCCAAATATGGTTCACAATTCATGTAAACTAGGACTAGTCAGAGCAAGTACAATATTCTGGTTTTGCTGTTGGGTCAAACTCCACCACTGCAACTGAAGGAGAGGGCTTCTCTTTATCATCATTTTGTGGAAGTGGTGTGTCCAGCATTTAACTGAAGGTGACAACTCAAAATGGAAGGAACTTGACAGGACTAAGAAAAATGTTTTTAACTATGCAAGTTTTAGAAGTCATTATCAACAGAGTAACTTCCTGCACATAGCACATTCAAAACAAGATGTGAAACATCATCCTGCTTTAAGAATTATGTAATTTTTTTTCAGAAGTAGTTAAACATAATAAAAAAATAGCATCTAAATCATGTGATTTTGAGTATTTCGACTGCAGCCTGCTTGGCTTCCTCAATGTTTTAGCAGTAGAACAAGATGAAAT
Source organism: Pipra filicauda (assembly GCF_003945595.2). NCBI lineage: Eukaryota > Metazoa > Chordata > Aves > Passeriformes > Pipridae > Pipra > Pipra filicauda. The sequence continues at coordinate 1,335,980 of NW_024104765.1, forward strand.
AATGCAACAAAGGATTCTTATAACAGCTTTATATTAAAATGAGGTCACAAACCTCCTCTGGTGTTCCAGGCTGCTGTGTCTGCCAAGCTTCCAATTGTCTTTCAAGTTCCTTTCTTAGCTCTTCAGGATCTCTAACAATGTGCTAGAAGTGCAGTTATGCAATTTATGAGACAGAAAAAAAAAGTTTACACATCTGGTGACCCCCAAAATATAGCAAACCATAAAAAAAAAGTATAAATCCATTGTTCTTATTCTTTTAGACACAAAAAGACCTGAAAAAACCCACTTGAATGAAGATTCTAAATCTTTTCCCCCTTTAATAGTTTCCATGTACAGGAAGGATAAGTATCTCCCCAGAAATACCTCCATATGTGACATAATCAACATAGAAAGAAAGCTAGGACATGTATGATACCAACACTGAACATAATAAAATACAGAACATAATAAACATAATAAAATACAGATAAATCAATGAAATTATCTTGACAAATTCCAGATTTAATGACAACATAATGGAGACCAAACTATTGAATGCTACCTGTCTAGTATGTTCCAAAATATAGTATACTTCACTTAATTATGTTTTTTTAAAAGTTTCATTCAAGCCACTCGAAGGATTGAATGACATCTTCCTCTTTACCTCCCAGCAAATACTCTTCGATAAGCCCTTCTGTTAAAGGACACTCAAGCTTTACGATACTTTTACTTTCACTGTGCTTTCAGTGACAAGCTCTGCTCCTGGCTTACCAAACCACAGTTTAGCCAAACAACACTATATGGTCTGCATAACTTGCAGGCTTATGGATTAAGGAAAATAAGCCCATGATTGCAAACTCAGTAGTCCCAATAACTTCTCATTCCTCAAGAAGCAGCAGCTGTCCCTTCGGTCACCGACTGCAGGTTTAAGGAAGGGAGGAAGAATACGCGTGGAGGGGACTTCTTTCCTCTCCCTTTTGCCGAAAGGTGACGACCTGCACTTTTCCCCCAGCAGCGTCTCTCCCCTCCCCTTGAACTGGTACTGCAAGAGCTCCCCCTCCTGTTCCACGTTTTGCGTGTCAACTGGAAAATCCCCAAGACCGAAAACAGCAGGGACCTAACTATTCTGACAACAGGAGAACACTCTTGCATTCAGCAGCCTTTTTCCAAACAGCTGCAACATCTGGCATTAAGATGGAAGCACTTGGTGTAGCTGGCACACAATCCTTTACATGGTATACGTAGAAACAGTAAAATACTGCCTTCCAAGTATGTACTTGGGACACAATACTATTAGAATGAAAGGTCAATACTTCTAAAAAAACAGAGACTGAAAATATTTTTACTTTATCAACTGGTTATCCACCACCATGTGCTTCTACGCCTTAGTCTTTATGATAAAATGTGCTTTTTCACAGCCAACAGTTTGCACTGGGAAACTATGAGTGTCACATGAAGCTCTAGGATTTTCTAGGTTATGATAACATTTTTTGAATTGAGACATTCATAAAAAGCTCAAAAGGTTCTAAAATACTTGCAATCAGCTTTTATGAAGAAGTAGTATACTATGATCAATTAACTGAGGTGAATTCTTTGTCCACAACGTTTTAAAGTCACTGATGCCTAGCTCCCTCATCACTCTGAACCCTTCTGTTATCTTCAGGCTACACATTTGCCTATTGCTTTCCACTCTACCCAAGCCTTTCCTCTGCAGATTCATCTGTGCAAAGCAGTTCTTTACAGTTAGAAAAAAAGAAGTTTTTTTAAAAAGTGACATGGGAAGGTTCCATCCTAAGGATGGGGAGGACTTGTCATTTTAAAGGCATCTTTCAGCTGCATATACAGCAGTTAGTTGTTACTTTTCATTCTGCTATTAAATAATAGCAAGCTACTCAGTTGTCTGAACACAAGTAATTCTAAACTTTTGCATTCACAGAACTCCATTAACACAGGTCAAGTAAAAGAGTCTATTTCTGCTACTGTATCTGTAAGAAGGCAAACTGGGTATCATACCTGGGGAGTGTCCATCAAAAACTGATGGGCTGTATGTATAGTCGAGTCCTTGCTTCTCTCTGGCTTCTCTTCAGTCACCTTTGGCACCTTTTCTGTTGCAGAGTCATTGACATCCTCTGAGTCAAAAGTCTGGATCTCTGGCTCCACATCACCTGGTCCTACAACCACAAAACTAATTACTAACTTTGTGGATCACACATCATACAAGAAGCAATATTGTATCCTGACTCTTTTATGAAGAATCTCACATGCTTTGTAGTGCAGTCCAGACGTAACTTTGCTTAAGAGAAGTGCCCAAATTTTAAGACATTTAATTCTAGGAATAGGATGAATACATCTTGCAACTCACTGGAATACATGAATATGGATTTCCTAAAGGAAATTGTTTTTCTCTGTTATAACCTGCTTGCCAAATGAGCAAAATAACAGTGAACAGATCTTTATAACCTGAAAATCACATTAGTGAAGTATGTTTTTTTGATCTTCATAGCCTCTCTGACAGGATGACAGGAAGTATAAAGTAACTAGAGAACATTCAGAAAATTATCATAAAAAATGGCAATTTTTTCTTAGCTTTTACACTCTTGATCTTAACAGAACAGTTTTCTATAAATCAAAAATCAATTTACAAATAAAGGAATGGATTAAAGATTTTCTTTTATAATTGTTTCTACTATACTACACTGTTTAACAACTAATTTTTACAGAATTATTTTAAAGGAAAAAATATGACACTGTAGGAGATGTTTCAAAGATTCTAGTTTTTCAGAACATCCTGTTAGAGAATCATGTGGAAAAACAAATAGACTGATTACATGCACACCTGTACCATAATGCAAATGAGTCTAGCAAGATATTTAAGTGATTAAACCTGAAGGGAGTGGAAAGCAAGAATATAGGCTTGTAAGAGTTGTCTCCCCTCTCTAGCCAGCCTGTGTGTGAGAAGAAAACTTCAAAATTCCAAACTATGCTGCATTTACTTAGATTCATCAAAATTAAATTCTTCTGATGCAATTGGCAAGAGATGCTTTTATCTTGCTTATTTTGGGGGGAGGGGGGGGAAGCTGGGTGGCTGACAAGTCAGACCTGTCTTCTCATCTACCAACCATTTGCATCCAATAGCCATTTTCTGTTAGCAGCTTGGTTTTGTTTTGTTTCATTCCCACTTAAGGAAGAAACCAGTGAGATAGTGACAGTCTGGTGCTTCCTCACCGGATGTTGTTCAGACCAGCTCCTCAAATTCTTGCTAGGTTTTTTTTTCAGAAGTTATAATTAAAAAGTTGAGTTATGTGGTGCTGATGGTGGTGACAGTGGAATGCATTGTTATATGCCAATTAATTAAGTGAATTGGCATTGTGTTGAACAGCAGGGAAGTGTTTGCTTTTTATTTCTTCAAAGTAGTGGATAAAGATTAGAGACCATTAACTTGAAAGAAAGCAGCAAACCCCTCTGTCACTCAACCAATTTAGCAAGGCTAATGCTAAGTAAGAATACTTCTGCAGAAAAATCAAGTAAGAGCAGACATTTTAGTCTTATGAAACATCTTATGACAGATGAGTCTCATGATAATCATCCATTACATGCAAATGTAAATACCTACATATACATTTAAAGATCCACATCAATGTATATTTAAAATGTTTTTTAAGTTAATGTACCAGAAGGTTTAGTGGCAGTAGACTTCTTTTTTTCTGGCTTCAGCTCTTCTGCATCTACTGTTGTGAGATCCTCATTCTGCATTTCTGTTTCCATAGCTGCATCTTCAGAATCTCCCTCTTCCTTTTCTTCAAGAGGCATGATAGATTTCTCTTGCTCCTTGCTAGCTACATCTGTACAAAGACAACAGTACTTATTAAGGGGCAAGTGGAAGGAGAAGTAGTCAAGTTGCAAAATAAATGTTGCATTCTGAGGCCACTGTGAATCAGTTTTAGTGAACTTCAGAAGAAATCTGAACTATTGTCTCAAACCTCAGTTTTATCTTTCACTGTGCTGTGTTGTCAGTGAGCTCTTGCCCTGGAAACCTGATATACTGAAGTAAGATTTAGAGAGAACAGATTTTAAATATGTTTATCAAGCTAAAATCCATTTCATAAGTCAATTCAGTATTTTCAAAAATGTTATTGTTAGTTTGAATCTGACTGCGAAAGAGTAGCATTTATCATAGCAAAATGGTGTTGCAAGGATTGTTAAACATAACTTTAAAAAGCAAACAGAGAAAATTACAGCAAATTGGACTGTTTCAGGATTTGATTCTGCAATAACTCTTTACACCCAGAAATGCCACCATACCATATGTCTGTGCATCATAGCATTCAGAGCTTTGTTTAATATGTTCAAATGCATCAGCCTCCTCCACGTTTTGTTTAGGCTGAGTTGTATCCTGCTTTGCTTCACTGCTGGATTCTATGGTTCTCAGTCGCTTGTGGATATGTTCATTGTGATCTCCCATCGAACGTTCATTGTCTGCCTGGCCAGGCTTCCTCTTGAAACTCTGAAAAAGAATAAATTAACACCATGAACTTCAAGTGAGGTGTAACCCAACACTAATGAGAGCAGTGTTCTAACAAGGAGACACTGAGTCCCGCCTATTTGTTAATATTCAGACATTGAAATAAAAATTTTAAAAAATTAAAATGGAGAGATGAACCTGTGTATTTTTTCTGCTTTGCTTCTGAGAAGCCATCCGGGCCATGCGTGTGGATTCATGGCCTTCTGATTGATTTGCACTTGCAGCTCCAGTTCCACTTTCCTGAAAGAAAAAAAAATTCAACTGTACCTGTAGCAACTACTGTAAACAAATTTCAGAAGGAAGCTCTGCTACCTTCTGTTGTGAATGACAAATGGCTCATATAAGTATTATTCTTATGGAGAGCAGACGAGCCAGTTCTGCAGCTCAACAATTACCCTAAACTTACCTTTACAGGAGTGAAAACTGCAGGGTATCTACATGGTCTTCAATTTTTTTCAATGAATTTATAACTGGTGTAAACTGAATCTTATACACAGTTCTTAAAATTTACGGCAGCAATTCCTCGATTGTAACTCGAAAATGTATTCACAAATTTAGCATTTTTAACTCAGACACTTCCATGTAGTTTACCTCTTTAGACTGGTCTCTTTCTGAAGCCTCTCCAGCCAGCTCAACAGCACTGTCACTCTGCAGGTTTTCTTGCCCGGTCTGCCCTTGTGTTTCATGTTCCATTCTTTCCTCAGCCTCAGGAATCTGTTCATCCATCTCTGAATTATCTTTACCATCTTCTTCCTGAAATAATGATTATTTTAACATTCTAAAAAACATCGGGAACTGGGTATTATTGAAAGGCATTTAGAGAAGAATGCAGTCATCAGGCACAGTCAGGATGGGTTCACAGAGGGAAAGTCCTATTTAACTAATTCCATAGCCTTCTGTGATGAGGTCACCAGCCTAGTAGATGAAGGGAAAGCAGTGGATGTTTTTTTTCTGGATTTTTAGTAAGGCTTTTGATACTGTCCCTCATAGTATCCTTTTGGACAAGTTGTTCAGCTGTGGGATGAGTGGATTCACAGTGTGCTGGGTGAAGGGCAGGGCTCAAAGGGTTGTAGTGAATGGGGCTATATCTGGCTGGTGACAGTCCCCAGTGCTGTTCCTCAGGGCTCAGCTCTAGAACTAGTCCTGTTCAATACATTTATCAATGATTTGGATACAGGAGTTGAATGCACTGTTAGCAAGTTTTGCTGATGATACAAACTGAGAGGTGCTGTTGACTCTCTTGAGGGATAAGAGGCCTGGCAGAGGGATCTAGACAGATTGAGGCACTGGGTTATGATCAATGGGATGAAATTTAACAAGTCCAAATTCTGGATTCTGCACCTTGGATGGAATAATGCTGGGCACAACTGGGAGAGAAGTGGCTGGAGAGCAGCCCTGCAGAAAGGGATCTGGGGGTGCTGACTGACAGCAGGCTCAATGTGAGTGAGCAGTGAGCCCTGGCAGCCCAGAGGGTAATCCCTGTCCTGGGGTGCATCAAACAGAGCAACACCACGTGGTCAAAAGAGGTGATTGTCTTGCTCTGTTCAGCGTTGGTGCAGCCTTGCTGTAAGGCTTGATATGCATGCAGGTAACCCAGGCTGTGGCTAAAGTTTTAAAGAAAACTTATTTTATATACTGCAATATATATATATATCTATCTTAATGATGAATACAGCTGTCTGAGAAGATAAAAACATAAACCTGTTTTGTTGCTTTTATAACAATACCTTTTGCATGTGCAATAAAACTCCAGGCTGAATTCTCCCCTGTGCTTTATGGCCTTCCTGGCCCCCCGTGCAGGGGCCTCCAGGCACGTCTGTGAGAATTTTATCACTTGTAGCAAGAGAGTTACCTCTTGGCAGACAGATAAAGAGAACATACACAGCATCCTGCATCAGAACGAATTCCTTCCCACATTAAAGCTTTTCCCCAGCAGCAAAAGTTTCCTTGAGCAGGAGGAAGCTCTCCCTCCTCACTATTTCTTCTGAAGGTCTCTTGCAGCTACACTCACCTTGAGCACTGTACAGTTGTGGGCCCCACAATTTAAGAATGATGTGAAGGTCCTTGAATGTGTCCAGAGGAGGGCAACAAAGCTGGTGCAAGGGTTGGAAACAGTGTCCTATGAGGAACAGCTAAGGACTTTGGGCTTGTCTGATTTGGAGAGGAGGCTGAGGGGCGACCTCATTCCTCTCTACAGCTTCCTGAGGGGGCACGGAGAAAGAGATGCTGATCTCTTCTCCCTGTACCCAGTGATAGGATGCATGGGAATGGTCATTAGGAAGCATTTCTTTACCAAGAGAGTGGTCGATGCCCCAAAGCTGTCAGTGTTTAAGAGGCATTAGGCAACGTGTTTAATAACATGCTTAAATTTTTGGTCAGCCCTGAAGTGATCAGGCAGTTGGGCTAGATGATCACTGTGGGTCGCTTCCAACTGAAATAGTCTATTCTGTTCTAACACAAGGCCAAGGAGATAGTAGGAATACAGATAGCAGAAATACATGTTTAGTAGTAAGCAAAGCTCTTATTTTGATGAAGATTCTCACTAACATTACACCTACTTAATGTCAGATTTGTTTCAGACTATCACAGAACACCATCCATTTCTTAACTCTCGCGTAAGGTAATTAAAACAACTAAGAAAATCAGGCTTTTATTTATTACTCTCTACCTGAGGTTGAAGGCCTTGGTCACCAGCAGGGATCCCCTTGTCTTCAGTAGATTCATTTTTTGACTCGTCAGGTGGCTGTGACTCTTCCTCTTCTTCTTCTGCATCCTCAGTGTTCCCTGCATTTTCTTCTTGATCATGAGCATCTTTGTCTCCTTCATCTTCCTTCTCCTCTTTATCTTCAGAAAGGTCTTCTTCAGCTGCTTCTGCATCTTGATCACCTCTTTCTGTCTCACCAGTATCCTCTTGATTCTGTTCTTCTGTCTTCTCTGCCTCATTTAAATCCACAGGTTTCTCATCTATTTCAAAAGCATTCTCTTCTGGATTAAACAAAAAATCAGAAAGGTGTATAAAACTTTCAGTAAAGTACAGAGACTGAATATTACAGATATTTGGAATAAAACTGCCCAGCCTATATAAAAAAAATAATCTTAAAATACTGAGAGTTCTATACACAGAATCTATGATTTTCTATAGCAAGATAATTCCTTTAAATGAAAATTGGTTTCTAACTAACAATACAGTAGGATGAATTCCTACTAATTTCCTTTAACCTAATATTTCTGAGGGTCAGTTGACTTAAGAGTACAAATACTTGTAAGTACAACAGAAGAAAAAAACCCCAAACCACAAAAGCAACTGACCAATTAAATAAGGAGCTTCCAGCATAAGACAGGGTATATCACTTGGATAATGTGAGAAAGGCTGCTCCACAGAGTTCACGAAAGGGAGGTACAGGAGAATGTTGTAATGTTGAGTTCCTATCTGGCCTGCATTTGGTATGTTGCTATTTTGATACACAGAAATGAATTTGCAGCTTCTTGGTGGTTCTACAGAATCTCACCACCACCTCTCTTCTTTCTATAGAGAAAAAGGGCTCATTATCTCATTGTCCCTCCCTATTTCCACTTGGCTTTCATCTAAGAATCTGTAGAGAGATTTTTCCACTGTACCTTCATCCTCTTCCTCCTCATCACTCTTCTCATCATTCTCCAGATTCAAATTATCAGGAAGGTCCAAAGGTTCAACTTCAGCCTCCTTTTCTTGCTGGCCATGATAAGGATCTACTTCATTCTCATCATACTCACGCTGTCAGCAAAAGAATGGGGGAAAAAATAACAGGCATGTAATAAGTGTGAGGAAAGGCAAAGATAAGAAATAAGATTCTATTGTATTCTCTAGGACAAAGAAATACTGGATACAATATTACATTCTGATCAGTTAAGAATGGATTTCCAGTGGTAAACATCCTCACGCATAAAGAGCAGAAAGATTAATTTCAGCAAATGCATTTACATAAACTGGTGGTACTTAAAACCAGAATGTTTTGTTTTCAGAATCCAATTTTCCTAGCTGAAACATTCTAAACAGAATTGGCATCCTAGCAGAATCTTCAAGCACACTGTACACAGGTTTTAGGAAGAGTTCTGCATATTTAAAGTGTTTCTGCTGCTAAACACAACAGAATAAGAGTTTTGTCTGTTAAAACATCAATTCAGTGTAAAGCCTGTTTTGACTGCTATTACAAGTTCAAGTTAGTGCAAACAAAAATTGTTTCTGGAATATGGATCAGAAAATATATTTATAATATAATGGATATAATATGGTTTACTTTTACCTCTGAAATGAACTAACTTTTTTCACTATTAAATAAAGAGCATTTAAAATTCTCAGAAACATGTGATATGAGCAACACAATGTGGTTTAACAGCAAGATACTCCATGCAGTCCAAATAATTTTTACCTCATCAATTTGTTCATGGATTTTCTCTTTGTTTCCACTGTCCTCTTCCTGTTGCTCTTTTTCCTCATCCTTGGGAGGCTTTTTTTTATTATCCTTCTTTCCTGTCCCCAAATTGTCATCTTTTGCAACAAGCTCTGAATCCTCCTATTAACCAACAAATCCAAAAGAAACTCATTTATGCTACCCGGTTCTCAAAGTCTCAGTGATAAGACATTGTGGGGGGAGATTATTGGCCCATGGAACCCCCGGGCCCCCTGGAAGTAGAAGAGCTTGAGGCGTTAAAGGGAGTAAGACCGTTCCCTTGAGAAAAGTAAGAGATAACTGCACATTCCCATGGAAACAGCCCTGAGTTCTGGACAGTGCAAGGTCGAGCTGTTTAACAAACTGCAGGTGTTGCATTCCTGGATGTTTTGTAGGAAAATGTTTGTAGTGTGTGTGTATGGGAGAGTGGAACTTGGCACTAAATAAAAGACTGCCTGCTGCGCTGAGCAGGCAGACATCTCTTTGTCTCACTACCCTCATGTGTGTTGTGTGTCGTTCTTCCCCCTTCCGACCGAGACCTTTCGACAGGTACCCAGCAACAAGACATCATTTCCTACAGAAAAAAAGACAACACTAAACAAAACTTATCCCCTTAAACTATCCCTTTCCAGAATCAAGAGCTGTGAAAAAGAGCTCACACTCTAAGTCACACCAAGTTCACAGAGTTTAATTCCTTCAATACTTTTGTTCCCACTCGTTTTCTCTTTACCTCATCCATTCCTGGTCCAGTTTCTTCTGCTTTACTACTACTAGCATCTTCATCATCTTCATCATCTTCATCCCCCCAGAGCCTTTCATCCAGTTTATCATCAGCTTCAGCATTATCAAGATTTCCCATCTGCTTATCAAGTTCCTCCTCTTCATCTGAGTTTTCCTCATTTTCTGTGTACAGTTCAGAATGTGTTTCAGTACAGAAGAGATAATGTTTTTGTTAACTTCATAAACAAAAAAGCAATCATACCTAGCATCTTAATTTCATCACCCTATGCAGTTGAGATAGGTGGAAAATGACACACATGCACCAACACCCAAACAAGCAGGGTCCTAATTAAGTGCTTCCAAGTCTTGTGTTCACACGCAGCATTCTCTCCCTCCAACTAACAAGTCCCACGTGTAAAACCTGGATGATTTAAATTCTCTGTTCCTTACCTTCAGTATCCTCCATTTTCAAAATATTTTTTGCATTACTAGTTTGGGGAAGATCCATTCCACTTTACCTATTTATTAGTTTTGGAATCTCCCTTCTTGTGCAGATGAAATTATTCTTAGCATTTTCTCAGAGATTTGGAAGTGATTAACACTACTGTAATTTCTAAGCTACATTAGTTTCAGATGTTCAAGCTGTTACCCTTCAAAGCGAAGAGCTGCTACCTTTTGGGTGAGTAGCAACTCAAATCTACCAAATGTTGCTGATTTATCTGTTTTAAAAAGGTAAACTTACATTCTTTCCATTGCTTAAAAGGTAGCAATAACTTCATAGTCACATTCCGAAATTAACTGCAGCCATGTTCTCAAAGTATTCTGATGATCTTCAACAGTTCCACAAAGTCTGTGACTAGTTTTAAAAGGTGTCTATAGGTCAACTTACAACAGAAAGAAAAGAGTGTCTCCCTTCATTCCAAAACCATCACAGTGAAAGGAGATAGTATTTCCTTCGTACACTTCTTTGCATTCCTATTAATACTTCTAGTACCCAAATGGCACTACTGGGAAAAGGTTTTTCACCTAGAGGGGTGGTTGGGCACTGGAAGAGGCTCCCCGGGGAAGTGGTCACAGCACCAAGCCTGTTTGAGTTCAAGAAGCATTTGGACAATGCTCTCAGGTACATGGCGTGACACCTGGGGATGGTCCTGAGCAGGGCCAGGAGTTGGACTTCAATGACCCTTGTGGGTCCTTTACAACTTAGGATGTTCTTTGTTGTAGAACACAGACTTTTCAGTATATGCTTTGTTATATAAAAGTATCAACCATCTATAACTTTTCTTACAAGTTTGCCATAGTGGAAGAACCAAACCTTTTTTCTCCTGTTCTCCATCATGCATTTTTCCTGCAAAGTCTTCTGACATTTCAATTGCATTGTCTTCTCCTTCAATGTCTGGTTTAGAATCTTGATCCTCTTTCTCCTTCTCTTCACCCTTTCGAAAACTGTCTTCTATCTGAATTATTGGTAAAGTCAAAAATTACAATGGATCTTGCCTATATATTAAAGCTTATTTAACTACCACAACAATATTTATAGCTGATATGCAAAATTAAAAGCCAACAGAAATAGGAGACTGAAGGTAACTTCATGTTTCTTTTACCCGAAACATCCACACTATGGATTTCAGGAGCTTTTTCAGTTTTACTTCAATTAAACAAGACCAACCCCAAACACTTGCCTGATCTTCACTTTCTATTTTGTCGCTCACATCCTTCGTGCCTTCCCCATCTCCAATACCACCATCCTCATAATCATGAAACTCTGTTGCTCCCTCTCCAGCCTCATCTTCAAGTAATTCTTTTGGCAGACAAAACCCCTACAAAGGCAAACAGAAACGCAAAACCTTCTGTAGTAGTAAGTACATCTTTCAGCTTAGTTTCTACTAAAGACTTTTGTACACCTTGCTTACCATATATCCACTGTTAATAACTTACTTTTTGGGCAAGCTCTGTAAAAATGCTGGTTAGAACAGAAAGCAATTTTCCAGTACTCCTGTGAGACGCCAGTGAAACAGTGAGATAGAACAGGAGAAGATCTGAATACTTGCAGAGCATGGGCTTTAGACGCACCAGCAAATAGCAGGACTGGTTGAAGAACTGCAGTTAAAACAAAAACCAGCAGTCAAACATGATTTGGTACGTACTGAGATGCACCTCAGAGAGGGTGATGATACCGACGGAAAACAGATGCTCAAAGCAAACATATCAGTGGATGAGTTTAAGTACAATTTCTAAAGTTTCTGGAGCTTTTTGTAGATGTTTCACAAAAACTAAAGCTTTGTCTTCTCACTAAAGGAACATCTGGCTTTTGCACTACAGAAGACTACCTATATTCGGCCATAATTTCTCACATGCTTCTAGCTCTGAGATAATGGGCAAGAAGAAGCAATGCACGTTTAACTGCCAAAGTTCACAATTCCAAATCTCTTGAGACACCTAAGCCAAAAGACTCTTGAGAAGAACAATTTTACCTTATGTTTATTTGAAGTGTAATCTTCCCCATGGGATTTCAGGATTTCAAGGAGTTCTGAAACCTCTGAAATTGCTTTTTGCACATGTAAAGAATCCAAATCAGCAGAGAGATCTTCATCCAAAAGTTTAGTTATATGTCCTGCTTTAATCACATCAAATGAGGCTGCATCCTCTTTGTTTGAAATACATTAAAAAAAACAGAAATCAAGTCAGACATTCTAAAAACGTTACAGCAAGCAATCTAGAAATACCCATTCTATCTATTTAAATAGAAACTTCTACTAAAATGGCAATTTCCTTGTGTATTGGTACCTCTGCTAGACACACAATTTAAGAAATTTTAAGGTTTGCATAGTTTAAACTGTTTTCCCCACTGTAAAATACATGCAGGTATTTCCCCCAAAATGCCAAGGCAGTGGAAAGGATTCAAAAAGGTTTATTTTGGAGGCAAGGACACTAAAAACTTACAAAAACCTGAGAATGCTGCAAGACAGCACCAGGCCTCAGGGAAAAGACAGGTTCGAGCTCTTCCAGTGGTTTTTTTTTGTCTTCTCTGTGTCCTCCCCCACCCTCTCCAGCCGGAGGAGGCCCTGTATATGTCTGAGAACTTCTCTCTTTTGCATAGCAGAGAGAGAGGCCTCACTCACCGCCCTCTCTGCAACTTTCTCTGAAATGCAGAAGGGAAGGGGGAAAAAACCATTTACCCCTCTTGAGAGCTGCACTTTGCAGGCAGAAAAAAGCCTCCTAAGAGAAAAATGAGTTCTAGCTTCCCATTACAAATTCTTCCGAAAGCGCACCTACCCCTATACCACTGAGGTAAATTAACAAATTTACCATCTTCCTCTGGAGATTTTTCTTCCTCCTTTTCACCTTCCTGTTTCCTCTCGACCAAACACTGAATGGCATAGAGAACAACACGGATCACAGTTTCCACTTTTGTTGTGAAGTGCTCCATGAACTCTTCATCCGACTGTTGATTTCCTTTTAAACCATAACACAGGCAGTTTTACATGGAAACACATCAGATTACAAGTTTCTACGCTTTCCTTATCCAAGGACCATGACAGCATTATGCAATTTTTTTCTACACACTTCTACCAAAATCTTGCTAATCCTGACCTACAACTATGGTGTAAGATCTGCTGTCAACAGTGATGGTAAAAAAAATTATACCGAACAAATTAAGTCTGGACAAAATTTTGCAAGTTTGAATTTCATGAAGTGTTTATGGGTATCAGAATGAACACAGGGCCATCTTCAACAATACCCAAACTAATGAATTCTTGTGTCTTTATCTATATTACAAACCAGGCAGAGAAAAATTGTCCTTACCACTGCACTTTGACATGGAAGCAAGAAGCTGTGTTCTCCAGGCTGTGAAGTCTGTGGATGTATTAGTAACTTCTTCCTGAATATAGTTTAGGCTCTTGATTAGGGCCATCTGATTTGCAGCTTGCCTGTCTTCCCCATTTGGAAGAAACAGGGACTCTATGCCTTGTAACTGAGCTGAGACTTCCAGCAAACAACTCACAGCTGATGTGCAAACTTCAAAATCTCTCCTGCAACAGAAATACCATAATAGTGAAAGAAGAACAAACAGTCCAATTTAAGATTAAACCTTCTCTTGAGGCATGAATAAGGGAGAGGCAGCAGATGTTGGTTAGAGCATGGTGCTAATAACAACAATGGCCCTGTATGGGACATTCACTTAAAAGTTGGACTTGATGATTCTTGTGGGTTCCTTTCAACTCAGAATATTCTGTGATCTCCCATCTTGAATTCATTAAATAAAAAGTTTGATAACAAGCTTATACTCACACTGTTTGAAGCAGAGAGAAAATCTGAGAATTGTTATTAAATAAGCTACAGTTTTCTTTTAAAATAAAAATTTCTTCACTAAATTGACACTTGAATTCACCTCATTAACTAAGGAGCTATGGGGATGAAATCCTAGGAGACCAAAGACAAAGGGAGAAGGTGAGATGGAGCAGTTTTTCTGACTTGTCAGGGGAGTGTGAGAAGACATACTCTCCTCTAAAAAGTCAGGCACTGCATTTTGCAAAAAAAAAATTAACAGAAAAAAATGTTTCAAAAACACCTGAACCCACTTCTCAAGATATGCATAGGCAAACATTTACAAGATGACTTCAAACTTCTTATATGAAAACAAAGGAGAGATTCAGTTTCATGCATATGTAGAACTCACCAGGAGTAAAACAAGGTCTCACGTGACTGTTGTCTTATTTTGTCCACTTCTGCTTTCATTGCCTTCACATTTGCCAGCATCGTGGTCAACTGTGTAGCCACGTGCAGCCATAACTGATCCTTATTTCGCATCCTACATCCAGGAGGCAATTGCTCAATTGTTACTGGAGACAAGTATTTTAGCTCTGAGGGAATCAGGTCAGATATTCCCGTAAAAATGTCTCCAATTTCAGGTTCCAAACTCTGAAAAATGTTTGTTTTGACATCCGTCCTTTCACTGTCATTGCACTTGGCTAACTCTTCTTTTGGGCAGCACTGGATAAACCAAGACAGCTCCTCGAGAACCATCATGCACTGCATGGAAAGTTGCTGCAGTTTGTCAGTCCACTGTTGAATACTGTCTTGAGGAGGAAATGCTACATTGTATTCTCTGTCAGCAGTCAACCTAGAATCTATCTCTTGTATACAGCTCAGGAGGTTCCTAGTTGAGAAGAAAGAAGTTATAATCACTGATTTTTATGTTATACTTCCCTTTTGAAAGCTCAACCTTCAGTCTAAATTAATAAAACATAAACTAGATAATATAGACTCAGTGGAAGCCAAACTTTATCTGGAAAAACTATAATGACAGGGTATTTTAAAAAAAAATTTTTTAATTAGTGAATTTTTCTCTCCATTGCATTGAGTTGTCCTGAAAACAGGGCTTTGTAATATTTCTCACAATCTATACCATTTTTTCAAACAATCTTTAAACTCCTGGCCCGATACTCAAATACTGTTCATTTTCCTCACTATAAAAGCAAATTAGATTCTAGCACCCCTTCATTCTCTGCTCTGTAACAGTCAGCTCATACAAATTATTAGTCTGATTTGTGATGAAAGCCACAGTAGTGCAGATAAATATCTTAGAAGTCTTACTATTCCTGCAACTGTAATGCTGAGGCGTCTGTTTTGTTGGGGTTTTTTTATTTGGTTTTTTTTTTCAGGTTTCATGGGGTTTAAATAAATTTCGCACCAGTAATTTCCAGTCCAGATTTCCTTCTGCATACAAAGGTACAAGCTCCTAACCTGACTTCAAAAAGTTTCATGGATTACAGTAGTAGTGAGCACAAATATGCCGAACAATGGTGGAGTTTGCAATTAAATTGATGAGTCAAGCAATGGAGTGAAAAATCAAGCAAGTGAGAAAGATTGCTTACACACTTTTCCTTTTACAGTTTTCATGCAAGATTTAGTATCTCTCACCTTCTAGAATTTTTCTTTGTAAGCTCTTTTTTTTTTGTTGTTTTAGCTCGAAGTAGCATCCAGATCATTTATTTGCTTTAGATCAAGCCAACAACTTGAATGTAACCAAAATTAACTTAGGCCAATACCAAATGAGAGAGATTTAACAATCTGTAAGTTTAATGCTTTAACTGTGTTATTTCATGGTCTTCATGTATGCCTAACTTGTTTTCCAAAATTATTTTGATTCCAAAATACTGGCTGCAGTGATAGGATCAACTTAAATCTTTTCTACTAGGCTAAATTGAGGGGAGGAGAGAAATGGGGAAGCAGAAGGAATTTTTTTATTTTCTTCTACTTTATTTTCCATTTTTATTGAACTGAATTGCTTACTGTCAAGACTCCTTGCCAGCATTTAAAATGTTGGAAAATGACAAATACCTCAGTAAGACCCACTGCTCTGTCAATGCAGTAAGAGACCGTCTCTGTCTGACAAGCATCTGCAGCAGGTGTGCAGTGAACCCTCTGCATCGTTCAATGCTACCTAATCCAATATCCTAAAGAAAACAGATACAGAAAAAGTGGGAGGAAACAGTTAGATGAACAAGCAGACAATAGCATTCTGTGTCCCTCCATTTCATTTCACTGAGCAGGCTGAAAGGCTATGGTTTAATTGAAAAAGTCTTAAAACACAGACAAGAGTTATAATTATTACAGTTTCCCCATGTTCATCTTTTCTGCATCTTCCATATATCTTGCATACAAATTCTATTTTCAAGTAGTTTCTGTAACATCACCTTTCTGCTACTAGAAAATTTCAGTCCAAGCTGGTAAAATGAAGTTAACAGAAGTAGGATTTCTATTTTCACTTCATTGTTTTTACCTTGGCAGGTGCTAACAGTGCTGTCTGGAGACGAGAGTGACGTGCAAGTGACCGATAGAAGTACTTCTGGCACCCATCCCAGGCAGAACAAATCTCTGTCAGCAACCTGACAGAGCACAAAAAGTCTGGTATTAGAAAGTACCTGAGCACACTGGAAGGCATCGGGTCAGCTCTTCAACCTAATAATTTTGCTTGTAATTTCTTGTTTTGGAAATCCACTGATCTTGTAATTCTTCATTTTCTCTACAAGTATCCTAATCTTAAGAAAACACTTAATTTTTATAATAAACTCTAAGGAAATCCTAAATGATAGCATCAAGATCTCTATTTTTGAATATCATCTAACACTTAAAGAGTGATTTTGTTTTTCTTTCCTCATGCAGATAAATCCAGCTTCATACGGAAGCCTTTATTTTGGCCTTGATAAAAGATACCATACGCTAAACCCTAACATCTGAGGAAGATAATAACCAGCATGTCTCAATGACAAAAAAAAGCAGTTATTGCCTGAAAACAGTAAGAAAACATTAAAAAGCATCTTTCCTCTAGGAAAGTTTTTCCAGAAATGCCCAGTTTGAAGTGTATGTATTCTTCTCTTGAAATATCCCATTATTTAATGAAGACAAAACATTTAAGTAATCCCTGTAAATCACAACTCTCTTCAATAAAAGCATTAGCAGCTTACACTCTAATATGATGCTAGGAAAGCATCCCAGGCAAAGCAGGACAGTGGAGGAGGGCTAACTGAAACCTAATTCATGGAAATAATGAAACTGAGGGTACAGTTGTCAAAAGTGCAAATTTAAAAAAAAGCCAAAACAAAAAAACCCACCCAACCCTTGCTCATTTGCACATCCCAGTGCAGTATGTACAGGATTCTCAAACTGAGAACTAATGGGAGGAAGGAAATATGCAAAAGCCTGACTTAATTACAGTCCAGAAATCCGAGTCTAAATCAACATGCAATGAATTCTATATATTCCAACTGCAATTAACACAATCTAAAGGTAAAAAATACTGTGTACATACATGTCATCCAGTTCATGTGCACAATTCAGTACAGCCAATGCACTATGCAAGTCCAGTGGACGTAGGTAGAGCACTTCATGATAGTCTTTTGAACGGGACCATGAAAGACCTTTCCGGTACGACAAACCTGGAATGACATCCGAGCACACATCCCTTTATGTCCTCATTCTTTTATATGAAAAATGTCACTCCATTATTAATGGTATTAAGATATAAAATCTTCTGATGTGGTTTTCTGCCTGATGCTGTCTGATTTTGATAAGTCTTTGAACATGCTGCAAGTTTTGTAATGTAAGAACACATTGTAGCTTATCTATTTCAGCTAAATAAAGCTGAACAATGCAGCTGAAATAAGACAAACAAAGACCTGTGTGTATAAAGGACCAGTCCTGGTCCTTTAAGAAAGCTGAGTTAGGGGTCATCACCTCCTTTTAAAGATGTGAAAAGGTTGATAAATGAGGAAAGTAAAGGTGTCACCTGAAATCAAAAATGGAGCCCAGTAAAGAATTTGAATCCAGTATGTTAATTAAATAATCATAGTATGTCATTCCTCCAGCACAGACTTCACAGGGCAGTGATGGCAGATATTCCTTTGTCACAAGTGGGTGCAAAAAATGCCATTAATAGATCATTCAGTGTCCAGAACTCAACCACACCTCTGTCAATCTGATCTCTGACAGTCTGTCAGCTGAGAGATGGGCTCTTATTTTAATTAGCTAACTTCATTTCACTTTTAGATTAGAGAAGGGTTACAAAGTAATGAGCTTTCTTCTTGTTTCTAGAAGCTGGGCAGTGACTTCTGACTAGAGATAAAGAAGATTTCTGCTACAGAAAAGCTACTGTTACAAATCTAATGGAATGTAAGAAAAATAGAAAGTATTTGAAATGGCAAACACACCAGGCCTCATAGTCAACAGACAAAGAGAGAGACTTAAACGCTTCTAAATTTATTAGTTACTTAATGACTTTAAGAAATCATATTATGGTGGGTTTAGATGTATTGGCAAAACTAATAAAATGCTCAAGAACTTCGTACTTTTAAACCAAGCCTATTTTTAGCCAAAGCTCACCTGTTTTAGCAAGACTTTTAAAGAGATCTGACAAAGCCCGTTGCTTTTGCATCTGAATATGCTTTGCCTCTGATTTCTGCTTCTCCTTAGTTGCTGTCTGATCAAATGTTAAATTTTGCAGTTCAGCTACAGAAACAATAATACCACCTGTATAGAAGACAGCAGACAAAGGTAAGAGATGTGAAAATTTAATGTACACAAAGCAACCGTGGGAAGACAGTCTAGGGAGGGAACTATACATCTGCACTTTTTCCTGATTTGTTCCATTTATTTTACAAAGGTCAACTGTAGTATGGAAATCACAAGAATACCTAACCTGTGAACTGGTCAAGATCTTCCACCAGACTTAAGAATGAATTATTTTCTGTAACTGCTGTACACATCTTCTTCATTTTTTTAGTAAGCTTAGGCAGACGATACTGAAGAGATTCTGTATGAAATGTAATGCCATCCTGACAGACTTCTGGGAGTGCCCTCTGAGAAAAAAATGAAAACAAATTATACACATATACTCAAAGCTGTCTTGTTTTACCACTTAGGGTAAATCATTGCAAAAAGAAGGGCTGAATTCTGCATTCATCTGAAACCCCAAAACACGTCATATGATCCTTTGAACAGTTCAGCACCAATACTTGAGGAAAATCATAATACATGCATGTCAGACATACATTAGTTTTAAAAACAATCAATCAAATGGAAGATGGTATGATCCTACTGTCTTAGCTGTTTGTCATTACCACTTCCATAGAGGTTATCACTGCTTCAGGTCAGCTTCCTCTGCCTGACAAGCTCAAAAGCACTACCCTAAATCACTAAAGCCCCCAGGGTGTTAGATAAGAACACCCTCACTTAATTTTCACTAGACACAAATTTTGTTCCCAAAGAACAACAAAACCAGTATGCAAGTAGAAATCATTAAATAACATAAGTAATTACCCAGCATGTCCAAAGCTAATCCCTAGAGTTTGTTCAATTTAAGTCTGCATGCATCTTCTTTAAGGAATGAAGACAACTTGAAACTTCAAGAAGTAAAACCAATAACCCTATTAACTATCAGTAATAGGCTTGGAAGTCACCAACTAACAAACCAAACCCTCAATCAATCAAGCACATTAGATTTGCATTAGATTACTGCCTCCTCACTCTACCCTCCTGACTGTCACAGGACACGTGCAAGATCAGCCCCCTCTTGGTCTGAAGAAACTTGGTCTGAACAAAACTGAGAACAACTTAGCATAAAACTGAGAGTAACTGAGCATTTCCCACTCACTGCCAAATTCTGATGGGTTACAATTGTCTCCTTGCATCTTATTAATAAAAACTAATGATGTGAATAGGAATCTGTTTCAGGAAGAAAATTAGCTGACTTCCTCCCTGAGCTGGGTAACTTAATTGGAGATATACAAAACTGAGACACTGTGTAGTCCAAGCTAGTCCAAGGCAAATGTTCACAGTACACAAAATGCCAGTCAACAGCAAATGTAAGACAATGTAGTACATTCCCCGTTTCATCATCCAAGCCCAAAGTGATTCAATATTTAATAAGAGCTTATGTGTGCACAAATCCTACAGCTACATGATCATGTGTTTGGGTCCTTGTTTAGAAAAAATGAGCTAATAATAATTTCAACTTGCAGTCTGTTTCACTGCACTATTAGGGAAGTAACAAATTGTTGCAGACAATACGTAAGGAACTCGGAGATGAAATGTGTAACTGCCTCATCTCTGTATTAGAGCACAGATACTGTACCAGATCAGTACAGATCATGCTTGTCTTTCCATGCTGCATTCCCACCCATCTGCAGTGTTTCATAACACTGAACACAAGTAAGATTAAAAAAGTTTATGATATATTCAACAGATTTGACACTTACATAAGATTTTTCTGGATAAATCAGTGAAAAGCAACATATGGATGAAAATAGAGAAAATATTCTACCCAAATGTGGAATAAAGAACACAGTTACCTTGGCAACATCTGTTCTAGCAGAGAGAATCTTTCTTAATGTGTTGTTTAGCCTCTGAACTTTGGTTTCTTTGTTCTCAGATTCCTCCTGCTTTTGCATGCAGTCCAGCTGCTCTTCCTTACCAATTTCCACCAAGGCAGGCTGGCATGGCTCATCCAGAACAACTTCAAACTTCTTCATGAATTTAAAGAGGGTTCTGATTACCACAGGAAAGCAGAAATGTTACTGGGTTTTATAATCCTAGAAATCTCTCATCTACTTGAAATAAATGTTTCCACTGCGTTATGAGCAGAAGTATTCTTACATTCAAATTCAATGTCATAGAGAAATCATCTAGAAGGAAGTTTCTAAATAGGGACCTTAATTTCGAGTTCTGAGTTACCTGCGTATTTTTTCAACTGACTGCTTTATAGCCCAGAAGCTGACATCATTCCACTTGGAAATTTTCACAAATTCCTGTTAGGAAAATAAATCATCAATGGGATTACTCATATAAATAAAATTAAGTATTTCCATATCAAAGATGATCTTTAAAGCTGATCAGCTATGATGATATGGTAGTCTTAAAATGCAAGACATTTCAATAACTGAGCAAATTATTGCATAGACATCTTATTCTATTAACATATGTGTTTATGCTAAAACTGTTGCATAGCCAAATGCTGTGAAATCTAACTGGGCTTCACCAGTGGGCAGAAATTTTCATGGATAAATGGGAATGATCAAACCTTAAAGCCTTCAACCAGCCCCCCTCCCTCCCCCTCTAAAATAAATTCTTGCCAAAGAAAATGTGTTGTAGGGATTTCAGTGGCCAACAGAACTATTATATACAAATTCAAATAATATCTGCTCCACCCTTCCTTTAATTAGATCAGTGTATTGTCTGAACCAAGTTTCGTTTTACCTTAAGTTCCTTTTCTATGGGTTGACGAAGTTCAGTGATTCTGGCCTCAACACACACTGAAAACTGCTTATAATAATTGTACAGATTCCACAGTATGCTGCACAGAACATCTAGAAGGGACAGACAATAAAAATCTTATTTTACAATAGGATATTCTTCAGTATCACGATGATAAATGCACCCCAGCTCTTTCTGGAATCACAAAGCTTAGCTTGGAAAGTCTGGAATACCCGATGGTCATATTGCTGTAAAGATGACTCAACACAGGTAATGCTATCAACTTACCCTTTTCTGCTACTTGAGGCATCAGCAAGACATGGCAGTGGAAAACCAGCAGTGCTTGAAGCCGTGCATGAAACTCTCCCAGAGTAGAGCCTTCAATGAAAGCCTGCAATGTGCTGACCAGGGTTTTCAGATCCATTTGCTCAGTTTCTGAACATTGCACCAGAAATTTAGAGTAGAAGTAAGGGAAAACAAACCAAAAGATCAACATGAAAATTGTGGCCTGCTCTTTGTAAACTTTCAGTTGAAACATCAGGTCTTTGTTAGGAAAGATTCCAAACAAAATAGGAAAGAGGCAGGGAGGGGA
This sequence comes from Pipra filicauda, assembly GCF_003945595.2. Lineage (NCBI taxonomy): Eukaryota > Metazoa > Chordata > Aves > Passeriformes > Pipridae > Pipra > Pipra filicauda. The sequence goes on from NW_024104765.1 coordinate 1,357,977, forward strand.
AGAATTCTAATTCAATAAGAAGTAAAACCAACAAACACCACAGTGGAAGAAAAGAACGGGGAACAAGAGGCAACATTAAGATAGCGACTGCGAAGGCCATTTAGGTGTCCAATTTCAGAGTCCATCAAGTATTTAAAGAACACTTGCTATTCTCTATGAATGAATGGCTTTTTCAGTCATAGTGAGCCATACTACGAATTAGTTGCTGCCAGTTCCTTAACTCCTCAAAAATCATGAAGATAGAAATATATCATAGATGAATCTGGTAGAGAATACAGTGTATTACCTATGGAAGACATACATAACATGGGTTATATAATATAACCCAAGGATCTGAAGCTCATCAGAAGTGCATTAATTAATCCTGAGATTGGAAGAGCTCTGCCTCATGCCAGAGGATACTGCTTTCATCTTTATAATTCCATTAAACTGGGGGAGGCAAGGGACCGAGAGCTGTATTCTTTACCCTATTTTATGTAACGTGAACAGCTGCAGACAGATTTGCTAAGAACAGTATGTACCAAAACATACCAGCTGTAAGAATTCTTTAGGCTTTATACACAAAGCAGTTCAGCTCCAATATGAATAATGCTTTCTATAGCTAAAAAATGAGAAGCCTTTTTGAGTTGCAGTTGGAGGCATCCTACCCTCCAAATCTGTTTGAAATGTTTATATGTGCATGACATAGGCTGCCATAGTTCTATGTTCTTTTAGGTGCTTTTTACAGACATCTTTTTTTCTGTACACCACCTACAGTGTTTGCCCTATGAGCCACAGGTGGTTTCAGAGACACATACAAGCAAAGTTCACTCCATACATAAGACCTTAGACAGTCACGAAATTTATTGTAGGGCAAAGAACTACACTTGAAAGTGCATTGTCAAACTCTGGCATTTAGGATCTTAATCAAGCATCCTTAGTAATTGCTAGAACTGCAGCACACATTCATTTTAAGGCAAGCACTTACCTTCTGTAGTTGCCTCTGTCTGCTCTTGAACATACTTCTCAATCATCTGATAGATTGAGAACCAGTGCTTTGTGGATTTCTCTACATGCTGTTTCATAATATTGTCCAAACTTACTGACCAGCAACTGGAAACAAGAAGGAAGGAGAGAAAAGAAAAAAAATAAAGCAAAAATATCATGGGTAATTTGGGCTTCAAAACAACACAAACTTTATTCTCTGTTTCTACTAAACTAATGGAAAATTTTACAAGATGGAATAATCTGCACACGTGCTTAATATATACATTCAACTCTTGAGGATCACTGCTTTGTCAATAGTATTAAGTATGAGAGAAGAAGTGTGAGAACTAGGGATGGTAAAACAAAACCCATCAGAGGCAGGTTCAAAAATTTCTTTTGCTCAGAACTTGAGGTAGGCTTGTGGAATTCCTGATCATGGCATACTGTGGCTATAAAAATTTTACATGGTCTTAACAGGAGACCAGACAATAATTTTTAAGGAAAATTTAATGTGGGGGTTGTTAAACAGACAAAACACTTCATCATCCTATGATGAAAACAGAAGAGCACTAGGAAAATACTAGGATGAAGTACTGTAGTTATCTGTCCTGCTTCTCCTCCTCTCCTGAGGCAAATACATAGGGTCCCCACAGGCTGGACATGCTCATTCTGAACCACTACAGCTGCTAGTGGGTTTTTTTTCCCCCCACATTTTTACAAGGACAGGCACATAGAAGCATTTTCCACAATTAAGGCAATTTAGCACTGGAATGTGCCTTCATATGGAGATGGAAGGTTACAGTATCTAAGAAAGAGCAGTATGGAAGGATAGTTCTTACTTCAACTCCAATCTACGCCACTGAATAATCAGTTGTGTGACCAAATCAAGATGTTTCCGCAAGGACAAAGCTCGACTAGCATTTTCCTCCCAGTCCTGGAAAACAAAAAAGTTACCCCTTATACAAAGACAGAAATTACTCCTTGCATGGCAAGGCTCACAGTACTTTGGATACTTCAAACTGTCAGCCTGGAGCAAGTTCACTTCCTCAAATCCTGGCAAGCAGACTGCTTTCATATTAAAAACATGGTATCCATATAAATAAAGAAGCATGACAGAGAAAATAAAACTTCCCCTTAGCTTTTTTCTTACCTGTGCTTTTGCAAGAAGAATTTCCAAGCCATTCAGGAACTTTGAGAGAGGACTAGAGAGTGGAAAACTCCGGATTCTGTCCAACACAACTAACAGCTGCAGAATAAAAACACAAGCATTCCACCTATAGTAACAGTTTTTCAACAAAAGTAGTCATGAAGTTAAGTTAATTTTTATAAGTGTAACCCTCCCCTGCAAGAGGTAAGAATGGTTTTGGGTTGTTTGTTGAGTTTTTTTTTCATTTTTAAACTGCTTTCTCAATTTAGTATAAGCTCACTACTAGTTCAGTGAAGACCGGTGCACTTGGGGAAAGGAGCACAAATGACCTAATGCAAAGACTTCCAATAGAATCCGAGTTTCTGTGTTGCCCCAAGAAATGTAACCTGATAGCCACACAGGTCCCATAAGTGGGACTAAAAATAAGCACTCTAAAGAATTAGGAAAGAAAGAACTTTGGAAAATAACAAGAGCACAAACAGCAAAAGACCTCAGGCATCTCTGAGCTATGGCAGACTGAAGATTGCTTAAAGCTCTAAGAGTAGGCAGAATACCACTTAACATTTCATAGCTAAAATAGAACAGCTAATAATACCTAATACCTCTTAAGAATAAACAGATATGACTTCAAAACATCCACGTAAGTATTACAGACAACATCTAGGCAAGAATATGAACCTCTATGCACGTTTATGCATATCTATATACATATTACACATAATGCAATCCTAAAATGCTCCAGTTTCCCCCAAATGCTTGTTGAGGTGTTTTTACCTGCACGAGTACTGGATGCTCTGGCCATTCCTGCAGTAGCCCATTTATTTCTTTAGCAAAATTATCAAGTACAGGTTGGCACTGTCGGACTTGCTGAATATTAGGGTGCTGGTAGAAGTCATATGGGCCATCTTGCTGCAGCACAAGATCTGAAGTTAATTCCTCAAAAAAGGTATTGCGAAGAAGAGTGCTAAGTAGAAGCTGGCTTCCCAAAAGACTATCATTCATTTCGGCACCTAGGAGGCAAGTAAGGAAGACATCGCACATGCAACTAATACTTTTTCGGTTGAATAGATGAAGTTGGGGACTTTCTTTCCCTGTACCCCAAGCCTTAGCATGTTAGACTATGCCACTCATAAATAATGAGATGGGAGTATGGAACAAAAGAGACATAATTAGAGTTTATATTCTCTATTTTGTCAAATTTTTCTGTAAAAGTAAAATCAGCATCCTAAAGGTGGGCTGTGATCCTGTCAGAAGAACACAGGAACACTTTTCCTGTGGAAAAGTAACTCAAAACACAAAAAAATCCCACATACATTACACCTCAGATACAAACACAAAAACAAGGTATTGTATAAACAGCAGCCCTTATATGCTTCACCTTAATTGCACACATACATCTATTAGATCAGAACTGAAATATACAGCTCTGCTATGAAAAGTGATGATCCTGAGGTCTCGCACAATTGCTTGAAACAATTTACATATCAAGTGTTCCAAAATTCAGGCTGGAAAAAAAAAAAAACAACAAAAAAAGTCCACCTTTTTTCTTTTAAATTATATATAGAAGCTGCATTTAAACCAATTCCTTTATGGACTTCATTGCAAATTTTAATTCTGGGAAATTTCTGCAAGTGTATATCTTCCATAGACTATGCAGATCCATGTGATCAAAATTTCACTTAGCATTCAATTTATTTTTAAACTATGTTGGTCTTATACATTCCCAAACGGAATAAAAAAAATAATTTTTTTTATAAAAGAATAAAAGAATAAAAATCAAAGCATTCCACAAGACAATTCTGAACACAGGACAAATTCTTTGGAAAAAGAAAATTCAGTTTCCCCACAATAGATCTGTTTCATAACTGTAATGCAATTAATTTGGAACAAATCATTAGAAAGTTAAACCTGCATATCTGAAATATTGCCAGCAATCTTACCAATTAAAGGATAGAACTGATTCACCAGGCATGCACCAGTCTGATAGCAGGAAATAAATGTACTGAAATAATGCTTGGCTTGATGAGAAGGCAGCCTCTGCTGATACCACAGGGATCGAGCAAAGTTTAAGCATAACTGTTGATGAACCATCATAACTGTTTGCATAGAGCTCTTGGACAAAAGGGCTCTGTCAACTTCCAGATAGTCTTCTGATGGATCTTCAGTTTCCATTTTTTCTTCTAGGCTTGGCTGAGCTGTGATATCTTCAAAGTCCTGCATATTACATGATAATGAAAGGTAAATTATAATTTCTTCTTTTAATGCCTTCTCTCCCCATCTCCCTTTTTGCACTTTTTGGCATTGCAACAACATGCTAATGATTTGCAGCTGGTACCATACAGAAGCACTGCCTGCCTCTCATCTCAGATGTCAGTCTGAAACAGAACACAGGTCTACAGAACGTTTTGGGGCATAACCACAGCAGGCAAGGGTGCAGTACAGTGATCCTTGGAGCTGCTGCCAACTAAAACTCTTTCAGAAAAAGCAGCAGCAGCTGTGCATGCTGATAAAACACCTCAGTGCAGTGTGGTCGCTTGAAGACCTGAACTGCTACATCCCAGCTGCTTTATTTAATCAAGAATAACCTTCCACCCAGGTAATACAATCTCATATGACCTTATTTGCTAAATTAATCAAATTTCAGAATTTTACAACAAATAACTAACTATATTGTCATTCAGTTACGTAACTTGGGATTGTTCACTTGAGCCACAGCATGCTTCAAGTCCAGAAGTTAATTCCAAAAACTTTCCTAAACCAAAACATAAAATAAAATAAAAGCACAATACTTAACACCTATCAAAATCTGCCCCACATTTTGCTTTTGGCTAAAGGAAAAATAGTTTCAGTCCTCATCTTATTTCTGGCATGTATTTTCAGGAGCTACTTCAGATGTAATTTTTGTATTTCTTTACAGTTACAATTATTACCTTTTCATGAAAAGGAAATCTCCTCCTGAATTCTTCTTCTTCCTCCTCTTCCTCACTCCGTCTTTTCCCATGACTTTTACTTCTGTATCTGTACAGACTGCGTTCCATTGCCTCCTGCTCTTGGGCACGGCGTTCCTGTTCATCCCATTCATTTACAATTGCCTAAGGAAACACAAAAGCAGTATGCTTTTAGACAAGTCAATGTCTAAAATCATCTCATTTTTCATCAAAGGGACAGCATCTATTTTGCTTGGCTCTTCCCCTTTCTACAGTCTACAACAGTATAAATCAAAGCCATCTAAGATTTGTGAACTGCCCTCTCAACAAGCTAATAAGGAAAACGCAAAGACAACAGTGTGCAACAGAGTGCTTGGCCAAGTTCTTATCTCTTTTCTTAACCATTTTATAAAGAAAGTCTCTACAAAGTTTGCCTTGTCAGCCTGTCTTCACAGCAGGGGCTCTTCCAGACCTCTGAAAATTTCTGTGGCCCTCTTCTAGACCTGCCTTAAGAGATCCATGTCTTCAACAGGGGACAAGGTGGTTTAGTACAAGAATCCCAGCTACTGGCATCCAGATGTTACCTGACACAGATGTCTAAAAAGCTGCAGAGATTTCTGGTCCATCTCTCCTTTGGATAGTATATGGCATCGAAGATGCAACAAAGCATTCACCAGGAGCTGTTCCAAAGTTGGGCAAGGCTGCTCAGCTCCCTCAGATTCTCCTTCAGAGAGCTTCAGAGAAAATTTTTTAAGTCCATGAAGGACCCCAACTGAATTCACTGAGCATAAAATTTCTGCCCGAGCAAAGTAGGTGGGGAAGGCATGGCCAACAGAAGGAAATGTCAACAAAGAAGTGAGGAGGTTGGTGAGGTCAGCTGGACACACAAAATTTTGGAGTACTCCAAAAACTTCAGAAGCCACTAATCGCATGCCATGTTGCAACTGTAAGATGGCAGCTTGCAGCGGAATGATGGCATCAGGGAATACAGCATACTCCTCTGAAAGGTGTTTTCTAAACTGATGGTGGGATTGTTGCCACGATGCTTCTTCATTCAACAGGTTTTGTATTGCCTGAAGCGATTTTGGTGTTTCTCCACGGAGGACCTGGAGAAGGCGGGTTAGAAGATCTTGGACTGAAGAAACCCGTGCTATGCTGTTGATGTACTGGTGGGCCTCCTGGAATAGGCAATCATACAGTGGAGCTGGAGGCCTGAAGGCCTTTTTTCTAGAAAGGCTGCTCATTTGTTCCTTCAACTTCTGCATTCTTTCATGCAACAGTCTGTTAAGAAATAACATTAACCAGTTTAAACATAGAAACATCTTTCATATAAACTTCTTAAATACATCCAACATAACAGTTAGATACATAAAAAAGTTTAATTAGAAATATTCTGTTAGTTTGCGTGAAACAGCAAATAAGGAAAAAAAAAAGGGACACCCTTATAGCATGCAGATGTATATTTCTTTCCCCCACCACTTCAACAAACTTCAATTGCTTTTTTTGCTTGCTACCTGACAGCTCTGTGAGCATTTAGAAAAAAGTAATATTACTGCAAGCAATTGGTAAGACTCAGTCATTCAGAACCCACTTTCAGTGACTTTCTCTTAAGCAATAGCCTAGAACTACCATATCTTCTATATGTAACATTGTGAAATCAAAAACTTCCATTAATAGTGGAAAACCATGAATAATAGACAGTTTTTATCTCCATGTACAAGGAACACACCGGGACACCTGCGCAAAGGAAAAAGCTCTGTTCACTTAAAATCTCCTTCTCAAGTACCTCAGATTAAAAAAAAAACAACAAAAAACCAAACCAACAAAATAAGAATAGCTACAAATTCTGAATGTCAACAGTGTATTCTATGTGGTAAGAAATTTAATTCACTCACAGCACCATAGGCAAAGGCTAGTGCTAAAATACACATATGGAGATTTCTCCCCAGTAAAATCAGCTGAAGAACTCTGCAAAATAGCACTGGAATGCAGAAAGGCCTTGAGGAGGTACAGTGATCAATAAAACAATCCAGCTAATTTCAACTCATTGATAACATTGTCACATTTTAAAGAAAGTACTGCACTTCAGATGTATGGCATTATTTTTACTTCTGGGCCTGGCTTCAACTTTATCAATATACAAAGGCCACATCCTTTAATTGTTCTGTTTACAGCAGTAAAAAGAGCATACAGATAATTCCTTAGTCACTGCAAGTAAACAGCACAGCCTCTGCACTTATCTTTACCACCACAATATGGAAATTGATACCGTAAAATCAGCAACTCTTGTTTCTACAGAAAGACAGAAACATCGTAAAGCCTTGGAGAAAACCTTCAGAGCCTGAGCATACACAGATGACATGTCTAATCTAAAAGAGACAAGTTAAGTGCCTGGATGTTACCTGATATGTGGATGAATATAGTTGCTGACTGCTTCATCATCAATACTTTTTCCTGTATGTAGCTGGGACGAAAAATCGTATGTTTTCCATTCACACTCCAGCTGGTATAACTAAAAAGGAAAGAATAAACCATCTGCAGAGGTTCTGATTTTTATAATCAAGTAGGTACATCATCATCTTGGGACATTTAAAAGAAGTTCTAACTGTATAGTTTAAAAATCATGACTAAATATTTGCCCAAGAATACCCAAGCCAAACTCCTCTGTGTTGATTTTATACATTACAAAGGTAAAAGCCAATTCAGCTCCATACTCACCTCTTCTTTTGCGTACTTGAGCTTGTATTCTCTTTTAACAGCTGGATCAAACCTGGTCTGTGGGAGCCACACCTGGAGCTGCACCAAGCCAATAATCACCCAGAGACTTCCTCGCCAAGCTGTCTCTGGTAACTCCTTAAGCCCTTCCCCATAGAACTGATGCAAGCAAGTGAGCAGAAGAAACAGGAATTCTTTAGGAAGTAACTCCTGATCAGTGATGCTTCCAAGTATCCTGAGAAGGTACTCATATGCAACAGGATCCTTGAGGTAGAGCTTCTCACAGCACTCCAAAAATTCTTCTTGAAGATCCCCTGGAACCAGATCTATCAGGGCAGAGAGCTGTCTGCCTATCATTATTCCTTGTAGTCTAGCATCCGTATGTCTGAAGGAAAAGGCATGAGAGAAGTTTACACATGGTAAGCAAGCTTCTGTAATGTGTTTTATTTATATAACATATATGTGGAAGAAAGGTCTTAATACCTAAAATCTGCTATTGAAGAGACAGCCACGTTGGTCCACAGTGCTGTGCTGACTTTGTGAAGCTGCTGTGCTCTCTCCATCCATTCTCCCAGTGTTACATGGGATGATAACAGAACAGGAAGCTCACTCACATCCCACTGGCTTGTCTTGCTGCTGCTAGTTAGAATTTCAAAGAAGCACTTTGAGAAAATGGCTCGGGTCAAAATGCCTGGGCCCTAAATTAAGAGATCAAGAGTTAGATTTTTCAGATGCAACTTGCACTGACTAAGCTAGAACTTACAATATTGCTTTAGAAAACTGCTGAATTATTCGATAAGAGTATTCAGCCTAGAGTTTGATTAGGTCAGAAGAGACAAACCTTCAGAGAACGGTTCATATAGGATTTAGAAAAGTTCTTTTCCTCTGTTGCAGGCAGTGGCCTCCAAGTCAACCAGTAGTCTGGGTCTGTTGTGAAAGTACTGCTCCAAAAGGATGCTAACACAGCATTAACTAGTTGAGATGACAGAACAGACATTTCTTCAGGTGTTATCTAAGGAAAAAGAAAAACCTAGAGTTGATAATAATGTACAGGAGCAAAAGAGAATTAGGTGCAAACACATACAAAAAAAGTATGATACTGTTTTTCAGTACAGACAATTCAAGATATTACTCTAGATCTTTTTCAAATTCATATAGCATTTGCTTGCATATGCTTGTCTCAACAAAAAGAGTACACTTCCTGAAGTCTGCACTATCTCCTGTCTGTGAAATATGCAGCATGTTTACAGAGCAACTTTTTAGAATATAGCCTCTAGTCTTTGACTGTGGAACCTTTTGTTACAATATACCGGGGTGCAGAAACATGAAACAGGTAAAGCTATCCAATACTCTGCTCTGAAGCATTGAGAGTGAACTTGTGGTTTACTATGCTTTATGGGAACACAACCATTGTATCATAAATATTAACCAGTTATTAAATGTTCTACAGAAAATGCATCAAATAACTTTATCAGTCTATTTGATTTGCAACATACAGCTAAGAAAACTGAGATGCACAGGAACAGAGGTATTTTTCAGCATAATGTTACTTTGAATACATAGATACAACCAGGCTGGCACCTGCCATTCCATTAGGTCGCAGATGGATAAATGGAACAATACTACCAAAACAGATCATATAGAACTATGTTATTTAAGACTTCACTGTATTTCATTTATGTTTTAACGTCATATTTTAATTACATTTTCTGAAGGCTCACAGTTAATAACCTTCCTTATTAAAAGAAGGAACAGATTTTGTCAGGCACAGGGAGGAAAACTGCATGTCAAGAAACTGAGAGATATACATATTTTGAATAATCTGTTGAAAACATCTGCAAGGCTAATTAAACTAAAACTTGTCCTTACTTCATTAAGGTGTAACAAGTGCCACAGTCCAGAGAGCTGATGAGAAGCAGCTGGTGTCATCTTCAGAGAAAAAGCTATAAACTGAGCTAGTTCTGAACACATGCTTAGTTCTCGACTGCAGTTCTCCCTGTAGCAGGTAAAAAAATACAACCTAAGTAATGTTTAAGCAGGGTACATGAAATAAATTATTTGGATAGTAAAACAAATCAAGAATGGCAGGCAGAGTCACTGAAAGGTTAAAACAACACCATTTCAAACATTGAAGAACAAGCACTCAAATACCTTGAATCCTTCCAAGCTGACAAAAACACAAGAAAAAGAGGAAGAAGTGGAAACTCCTGTAGCTATAAGCTATGTGTTCAACAAAACATACAAAATATTTGGGAACAAACTGGCTTCTAGCTTTATAGTTTTTGTAAAAAACCAGAACTTCGCTGAATTCAAGAGTGAACCAGTGATCCTAAGAGTCTCATCGCACAAACAATATTTTGACTGAAATCCATAAATGAATAGCTCTCTTTTAAGGAATGGGAAGCCAGATAAAAAATAAATACATTTGGCCCCTTAAAACAACAGTAACACATCCTAAATTAATAATGTTAATTTAAACTATGATTCTATGTGCGTATAGTTCACACAAAAGGAAGCATGCATGCTAGTGTACTTTCTCTGTCTTCAGGTGTAATCCAGACTGCAGTAGCCCCCAACAACATGGTGATAAACATCTTCATGTTGATTCCTAACCTGAAGGGCTCTTCTATTTCATTAAAAGGCAAATATGTATTTGCAAAAGAAAAATGCTATGTGCCATTTACTACATAAGAGGTTTTAATTTTCAGTCATCTATAACCCATTCTGCCACTAATAAAGTAATTTCTGGAGTCTCATGTGTTTACTTCAAGGGGCTTGGACATCAGCATCCCTGTATTTGCCTTAATAAAGCAAGCTAGAAAAGAAAAAAATCACTTTCTCAATATAACACTAAACCATTTCTCTGCTGATACTTTTTATATTTGCCTGGGTGCAATTCTGCATGCAGACAAGGAGTGCACATGCATTGTATACACAAATACACATATTTGTGTCCTACAGAGATATACATGCACATACACACAGCTATATATATATATAACATATGTGTACACACACAGAGATTTACATGCAGAAATAAAGCACCAAAGTTGGAAGGAATATAGGATTTCTTTCTCCAGCCTTCTTACCTTCTTGTACAAGCCTTGGCCACAAAATCTGCTGTCATTTTGTACTGCCAGAGCACGCCTATGTATTCCATTGCAGGCCACAGCTGAACTTGACTGCAGAGCTGATTTAGCAAGGCAGGGTCTAACTGGTTGGAGATGGTGTCTTCAGGAAACCTTTCTTCTGCATGACTATATTTAACTCCTTCTGCTCTCAGGTATGAATGCACAGCTTTCAAAAAAATCTGTAGTTGACCTGTTTGACAGATTGTAAGAGGTACATAAATGCATGTACCGTATTTCTTGCCAGTGAACATTTAACATCCTTTCCATTTGTATACAGAAAGGATGGAGATAACAGAAATCATCCTGTTGGGCTCTTTAAAAGTGTGACCTACCCAGACTAACATCTTCTAAATGGTTGGCTCTTGTTATCAGGCCATCAGCTTGCAGCAACGCTTTCTTCGTCTTCATTCCAGTGGCAGCAATTTTCAGACAGCACATTTTTTCCTGCCATCTACTTTCTCCAAAGGCCAATCTTAGCTCCAAGATGTTAAGTGGTTTGCTGAGGACTTTTAACTGAGAAAAACATTCCATGCCCAGTTTATCCTGGAAACATGGAAAGGACAATTTGTTTCAGTAGCACTAACAAAACAGCAAACAAGATTTGTGACTGCAGTCAAAACTAAGATTTCAAATTCACATGCACACAACTGCACAACAAGTTCACAATCTTTTAGTAGCCCTACTCAATACAGCAGAAAACAGAAATTGAAACCGTTGCCCACAATTCCTCCTTGTCAAGTTTTTTTTCTTTTCTCTCGTGAAGAAACTACATAAAATATGCAGACAAACAACACTTCAACATGACAACCTAACTAAACTAGGGGCAATAAATACACAGAATAATAAAAAATACCAGCAGCTACTGTCATTTATAAGAAAATGCAGTTTACACCTGCACTTTAAATACATTTTCTTAGAAAAATCTCCTCAAATTCTTAGTAAGCATTTAATGTTCTTCAGAGTCCCACAAAGTAATTACCTTAAAAGGAAGAGGTCTTCCTAGAGACTTCTGTAATATCTTCATATTGGCAGAAACACCAGCAGGATTGACCAAGCAGCTCTGAATCTGCTGTGAAACAGACTGAATTTCCCTGGAAATCCTTGTAGGAAAAAAAAAAAAGAGGGGTAGGGGGGAGAAAAAAGCCCACGCAGTTAACAGAAATTTAAGAAACAAGGCAAAAAGATGCATAAGAAAGGCAAGTCCCTCTCTTATCCTTTTACTAATGGGGTAAAAATTCTAGATGATCATTTGAGCAAGCAGAAGCCCAATGTTAGGAACCCTGAATTTTAAAAATGAACAGCTATTTAATATACTGCACTTGCATCACTAATAGCAAACAATGCAAATTAGCTATAATGCTAAAGAAAATAGTAATTTATAGAGACATTTAACAGAAACAAATCAAGAGCCACTACACAAAGCCACTCACTTGTTCTGGTCTGATCCAGTAAGCATCTGAGGAATTCTGTCAATTAGGTGTTTCATAACCCAGTGCCAGTGCAGAGACAGAAGTGACAACCCTGGCGAATCCACTGTCACAGTGTCAGAGACTGCCCAGAACCGGTCACGCCACAGCAAGCAGTATAAAATCTAACGAGCCAAAAAGGTTAGTTTTACCACTGCTGCATATTACAGAATACTTTGTACTTCAAGCAAGAGAAGGAGCAAACCCACTACCACTTGCATTAACTTCAAGCTCCCACGATGCTTTGTATTTACTGCTACACAACCAGTACTCAACTATAGGTTCTCTAAAAATATCACACAGCTCTACTGGCAGGTGGAACCACAAGCCAAAACCAAGCAATCCCTGCACCATGTCTACAATGTCAAGATTTCAGCAAAATGATATTCATGGTCTGAAAAGGAAGAGGGAGAAGCGAACCACCCCTGTGACCTGCATGCCACCTGACCAGGTTCAGATGTTCTTATCGCGGATAGATGTGGATAGTCCCTTTACCATCAGTGAAGAGAAAGAGGCACTTCTACAGCACAATTCATGCCATCCTAAGCAGGCATTAGAAGGCTTGATGATCAAGTTCTGACTATTTACATCCCAGGTATGTACATTTAGGAAAGATAATTCCCACCCCAATTATCTGCAGGCTGAAAACCTACATTCCACACAGAACAAATGAGAAGAAAGAGCACAAATACAGCCACTAAAACAAACATGATCATTTGCCTGCTGCCAGGCATATTCTGAATACCCACAGAAGCACTGTGCTTTATTCCATGGTCCCTGAAACTAAAAATAGTGTTCTTCACACAATCTCATTTCATTTAACTTCCATATGACGAAAAGTCTACTCACATCATGCATGTCATCGTCACTTAAGGCCACCTGAGTAGACTTCACCCAGTGAAGTGCAAACGCATCCCAAAGTTCAAAGAAAGCAATAAGGTTGACCACAATTGCATGAGGAAGACAATTGTAACTTCCTGGATCTGAGGTTTGGAGAAGAGGGAAAGAAAGATAGAGAGAGACTAAACATTCCAGCCACATCACATGACACATAGGAGTCAACTTCTGATCACTAGATCCTCCTCTCTAAGGTTGAGAAAAAAATAACAATCTGAAAAGTTCCAAGAATTGAAGTAATAAAAGTAGTCCTTCGCTATTTGCACAATTCTCTATTACCCCTATGCATTTTATATATATCTATAGATATAAAACCCATAATGAGGGAATCACTGATCAACTGCTTCTATGCAGCACAGTAACTTCATCACTGAATTCTTACCCTTTGCTTTAGAAGTTAAACTTCCTACATACATAAAACAAAAGCATGTCTGAAGAACTTGGCTCTTCTTACTAGCTGAAGACAAAACACTATTCTAATTTCTCTCCACCATTATCCTAAAGTTTAGATAATTAAGAGAGAAATTATATTCACTCATTACCTAGTAAAGGCAGGACATAAATAAGATATATCTAATTTAAGAATAATGTGTTAGATACCACATTAGTCCTCATCTGACTGCTTTACATTCACACATTCTTTGCACGCTCAGGACATACCATGTTTAAAGTACACATTTCATAATACTGCAAATTACCCGTATTTCAAATTGAATATAGAACCAAAGGGAACAGTGAAAATCAACCTACTTTTGCGGAAATCTACAGACATTCTTAAGACACTGTTTCTTGGCTTCTTGCTGGAAATCAAATTCTTCTCAGTGTGACTTCTCTTTTCTCGGTCAAGAAATAATGCTGCCCTGAAGTAAAAATAAAGTTGTTAAAAATCCAGTACTATTTTAAAGCCTCAGCCTTATGTGGGTGATGAACTACAAAGTGAACCATATTACATTCACTGTATTATGAAAGAACCAAGTGCAGCACTTGCAGAATTGCTTGAATATGGTTTCTGGAGAAGCAGGCTTCACAAAGAGCTGATTCCTGACTTCACCAGGTACAAAACAGTAGCGAGTTACTAAACAGATGCAACACCGTGGCCTGTAGGATATGTGAGCAGCTGCTTCCTTATGCTGCAACCTCAAAATCTGTATAATTTTTACTTTTTTAGGAAAAGTAGTCCAAATTCAAAAGTAGGGCAACTATTTAAGTTACGTTAGAGATTTCACACTGCTGCTTCAGCCTCTTTACTGCTTTGTCCCACAGTTGTGGTTTGTCTTTGAAGTACTGCAGCCTATATGGAATGGTGTGAGCTCTGCTCCTTATATTAAGTGATTAGTTTTAGTATGCATCTACAGAAAACAGAAGCAAAGAATTTAAATACTGTACAAAAACTCTGCCTGGTATTTTAGATCACATCTGTCAAAACCTAAAGACATACCTGGCAGACACCACAAGTGTTCACTCAGCACTGATTACAGTCATTGGACAGTCTTTACAAGTTGGTTTTTTTTGTAACCTACCGATTTGCTGCAGATTTCAAAAGGGTTAGAAGCTGGTCTGTGTGTTCCATTTCTGTATCAAAGTTCGTCGAATTTCTAATGATCTCCAAAAACTGCATATTCCATCTTGGGTCCAGAGGCATCACATGTTCATCTGGAAAGGCAGACGAGACAGGACAGCAGTGGAAACATTACTCAGTAAAAGACTTTTCTTGATCCCCCTGCCTATGCAAGAACATCAGAGAAAGAAAGAAGGAAGCCTAAGAGGAAGACAAGAGTCTTGAACTCTCTCACACCAGATATCCAAGCAGAAAAACATTAAGTTGACTGCAGGTTCTGTAAAACAGAACAGTGACAGTAAATTAAACAGCAGTCAGAGTACCCAAAGAGACAGCCTGGAAACAAGTCCCACTCATAACCTAGGCAAAAGATCGCCAACCACCCATAAAAGGTCCAGTGTCACTGCACCTAACAAGCTTGGAAAGGGAACTACAGGCCTGAACTCTAAAAAACACCAAGGGAAAATTATAGATCACAACGTGGGTTTCAGGTGGGCTAACACAAAAAATCCTGGGGAAAAAGAGGGTGCCTAAACTACCAAGTCAGAAAGGCAGGGGATATATGCATCACTCTTCAAAATATTGCTTAACTCTGGAAGCACCAATGTCTTACATCTTTTTTTTTTCAAAGTACCTGTCATATTTGGCTGTAGCAACTTGATCATGTTACTGACTCCAGATGAGAGGGGACTGGCATAGAAACAACCAAGGGCTACGGCACCTGCTTCCAGTTGAATCCGCACTGAATCTGTAGGTGAAGAGGAGAGAACAGAGGCATAAAAGAGCATTTAATACAAACAAAGAAAAATAAATTCAACTGAGCCAGCACAAGCAGACTGAATCAAATCTGTGCATGCACTCTGGATATGCTGGTTGATACTATTTTGTATTAGCTTCAAGCAGTCTTAAAAGCAGTCAGAACGTCATGGCTGAAGACATAAATCCAGTAAAGAGTTCTAGTTAAACTGGTGATACTTCATGTATGCTTTAAAAATATGGCTTGTGAAAATCCATGAGCTTATACCTTCAAATCCTCCTCTCAGTACAACTAGTTTTGTGGGGGGTTTTTTTCCTCCAATTCAAAAAAAAAAAGGCGCATACTTTTCATTGAAGTAATTTTCTAGCTATTTTCTAGTTTATAGACCTACCTGCTTGAAAAGACAGCAAAATAAAAGGGAAGCAATCCCATTAACGTAGGGACAACACAAACTGAAATTTCACACCATGAAAGGAAGTTAAATGTGTGAATTACTTGGACTAACTCCTGTCTAAATTCTCCATAAGTTTAATGTGATTAATAATGTAATTAAGCAGTGAATAGCTCATCTCAGCTACTATCCTGAATGTTCAGTGAACACTGCTTCAGTAAATCTCAGTTCTGCAGTTTCTCGGCTTTCTAACCATTTGTATTTTAACACCAAATACACAGAGACATTTTACTGGTTTTACTCATGGCTGGGCTTCGCAAACGAAGATTTGGGAAGGCTCTATCCACATTTGTTACAGGCACGTTGGTGACTTATGAGGCCAATACGAGACAGACAACTGTTTTTACTACCACTAAAAGAAATAGTGAAAAGAAAGGCATATTTGCATACATAGACCAAGAGGGATCCAAAAATGACTATAATTGAAAAGTGGTACAAGTTACACACATGCTTGAATAATAAAGGACAATGTTTAGCCCAAAGCCTCCTGTTGTCCCTAATATGCACAACCTGTTCCTGTCCCTCTGTGGAGCCTCAATGCCCTCAATTTAGTGTGGAGAGTTGAGAGCTTTCATGTCATATAATTTGAATGGTCTGAATGTTTTCATGGAAGACTTACAATTTGTGAAAATACAACAAATCATCCCTTAGGCAAAACAGAAAGTTAAATAATTACATACCAAGCACCTGTGGGAGATTTTTGGCTAAGGAGTTAAGCCATTTAACTCGTAATTTCCAATCTTGATTGGTTGCCTTTTCTATGAACAATTTGACTGAAGCATGGAGGACTTCCATTTTATCCATCCAGTTTGCATCTATCTCAACAGGACTGAATTTGAGACTCTCGGGATTAGTGGACTGCATAATTTTTTGAAGATCTTGCAGAGTCAGTGGTAGTGTCCTGAAACAAAAAGAATTCCAGTAATCAAGGGCTCAAACTGCCAGATCCAGGAAATAATATACTTTGCAAGTCAAGCTACTCAGGATGCAACCACCTGCAGGCAAGAGGGTAGCAACGCAGTAATCTTTCCTCCTTTATTTATCTTTAAAACCAGTTTCCAACTTCAAATCAGTTGGGGGTGTCTACCGTTAGGAACTCACTATTGCCAAAAATTCATGCAGTACCCAAAGTGAATATGCACAGCATATCACTGAGAAATTCTAATTGATTTGTGCACCAGAACGATATGTGAAGTTAAAAAAAAAAAGATAAAGATAAGAAAGCAAGTGTCATTGATTAAAAAACAAGCAAACAAAAACAAACAAAAAAGCAAACACCACAGAATGTTGCTAAGGTTTTACAATTTCAACATTATATCTTAGTAATAACTTCTACAGCTTGTTCTTTCACTGGAAGCAAACCACGGTACCTGTCCAGAGTAGGGTACTAAGCAAAGAAGGTAGAAAGGAAGTTTTTACACCAGTGTTGTGAAAATAAGTTGCACAAGAAATCATTAAAAAAAATTCTTGCATGTGCCCCTTGCACATGGGCCTCTGCTTCTCTCAGACAGCTCTGTCTAAAGAAGAAAATGTGTTTTTTCACCTGAAGCTACAGGACTTAAAATAACTGATGAATAATCGATTACAGGAAAACATGAAATACCAAGGATCATTAGTATATTTTGAATTAGTTAAATACTTGGGTTTTTTAAAGCTCATAAGGAAACTGAAGGAAGAAATTTTGTAGCTCTTATTACCTATTAAATCCAGTGTTTGCATTCACATTTTCTGCTAAATGCATACTCCTAGCAACTCTCAAAATGGGTCAAATGTATACTTAATGAAGATTAAAGAACTAAGTATTTTATATATATTTTTAGTATTTTGAAGACTGAAGCATAAAACAGTAAATAATTAAACTTTTATTTGTAGTAGTTGCATGGAAAGGTAACAGGAACACAGTTACAGAGCATGAAGATCACAGTTTCTGCCTGTGCAGTTTGATGAAGAATTTTGCAAGGAACAATGACATGCCATGAGTAGTTCACATATATCACTTCTTATTTATTAGACAAAAATAATGTTTCCAGCCTACCTGCAGTTTCTAAGGTTAAGTCTATGCAGACAATACATTAGGACCTGTGCATCACTCCGGACTGTTGAAAGAAGTGAGTCTTCAGCTGCAAACAGACTTGTAGGTAGGGAGTCTGGCCACAGTCCCATTGCTAGCAAAGACTCACCCCAAGTTTCATGGGAAGCCAGAGAGGAAGCATGCTTTGTAACCAATTCTAACACAAGCTACAACAAACAACCAAAAAGCACTTTAGAATCATATTTAAACATGTAACGCATATTCAAGCGCAATAGCTCAGGTAACTCTTTAATTACATGTATTTATTATGAAATCACTATAAACCAAATGTTCTAGAAACACCATAAAAGTACCAAAACATTCCTACCAGAAGTGGAATAACATATTGTACAGTTTAAAACAGGAAGTGAATACATCTGCAGATGATAACATCCACAGTGTTACAGGCTACAGACTCATCAGTATTAATATCCTAAAGTCTCAGCTGAAGCTGTTAAAAACCAGCCTCAGAGTCCAAACTGGATATTCTCCAGATCCCTTATGCTGCAAATGAGTGAGCCACTGTCTACAAAATGTAGGACAAATCATGTTTATCCCCTGGGGATTATCTCAAAAAGCATATCACAAATTCAGAGTCTTTATGCAACTCTCACTCATCTGACCTCTGTCTCCAGTAGCATGCCACAAGGCTGAGGAAATATGTCATGAAAGGGCAGGTGACAGATGAAATTCACTGTACTTCACCATTCAATACTAAAAAGCTCCAACTTCTGGAGTTCAACCAATCTGTTAAGTTACATGGAGAACTGTACTGCTTATACCAGAGCCAAAAAAGGTTCAGTATCTAAAAGATACAAAAAATGTTCCAATGCCACTTAACCCCTTTTCTTCATCACTTGACAAATAATTGAGAAGATGTTTAGAATTGTTTGATTTATCTTTCCAAGAGCACCATCTTCATCAATCCCTCACTCTTAGGCACTTAGGAAACAGGACATAGCCTCAGGAAATTACATTTTTCACTTATCTAGATGATACAAGAGAAGCTTTCAAACACAGGACTTTTACCTTTTGGTTAATCTGCAGTTGTTGTGAGTGGCCATAAACTTCCCAACAGGCTCTGTAAAAAGACTTTGCTAATCCAAAGCCTCTTTGTATTTGCTGCACAATCAATACAGCAGCCTGAAGCAAAGGTGACAAAGATGACACAGAACCTGAAAGATACACAGCATTTAGCTTTAATACTGAAGAGCTCATCCCTACGTATGTAATAAGCCCAAGCTGTTAACAAACACCAAACTGACTTTTCTTACCTGCTATTGCCGTCTTGGTTTCTGAATGCACAGCCATAAGTGCGTCACAGACACTATCTCCAACTAAACCCAAGCCATGCAGGAGTAACTTCAAATCCAGACTGTCCAATACATTTCCATCATTCTCCCCAGGAATGTAAATTTCAATCCCACGATTCCGCATGGCTCTGGATATTTCCCCATGAACTGGATCCATAGAAAGGAAAAGCCTGTTGGATATTAGAATAGAATACTCAAGCTGGAAGGGATCTACATCATCATCTAGTTCCACTGCCTTACATTCTTAAGATGCAACTTAGGTCCTTAAACTATCACTCCAGAACCACCAAATCTGCTCTTCCATAAAGTAAATTCATCTTCATAAAAATGGGGACACTAATATCTAGAAAGCCAGAGACAGCTACTGAATTTAAATAAGAAATCTGTATTAATAGTTATACTTTGAAATTAGACACAGATATTCTGCATGACTTTAAACTCATATCTGAGTTATGTCTGTTTTATCATTTGCCCACTTCCAAAGAAAAGTTAAGCTATGCCTCTGAGCTATAAAGGCGCTTAAAAGTCTTAGCAACAGCTTCAGATAAATCTGTGCCGTTTAAAAACTGAAATATTAATTACTCAAGTAATTAATACTATCAGCAGACATCTCTTAAAAGCAAGGAGGAAAATCTACTTCTGAGATACAATGCAGTGAAAACAGGTTTCTGAGAAGTTAAAATGTTGTTTCCAACTCAGGGGAACCAGAGCATATCAGTCCTAATATTCTTTTCATGAATTTATAAGAGGTAGGAATTATACAGAATACTCTATATGCTCTCCTCCCATCTTCCCCACAGACTCATTCAGATCTGAGACAACAGATTGCCTGTTTGGGTTTGGGTGGTTTGTTGGGGTTAAAAGTTCTATCATTGCAGGAAACTCAAATTTATAGATGAGATGGAAAAAGCTGGGAAGAAAATTATTATGTCCATATACCAGCTTTCATTACCAACATATCTAAATACTTCACCATCTTCAACACATGTTCCCTCAACTTCAACTACAGTGAGACAGGGAAGTGCTGAAATCCTAATTTAGAAATGGAAAATCAAGACAGTGGTACACTGCTATGAATTTTTCGGAATATAGTCTGTGCTACAACCGGGATATAAAGCAAAGCCTCTTAAGCTCTCTCTCATATGCTTATCACAGTGCAATTTTCTTCCTTGCCAGACAGTGTTACTACAGTACAGACAGTGTTACTACAGTACATGGCAAACTGAACAGCATTCCAAATACAAAAAGACTGGCTCACTGATGACATTTTTATTCTAAACCTGCTATTTTGTAAGGTGGGAACATAAAAGGCAAAAAAACCCCAAAACAACACCAAACAGAAATGCAATGCACCTGAAGTTTGGATGAGGAGCTATTGTAGGAATTGTGCCATCTATCACACCTCTCTCACTCATGGTAAGAACACCTCCTGGTTCAAGTAAAGCATTCAAGCGGTCCAGCACAGAAGGGCTGTATTCAAAAGAAATTCATACGGTTATGCAAAGGTAACAATTTGACCCCTTTCTGATCTGAAATCAAAATGGTACCAGTCTTAAACAAAAAGCAAAACACTTAATTACTTTATAAAGTAACAGGAAAACCATCAACTGCTAAGCTGGAAGGAAGCTAAGAAGGAAGACGCTCTTCCAAAAAACCTAAGTTACTACTCCTGTGTATTATCTAATGCAAAATGTTCAGCTGTGAACCATACAGTAAGAGGCAAAGTCAATTGGGTAGGTCAAAGGATTCACTCACTGAAACAAGGTCACTAAAATCTCTTACTTGCAGAAATTAACGTTGTCCATTAAGAGCCAATCTCCAGATTGCAGGGCCTGAACCAACATTCCATCCACCCACTCAAAAGTGCCATGGTTGTTACAGTCAGCAGCCTGGGCTTGTTGCAGCTTGAAGTGCCGGAACTCTTCTACCAGGTGAGCAAACTCTGAAAGGAAGTATATCTTACATTGAGACTTACATTGCTGAGGAAGCTTCTTGTTCCATTCAAGAAAAATAGTCGTTATTTGTTCATAAACCTATATGCTTCCTCCTTTTTAGGGGCACATAACAGCAGAGGCTCCAACTCTTCAAGTAGCCTCCCGTGAGCCAAATCCATGTGAACAGAAGGGGTTTGCAAGCAGAGACATATAAAACCCAGACTGACACTTTCCTCCCTAAATAGATATTTTTCTCCACCCCTTCATCCCATCAAATGAAATTTGATGGATATTAATGCCTTATGTTAAACAATGATTAAAAAAATAAAAAAAGGAAAAACAACTCTGCTGACATTCATAACGATCAGCTGATAAGTGTTTCAGAGTAAAAACACAAGAATAGCATATCCAAGTTCCCTTTCTTAGGAATACAAGATAAGAGCTCGTATTGCATCATATGTTGAGTAGCTCAATACAGGAGAATTTCGGTACTTTGAATTGCCCACCATACATACCTGCCTTTGAGTAAGAATTTATTTTGTTATTCAGTCGCTGGGTAAGCACAAGTATTCCCTCCAGTTTGCTCACTAACTCAGCTGTAACACTTCTACCTCCTTCACCCAGAGATTTGGGTTTGTAATTCAGGATGAAATTGCTCCAAGCACGCAGCACAAGTTCAGCATCATCTGCACAAATTTCTGTCAGGAGAAGACTGTCCCTTACAAGTGTGCTCACAGCATTCTCCACTTTTTCCAAGAGGCGCTGCCATGGCCTATTGATATCAACCTGCAAACAGGCCATACAGAGTTAGCTCATGCAGAAGACTGTGGTGACGTAGGCTCCATTTGTAAACACTAAGCTCACAGTGACTGGCCACTGTTAGGTAGGAAGGAGAAATATAACCAAACCAGCATTTACCTGTTCAAATCCGCCCAGGAGTTCAGTTGTATCCATTGCACTGTTCATTGCCATGATTTTTAGTCGATGGCCAGTGAGATGGGCCAACAGCTCAACAAGACTAGTTTTGCCGACAGTTGCTGGGCCCGCCAGGATTACCATCCAGCTCATGTGCACACATTTCATTATGGACTCGAGGGACTGCAGTGAATGATGCAGAAATGAGAGATTTCTGCCAGGATGAGGAATATAGTTGCCACGAGAAAGAACTGAATAACCAATCTGAAAGGGATGAGAGACACATGGATGAATACTCCAAGAGGCAAACGGGAGTTTAGCTGTGCAAGTTGCTTACTTCTCTCTCCCCTCACAAAATCTCTTGTCAACAGTTTACCTGAACATTATATGGATTGATGTGAAACGCCCTGGTTCCTGTATAGACATGGGCCTCCTGGCCAAAAATGTCTCTAAATATGGAAATAACCTAGAACAATCGAAAGAGCAAAAAGGAGACTAATCAGTTCAAGGTATCCATTTTTTTAAAGATTTACTTCTAAAAATTTACTTCTAAAGTAGCCTTTCCTCTCAGCTCCACAGCCGTGTGATAGTAACTAACACAGTTAAATCACAAATGTCATTTAACTCAAAGTACAGCCAGCCATTAACACGAGTGTGAGCTGCACACAGCAACCCCTTCATTAATCATGGTTTCCTGTGACTTGAAATACTGTAAGCAATGCTTCTCTTTAACAAAGTACTGGGATAGAATTCACTTAATAAGTAAGCTCTTTGACAACACAGAAAAATATAACAACGCTACAGGGAGGGGAAAGTAAACCCATGAGAAAAATATGCAGTCACATACAGTCAGTAACTTCAGTCTTTGACTTCTAGTTTAATACCTTTTAAATGCTGTGAAACTAAACAAAAGCAAAGACTTCCAGGCAAGAGAGGGAAAAGTAGGTGGCAAATATTATTTAAAACAGAATCACACAAGAATATGTTCTGTTTTGCTCTGTTTAAGTCCTTTGTTATTCTTGCCTTCACTTACACCAGCTTTCTGCTTTTATTCTAATTAAATTGATATTTCAAACTGCAAGGGGAGCAGGTATGTATGTCAAACCTCAAAATCCCAAACAAACCTATTTTCTTTTGTAAGAGATAATGTCTATGAATGAATTGCAAAGAATCTTCAAATTTACACTTGGATTTCTGTAAATATTTCCTGACCATCTGAAGAGCAAGGAAGGAGAACACACAGCTCACCTTTTCTTTGTCTTCCTTAGTTCTCATTCTTTCTCCATATACCAAAAACATATGCTGGCCTGGATCATAACATCCTGGTGACTGATCAACAAGCATTAGCTGGCACCAGCGGAAAAGATCACGTAAGTTGAACTCCCAGGGCCCTCCTTTCTGTCCCCATTTTCTTTCAGCCATGACTTCTTTGTCAATCTGAAAAAAAAAGCAGTAATTAAAAATATAATCTTTTATTCTACCCACGAGGTGGTTTCAAATATTTTTTCAAAAAACTCAACTGAACTTCTGCCTTTGGCACTGCTTGCAAGACAGATGACAACCGAAAGAGCAAGTTACATTCACTTTGCTGAAAATATGTCAGAACTAAAGCTTGATTTAGTTTGTCTGTCCTCTACTATTTCTCCAACACTCAGCTCAATTTTCCTGTTCACTCTTGCACTCTTATAAATTAACATTCAGTAAGATGCTGCCACAGGAGATTTTACATAAGGTCACAGAATACTACTTTCTCTTAAGATTACTACTACTGTGTATGCAAAACATGTGTATGCATGTTTTGTCTTCTATGAAAAACAATGCCTCATCAATTATCAACCAAGAACCTGATTGTTGTGGTACAAGAATTCAAGTACTGGGTTTAGTGGTGTTCTTTACTTTCTTCTGCATATACTTCCATCCCTCTCGTTTTACCCATGCAGCTCTCTATAAAAATGCATAACATAAGACTTAATTTTTTTCCCATTTTGTTGCATTTTGCCTACTTCTACACAAAAGAAACTAAAATATACTTACCTTGTTATTGAAAGCAACCATTTTAGCAATAACAGTTTTATCAATAGCAGGAAACAATGTATTCGCAATAAACTTCATATCTTCTGCTGACAGTGGATCAACATACACCTGTAAAATCAAGAGGATTCAGAGTGTTGACACAATCAGAAAACTACAAGACAGGATCATGACATAGTTTAAACCAAACAAATAAGCTTACCTGTGTAAATCTATTAAGAAAGGACTTGGGCAGACCCTTCCTTCCACCTCCTTGCCTGTACGGATTCTGGCATCCAAAAATCTTAGTCGTCTTGTGCTGCACGTGAAAATTCATTCCCAATTCTGGAACGTAAATCTCAGCTCTGTGGTCAAAGCATGCATTTAGCCCCTCTAATACAGACTGAGAAGCCAGATTCAACTGAGGAAAGAAATAAGGATATAATATTAATGCTCCACAAAACATTTTTGCATAGTCTCTAGTTTAACAGTTTGGAATACATAGAAGGTAAAATTCAATTTCTTTGCTGTTCTAGAACTATGATATGTTACTACCTCCAGCTAGACTGCTATTACACTGGGGCAAATAGCACTTTTCCTTATGGGCACTTGTTATTTGTACTGTGGTTTTTTTATTTGGATATCAAAACAATTATCCATTGTAAAACCTGTATGTTCAAGATGTTTCTTCTGAACTTCCCTGACATTCAGTGTTTTGCTGGTTTGTTTTTTAAAAGGCGGCAGTGTAGGCTATTTAAATATAATGGTTGTTTAAAGTCATATTCTACCCAATGGGGGAGGGAAAAAGAGGTATACAAGAGGCTAAAAAATGAAGGAATTTGCACTGTGTAGTAATTAGAATGCACATTGCCAAGAAGGCAGATCTGTGCACATGTACGCTTGAAAGCATTTGCTACATGGTACACGAACAAACCTGTGGTGACAGGATAGCTTATATTCACATGATGGAACTCTTCTCCATATCAATTAAATCAGTACCCAACACAATATATTTGTCCCAGCAAAACATCTTCTATTTCAGTGAAATTATATTCATGTAAGACCACGTATACCAAAGCTTCTATTGACACTCTTCCCTAAAAAATTTCAAATGTAATTCAAATATATCCTTGGTTTTCTGCAGTAATTTAGGCTGGGATTCAACCCTTGTTCTATCATATCAAAGAAGTCTAGTCCTTGCCTCTCTCTATGGAGACTGAATGGGCAAAGGGACTTAGTAGAGGGAGATTAATTTTCTCATACATGTAATGATCACTTTCAGTGTGGCACTACACGCACGTAACTAAAAGTAAGCAAAATTTATTTCTGTCATCAACCTTTGAAGCTATTTCTCCTACACGCCAAAACATCAAGTTTGTTCTTCTAGAATATTCCATTTTATTTGTCCCCCAAACCTGAATTTACCTCATCTAATACAATCCAGTGTCCAGCCTTCAGTGCTGCCAGCAGCGGTCCATCACGCCAGGCAAATTCTCCTCCCTTCCCACCTTCAACAGGCAAGTCTGTTCCAAATAAGTCTGTCACATCCTTTGGGAGTAGAGAACAAGACGGGGGAGTTGGGGAACTACAAGACTTCACAAAAGTTCATAAACAGCCTTTGTTGACTTTACTTAGCATTTTCTCCCTTCCTTTTTAATACCTACATTTAGGTTTATTTAAAAAATTTCAGTAACTGCAAAATGCTAAAAGGTTTTCCATTGCAGTACTCCAGTGACCAGCTACTATTTTTAAAAATAAAAATTTAAGTTGGAACAGAAAAGCTAAGAAGCCTTAAAACTGTTTTCAAGTAACATTGAAGAAGCCAAGAAAAACATAGTACACAAAGATACGCATGACTTCACTTGAAAAGAATAGAAATGTCTGGGAATTGGCATTCACTCAGAGAAGCTTACTGTCTTTCTGGTTCCCCCCACCCATTCAGTTTTATCTTTAGACCAAGAAGGGAAAATTGACATCTCAGACTCCGTGCCAAAGTTAAAAAGAAGTGCGTTTTTGAAGTTAAACAAAACTTCTACCCTGCCATAACACCAAGTTACAAAAAAGGTACTTTATTCTACCGTTTGTTCAGACAGGTTGATTCTAACAAGACAGTTTCCTGAGGCTTTTGCCAGGGCAGCAACTAGACTGGTCTTGCCCACTCCTGGTGACCCCTCCAACAAAATAGGTTTGTTAAGCTGTAGGGCTCTTAACAGTCTTTGTGCATTCACTGCTGTAGTCCCAGCATTTAAAGCATAATCTGTCATGTTGTTCCTCTGGAGAACAGGGCCTAAAACAAAGGAAAAGTAAACCAGAAAACAATTAAACCAGAATGTTTATGCTGGAGCTGCTGACAGTGTGCCTCTGAATGAGATCGTTATGTCTGTAAATTGCTGATCTCAGTACAGCAAGCAGTGGAGATCAAGCTTGTATGCCATTCTCAGAGATCAGGCACATACACTTTCTGTTTGACCCACAGCTGTGTCTCAACCCATCTCTGCATATTTATGTTGGATTTTGCAAAAAGCGTATGAATATATCATTGATTTTGTCAGGAAACTTCAACACCTTCTGGTTCATGAACTAAACTAGAGAGCTATCGTTGAAAAAAACATAAATTTGTCCTTGTGCTTCAGACATGAGGATTTAAAACTCAAACGCAGCTCTTGAAAAACTGACACTGAAGGATCCAATTCGGTCATGCTACAGAATAATGTATTAATCTTTTCCATACACTGCTATTTCTGTGAAGGAAGACTGCTTTAATTAAAATGTGCTTTCTCTTTACTATTATTATGGCATACAGTGGGGAGAGAGTACAGAGTTTGTCTGCCAAATTCCAGCCAGTGTAGCTCACTGGGACATCACTCCCCCAAATCTGTAATACAGCGTTATTCAGGTATACAAGACACTAATCACCAATTTATCTTACACACCTTGATACCTGTTTAGTATGAAAAGGATCCAAAGAGAATGCTTTTGTGATCAGCAGAGAGGAACTCAGCAATTTACAAAAAAGCATTACCTTGTCCACTTTTATGCACGACTAACACAATCCACGAATGCCAAAATGTTCAAATATGAATGATCAATACAACATTAGGAACACACAGTTCCGTGTAGTAAAAACTAACCAGCTGAATTAGAAAGCTCACAGTCATCACTTTTTTAGTCCTGTCACTGTATTTTAACGGTGAAAAGCACTTTTTTGCTAGTCCCATCTGCATTAATCTGTCCCATGAAGAACTGAAATGCAGGGACTAAATAATTTTTGCAAAGATTGCAGCAAATTTTTGAGAGCCTACAGCAAGGCAGGACATTAGTCTCCATTCTGTTTAGCTTTGTACTCAGGACCCCTGCTTCCCATGCTTTACACAAGGGCCAGGAGGAGCTGTAGCTTTAGTTACTGGAACTTAACAGGCATTCTGACTGTGCAAAAGTGACAGAAAATTACAACTCAAAATTAAAAAAGTTTTGTTAAACCAAAAAATCTGCGAAAATTAGGCCATTAACCATTAAGAAGTCATCAAAGAAAGGGATGAACAGATATGTCTTCTTAATAAATGTGATTGATTTGCAATCCACACACTTGTGGAGGCAGAAAAGGCATTTTTTTAAGGTTTGAGAACAAATAAATTTTTCTGTGATGATTTAGGTATCCTACTTAGATTTAGCGAATAACAAAGCTACTGAAAATACAAACCACAGAATAAATAACCACCCACTCCCATAAAGTCTCTTGCCTCTTGGAATAAAAAAGGGGCGAATTCCCATGAAGCTGTCCATCCATACAAACTCTTTCTCCTTTGTTCTGTCATAAATCTTTAGTTCATTCTTCTGATAATCAGTCAGCTCAAAGAACTGACTCATTTTCTCACATAAAAATGTCAGGCATTTTTCACGAGCTAATAAAGCTCTATCAGCTGAGTAGGATGTTGTACCTGTAGTTAGAAAAGTTAAGTAAGTGTGTGCTTTACAAACATAACTAGGCACATTAATTTTATAACTAAGAAACTCAATTCCTTCTGTGCACACAAGTTTATATTTTATTTTAGTGCTTTTGCTTGCGAATGCTTCCAGTACTATTTACCATGGACAAATTGTTCTGTGAGCAACAGAATTAAGGGCATCTTATTTCCAAAGCCCATTCTTTTCTTAAAGCTTTCTGTATTATTCAATCTCTTGCTACCGAAACACAAGAAGGCATATGACATACATGATATTGTTAAATGGCAGTGAAAACTTCTCCCAGAAGTGTTCCATGCTGGCCCAAAGCATTTTGTTTGCATTTGACTAAAAAATATTAATACAAATACACAGTTTCATATGTTTTGCTACTAATGAGCACTGAAGATTTACCTGATCCTATTCCATCGATATATACCAAACATGCAGCATGGATAAAAGACATCATTGGAGAAATGTGATTATATCCCTTGGTAGAATTCGACTCATTGTCTACCATGACATTCATAAAGTTAACCCAGGACAAGACATCTCTCACACTGAGAATACACTGGCGACCAAACTCTTGATTAGTCAGCCATTCAACAAAGTCCATCATGAGTTCTGCTATGTCTGCCCCTACAAAGAGAGTAAAATAAATAAAAATCAAATAAATATTTATTACCAAAAGGTGGCCAACAAAACGAACAAACCCAAAAGGGAGGAAGGAGGAGAGAAATAAGCCCCCAGTTACCCAGCTGTTGCCCATAAAGTTATCTTACAGACCTAGCATGCCTATAATTACCCATGGCAGAAGCTGCATCCTTGGAGAGTCAGTAAGTTGACAAACTGGCAGGCGTCCCTGCCGAAGGCAACGTTGTCCTTGATGTGAAGTTAGCTCCCTCCAAGAAAGCACTATCTGCCTTTTATACAATTAATTAAGTGGCCACAATCCCCAGGTGTGGCCAGCACCACCCAGCCCGAGGCCCTCAGTCCCACCCCCTATTATGTAAGTGCATCTCTTCTGCGCACGCGCGAGAACTTCGGAAATCCCCTCATGCACGCGCAGTATGTTTTGGGGGTCTTTCTTAATTGAGTCTGGGGCCAAGCCTTCCTCATCCTCCTCCTCAGTCTCTCCTTCAAGCGACCTTGGAGGATAACTCGCCAATCATGGAATACCAATTAAAACAGTTTATACAAGAAGCTCTCTTCAAGGACAACTTTCCCGTTTATCAGTGCTTGTTTTCCCAAAAATTGGCAAGGAAAGAGCAAAGCTTTCACAGGTGGCAGGGCCAAACACAGACCAAAAGTATCAGCATAAATTCACCCTGGTACAGTAAGTTTATGCCTATGCTGTCATTACAGATCCTTTTAAATTCAAGTAACAAGACAGAATCAAGTGACTAATATTAACAGTAAAGCTGCTGGCAGAAAGTAAAGCGACAGTTCTTTTAACACTGTACATAGAAACCAAGTTGGGACACTGAAGAGCTGGGGATAGTTCAACTACCTGGACGGTGAAGTAAATACAGCCTTGAACTTAATTTGGCTAGCCATATAACATACATATTAAAGGAAGAACAAAATCTAAAATATATCATAACTGTCCTCAGAAAGAGATGTAATTAGAAGAAAAAGGGTCACAGTGGTGTAAATTCTGAGAAAGGGTTGACAACCTTCAAACTTTTTATTTTCTTAGCAATGTTTGAATACGAACACACAAGAATACCCACCTTCATGGTTTACTGCACCCAGAGACAATCCTGGATAAAGATTGTGTTTTACAATCTGTATCAAATCATCACGGCCATTGCTTTGTGGACACCATATTTCAGTAAATCTATTGCGCAATGCAGGAGAAAGCTGCAAACAAGCAGAATGATACAGGAATTCAAATTACATTACATCATATTCCTTAATGTCACAGTTAACTGATAGCCTTGTAGCCACTCTACTTGTAAACCATTAATAAAGTGAACAAGCTAGACCTTTCCTTCTAATTTTGAAAAGGATGTAACAAAATCTTTGAGAGAATGCATATTTTAAAGATTTCTAGTAGTAGCATCAACATAGGAAATGGCTGGAAAAGAAAGTTCAAAACAATATGGGAAGAAACGAACCTGGTTTGCAAGCACCAAAGTTCCGTTTCATTCTAGGACACCATGTATCAAACAATGGCTTTGGAATCTCCCTTTGCTTACAGACACAAACTAGAGTTCTTTTTTTAGACCTAGCTTCCAACACTGTTTAAAAGTTGTGGGGGTTTGGGGGGAGTTTGTTGTCTTTGGGGTTTTCTTTGACCTGTTTTTAGTTACTTAAACCTGAAGTTTAGAAACAGATTTTTTCCATTTAATAAGAAAGACCTTTTGGGATGTGATGTTCATATTTACTGAGACAGACAAGGTGACTTCTGTCACTTTCTGAATAGCATTAGGGAAAATAATCTACTATGCAACTTTGTACTACTCCAGACTCATATTAGAGCTGCTTCACGAGTCACAGTTCCTGTACTCGAAATATCCTATATATCAAGCCTACCTAGAGTATTGAGAGGTCTGAAGCTTTCTTTGACATTTTGCTGAGTATTGACTTACAATGTCAAAATGATATCACACAAAAGTGATGGAAAACAGATACAACCTAATCCTCTTTTAGAGCGATGAAGCAGATGCCTACTAGAAAGCACTGGATGCCAGAATTGGCACAATGCACCTTAGACCTCCAATCACTTAATGGTAAATATGACCTGAAAATGCATGCTGTACTTCCAGATGTTTTGACATTTACCTCCTTTTTCCCAAAGTCACCTCCTGGATTCATGGTCGCAAGGATACGAAATTTCTTTCCTGCAACTAATAGTTCTACCTCGTTCTCCTCATCATCTTGACCTCCTTTTTCAGCAAGTACCAATGTCTTTTCAGCTTCAAGAACACTAGACAGAAGGTTAAAAAAATTGTTAATTTTAAATTTTGTTTCACACTTCAAAAGGTCACTTAAAAATGAAAATCAAATTAATTGGCCTGGTTAAACTTTCATTTGCCCAATATAATGGGTAACAGAAAAGACTAAAATGAGGGATACTGCTGCAAGCAGATAATGAAATTAAATTTATATTTTAATATTTTTTTTTACACACAGTAAGGAGGAAAATAACTAGATTTTGTTCCTGGGATTTGACAGGGTGTATAGTTTTCAAGAGCTCACTGACAGGTTGAAAATATTAATATTGCAGACGCTAAACTGGAAATTTTAATTTTAGTTTTATTTTCTAACTTGACTCATGGTTTGAAGTGTCTTCAAATGCTGTTTAAACTGTTTCAACTGAACTAAGGTTTACGTTCTTAATTTCTTTATCCAGGGACATAGGATCTTGATTAAAGCAAATCCTTTCATCATTGCATTTTTGTCCATGAAACAGAAACAAACACAGCTATTTAAATGCAGATTAGCCTGTAGTGGCACAATAAAGCCAAATATAAAGTAATGGCACCAACCAACGCATTTGAAATCAATACAATCAGTGTAGCAACATATGTCAAGTGGATATAAACATATCTGCTTTCCAACAGAAATACCTTTTATTTTTCCATACAAGTTAAGACATTAAGACTTCGGCAAGACAAAGCATATTGTCGTCTTAACCTACTATCCTCTACCCTAGCTGTAATCAAAATTTCAAAGAGCAAAAATGGTCTAAGTATTACTGTGATTAAAACTACCACCACTGACAGATGGATGACAATTAGAAAAACAAAGCCAACCGGCACAGAAGCTGAAATATGAAAAAGGCCAGTTATTTGTGCCACTGTCCCTTTCAGTAAGAACTATAAAACTAAGAGAGCAGCTCACCTAGGCCAGGAAACAAATGTGCTAGACCTACCTCATACAATTTTATGTAATGAACACACTGAGGATGCTTAATACTAACATATTTAAGACATACCTGTTAAGTCGCTCCAGTACGGAATCATCAGCTAAGGAAATCTCGTCAAGGAGGAAAAAACCCTCTTCTTTCATTGCTAAAACAAGAGGTCCATCACACCACTCAAAAAGTCTAGAACCATCAGATTCTTCCTAAGAAACAGAAAAGGAAATGAGAAGCCATAATAATTGCTACTTTTTGCTTCTGTGGTCACACTATCCAAGCTATTACTGATGTAGGACAAACCTGTTCTTTTGACCTCTGCCTGACTGGGCGCAGTCCTCCCAGGAAGTCTGACGTCTCCATATGCAAGTGGCAATTCACCGAGTATAGCTTCTGATTTGTTAATGCTGCAAAGATCTGACAAATGGTAGTTTTACCACACCTGCAACAAAATAATTTAATTGAAAGGGATGAATTAAAAAAACCCAAAACTCAATCAACTCGCTTTGGACAGGATTCATACTTTCATTGAAGACCTATGAGGTAAAGGCCCAGCATGCAAATTTCCTCCCGCTCCTTTCCTTGAAAGAAGTTTATGCAACGTGAAGCCATTTTTGGCACAACAACTGTTGCTGACTTGCACAAGACGCCTTTAATTAAATTTAAATCAATATCTGTATTGATGGATTTTTGCAGGTTCAAATTTATTTCAGTGTGCCCTTACAGATACTCAACCAGCTTAACATTTCACTTAATTGGAAACGATACATGCCCAGATCAAGCTCAAGTCCAAGGGACAGCATCTACTTCCACAACCTCCTTTGCAGCATATGAAGTGGAGAAGTGGTAGCAGGCTATATTCAAGCTCTTAAAATATGTAAAGTGAATGTACTCTTAAATAGAAAGACGTTACAATTCCCCAGAAGCAGCCCCTCCAGTGAGGCACAGTGAGATTCTACAGGACACCTTGTAAAAGGTGGGGACAGAAGTCAGCTCACTTCCATTTTACTACTTTCTGTATAACTTCTATGAAGTTATACTTAGAGCAAATTAAAGACCTGTGTTGAAAGGGACGCAATTGCTGCCCCTCAAAAAGGAACTGTGAAAAACAAGAGCTGCAAGTCTGCCATGAGAGAGGCTCAAATGTCCCAGATCAAAGCAGCACTGAAGCCCACACAATCATTTTGTGTCTGACTCAGTGGCTGGTGCAGCATTACAAAGAACTCCATCATAAAAAGCAAGATTACCCAGTGTCTCCCACCAGCAGTACTGGTTCACCAAACTCCAGGGCTCGTCCCACCAAAATGGCAAGTCTCCTCATCCCCTGAGTCCAGACAACATGGTTAAAATCTCTATCCATCACTGACATCCACGTGGAAGATTTAGCTGCACAACACAAAGCAATCCATCAGTTTCAGTCATACCTAGAGAACTACCAGTGGGGTCCTTCTAGGAAACTCACCCAGTAGCTTTTTGACACTTTCCCCTGAGAAGAGAGATTCAGGATATATTTTTTTCTTGAAGTGTTTTTCAAGGACACTCTGAATAACATCCACCTCCTCCTGTTTCCTGACTCTGCCTGCCAGAAGCATAAAACCTATAAAACAGAGGAAGAGAGAAAGCAATTACTATCTGGTTAATCAGACATAAAAATTTACAGTTAAGAACTAGGGTTGGAACGCAACTCTACAGACACTTAAAGAGCTGACACAGCAGAGCTCACCATCATTTGCTAAGTGCTGAAGCCAGTCATAGTCCTTCTCCAGCTGTTCTGCCAATCTGTACCTTTCAGCCCAACGAAACAGATCCCTCAGGGTAATGAACCCATGCTTCCCAGCAAACACCGTCGAACCTCTGCGATACGACTGTCACAAGAACAAAACGTGAGCCACTTTTTTATGAACCTGTTCAAATGCTTTAAGCAAAGCTAAGCAGAAGCCTTTGTTGTGACACTTCTACAAGTAAATTCTATGGAAAAAAAAAGAAGTCTAGTACAGTCACAACTCCCAAACACAAACCCCCTTTAGGCATGTATCTGACAGGTACCAGGAACAAAATAATATAGATAGCAATAAAAAAATACTAAGAATAAAATAGGTACCTGGAATAAAAGGAAATCTAGTTTGTGCTGCTGTAATTGATTTTAAATACAGGGCAGTTTTAGCTACACACTAAATGTCAAATGTCTGTTGAACACAGGAGTGTCCGAACGCATCCCAAATTATTGCTTAAAAATAAAAGCAAATTTCGCATGAACCAAAGAGAGCTGCAAATCTAATACTGTACTTTAGATCCAGAGCAAGTGATAATTCTGTGTATCAAATCCCAAGGTCTCTGGTCATTTTTTAGCTGCTAGCTTTCTCTCAAATCCGGCATCACCTTCCCTATTCTCTATTTTAACCACTGGCATTAGTACCTTAGTGAGTTCTCTTCCATCGGTTATGGTTTAGGATTTTAAATATCTTTCAGATAACAATACCTCTCCCCTCACCCCCCCCGGAATTTCTATTACTTTGTGCATATTACTTTGAAATATGTTTGCATTTCTTATACTAAAAGAAGAAAGACTCTCATACTTGCAGGTCTAACATGACTTTGACAAGCTTGCTGCAATAAGAAGGTGGCAAACTGCATCTCCTGTGCAGGATAGTTTCCAGTTCAGCACTTGGCAATTCATCAAAATGCAGTTCCACAAAACGATTTCTGAATGCTCTGGACAAAACCTGAAATATGAGACCATACTATTGCTTGAACTTTTTCCTTTGATATTCCCCATGTTATATCTTTTCCTACACATCCAAAGGAAACACGGATGGTGTCACAGCACACAAATTAGCACACACACATAAATATTGAAAGAAATCATAAGAGATAGTCTGGATGAAGACAAAAACTTTAAAATGTGTTGTGTTTTAACCACAGTAGCACCACAAAGGCATAGGCTCATTCTCCCTACAATGGGATGAGGGAAAGAACTGGTAAAAGTGAGAAAACTTGTAGGCTGAGATAAAGACAGTTTTCATAAGTAAAGCCAAAGGTGCACGTGCAAGAAAAGCAAAATTAGGAATTCATTCATCATTTCACATCAGTAGGCAGGTGTTCAGCTACATCCAGGAAACAAGGGCTTCATCAGGCAGAAACGTTATTTGTGGAAACAGACACCAAACATACTCTGCTTCCTCCTTCTCCCTCCACTTTTGATTGCTGAGCAGAACTTGATATGGTATGGAACATCAGTGTGGTGAATTAGGGTTGACTGTCCTGGCACTGTCTCCTCCCAGCTTCTTGTGCACACCCTGCCTACTCCACTGGTGGGGCAGTGTGAGCAGCAGAAAAGGCCTTGACTATGTGCATGCACTGCTTAGCAACAACTAAGACATCCCTGTGCTATCAACACTGTTTTGATCACAAATCGGAAATACAGCACCATACCAGTCACCTCGAAGAAAATTGGCTATTCCAGCCAAAACCAGTACAAAATGGACATCAACAACCTAAGCAGAATCTCTTTTCAAGTGCTCTTGAACAAGAAATGCTGAGTCAAGTATAATATTTACAGAATCACAAAATATTCTCAGTTGGAAGGGACCCACAAGAATCATTGAGTCCAATTCTTAAGCGAAAGGCCCATATGGGGATTGAACCCATAACCTTGGTGTTATTAGCACCACACTCTTACCAACTGAGCTAGGCTACTTCCACAATATAAATGAGCTCCAGTTCAGTAAAGCACTTAAATCTCAACTACTCTAAATTATTAGAAATTTAGTATCTGCAAAACAAGCAACTCCCCTAAACAGAACCCAGCTGTACTGAAAGTTAGTCCACAGCCACTTCAGCACTCTCCCTCTGGAGAGACTCATGTTAATTCTGTGCTACGCATCAAAATGTTTTCACATCACACATGTCTGAGAGAGTTTAATTCCCTAAAGTCTTATCTACTCAAAGGAATGTATTATACAGACCTTTCTGCCACCATAGAGACCTGGAGGATTCTGTGTCGCAAACAACATGAAGCGAGGATGAGCTCTGACAACTTCCTGGGTCTCAGTAATGAACAGCTCTCTGTTATCATCCAGCAGACGGTTGAGAGCCTCCAGAACATCAGTGGGAGCCAAATTCAATTCATCTAGAACAATCCAGTAACCCTTTCTCATTGCATCTATGAGAATGCCTTGGAGAGAACAGAAAAAGTCCTAGTTGAAAATCTAACAAAGCAAATCTAACAGAAGCAGGCACTACAGATACTTTTAGCAACCCATTTTCACTCAGTATAAATGCTAATTCAGTTTATTGAAGTTGTTGAATTATCTTCTTTATGTTCAACAGGACAAGCATGATGAGACAGACATGAACTCCAGAATTTGTTGAAATTCACATAACTGATTATCATTAATGTGCAGTTACTAACTTTATGACAGGTCATCTCCCCATTGTAATAGAACAGACAAGCAGGAAAGAAGAAAAAAACAAAAATCAACAGTGAAGTGAGACAGGACTTTAGAGTATATATAACACGCCCACTCACCTTCCTTAAATACCAACTTCCCGCAGGCGTCCGATGTATAACAGCCAATATATTCTTGGATGTCCGTATGCTCATGATTGTTAATCCTTACACAGTGATTCCCAGTAGCAGCAGCCAACCAGCGAATTAAACTGGTTTTACCAACAGAGGTCTCTCCTTGAATCAGTACTGGATGAGTCCTAAGAGCCATAACCAAAATAGTGAGTTTGAAGCATGAGCCTTATCTTTCTCATATACAAGATGTCAACATTATCAAACCACACTACAAAAACATCATCACTTAACTCACTTGGGGTATCCAAGATCAGAGACTAACAGGGTAACATAAGTAACTTTACTCCCAAGTGCCAACAGCTACCCATGAAGCTTTTCATGGCATTGCGAAATAAGCAGGTTATTCTAACTGCAAATTTTTAGATTATAATTTAGATAAAACAAGGTATGGCAGTAAGATAGTTTAATAAAGCAAAAAATACATGTATAAACTCAAGTCACTCTATAATGAAAAGTTAACTGTAAAGTAGAAGGAAAATAGACATTACTCATACAAACAATAAAGGCTAGAGAAGCACCAAAACTCAAGGCCTAAATAAACATATTCAACTTATTTTTTTAATTAAAAAGTTGAAACACTTACCCTGCAGACACAACTCTGACCATGTCTTTCAGATTAAGTTTAACTGAAGGGGTTAGCACGTAACTCTCATCTACAGTAGGTTCTTTGTCCCCAGCTGAAATCCAGTATCCTTCTATAAGTATAAAACTGCCCCCTTGGGGTTTTGGTATTTGCTAAGGAAACATGACAGAAATAACAGATTGTACAAATGAGTTTCAATTTGCTAATGAAAACTACTGTTACACCTCCGCAACATATTCTGTAAAAAGTAATTTTAAATTAATCCCTGAGTACTCCTGCAGTAAGCACTGACCCCTTGCCACAGAATGCAAATCACAGGAAAAACCTGACCAGATTACTTCAGGGTCATGAAGCCAGTGCCATGAAGATAAAAATGGTTCAGGAGTTCTAGCACTGAATTTTGAAGGGAATTTCCAAGCAGGATATTTGCTTTCATCTTTTTATATTCATACATAGGAAGGGGTTTATTCTGAAACAAATACCTATCTCTTAAACTGGCTTCCCCATCCCACTGCCCAGTCCTCCACATAAACCCATGCTGGGATCCCAGCACTAGTGAGATTCTTTCTTTCCCATTAGAGATAAATCACAAATGTTTGCATCATATCCATATGTTCTCCATTCAGAGTCTAAAAAAGTTGTGAAAGCTCCTCAAAAGTCTGTGATAGCTTTACAGTTGCAGTCATTGCATTAAGCTGCGCACATTCCACAATGCTTTAATTATTCAGACTTCCATATTTTTTCAAATTAACAAATAAACTAGATAACATATGGACATTTCAAGCAAAGTAAAAAACAGGTCTTTAGAAGCTTAGTTACCTACCTGCTTGAGAAGGCTTTTGATGTTGCCAGAGATTATATGTTGGCAAATTAGCTTTTGAACTACTGGGTGAGAACCTCTGTCGAGCTGTGTCAGGAAACTCAAACAGAAGCCCTAAGAAGAAAAACTATTTTCAGTGATAAAATGAAAAATAAGGAAAAAATATACAGATTAAAGTACCATTTCTGTTCAACACTGCACTTAGAGAGGATTATCCTTTATTCAAACAACCTTTGTTGTGAACACACACTGAAACAAACACCAACATAAGTAATCACCTCATACAGTGAGCGTGGTATGCTGCCACATGGATTAGATGCTGCAAATCTCAACGCCCTGCAAAGTGTCCGGAGACTGTAGTGAGGTCTGTGGCCTGTTCCATCCACCAATTTTGTTTCTGCTTCCTTTCTGACAGACAAGTAAAAGCTGCAAAAGTAAAGAGTTACAAAGAGCTGTTACTAATCAGACCATTGCACTAAGGAATTAAACCCAAGTATGAACACTTCAGGTTATCTCCAACTGTTACTTTTCTTAAAAGCTCCAGGTTAGGAAAGCCATGCCAAGCTCTGCCATCTGTATAGCCAGTGAAGCGAAGCAACAGAGTATTTTTAGAACCATTATTTTTGAGAGAGCTTGATATGCAGAGAGTGCCTATAAATTCCAAGTATTCTAAACATGAGATAGTTCACCTCATACTAGGGGAAAGAAAGGCAACTCTAGATAAACACGTATGACTTCCATTGGTATCATCCACAGAAACAAAACATTTTAGTCTCTCAGAGTACTGCAACAACAGTGCTCTTTAACTGGTGCCACCAAGAAAAGAATTCTGAATAAAAGAAACCATAAATCTCCTCCCCACAAACACAGAAACCTTCAGAATTAAGAAGATGGATGTCTACTCTTCCTTTTCCTAAGGTTATGCAAATTGCTGGGTAGGGAGCATTATAGTGTTTCCCAAAACAATCTAACCACAGACTACTGTTACATACTTTCTTTTTGTGACTTATTTCATCAAGAATTTAAAGATATTATGATCAACTTACTTCACAATTCCTTGTACTGTATTTTTGTTCACATTCAGGCCTCTCAGATAATCCATGATAAGAACTTGCAAGTCTCCTTCATTTCTCAATTCTTCTACATACAGTTCAGTAAACCTATAAGAATCAACCCATCAAAATAAAAATCAATCCATAGTGCTTAGACATCTGACCAAATTTTAAAAACCACATTATATATTAATCTTATGGCATATATCATTTACATTTTTTTAAGTAGCAGAATACTGATTGTCAAATGACCTACAAACAGACTCAAGAACCAGAGTACATAAGAAAATAAGTTACTTCTATTGATTTCAAGTAATTTATCTGAATTATTTTAACTGAAATGAAAGACTGAAAATGAACTATGGGACTGTTTTCTTATATTAAAATTCTAAACAATCTGCAATGGATACCCAAATGTTACAGCCTGAACACTGAAGCAGTGACACAGCGAGAGCACTTTTCAAAGTGGACTCTAATGATATCTCTATTTAAAGAGTGGACACTTCAGAGTTACCACCCATTCTAATTTTGATATGACTAGCATATTCAGGTTGTTTTCTCCTTTTACAAATATCCAGCTCAGGAACGATAAAATAATAAAACTTGATAATAAGGAAAGGAAAATTAGCAGTAAACACATACACAGAGAAGCTTTGACTACCTTTAAATATGCCAGTGTTTCCCATTTAGTACACTGCAGGGGCAGCTCTAGCCAATGGACATATTTTCTAACCATCACACATACAACTTTTGGCACTCAGGAGGGAAACAGCATCAAATAATACAAGCAGAAGATCTTTGCATTCAGGAATAGGTAGGTAGTACCAAAGAATGAATTTACCACAACTCCAATTTCCTGGACACAGTTTAGATGTTTTAAGGCCACACAGCAAATATTTTGAAGATCACACATCTGCTTCACCATGCAAACCACCTTCCAAGGCTGGATATGCAGCTTTTTGCAAGGATCATCAACGCTTTTGAGTTACCAAGAGAAAGGCTGCTAAGCAGACACAAAGCACTTGTCTTTATTATCCCCATCAGGATGCTGCAGTAGCATTCCCAGGCACTGACAGCTTAATTGTAAAGAATAATCATTCCCCTGCCCCCAGTGACAACAGTCTATACTACTGCTAGACCATCTGCTCATGGCTCAGCAACTTCACAGAGTATTTTCCCGATGTTATTTCATAAAAAACCTTCACCGTAATGTGGAAAGCATCTCTCACAGGCAGTAAATTTGAGTTCAAATTTATATCCTTAGGCTTCAGACAAGGCATTCCTCACTGGGTCAACTCGTGAAGCTAATCAAACTTTGAAAAAACAGTGACTAAGTATTTTGTCACAGAATCATTATTCCTACCTGTTTCTTATTCCCAGAGGAAGATTTCTCTTTCCAACATCTGTAGCTGGATTCATGCATGCAAACAAGCGAAAATCAGGGTGACGGACAAGAGGCTCTAAAGTAAAACAGAAATAAGAGACATATGGTTAATGATAAGCAGAGGATATTTATTATGTTAAATAAGGTATACTTTATCTAGGCCAGCTTTCCATTGCTGCACTACTAATTTTTTTTTTAAAAATGCCACTGTAAAAAATTTTCAGAGAATAACCCTATGTAATTTCATCAGAAGTATCTGCATCTGCACAAGCATCCATCAAGCTACCTCAGCTTTATAAAGAAAAAAAATTTCAGTCCTTCAATAGTCTGTAGAGACATCCATGCTTACTGGGAGCACTGGAGAGATCTGCTCTTGTTGAGTTCAAAGAGGCAAAAGCTACAATTTCTGCACGTGGAAATCTCCTGAGTCGACAGTGAATTAAAACTCTCACTTTTTGCATAAAAGTTTGAAGTCTACCAAGAGCACATTGCTCTCTTTTGCACACTTTCATTTGAATGGTAAATGTTCTTGACTTATTTTGAGCCATATAGGATAGGGAAATCAACTAAATAGCAAGATATAGCATAACCAAGCACAGAAATAGTACCTGTGTCTCCTCTGTCTAGTAACACCAGTGACCCAGATGATCCTTCCAATAAACCACTCAGGCACTCCAAAGTCTCTGCTGCAGCCAAGTTAATCTCATCCAATAAAATCCACTCTCCTTTTTTTACTGCTTGTGCCAGAGTACCCTAAAAATAAGATTAATTTGTTAAATCACGTCACCACCAACTGAAGCAGTCATATGCTGGAAATACTTGGTGTGCAATCTGTGGTTTGATGAGACAAATGGCAACTCCAGACCTTTAACAGCAATAGCAATTTTACTGCTCTCTCTCAATAACAGCAATTATTTTGCAAGCCACAGAAGTCAGATGGTTATCACCACTACATCAGTTACCACTTAGACTGGCTCAAATATAAAAGAATTAGGTTCTCTTATTTGTGCAATGCTGCCTATCAGTAATATTCAACACTGTGGTGCATACACTTCACTGACACCACCCAAGAATAAAGACAGTCAATCCAAAGAAATCCAAAGACACAAACAATATTATGTTCCTAAGGAAATGATATCTTATTAATTAAAACTATATGCCAGTCAAAGGTTCTCCAACTATTCATACACACACTTTTTATAGAGGACTGGTCAACATTTTACACACTTCACATGAAATTTGAGAGAATATACTCAGACTAACAGGGTGACAAGGAACAAGCAGCATAAACCTCACAGTTTCTCCTAATCACGTCTAATGTCATTAGAACATATCATGGGTTTGAAACATTTAAAAAACCCACTTCTAGATAAACAGCACAGATTCTTATTATTAAATCCTTCACAAGAATCCCTAGACAGAAGCCTGTCCTACTGGAGACTGATGGGGAAGTTTTTTCTAATCTCATTCCGTCAAAATGATGATCTGACATACTGCTGGTATTCTTTTATCACACAAGTCCTAATTCCTATTATACAGCATTGAATTAATGGGCTACCACAAAACATTCTCCCACCACCCATCTAACCACTGCCCCCTTTAAGCAGCACACTTTGTTTCACAGAGCTATCATGGAATATGTTTTACTTCATAGCAAGGTTCTTGCCAAGAAGTTATTTATATAATACTGATTGCAAAGTCTTTTAAATACTTCTCCTTATTCCTCCTAGCATCAAAATGCAACTCTAAATACCTCAACAAATGCAAAGAGCAGAGCATTTTCTGTCATTTTCATCTGTTGATGAGCATGATTCAGTTTAAGACCAAATGCCTCCCACTTTTCCTTCAGTGGTGAGCCTGTAAGCAAAACAAATTCACGTGTGTACCATCAGAACAATATCATAAAAAATGTTAAACAACAGTATTTTAAACAGGATGT
The DNA here is from genome assembly GCF_003945595.2 of Pipra filicauda. Lineage (NCBI taxonomy): Eukaryota > Metazoa > Chordata > Aves > Passeriformes > Pipridae > Pipra > Pipra filicauda. The sequence goes on from NW_024104765.1 coordinate 1,400,402, forward strand.
TTTAAGCACAGAGAAACAAAAGTAAGCTTGGCTGAGCAGTGAAAACATTCAAGTTCAACAGATAACATCTCATGAATAAAAAAAATTTAAATTTTATTGTTTTCATTTTGGGAAGAGGAGGGTTGTGTTTTAAATTTAACTGAACACTATTGACATATGGGTACAGATAACTTGCCATTCATTCTTAGCTTAAGAACAAATACTTATGCTGCACTTTGTTCCAGAATGACTGTTACCACTCTCTAATTTCCAGAGACAAAATGACATATCAAAAAAATAAATCCAAATTTATAAACCCTATGACAGAACAGATTAACAATGAACACTTCAGTATCAATTAAAAACACTGTTGTGCATCAGTTATGACATTATTTAATATTGCACTGATTTCAGTTATTTGTTTGAAATCACTCCCTGAGCTACATACAGCATCAAAATTACTTAAGTAACTTTGCAAATTACAAATTTCAGCTTGTCTGTGTTTTAGGATTGTAAATACTTGCAATAAGTGGTCTTTAAACACTCATTTTTAAATTTTTTTTTTTTACATTTGTGGGCATTTATTTTAGCATCTGCATATTCAGAAGAACCAGTTAAGAGTGGAGATAAAGTTCATGATTAATTTTACTTGGCCTATACCGAATGAAAGCTACAACTTCACTTGTTTGGCTGGTCTAGAACCAGAAACAACTCCGTGCAAGACAAATTATCAACACTGCCTCCGCCCCAAAATGGGTTGTGAAGTATAAAACAAAACAAAACAAACTTATTTGGAGACAAAACCACATCAAAACAAATTAAAGCACTAGGCAAGTTACTGACAGTGATACCAATTGAAAAGTAAACTCTTAATATCATTACTACCCTAAAAGAGCTATTACTTTGGGTTTGGGTTTTTTATGTTGTTGTTTTCTTTGTTTTTAAATAGGATATATTTGTGAGATTCAAGGAGGTTCCATGACTGAAAGTGAATGCATTCACATGCAGGACTAACACACAAACGACTAGGACTGCTCACCAGCACAGCAAATAAATAACTGCTAAGTGAAGACCACATGTCAAGGGCATCATAGATTAGAAAAATCAACCTTCACACTGTCAGACATAGCTAACAGCAGTAATGAGTTAGAAAAAGGAAAAAATTAAACAAAATACAAACCCAATGACTATTCTAACAGCATGTTGAATGTCTTGCTGTAGACAGACATTGCATTTTTCAAAACCAGAAGAATGTAATAAAGGGGGACAACAAAAAACTAAACCCCAAACCAACATAAATTTAAAGGTCAAAAGAAATCACCAGATTTATCTACTCTGCAATGGTTCAGTGCTAATGTGTGTTTGATCAGCCTCAATTCTCACCAGATGCATTTTCTTTTACTTCCTTATTAATAGCAGATTTATGAATATGCTGCATTAGTTTTAGCAGATCATGCCAACGTTTCTGCCTGTAGCAAGTCTGAATGTGTCCCAAGAACGTTTGATTTTTCTTCCTAGAGAATGTCTGAGAGAAGAGTTCCTCAAAAGACTCTCGCAGAGGCAGCCAGATCAGCTTGTTATCCACAGGCTTGTAACTGAAGAGAAGCAAAAGAGTATTTACCTATTTACGACACAGGAATGTGTCAACCAAAAACAGAAAACCACCCCAAAACCAGTTACTGAAACAACAACATTGTGCATGAATGAACCCTGGTTTCCGAAGTTTTTTACTCAACTAATGAAAAAGTAAAACTGTACATATTTAAATGCACCTCATGAGGTGATTTTATAAAGGCAGGACCACCCTGATAATTAAAATATTTTTAATACTACCAACCACTACGTCCAGTGAATATTACATCACTTTTATATCGAACAGTTTAGCCATTTTTAAGAAACATTGGGTTGTGCTTTTAAATGACTTCATCACATAAAGCTGTGCACAAAATTTAGTGAAATTGCTCTGTTCTTCAGCAAGGACTACAAGGTTTCTCAATGCAAACATGTTTATTAAGACATTTATATTACTATGAAATAAATACTGCCAATTTGTTATGCAGAACAGATAAAACAGTGTTCAGTAACTCACCCCCCTAATAGATCTGCTGTGTCACTTTGCTGGTTCATGTTGATAACCCTCAAACGGTGTCCTTGAAACAGAAATAGAAAGCACCATCAGCTTGTGGGTTTATTCATTTGTTGTTTTTTTATTAAAATTATCTTCATGTAAGTTACAGTCTTACCACTTTATTTACCTGTAATATGAGCAAGGTACTGAACAGTTGAGGTTTTGCCAGTTCCTGTTTCACCAACCAAAAGCACTGGCTCTCCTTTGACAACACACACTGCAAGCTGTTCAATCAATACTGTGGATGGCCGTGTGGCAGCAAAGGTTTGTTTTGCTCTGAAAAAACAAAGGAAGCAATTCAAAACTAAGATCTATCATGGAGGTAATTTTAAGTTTATTATTTCTTCTGTGTTGTGGTTGAATTTGGGATCTTTATTATTATTATTATTATTATTATTATTATTACAGGTCTGAAAAAAATAGTTCCAAGGTATCCTTTTAAGATACACATTTTTTTCAAGATACAACCTAGAAATTCAGGATTCCCAAAGAACTTCCTAGAAAACGGAGTTACTACAAAAATCTCCCTTTATAAAGATAGATTCATCAAAATTTTCTTGTAACAGCTGTGGTCCACACTGCTTTGAAGACACTCTAGTTCAAAGAAGCTGACAATCTTCATGCTTTGGCTGCCAGAAGTACGATGCACACAAGCTTAATGATAAACAAGGTAAAATTCAGATCACAAGAGAAAGAACTCTCACATTCTTTCCATTAAAGTGAAAATATCCAGTTTGCATTTTTCTTAACCCTGTGACTTGCAGTCTATTCTATTCCGCCACAAAATATTTCAATTTACATGGAAACTACAAGATACTCTACCTCTGTACAGTGAGAGCCTGTGTTTGTTTCTTTATGAGACGCACTCTTCCCACAGAGACTTCTTGTTCCCGTATTAAAATTTCTGGTTTATAGAGTTCACAAAAGAACTCTACCTGTGAAAAAAGAATCAACATCTCCAATATGAATATTGATTACATCACAGTAAAAACACCCACTCTGCAGCAAGCTAATTCTTCATGGTAAGATTCTATATTTTGCAGGTTTTACACACTCATCACCAAAAGCACTGAAGGACCTCAGAAGTGTTTTTATCTGTACAAACAATTTTCAACTTAATAACTTGGTAACAGGTCTATGCCACTGTATTTCTACACTTCATCTACTTCCACGGTTGTTCAACTACATAAACTTGAACAGTTATTTTAACAATAAACAAAAAACCTCCCTCAAAAAAGACCTTTGGGTAAAAAAAGGATATTTTGCCATTTGCATGCAAAGAAGGACAAACATGGAAGTTTCAGGGATCAATCTGTCATCTTAAAGTAACAAAGAAGGGATTTTCTTCACAAATTTCTATACTCAGAAATAGTTGACAAAGAAATTATTTAGTTTAATTCTGCCATTTATAGAGAGCATTACTAGGCTCCAGAGAGGTACTTGATTTTGTAATCAATGATTAAAAACAAGTAGCAGTAAAGATCAGTTTCTCTCTGATCTCTTTGTTTAAGTGATTAATGCTCACAGAAAACCACCCAAGAACAAACACTTTCTTCACTACTCAGTGCATCCAGCAGTATCATGTTCTTAGGCAGCTGTGTTGTTCCAGCTGTGTAATCCTTCTTTTGCAGGATGAGCCCATTTGCTCTGAAACAGGTTCACTGGAATTTTTACAGGAAAAAAAAAAGGCAGCTGAATATAAAACACGAGAAAAACAGATCCTGAGATAGAAGAGAGAGCAAAAATGGTGTTTGTGACAGAGAGGTGGGTATAATTTTTAAGAAAAAATAGCATAACACATATAAATAAAACAGTAGAAAAATGGCAAGCTATAGAATACTAGCAATAAACATCATGCTAATTATAGCTCGACATACCTTTTTTTTGGAAATGTTTAGTTTACTTCCAATAACTTTTGCCATTTTCTGTCTGCTCCCTTGGTCGGACAGCATAGCTGTGAAACAGTCCAATGCCTGTCAAGAGGAAAAACAACTTGTTCAACACTAGTTTTGTATGACTTGATCTCACAAGCACTATTTTAATCTAAATGAGCCCAAATCCAATCCAGCCATGGTAAGTAAAATTATTTCACAGTCCATATATAGAGTCAAACAATGGAGTTCCAAAGGATGTAATAAGAACTTCTAAACTCTGTAATGTAGTGGGTTTCTACCAAAAGTAAAAACCTTTCAATGCCCAGAAGCTATTTTTAGATGAATGGACCAAAATGCATAAAGAAGCAACACTCTAAGATCTCACATCTCTAATCTGCCTCTGACTGATGCACACTGAAGAATTCCCAACCTAGAATGTAAAATGATGCATAGGAAAGTAGAAAAGAAGCCTCATGTTACAATAAAAAGGAAAGAACTTAAAACCTTTACTCTTGTTCATATGCAATCCCAGCTCATATCAGTTGAAATTATTTTGTAGTATGCTGTTTGTATGGCAGCAGTAAATCTTTCAGCACATTACTGCAAACAACCTTCCTAGTAGCAATGAAAGACTCTGATTAGACAGATCACAAACATTCCAACTACAATCCAACTGCTTCAAACAAAACTAAATGTAAATTCCCACCTCACATTCCCAAATAGAATATTTTGTGAGACAATGCTAGAACTTGGGTAAGAGATTTCTGGATGAAGTCTTACCGCACCTCCTGAAAAATATTCACTGCTGTGGTTGAAGAATTACTGTCGAAGTTGTAAGCAATCCTGCTGCACCAATTCAGGAGGTCTCTAAAAAGAAAAACCACAAAGACTTGGTACAAACAAGCCAAAACACACAGTACCTTCTTTCATGTTCAGCTTAGGTCACTACATCATCTTCTGGCAGTTGCACATGTAGTTGTTGTGCAAGTTGTACACAGGAAGACACATAAATAGGATAATAATTCTGAGCAGTAGCTGAACACATAAAGACCAACAGTTTTGCTTTCAGACACATTTCTTAGAAACAGATAACACACATTCAATTAAACCATAAAGTAACTATGAGACTAAAAGGTATTAAAAATGCAGAAAGGTATAAAACCCTATTTTTTCAAAATACAGATTCCTTATGAACAGCAAAATCTTCTGAAAGACAAGAAAAGGAAACAACGTAATTCTAGAAAAATAAATGTTTTAAAATTACTGACATTCTTATGCTCCACAAAAATGATAGGCATCCAGTATTTACTGACTAATTCACAAAGCACTACTGGTTACAGAAATTCTACATGAGTAGAACTGACATTTGGTATGAGAGGAAGAAATAATTGAGCATCAAGATACATTTCATGGTAAAAATTCTGAAATTAATAGTACACTACAAATCTGGTTATTTTCGCTCATCTGTAAGTTAGAATGCTGTGTGTTCAATATGAAATAATCTAGACAGGGAAATATATTCAGTTGCTGAAAACGTTATCTTCTAGCTCCTGTGAGAGCATTATACAGCACATTTCAGCTCTTAACTAGTATTGATACCTTGTGTTAAAATGAATTAAGATTTAATTCACATGGCTTGATACCTACTGAGCACTGCATATAACAAAACCTACCTTTTTTTTGAGGAAAAAGTGTAAATACCGCAAATAGGAAGTTTAAATAATCCAGACTGAGTTTCTTTAAAAGACACATTAATCGTTATTTTAAAATTAAAAATTTATTTCTCCAGTTTTTACAAAATTCCAATTTTTCAAACTTTTATCAGTATATTTAAAAAAATTTTAAAAAATAACAAAAAATGAACCTTTCTATCTCTGTAGCTAGCTGATTTCTAATAAACATAAAAGAAAAGATAACCTTAAAGATAGTTCTCGTCCTTCCAGATTTTGTTTCCTATGTTCTGATCTCGATTCTGATGAATCTTCTGGTATGTGACTGGAGCCATAAGCACTGTTTTCTGATGCCTGATACTTGTCTCCTGTAAGGTCAATGTAAATGTCCAGCAAGTGATCTGTTACAAGAGCAAGGTTGGGATATCTCCTTTGAAGGATCTAAAAGAAGAAACAAAACCAACAACAACAAAAAATAACCATTAGCACGTGAAAGAAATCACTAGCCCCCCAAGTTCTACTAGGAGGTGCTTTCAATAGATACCTAAGCTAGGAAACTACACAAAACTGCTCTCTTGCAATCTCTCATCTGAAGAAAACAGAAACTATTATGGCTTGTTTGATATTGGCTTTGATGCCAAAAATTAATTTTGCCAACTCAACTCTAATCCAATTCATTTAATACATTTGCATAAATACCAACAGGAAAAACAAAAGGTATTCAACCCTATCAAATCCAAATCATGATCATACAACTCTACAACTGATAATAGAAGTTCATACCTCTTGTCCTTCTTTATAACTGAATTTATTTGAGCATTCATGTTGTCTACTTGCTACGCTGACAAAGACATATTAAGGGGCTCATTTTACTTCTGTAATTTTCTTTCAGTTCTCTCTGCTAAAGCTTGCCAAACAAAATATTGCTTGCCAAAATTACTTTTCACAGGCACAGGCCAGGAAAACTCGTCCTACCCTGCCAGACTGATTTTAAGATTAAGAAGAACATGTGTCTGTTTTCAAGACAAGCGAGTGGGTATTCTCTAACCTTGTCTCTTCTATTACTACTAAGGAATTTATGTGTCTTTGTGACTTAAGCTACGAAGTTACAAAAAAAAGAACAAAAAGAACATGGTGCTAAGTGACACATTTAGCACTGAAGCCTCCTTTTTTCCTGAGGTTTTGATAGCCAAGCTTTACTTTAAAATTGGTCCTTTCTGAAGGTCATCTTTGGCATCAAGTTTGGCCAGATAGCCGTTTTTAAATATTGCAAGTCTGAGCTTCCCGCATGAATCTTTTTCTAGCTATAGCACACAAGTGTGCACATCTCCATGAAACCATCTGCAGAGGCCTCCCCATGCATCTACGTGCTTCCCCCCCAACAAAATCTACAAGTATCAAATAAATGCTGTTCTTGCCCCATTCCTAACAATTAGCTGACAAATGACAAAAAAGAAAAAACACACAGATATTTAAGGTCACCTATAACTGTGCTGGTTGCTGAATAAATCCAAAGGAGTGAATAAATTCTCCTAGAAAACTATCTTCTTCGTTCTAGAAAATGCAGCACTTTCTCCTCAATTCTTCTGGTAGAGACTGTTCACCCCCTTTTCCCTTAGGCAAGGTTCTTACAAAATCAGATCCTATTCTGAGCTCTGTATCACAAGGAGAATCTCCAGAGAATTTTATTTTCATATGAGTCCTAGGGTCCTTTAATTTTCGAAAGAACTAAACAAAGCAAACATTTCCCAGAGACGCTAACAGAAGATGTCAAGCAGTTATTTTTAATTGATAACTGACCAACTATTTTCCAACTCAAAGCTTAGATCTCAAAATTAGATTAAGATCAATTTTTCTTTTTCTCTCTGCTTTTAAATCTCTCTGGGCTAATAAGTGGCAAAGTAACGTGATTCTTAGAGCCATACAAAGAAGAACAGTGTTAGTCAGAGCAAGTTCCAGGAATTTCTGCTCAATTCATTTCAAATTTTCCTGACAAACCGTCCATTTACTTCAAAATTGACAGCACAAAGCTGAAATTATGAGGGTATATTGTGGAACTTGAAAATACTACTGAAAAACATTTATTACCCTTAATTGAAACTATTATTCACATGCCACAATAGAACAACATACACCATACCTCCTTAAGTTCTCCTTTGCTCATGTTATCCAGATGTATTTTTGTCCAATATTTGTCCAAAAGAGCAGCATGGCTGCTTTGCTGCCTGTACCAACCTCCACCACAACTGAATATCCTAATGAAGAAACACAGCATATATTGAGTGTACTCAATATTTTCAATGCACTCCTTTACATCAAAAAATGTTACATATTGCTGCTACAGTATAATGGGCATGCATAGATGACGCTGTCTGTCACTGTGCTGTCACATACCCTACCTTGCCTATCCATGCTTTTCAAATTGTCTGTTCTTTTATCACAGTGTTTTTCTCCCTGTAGTGCATGATCTCCTTAGAGATACTTTCAGAAAGACAACTGACAGTAATTAAGTCTATCAGAAGCAATATATAGAATCCTTTGTGCAGAGAGAAGCCTAACAGAAGTGGCCTGGGAAATATCTTAAAGGACCCGTGATCCATTGCAGAGATGTAGGAAAAGCATCCTTGTCCCCTCCTGTAGTGGGTTTCTGTGGCTAGGTTTTGGTAGCCAGGGGCCTACAGGGGTGGCTTCTGTTAGAAGCTGCTAGAAGCTTCCCCTGTCTGGTGGAGCCAATGCCAGCCGGCTCCAGGACGGGCTTCCTGCCACTGGCCAAGGCCAAGTCAATTAGGAGTGATAGTAACGCCTCCGTGATAACATATTTAAGAACAGAAGGCTGTCACGCAGTGAAAATGCCCACCAGGGAAGAGCGGAGTGAGAACATGGGAACAACAATGCAGACACCAAGGTCAGTGCAGAAGGAGGGGCAGGAGGTGCTCCAGACATTGGAGCTGAGGCCCCTGCAGCCCGTGGTGCAGACCACGGTGGACCAGCTGCACCCCTGCAGCCCATGGAGGAGCCCATGCTGGAGCAGGTGGATGCATGAAGGAGGCTGTGACCCTGTGGGAGGCCCAGGATGGAGCAGGGTCCTGCCGGAGACCTGCAGCCCATGTAGAAAGGAGCCCATGCTGGAGCAGGTTTTTCCCGGGTAGGACTTGTGCCCCCTGTGGGGGACCCACGCTGGTACAGCTCATTTGTGAAGGACTGCACCCCATAGAGAAGTGACCCACGGGACAGCAGTTTCATGAAGAACTGTTGCCTGTGGGATGGACTCACGCCAGAGAGGTTCGTGGAGGACTGTCTCCCATGGGAGGGACCCCACAGGGGCAGGGGAAGGACTCCTCTCCCTTGGCAGCGGCAGAAACAACAACTGACCGTAACCCCCATTCCCCGTCCCCCTGCACCGCTGGGGGGGAGGAGGGAGAACACGGAAGGAAGGAGGGGTGGGGGGAAGGTGTTTGTAAGATTATTTTACTTCTCGCTCTTTTGCTCTGATCCTGTTTGTAATAAATTTCAGTAATATCCTCACTTTGAGTCTGTTTTGCCCATGAAGGTGACGGTAAGTGACCTCTCCCAGTTCTTAACTCACGAATCCTTTGCTGTTTTTTTTTTCTTCCTCTCCTCTGTCCAGTTGCAGAGGGGAGCGAGAGAGCAGCTTTGCTGGGTACCTGATATCCAGCCAGGGTCAACCCACTACACCTCCCAGCCTTGCCCTATTACTTTTCCTCAGTCTTCACTCACAGTCCTTTCTATCATCAGTTTCTTTCTATTTTTCACTGCAGAAATAACTATTCAGCCATGTGTTTATACCCACTATGGAAGTAGCCTCACACATGCAAAAGCGTTAGATTTGGGGTTGTGGTTTGGTTTTTGTTTTCTGGTGTTGTTGTTTGGTTGTTTTTATCTATTTATTCACTTTATTGTGTTTGTCTTTTATTTTTAAATAATATTCCCCAGCTACAAACAGTAACAGATTTATTGTATCTACTCTAACTAGCCCAATGCAAACTGTAATTTCCTACTATACAAACCGTTCACCATGTGCTGGTTATACAGGGTTAGTTTTCTTCATAGTAGCTGGTATGGGACTGTGTTTTGCATTTGTGACCAAAACAGTGTCAATAACACAGAGATGTCTTAGTCATTGCTGAGCAGTGCTTACACAGCATCAAGGCCTTTTCTGCTTCTCATATTGCCCCAACAGGGAGGAGGTTGGGGGTGCACAGGGAGTTGGAAGGGACACAGCTGGGACAGCTGATCCCAACTGACCAAAGGGATATTCCCATCATGCTTAGTATATAAAGCTGGGGGAAGAAGGAAGGGTGGTGATGTTCAGAGTGAGGGTGTTTGTCTTCTCAAGTCATGCATGATGGAGCCCTGCTTCCCTGAAGACAGCTGAACAGCTGCCTGCCTACGGGAAGTGGTGAACGAATTCCTTGTTTTGTTTTGCTTGTGTGAGCAACTTTTACTATGAGTTTTCTCATTCTTACTCTTCCAATTCTCTCCCCCATCCTGCTCTGGGGGAGTGAGCCATCAGGCTTTGTGGTGCTTAGTTGCTGGCTGGGGTTAAACCATGACAATCAAGTATTAAGAAGAAAAAAATCTTAGGAGATTAGGCAACCAAAAGAGTTGAATACAAAAGACTCGATTCCAGAAAAAAACAGATCAGATAAATCAAAGAAAAAACCAAATATATGGAAGATAAAAGCATGAAAATTTGCGAAAGGCTTTAAAATAAACTACAAAACATTTGAAAACCATGTAACTACCATTCCCCACATAGACCTCCTAACCTTTAATCATGATACAATATTAAGTCTTAACATACAAGAAGTGTTTTTGACATCTGAGGCATGAGTCACTACTACAGTGAAACAATCAGGGAAAGTACCTTAAATCTTTTTCTGGTTAGAAAACATTACAAACACCTATATTGACACAAGACTCTCATAAATATCAATAATAAACCTTCTTCACACAGTAATTCCAGAGTAGTATTTTGTTTTGATGAGGGGTTGGTTTTGTAAGGTTCCCCTGCAGCGAGGTTCTCAACAAGGCTGAGGTAATGGATTCAACCGGTAGTAACATAAGGCTGCTTATAAGCGAAAAAAACATTTCACAGTTCCTATGGCTTCTATCGCTTGTTAAGTAGAAATTGCTAAAAGTACCAAAAAAGTACCTTGCACTTAAAAGTACCTTGGTAAAAACAGGATATCCATGCTTTCAATCTCATTTAAGTTCACAAACCTACCTCCTGGTTGCAAAAAACTGGAATCCTGATGCTACTTTTAAACAGTCACCACGACCAGGAATCAGTAACTCTCTCTTCTCCAAAAGAGGAATCAGCACAGAGATCTGGAGGTGAAAGATGACATTTTTCTTTGTGAAACTGTAACAGACAGCACAACCATCCACACTCATTTCACATTTGGGATGTTGGAGCAATTCCACCATTACATTGTCAGCAACTGCTGTTCCTGCAGATTGCTTTTCCAAGTGATGCTAACAGGAATTGCAGAGGCATTTTAATCGGCAGTGGAAGTCACAGGTGTAAAATTATAAGAGAATGGAAATTGTAGCCTTTACACTGCAAGTCCAAATCAAAACTATTCTCAAATTGTCGAATGAATTATTAGACGCTTCCACATCAAAAGCCTTATTTTCTTTATGTGCCTGAACAAAGATGACCTGTGCATCTCGAAGATGTCATTCTCAAACATCAACATTTTTCAGTGTATACCCTGCTACCCCCAGGAGAGTTTGGTATCTATTTAAAGAATCTATCCTTTTCTGGATATTGTGGTGGAAGGAAAAAAGGGAGGTAGAACCATAATGATCCCTCAGGACAGAGGGAGGCAAGCACAGACACTTTGATACAGAGAAAGGAGACAGGATGCTGTAAGGAGGACCTGAAGAAAGGGAGAGTGTGATAAATGCAGGATATTACTCAAGGCATGCTTATGGCGAGTGCAATGAGTAGAATCCACAGAAGCAAGTAAGTGCATGACCCCCTGGCAGTGAACCATCTAGTACACAGAAGCAGTACTTCTTAGCTTTTTTATAGATTTTCTATATTTCAGAAGCCTAGAACCCAACAAACAGTCAGGTTATTCAGTCACACAAAGGATGCTTTACAGAACAGATGTTAAAGGAAACAACTATCTGCAGAATATCTGGCAGGCCTATACAGCACATCATTCTTGCGGATGACATTTTCAGTAGGCATTTTTTTGAAAGGGAAGGATGACAGTCTAACTAGTTGTTCTGGAGCTGAAAACAGGAAATCTGTTAAAACCTATAATGCTTAATGCAACAACACACTTTTAACATCCAAGTTGGAAGTAAAAATGTGTAAGAAAAAAAAACAAAAAAAACAAACCAAAAAAGCAGCCACACAACAAAACACTAAAACGATCTTAAAAGCAGCACCACCCTAATACACTGACAATATTCTGTTGTATTTAGGGCCACCTTTGTTTTCAAATACCAAAACATGATTAAATAGACACATAGTTCATTATCAATGTCAATTCCAATCTTTAGAGTGAAATTTCACATCAGTGGCAGGGTCATGACTACTCTGTAACAATGACAAAACCTAACATGGTGTGCTAATACGTGAACAAAGACAGACAGGTTAGTTCTTCCTAACCCCTTTTAGAAGAAGAGCAGAATTTTCAGCATGCTGTTGCAGAACCCATGGTAATTAGACTGCCAAAAATTGCTATCATGGGCATTAAGACCAGTACCCTAAAGTGAATATAAACCTACTTACCACATCCAGAGGAGCATAATCAATGTCTTCCAAAAGTATCCAATGACCTTTGGTAACAGCTTGTGTCAAGGTTCCAGGCTGCCACACAAACTCCCCTGGTACATCTGTACAACGATACATACCGAGCAGCGTCTATGACAGAAACAATCAGTAAATGAGAGACGTGTTCATGACGTCCCTTAAGAAACTCGGAGAAAAGAATTACAAATATGACCAAAGTTGGTATGCAAGTAACACTTACTTATCCCTTGTATTACTAAACAATCCATCTAGAAATCTGTGCCCAGCATTACACCTTTTTTCATTATGAAAAAAAGTTTCCCCCTTTTACATGTATGATAATCTAACATAGTAATTAAAACAAACTAGGTAACTGGAAGTGAATCCATGAGCTGTGTCACCATAACTTACAAACAGAAAACTGTCTAGGATTGCACTGAACCTTCTCTCGCATTTTTGAAAAGTCTGTGACTAAGGTAGTAAAAGCAACTGTAAAGCAAGATATTCAAAGGTAAAAACCAGTCAAGTGTTGCTTCTCTCTCAAATTGTAACTTCCATATTTAAGCATTGCTTAAATAATTAAGTTTATGGTTTCACTACTACATACTTTGTACCCTGAACTTCACCACTTTTTCTTAATATGGCAGTCTGAATCACGTATATGAAAACATACAGTTGCAAGATGGTGAAACCAGATGTGCCATGCAAGTGAAGTGCTTATGCATGCCAATGAAAAACCTTCAGATAGCGCTTCTGGTAGGCACTAACCACCTTTGAAAACTAAATATAAATTGAGCCAAAAAACTTAAATCAATTCAAATTCAAAAGTTATATATGCAAAACCCAAAAGAATGTGAAATTATCTTCACCTCTGGTTTTATATCTCCAGATAGAGCTAGATCACTATTACTTAAGTGCAAACCTCCTCAACATCACGGGATCTTGCTTCATCTCACCCTTACCACAAAACTGGCATCAGATTAAACTGACATTAGGTCACTTAAACTGAAATGAAAGTGTTTGTACAACCTTTGACACCAGCTTGAGTAATTTTAGAATCATGTTTTTTCCAATGTAAATCAATTTTTTTTAATTAATCAATATAGCTCTTCCACAAAGAAAACCCCGATAAAACAATTTGAATGATACAAACATAGTACAATTATGCAAAGACTTTAAAACCTATAGAAACTTAATTATTACTTTTCTTCACATTTATTTATTTATTCATTCTCATTAATTGTAAGACCAATACTACAGAGTTGGGCACCAGGAGGTCCTTCAGTAAAACACTACCTTATCAGAAAATTAAGTCCATGATTTAAGTAAAAATTACATCCCATCATTCAACCATAAAACAAATTCATCAGTTACCTTACTATCAGTTTGATCTCCAAGCTGAACTTTCAAAATATGAGGAGGTTTTGCTCTTCCTGTAACAGTTGCTAAATATTCAATTAAAGAAGTTTTGCCACATCCTATTGGTCCTTCTAATAAAACAGGAGTCTGATTTGCTACAGCAATAGCAAGGTTCTGAAGATTTGTGAAGGTAGATTCAACCAAAACAAAACTGTTTGTGTTATTTTCCTGTTCAAACATAAAATTTGGGTTAATACATCGAAATTGTTACTTTTCTTAGAGGTTATACAACACAGAACAATTAGGAAAGTGGGTCTGACAACTAGAAAAATTTTTGTCTGCAGATCTGCAAATAAAATAAAGGAGTCTAAAGCTGTGTTTAACGACAGATATTAAAATAGATTTCATCAAAAACCTATTAAAGGTGAAATACTTAATAAAAAGTATATGTACAATCTGTTCCCAAAGGGATTTCACACTAAATTGTCAGTATAGGCATTGTACCTATTCAATCATAACACATGTCAATCAAATGCAATTCACAATGTAAGTGAAATTAAGTCATCAGAATGAATCCAAATCTCGGGACAAATCAAACAGCAGTTAGATTCAGATGATGTAAGTACGAATATTAACCAACTAAATATGAATATTTACTTGTTTCTGCAGAGGCCAACATAAAAGATCATTAAACTCAGTGAATGAAAAAATAAGGTTAATTCAGTGATTTTATTAAAAATTAAATTAATGCAGTTTATTGGATGGTAATTAATCAATGCTACAGATAGTTTCCAAATATTTTGACTCTTACAGTCATATATCAATATATGGCACAAAAATCAGGGCTTTCTGCCAAAAGGCACAGAGGAAAGAGATCAGAACACTGAAATAAGTGTCTTTTATTTAAGTCTGACCTTTTCAGATAATAGTTTCATGTATTTGTCTGGTAACAATGCTAGTTTTTAGGAGTACCTCCTCCCCTCACAGTTCGCTCTTACGTCTTTGTCAGACTTCCTAAGCTGTTACTGGAACCTCTCTAGCATAACTGGAACTACATTGGAGACCAGATCAGTGCAATATCTGTGGCTATTAAAAAAATAAAAGCATGATGTTCAGGGAAGTTCTTTCCTCCCTCACAGACAGAGAGTATCCTTTCAGTAATCCAGTTTATAGCATGGCCTAGCTTCAGCACAGCTGCAACAGCAGTGACACTGGCATGGGAGTAACAATCTTCTTAAACAGCTCTACAGTTTCTTCCCCTGCTACAA
Source organism: Pipra filicauda (assembly GCF_003945595.2). Lineage (NCBI taxonomy): Eukaryota > Metazoa > Chordata > Aves > Passeriformes > Pipridae > Pipra > Pipra filicauda. The sequence continues at coordinate 1,415,452 of NW_024104765.1, forward strand.
TGAATTTCAAACCATTCTCTAAATCCTATAAAAAACCTAACAGGCTAGAAAAGAGCAAATTCAACAACAGAAGCTGAGCAGGGAGAAAAATTTGAAGGAAAATTTCTTTTTTTCCTTGCTTATGCTACTCAAAAAATTCTAGACACTGGTAGTCTTCATTCATTTCTTTGTCCTTGTAGATCACTGTTGCAAAATCAAACAAGAAAACTCAGCTAAGAGCTAAAACTATATCTAAAGGAGAAAAACAGTCAAGAACACAGCTGCAGCTACAAAGAGGAACCTGAACAGCTTAAGTTAAATAGCAATTCAAGAGAAAAAAGGTTAAATACTGTGTGTTCAAAAACATTTATGCCTTTGCTGGGCTTCCCGAAACTATAAGGCACTATATTCTGCATTACACTTCACTCAAGTGGAGACAGTAAGTTCTCGCTCACTTCCTTGCCCTTTTTTTTGGCCTTCTAGAAGACTAAGTAGCAGCCTTGTTTTCTTTTGTTTTAAGAGAAGAACTAAGCACATGTTTGGAGAAAGGCTGTTTATAAGATGGCTTATAGCAAAAACACCACATCAGGCAGGTAAAAGCAACTCTACCAGATCCTGGCTTTACTCAGCTATGGATCATCACCCTAACTTGGACTGGAGATACTACATAAGGGTGAATAGTCTTTTGCAGTAATTTGTACATACTGCTACACGAAGATAAAACAAACAGTACTGTTGCTCCCTCATTGCTTCATTCCACTTCAGAGCTTCTTTGCAGTGTCTATATTATGTGACACTAGTTTACAGGACACAGGGAGAAAGCTCTACACATTACTTAGAGTATCTCAACAGCATTTAATCAGGAAATAAGGTCAGTTCACTGTACTTAAAAAGATTTCTATAAAAAAAAAAAAAAAAAAAAAAAAAAAAAAAAAAAAAAAAAAAAAAAAAAAAAAGAAAGTACAGATTTAACCATGGGTTACGTACCTGCTCTTCAGAAACACGTTGTAGTCTAGGCAGCACAATGCCGCATACAGCTACTACATGTGCAGAGAGGTCACCCGACACAATATGTCCCTGTGTATATTGCATTTCTTTCTCCTTTTGCCAAAATGAGGAGTCTGGATTGGCCAAAACAAGAGCTTGTTCCACATTCTGCAGCTGAGATTCTTCTAGTAGCCTGTGAAACCCGTGTTTATTAACTCAACTGAAAGCCGTCAAGAAAAACAAATAGTATTCAAGACTTTAAAAGTCCTTACTTTAGTCTGAAATGTATCAGCTCCTCAGGATTGAATATCTTCTTCAGGAAAGACAATTTATGCTCATCGTTCATGCATGTAACCAGAGCAAGACAGTTCGAAGTATACCTAAAAATTATATTCAGAACAAAGCATGTCAAAACATACTCTTAAGAAATGTAGTTCGACAACTGTAAACTGCAAAACAAAACATCAAGTTTGGAAAAATGTGGAGAAAACTTAAGTCATAGAAATTACTTTAGCACTACGCTTAACATTCTTTGGGATTAGAGAAACACCTCAGAATTGAGAAAAGCAATTCTATCACAGCAGAGTTTACCATTTATACACCAATTAGCTAACATTCCTCCAAAGAACTGAATTATCAGCAGAAATATAGTAAAGGAAAGCACTTACCCAAATAAATGAACATTAACATATGAGACAAGGCAAATGAGGTCTTCTTTATCTGATTTTTTTTCTCCTACCATTTCCCTTCCAAAATTGCTATTTCATGCTATTTCTAAAGTTACCCTAATGCAATTTTCAGGACCAAAAGAATCCAACAAGTCTCATGTCTTGACTTCATTACTACATAAAGCTGTCTTGTAACAAAAGGACATTTAACATAAATCATAAACCACTTCTCATTTCTTATAATGCAGTTTTTACATTCCAGGAACTAAGTTTTCAATGTGTTTGGTGGGGGAGGGAGGGAAGAACAGCCAGAAGAAGATTGTTTTCGGACAAAGTTTATAAGTCAGCTCATTCACTTAAGATTACTAGCTGAACACCAGGTAAACCAGTTCTGTTCAATGTATTAGAAGTACTATCTCTTTTTCTAAGACAATCTAAGTGTATCTCATCCTGAAGAGTGTCATAAATGGCTCATAGATTTGACAACGCTAGTTTCTGCCCTTTCTAGATTATACGCTCTACTTTAAAATAATGCATTACTTAAGTAATTCTGAATTTATGTTTTAAAAAATGAAGACTATTAAAAATCCTTTTTAAAATAAAAGGCACTATCAATACCATCACTCGTATAAATAAGGTAGAACATGAGATTAGGTTGAAGCCCTGCAGAAAGACACCATAAAACATCTGACCAAAATCACATGCAAAACCTGTAACAAGGCCAATATGGAGTGTAGCTTAAATAAGCAAAGTTTTACAGTGGCTGAGAAATCTAGACACAGAACAGAAAAAAGAACCAACTTGCTAATAATGTATCAATGCAGTATACTAAAATATATCATTGTAATGTAAGAAGGAGTGAGTGTATATCAATCTTTGCTGTTTCCTAGGATAACTTGCTACAATGCGAGCAATACACCAACAGGCTTACAGCAGAGGTGAAGTCATATGTTTACCATCTTCATTGAATCCAACTTGGGCAAACTGAAGTTATTCGAAAGGATTTTCCAGACCACAGCTTTAAGCACATCTAAGAGCTAGCCTAAAATTCACTTAGTGATAGATCACCATAGCTTTCAAAAGATCAGGTGAGAGGTACAGGTACAGATACCATTGGAAGGAATTTCTGGTATTATTTGTACACGCATGTCAACATTGTTAACTACAGTTCAAGATACAGATACATTTTTTTCAATGGAGAAGACTTGGGGTTTTAACTTACCAGCGTACTAAAGTGTCGTGACTCCTTAGGAGTGGAATACACACACTCCAGTCCCATAGTTCCCGGAAAACTGATTGCTCCTTCTGTAAAAATCTGTAGGCTGCTTCCATAAGGTCCCGTAACTTCATTCGTCTGCGCCCATATCGGACTGTGTTTGCATCTGAGCTCTCCAGGAAAAGCCTCTGGAAAACTGGTGATGTAGTCTTAAAGTATCTTAAAGCAAATCTTTAGAAGAGAAAGAGATGGAACAAAGACATTTAAGCCAGAGGAAAGGAAACCAGCTACTAATAAAAATGCCAGGGCAGAGGTCCTAAGACAGTAATTGATGGTGCTAAGAACTAAGGTCTATAATTAACTTTGTCCACGCTTGGGAAAGAAAACCCCTTCAGCAATCAGCTGACAACAGATACTTCACTGGATTAGAAATCATTACTTAATTATCAAGGGGAAACAGTACTGCCTTTGGTGAAATCTCTCTGATTGCTCTTTTTCACTGAAAAAAGTAATGCTGATTCCTAATGTAACTTTATATTCTACTGGCCTACAGGTCTAATTTTAAATGCAGAGATTTCGGTTGTGAACAATGTTCATGGCAGCTGTTTTGCTCTTCTTTAGATCACAGATGAAAATCACAAAAAGATCTTACAACATGATTTAATTTTAAAAAGTTGTGTTTGAAACTCGTATTTACTAAATAATTCTTTCCACATTTGTTATTGTGGGAGACAATCCAAATTCTAACCACCACCTCTCATCACCAGTGAACACTGACAAACACATACTCCCCAAGTTCAAACACTGCACAAAGTGACATCACTGTTACTCACGGCAAAACGTCAGGGTGGTCAGCAACCAGCTTGCTCATGGCTACACACAGCCTTTCATGCCGATCATGGTTGATCTGGCCACCAGCTTTAATGGCTTCTGCATTTCTTTCCAATAAATCCAACAAGATTGGCCGAACTTGACGGCCAATCAACAGAGTACATTCTTTATCCAGCAGTAACAGTGCTAACGTATCGAGGATGCACTGCCGATCCTGCTGAGTCCAAATCTAGAGGAATGGAAAGTAAGAACAAGTAAAATGGAAAATGAGTTGGACTTTTAACTTCACAATTATACATGCAGGATTCAGAGTGAATTTTACAGGAACAAATCATTCAAAATCAGAAGGGAATCCAAAAGTCCCGATGCAAGTACTTAATTGACACACCTCTCCAATATTTTAAAATACTGAAAAAAAACCCAGTAACATGCAGAATGATACACTAAATAGGAATTACAAAACAGTCCCAAAATATTAAATTATACTTTACAGTTGAAAAATAAAAAAAAATTACAATTATTTGCTTTAAGAAAAAAATTGGGACAATGTCATAACAACTAATACATCTTTGTTACTAGAATTTTCACTTTCTCAACAGCTTTCTCCCATGAAAGCCATAAAACATTTAAGAATTTGAGGTTTAAAAGAGAGTTTAAGTTGCTTCGAGTTCACTATCTTTTTTCAAAAAAAAAGCATTTAATTGTGCATGATCACAGCCTTATTTCCATAGTTCTAATAGCAGTTACAGCAAGCAATGTTCTTGACAATGAGCAGCAGGTATCTGCAATTTTGAAGTTGAGATTACTTTTTTTTCCTTTACTTTTACATAGAAATGGCCATTTATTGTGTGTGAGAGACTGGAATGTTAAGGATCAAAACAATCGAGCACTTGCAAAAGCATCAGGGTGCTTTGCTGACTGTATGCAAGGTAACAGCCCAAGTGCAGAGGGGGTGAGCACCCACTACTGGAAGCTACAAGCTGGGTTTTGAGCCAGATTTGGGAAGAGCCAGTAAGAAACAGACATTGTGAGGTGGGATAATGCTTTTTATCATGCCAATGTCCTCCCTGACACAAATGACTCAGGTGTGAAAACTCCCCTCTAGGGAAGTACTGGGACATTGACAGGTAGATCTGAAGGTATTCACCCTTTTTCATGGGCCATAATTGGCTGCTGAAGTGAGAGGAAACTGTAATGTCTTAAAATAATAAGCCAACAAAGACCCCCATGATCCACAATGTTATTACATCAGACAGTATAAAACTCCCCGCCCCCAGGGAAGTACCCGTGTGTTCCCACCTGAACATATATCAACCCACTGAACTGTGTATTTCGTGGGATTCCCTCAACCCCGACAGACCAAGACTATGACTTCGACCAAGGGACATTTAAATTGCAACAATCAAGTCTCATTGCTGGATCCACAGGTGGGGATATCTTTCTACTGCTATCCTTTCTTTTCCCTAATACATTTTCTTAAGTGCTATTTTTACGCTTTCATATTGCTATGTTACTGTAGCTAATAACCAAAACGGCTACATTTCTCCTTTCCATGCAACCAAATTGTTCTAAAATAAAGCCTACATGTGTATATTTATAAACATTGATCATTCAGTGTTGCTTCACTGTAATCCGCCCCAAGGGATCTATTAAAAAGAACCTGAGTTACCCTTGCCTCCAGGGGCAGATCATAACAGTGTGAAACAAAATACCAGGCTTTAGAATACATGTAAAACATATTCACATCTGCTAGGAAAAAAAGGAAAGAAAAAAACCCCAACACATATTTCCTTCACATTCCCCCCAATCTTCCTAGAAGAACAACAACCTACTTCTTGTGTCTTATGTTTAAATTTCTCTGGTCTTTGAGCTCTCATGTTATTATCCAAGCACTTCTCCACTTCTATGATGTTTAACAAATAATGCAGTATAAGTAATTCTGAAAATCAGGATTATGAATTTGCACTGAAGCTGTTTTGCTCTTAACTTGGATGCTCTGCTCTCCCTCCTCCTTACTGAGTGAACCCTTTTCCTATTCAAGACAGAAATATTCTGTAATTCAGGTAGTGTTTTTAGCAAGACGTGCAGCCAATTGCTGCTCCTCCTGGACTCTTGTTACTCAAGTAAAACCTGCTCCTGAGCTCACAGATGGGCTGGTTTCATTGTTACAAGGTATATAGAGTGCTGAGGTCCTTTGAAATGGTGACCTTCTAAGGTTATACCACTGATGACATCCTACATGCATACCTGTTCAAGTTCCCTGGGTCTCCTGAATTTGAAAAGACATTCACTCACTAACAGCATGTAAGAAACCAGAAAAACTGCAGTATACATACACTATAAATATCAAACCTATCACATTAATTGCAAGCAGTTTCTTACATGTCTTCTGTTTGTTTTTACAAAACATGATATAAGTTTATTTTCCTCTCATTTATCAGAGCAGGATCAAAAATAATTAAGAAATGGAGTAAGCAAGACACTGTTTGTTACAAGGGATCAGCTTTTGAGTGGCAAAATTATTGACAAGCTGTTCAAAGGCAGCATGGCTCTAAAGAAACAGAAATAAACTCCACTGAAAAAAATAAAAGTACTTTCAGTTTCCAAATCAATTACATCTTTGGCTACCCACACAAGGCACAACAGGGTGCTTAACTTATTAACTAGATCTTTCAGTATCAAATAAAACCAGTTAACAATAAAATAGTAAAATAAATAATATGACTGACTGGGTAAAATTCTGTAAGTACTTGACTACTGTAAGACAAATTCATGACAGTAGCAATTCTGTGAGAACAAGCAGTTTTTTAGTCATTTGTGTGTAGTACCCTTAGGACATATAAAACTGTTCAAATATCAGTGGCAACACTGCATTCTACAAAGAGACTGTCTGTTTGATTTCAGAGCCTAATTAAAAATTTTATGGAAAAGAATACTGTCAGACAGGGTTTTTTTAACTAAAGATGGCCTTATGAAATACTCAGCTTTCTCAACCAGTAGCAATAGACAGTTGATCTGAAAATGTTCAAATCTGGGATTGTAAATCTGCACACATGGTTCTGAACAGTTGCTTTAAGAAACCATCATAAAAGACTGTGCCTCCAAACACAGAACATTGTCTATTACTAATAAGACACATGAAGCAGACACACAGCTAGAACTGGGACCTGGAGCCAAACACAATCCCACGCTCTAGCAGCATGTTGCACACCTCCTTCCCAACCCGCACGCTCACAAGGTACAGAAATCTTCATTAATAACAGCTTAATCCAAACCCTGTGATTCCTAGAAGAAAGGATCACAGCAATGAGCAATTTGGTCCCACACAAAAGCCACATTTGTTTACCAATGGGATGCTTCTGAAGAGTGGGAGGGCATAAGAGGAAGCAAGGGATATCTTTCTTCCCCTCCAACACAGGAACACATGTTCTTGTCTCTGTTCCCTCACACGACAGCTCTATCATTGTATGACTGTACAGCAATGAATTTTGCTAGATTATCCAAATTAATCCTTCTTACAAAGTCTTCCACTGGGTGAGAAAGTTGAATGGATTTTTCATATCAGCAGGCTCACTGGGTTCAAAACAAGAGAAGCAACAAACAGGTGTGGCTTGGCCTTGGGAATAGGCAAAAAGAAAACAGAGCAGCACCACTCTTTTTGGCAGCTGTCCAGTTCAGTAAGATGAAGCAAAGCACTAGCCTGCTTTCTCAAGAAAAAAAATTAAAAAGCAGAGGGGATATGCAGTCTCACAAGGAGCACAAGCTGGAATTTCCTATACCTCTCCCAGTGCATCGTCTTTGACAGGGTTGGACACATCTCTCCCTCAAGAACTTCCTCTTTGATTTTGTACCACTAACAGGCTGTTTCCCAAAAATCCCAACTCTTCAAAAACTAGATGCAAAAGATGACAATACAGCCCAGGATGGAATAAAAGTGCAACACATCTTCCTTTATTTATAATGCTACATGATGTAAAGCCTACTTAGTCTTTTAAATAAAAAGCTGAAGTCATATTTTAGGAGAAAGAAAAGGTCTGCCTTGGTTGCCAGGACATTTTTCTGACAGCAAATGAATTGCTTTGTGAATTTGGGACAGGTAGGTCACCTCTTTTTCCCTACATTTATTAATATAAGTGAATAAAGGCATTTATCAATATCAAATGCTAAGACAGAAGGACTAAAAGATAATTTTCACTGCTACATTGCAAAATGGAAGGCAAAATGAAGGATGCCAAGTTAAACCATCAACAAATTAAAGAAGGAAATTAAGAACGGTGTGCTCAAGATCTCCAGTCCACTTAAGATGGTTCCATAGACTAAACAGAAGAAATATCAAAAGGGATCAGTTTTTTTGATTTATATCTTTCCATATATGCACAGTGGTAGACGCAAAGGGCAGAAATGAATACGGATATTTTTGCACTAGAGTTCCATTCCTAATAGCATTTTAACCTTCACAGCAATGAACTTCTTTACTGAAATTACATCACCACAGGGAGCCAAAACATATACATTGCAAAAAACTGCACTTAAAATTCTATGCAGGAAGACTTCCTGACACACCTTTGGTGTCACACCAAAGAACCAAAAGCACAATACAGCCGTCTGTGGAGCCCTACTGCTTATACAGTTTGCTTAAATTATTCAAAAACGGTAAGGTAGGAAACAAAGACTGGTTTAGAGAGCTTTTCATCCTATTTTCCTCATTAAGAGCACAGACAGTTGCTGTACCTTTGCAGAGTGAAGTTATATACAAATACTCTACAGAAAAGGCTCTAATTCTATTACATACTCAAGCAATGGAACAAGACCTTCCATCAACACATTAAACAGCGTCTTACTATGAACCTCAAGACTGTTCCTTACTTAGCAGTTGTGAGCAAGTTTTATTCCATTATGTAATACTGAAGAAATAAGTTGTCAGAAAGACATAATGAAGCTGCAGGGTAAAGGGTTTCCAGAACGCATGCTTCCTCGGTTACATACAAAGTAACTTGTAGGAAATCAGGTATGACAACTGAAGACGGAGATTGTTTACTGGCAAGATAAACCTAACATAATCCTAGATCTGTAACTTCCCAAGCCTGGAAACAGCAATTCAGTTTTCAAAAGCATGCATAATTGTTAATTAACATACTGTTCAAGACTCCCTCTATATAATCATTATTTAATAATTTCCACCTAGCAAGACTTTTAAACGTGAAGTGTATCTCCAGTCACCAGAAGGGAAAGGGCACGATCTCTTTCCCGATCTCAGCTCTCGTTGACTCACTTCTGGTTCACTGCTCTGTCTACTGCATCACGTATCCACATCGTCCCCGGCTCTATTTCTCAGTTGTTTCTTTCTCTTGGATAGCAACCCTTCATCACTGCTTCCCACCAATTAGCATCAACTCTTCATCTCAGGAATATATATTCGTGTCAATTTTACTTTGATCCTGTGATTTCTAGCGACAGAAGAAAAAGCCATCTGTCTACCAACAAAGAACCTTGACTACCAGGATGAAAGACTTCCCCAACCATAAGTAAGAGACAGCAATCCAGACTAAAAGCCAATATTCTGAAAAAACATGATACTTTAGACTTTTCATCTTCAAACAACTGCGAAATTTCCTAGACACTCAAAAGAGAAATATGGACTTTGAGCCCCAAAATGTGCACACAATTTCGGAGCTTCAAAAGCTTTATCACACAACATATTAATAAAACAACATCTGGTGTGTTGTTATCCTGTTATTACATCTCTTCAAAGATTTCAGAGATACAAAGGAGATTGGCCTCAACTCTCCTAGAACGCAGGTGTGCTTTTCAGAGTTCAGGCAGTCAAAGCATGTAAGCGAATATAAGGACCAAGTTTCCAGCAACTACAACTTGTGAGACTGTGATTAAAAATAACCCCTCGAAGTAAACCCTAGGAAATCTACCTCTCCGCCTTTTTATCCCACGTGTCCCACTTGCAGTTTTAAGGTAAAGAAGACAAGCAAATAGCATCAGGGTAGGCACTAGTACTGTCTCAGTGCTTGATAACAACATCCCACCTCTCGCTATCACGCTTCCAGAGTCACCTTAAAGGACATGGAAGATACCGAAAATTTTAAATGCGGGGCGAAATGCCCACTCGGGAGGGGGACTAGAACACAGGAGAGGACCTGCCTCACGGACTACACTCCTGAAAGGGGCGAGGAGGGCAAGACACCACAAGAGGGGGAGGGAGGAGAAGGGGCAGGTAGAGAGCGGGGATTCGCTCCCGCAGAGCGGCTCCGCCGCCGCCCGAGGGCCGGCACAGGGCGGAGGGGCAGCAGACAAAGCTGCCGGGCGGAGATGGCGGCACGGGGCGGGGAGCAGGCGACGGCAGCGCGGTGCCCCCCTCCCCTCCACGGTGGTCCCTGCGAGACCCGCCTGGAGGGAGAGCGGGTGCTCGGGGACTTCTGCCGAGCTTCCCACCTGCTTTGCCAGGAATCTGCTCAGCTCTGCGCTGCTCTTCTCGTTCCTGCGCGCCACCAACTCCAGCTGCTCCGCCAGGCGGAACCGCAAGTCCTCCGCCGCCATCCTCCTCTCCCCGCTCCTCCTGCTCCCGCGGCACGTGCGGGCGCGGCGCGGCGGTACCAACTTCCGCCCGGTTCCGTCACGGGAAGCGCAGCCCTGCCCCGCCCCCGCCCCGAACTACAGCTCCCGGCGTGCTCCGCGTCGAACTACAGTTCCCGGCGTGCGCCGCGCCCCCTAGCCGCGAGGTCCGTCCGGGAGTGGAGCGGGCGGTCTCTCTGGATCAGGGCGCTGGGAGCCCGCCTTCGCGCGGTTGCGTTGGCCCTGTGCTCTCCCTGTCCCGCTCCCTGCTTCCCAGAGAGCCAACTGCCGCTGGATCCGCCCGCCCGCGAGCCCTTTAAATCTGGGTCACGGTCCGGGTCGCGGAGGCAGCCGAGGGAGGGCGGGCGGGCAGCTCCGGCTCGGGCGGCAGGAGCGTTACGCCCGCGGGGCCCCCGCGCGGCTCGCGGGCGGTAACGATGTCCCTGCAGGGGTTCGGAAGCGGGATCGCCGGCAGCAGCAGCCGCCGGGATTGAACTTCGTGTTTCCCGGGAGCACCGCCGTAACTGCTTCGCCCACGCCCCGCCGCAGCAGCGGGGAACGGCACCAGGTAAGCGCGCGTGTGCCGTCCGGCGCTTCCCCGGCAGCGTCCTGCGGCCGCCGCAGCCTTCACAGCGCCGTCATCTCCGGGCTGGCGCAGGCGGGGCGACAGCGGCTAGCCCCGCCGGGGACAGCGCACGGCTTCCCGCTCCCGATGCCGGGCCGGGAATGGGGCGTGCGATCGGGGGCGGGGCGGGGCTGCGGGGGGCGGGGCAGTGGCCCAGGGGGCGGGGCGCGGCCGCCGCGCGCGCCGCGCTTTGGCGCCAACTGCACGGGCTGGGGGCGGGTCCCGGGTACGTAACGGCGGCGAGTGCGCGGCGCGGCTGCGGCCGTTGGCTGGAGCGGCCGCTGGCCCCGCCCCCACCCGGCCTGCGGCACCCGCGGCGGCGGCGGCGAGAGCTGCGGCGGTGGAGTCCGGTGAGTGCTCCGGCCCTGCCCTGCCGGGATCGCCGCATGGCTCGGCTCGGCACGGCACGGCTCGACGTGGCCATGCCCACCTCGGGCTACGCCGGCCCCTCCACTGCGGACACAGCCGCCCCGGGCCGCCGAGGGTTTTGGGGGCCGCGACAGAGGTCTCGAGCATTTCCGCCGTGGCGGGAATTGGGGCGGGCGGGAGTCCCTTCCCGCCCGTACAGGGAGGGCGAGGTCTGAGGAGTGAGCAAGGGCCGCTGCCTCTGAACTGCCTGGCCGCTGCTCAGCACTGCTCCGCTCCCACCCCCACCCCCCGCTGCCCCCCATCCTGCCCCCTCCTAATGTCCCATCCTCCTTCTCCACCCCGCCTGCCTCCGCTCGTTACTGGTTTGACTAGCGATATCAGACAAGGGGAAGTTGCTCTTAAATGATCAGTAGAGGAGAAATCGGGATTATCGAATCATTTTGTTTTGACTGGTTAAGATGCACTTTCAGGTAACCTGTTCATAGAATGCAGTGCTTCTTTTCATATCAGATTTTCTTTAGAGGAGCTATAAGATACAGCTAAATGACTTCAGAATGCTTATTTGAAGAACAGATAATTTCATACTTGAAAGTGCATTTTGTTCTCTCGTTGTAAGAGTTTTCTCATTCTGGTGTTGGATTTTATTGAAGAAGAAAGGCCACGGACAGCTCAGGTGTAAATGTCTTATTTCAAGGTGCTTCTGGTTTATGTTGTTGTTATTCTGAAATTGCCAGTTAATCAGTTCTCTTTGCTCTGATGTTTTACTCACAGATGGGGAAGCCATAGGGAGTTTGTATCATGGCAGCGGATGAGGATGGACTGGGACTGTTTGATATCCGCTACGGTGGTAAGATGTGTTGGATTACTTTCTGGATTGCAGGGAATTAATACAAACAGATTTATGAAAATAGATAGGTCCAAAAATAACTTAAAAATAAATTTAAAGTTGAGACAAATACTGGTAAGCTTCAACTGTAATTAAATGGCTGTGGCAGAGTATCATTTTAAGCCTCACCCCTAGTAAGTTTGTATTTAAAACCATAACTGTGCACTTTGGATTTCTGGAGTGTTTTGAGGGGGTGTCTGAATCGGTCTCTCCCCTGTGTTTCATGGTGTATAAGTTACTTAGTGAAGCTTGCATATGAACAGTTAGGGGAATTGCTCTTTTGTTTGCTGTTTGTAAGAGGCTATGTGTTATCATCCGGTGTAGTACCAGTAATCAAGGTGCTCCAGCGTTATTTCCAGCTCCGCAGTTGGTTGATTTGACACATATTTATGAGATTCCCAGCCTCAGAAGGACTGTGGATATTGACATGTTTCTTTATAGAAATAATGTTTGTTGCAGAACTAGAGAGGTTCGCATGGAGGAGATGACAGTCATAAGAGGCATTGGAAAAAGACATGAAGAGAGACTGAGGAGATTTAGATTAAAATACGTTTACAGAACCAGTTAGTGTGTGAGTAGATGGCAATACTAAAGCAAATTGTTTGAATTATGATACAGACTACTACAGTACTTTCTTTTTAGCAAGAGATGTTTCTTTTAACAGTAGTGGTTTTATCATATCAATTCTTTTGGTTTTTAGTTGTATAGCTTTTGTATTCAGTGTATTCTAGAAAACAATTTCATATTTAGATCAAGTTTATTTAATTTATAATTTTAAAATTTATTTGTACCTAAAGCCATATAATTTGCTTCGTGCACAGTTCTTGTATTTAGGAACTGATATTACAAGATTGTCTTCGCTCCCTGGTGACTAAAGATCTTTACTCCACAGTAGCAATAGATTACTGGATAAAATTCCTTTGTCTTTTACTAGTCTGTGCTATTACTTTTAGTATTCTCTACTGGTCTAGGATCACAGCTACACTTACTTTAGGGGAAAGGTAGAGGTTGGAGTTTACTAAATTATTTATTACTTTGGCCTTTTTTTTTTTTTTTTATTTTCATTGCTTTAGCTGAAGCTTCTCCCTTCAAGGAAGGTGACGACAGCTCAGTGGATATTTATGATGGCTTGGACAGCAGTTTGTCGGTTTCTGGTAGGTTGATTGTGTCTTGCTGTTTGGCTTGGAGCATTATAGTCTCTGCTTCTTAGGCTGATTTCCAGTAAAGCAAGTGGTTTTAGCTTTGAACTACTTGTTAAAATTCAAGACATATGTTAGACTGTATTAATGGAGCAGAGAATTCTTAGATCTATTAGCTGAATGAATGAAAGACGTTTTTCCTGTGATAATGGCTATTTTAAGAGGCTTGGGCTTGATATAGGACATTTTAGCTTGGAAAAAACACCTTTATTTTGTGTTTTTGTAAGCTTTTGGATCAGATCAAACAGACACTGATCACTAAATCCCTAGTGAGAGATCCAAAACATACTTCTTGTATGATACAGTATGTTCAGGAGACCCTTTTAACCTTTTATTTTCCAAATAATTTGACATGGTAATGTAAATTAATTTCCCTTCTTTGAAGGTAAGAAAAAAATGAACCCAGCATGTTCTTTTTTAGGAACCTTAATGTACTGTTCACTGGAAGGCTGTTTCTGATATTTAAGCAATTATTTCTCTACTGACCTTACTGCTGTAAGACCATTGAATTTTTATGGGAGAACTATACCCTACAGACATAAAGCATCTATATATCTTCCTTGCTTTGCATTTTGCATTTCTTAAGTCAGTATTTCACATATGGAGATGTGTTGTTTAGTAAATGTAAAAGCCAGAAGAAGGAATAAAAATGCAGTGAAAACAGTCTATGTAGTCCAGCTCTGAAGGACCTTGTTTTTTTTGAAGAGAGGAGCGGTGAGATTTTTGCTCTGTACGGATAAGATGTTGTTTGTATGTCCTCTTGCAGTGTGGTGGTAATACTTTTTGCATTATGGTATTGTCCAAAGGATTGGAGCACAGCTTGGATAGCTAACTTCATTTATTTCTCTGCAAATGAATCTGTATTTCAGAGGTGTCATAACCCAGGTCTTGTCAGTTATGCATATTTGCTGAACAGAGCACACAGGCTGATTTGAGGAAAAAGCACTGTTATCTAAATAATTGGGATGCTTGGGTGTTGGGTTATTGGTTGGTTTTGGTTTTTTCATTTCACTTATGGACAACTATCTCAAGAAATCTCGGTGTATGTTATTGCAACATGATATGTCATAAGCATCTAATAGTTCTTTATTTTGTGTGTTGTTACCTTGTGAGTACAAAAAGTAAAAACAAAATACACAGGCAGCATAGAACAGCGTACCTAATGCAACATGACTAGAAAAATACCTTTATCCTTATGTAATTAATTTTCTTTATACAGACAATTTTGCTCCAAGTTCTACTCCATCTAGAATCAGCTTCAATTTATTTGATGAGATATTAATTGAAGAAGGGACTGCAAAGAAAGCATCCTACGATGAGGTATGTATTAATGTAGAAAAAAATCTGTTTTGGGGTATTTTTTTGTTCCAAGTTTTCTTGTGTGAAACACAGAAAATGTTGTCAGCATGCTCACATTGTTGTTAAATAGGCAAACCGTTTTTAAATAAATAAAAACAAGGCTGTGCTAATAAACTGTTATGTCAACAAGCCCATTAGAATAAGTGAATCTGTCACTCTGTAACATGGTCCCTTCTCACGTAGCATCCTTTGCACGCAGTTTATGTATCAGCTACATTATGGGAAAATGTATTGTAATTTCCCTCTAGTCAAGTACCTGTTCAGATGTCTCATACAAAGCTAGTCTTGACATTGCTCCCAGCAAATTTTACCAGAGTAAAGCAGACAGGTCATGGATTTATCTTAAATTCTTTCCTTGAGACTGAGAATAGCCATTTGCTTCTAGCAAATCAGCAGAACACTCACTTCTGGGGCACCACCTCTTCTGGCCCATAAGACACATTTAAACGGCGTAAAAGGGGCAGACATCCATAGATGTTAAAAGAAGCAGGAGCAAAACATCCAGGAGTCTACTGAGTGATGTCACTTGGAAAGTTTGAGAGCAGTTGACTGAATGGAAGTTGTCCATTCTTCTGTGAAAGCTTTGTCCCTATCTAATTTTAAAGAAGAGCTCATGCCAAATTTATTTTATTTAATTTTGTGATCCTAACAGGATCATGTCCTTTGCAGCCCAAGTTTGTTTGTAGTAACTTTTTGTTGTGTTTTTCCTTATCTGTTTCGTGTTACATAAAATCTGAGAAGCAAGTCCCCATCTATTTGGCGCTCAGAACTCCTGCTCCTTGATAATGATGTCATTAATTTCACAGTAATATGACTTCCTGTTATTCTTTATTACTGTTAGGCAAGCAGGCATAGATTTCCTCTTGTCGGAGTGTTTGTGGTGGTTTAGAGACCTGCATACCAATTGGAGCCTTTTGTTTAAATATGGCTTTAATATGTTACTTTTGGTTAAAAAGCAGAGCTGTGTAATATGCAGTAGTGTTAACTAACTATAAATGTAGAGATATAAGTTTTCTCTATAATTAACATTTTCTGCACTTCTGTGTTGTGAATTCTTCTCTCTTTGACAGTTGCAGGCTGAATATGAAAAATGTCAGCAGCAAATTAAAGAGTTGATGAAGAAATTTAAAGAAATACAGGCACAGGTACTGTAGTTCAAAGGGAAACGTGGTCAAGATTTATGTAAAGAAAATTGAATGTTGCTTTGAGAAGGCAATTTCATGCTTTCCAGACTTGATCCATGTGTGGTTGGTAGAGCAGCCCTATAGGTGCTAGGAGCTTGGTCTGCCTAGGATAGTTGTTGGGATAGCCTACTGACAAAATCAGTAGGGACATTTGTTTGTTTCATGATGTTGGGTGCAGTAAGACTTTATTTGCTTAAAAGCTGTATTCCATCTTCTTAATTAGAAAATAAGCATGTCAAATGAATAGTTGTCAGAAAGGTATCCAGTATTCTTGTTTTTTTAATGCACTAGGGAGGGGGTTGCAAAGGTGCTTGAGCTATCACTAGAACTGGAAGAGGATGTCTGTGTTGCTTTGGACATAGTGCCTTTTTGATAAATCTGAACTGCTCTTCAGCTTGAGCTAGTGTTCCCATGCTGTGCCATTCTACAGAGATAGATTATTTGAGGCAATTCTGCAATGTGCTCTACTGTGTATTACAGATAAGTCCTAAAGGTTTTATGCTTTGCAATGGTAAACAGCTGCTGCCCTGTGATACTTCTGTATTGTTTTCTGCAAAACTTGTCCACCTTTCTGAGCAGGCTTTGCTGAGGACAATTAACAAGTGAAAGGACTATCTTCAGGATTGACAGTTATGGTTCTAGAACATCATATCTAGAAATTTTAGAATGATAGAACACCCAAAGTTGATTTTGATACCTTGAAAGGAATACAATTACCCTATTTCTGCGAGAGTGCTTAAAAGCTACATCTCTCATTTGACATAGTGACCAAGAAAGCAATAAATCGTGTAAGACATTTTAAATAATGACCAGGAACACAAACATGAGCGTAAACGTGAGTGATGTTAAAAAAAAAACAAACACAAACTTCTTTGGATCTCAGTAATTCTGACTTCTCCAAAAGAGTTTGTCAACATCCTACTGTCAGTTTGCAAAGGGTGGGATATTTTTCTAGTGGTTGATTTGCACTGTTTTTCATTACGTGTTTGGATACCCAAGCTAATTCTTGTTTTTTCTCTTCTTCTCTCTTTTGCTGTCTGTTTTGTATACATTTAAAATAGAATGTCATTCTACAGAATGAAAACCAAGCCCTCAAAAAGAATATTTCAGCCCTTATCAAAACAGCAAGAGTGGAAATTAACCGTAAGGATGAAGAAATCAGTCATCTCCATCAAAGGTACAAATAGACAGTGGAACTGAAAACATAGTTTTTGTTTGATCATGTTTATATACTTGTTAGAAATTTTTGTGTGTATTTAAAAAAAAAAATGAAAAAAACCCATTACTCAGTAAATAATTGTGTGGTTTAAAATTATTACAATCAGAGGAAATATGTAAAGATCTTCTTTGCCTGATGAGATCTTTGGTTTCTAATTAAGAACCATAAAGGAATCCAAAGGCTGACCATTCACATGAATGTTTCAAAGGAGATACTATCTTACACAGTTCAGCTTCAAAACTGGTCTGGTTTATGGCCTCAGACGTGAATTCCATGCAACTTTTCAGACAACAAGTGAAAGTAAATAGATTATATAATGTTTTTATGTCAAGATAGGAAATCCCTGTCTCCAGTGGTGGAGGATAGCAACTAGAGAATTCTTGGTTATTTTTGTGTACTACTGGTCTTACTGCAAGGACTTGAAAACAGTAGAGTATGGATGGGAGAGTAGCTGAGAGTATGGCCTTTGAACCACATGAATCCAGAGCAGGTGTCCAAGATACAGGACCCCTAGCTTGTCACAAGATCACCTGCTTGTCACTTGTGTGACATCAGCCACATCATTGGTTTGTTTGTATTTTAGTTTGACCATTTGATATTTTCTTGCACCAAAAGGTGTCATAAAGAAGGTTCATTTGACACTACTGTGCTAAAGGCTATAAGCATATTAGCTGCAATTATTTTTTTCTAACTACTGAAAATTACCACACACTATCTGATGGAGGTCAGGAGGTTTTAACTTGTGTAATTCTTTCAGGTGATTGGCTTTGACACAATAGTTGTCATTTTCACACACTTGAGTGCAGTATTCTGAGTTTTAAATTACATTGTTTGGAAAATACTTAATTGTTTTGAATATTTAACCTCATTAAATACTTTACAAGTTACATTGCAGTATAATCTGATGGTGATTAAAATTTATGAACAAGGTATTTGGTCTAAGTATTTTGGAAACATCCATCCTGGAAAATTGTGGGTAAAGTAGCACTTTGAGATCTTAGAAACATGCCATGCCTGCTGCATGGTTTATAATAAATTACCTTATCTTAAACAATGCACCTGTCTGTGAAGACTATTTCAAAGTTAATATCTCTGAGGGAGTTGTTAGTGCTTATCTAAAAAAATCCCCAAAACCCAACTACTAGAAAAATCCCACAACACCAAATGAACACGACTTGGATACAGCTACATTAATCAAACATGTATATAGATTTAATAACCAGCCTAAAGCACAGCAAAAACTTATCAGTTTCAGTGAAATAGAAATATAAAAAGGGGTTTTGTGTTCCAACAGCTGCAGCATTGTTTGTGTTCAACCCTCAGTTCACATCACAATGTCACATTTTTGGAGTAGAACCAGTTGTAAGCTGTTCATTTCAAATTTAAATTTACTGTATTGGCCCATAGGAAATGTTCAGTTTTATAAATCAAAACCAACCCCATTTTGTATTGGAGAAAAATATGGAATTATTTTACACTTGCATTGAATCCTTATGACTGGATGCTGAATCATCGTAGAATTTCAGGCCAAAACTAAATGTCTGTGTAGCAGCCACTTCATCTTTGACTCTAAAATGGAGCCAGACATTTCATGGTTTACTGCCATCATTTGTTGGTGTAACTTTTACTTCTGTTTCCTTCTGTATGAATTAGACACTATCATTCTTTCTATGTAGTGGAGAGTATATAAGAAGGTTGACATTGTCTTTAATCACGTTATTTTAATGAAATGTTTTGTTGAATATGGTAGAAAAGTGTCTGTTTCTTTTTTGGGTTTTGTTGTGGGGGGGGTTGGGGTTGTTTTTTTTAGAAGTGAGGTAACTGATGCATTCATCAGTAAGGAGTAGAAGTTTAGGCCATACAGGCTACATGTGCCCTTTTTAAATTGATTTTTTTAAATTATTTTTAATATGATGACCTTTCAGCAGTAGCATGTGGCCTTGATAAGGCTTGATTATCTTAATTTACTTCTTGTTTTCTGTAGCTTGCAGCAACTTCCAAGCATGGTAGTATATTTGCTTAGTGGGTAGAGTGAGGACAGTCACATTATACCTATTCTTTTGGTTGCCAGTTTAACAAATAGTAAACAATTGAATTGCTGGGTTTTAAATTATTATTATTTTAAATCACTAATGCTGCAAAGAACAACTTTTTTTTTTCCTGGAGGGAAACTCTTTGTAATGCTGGGCAATGAAATACTAATTAGAGTTACTGAAATGGTTAGTTAGGCCCACTACAGCATTTTTCCACAAATCTTGCCTTTTCTTTAGATGAATTTCCTTTGGAAAATATGTGTATAAATTATATTCTTTTGTTGTGTGCTAATGGAAATGATTGAATTTCCATTTTTCCTCTCATTTTTTTTCCAAATTGAAACTGAAAGTGTTAACAATTTTTAGAGATATATGGATTCATTTCAGTTCAGCTTTAGTTACATATAAATAAATTCAAAAATAACATAAACAACTTTTTTTCTTTTCATAAACAGGCTAGCAGAATTTCCCAATCATCGAAGTATTTTCACCAGAACATACCTTCCAGGATCAGCTAAACCAAACGATTCCAAATTCAGACTTTCTGATTTAGGTGACAGTATAAAGATGGAACATAGAATGAAAACTGACTGTTCAAAAGATACATACCACACTTACTCAGCTTATAATGCAGACACTGGGAAGTCTGGCTCTGAAAAAAGTAACACTCCATATTTGCTGAGATACCCTCCTGAAGAGCTCTGCAGTGATGATACTCGTATGTGTCCACTGAGCTATGACCATGCCTCCAACAAGGATAACAGAAAGGAAAGAAAAGACATTAAAAGTAATGAACAGTGCAGTAGGGGAAATGTCGGCAAATACAAAAGAGAAGTACATCAGAGCACTGGAAATGATGGTGACAGTGAAGAGGGGAATTCAGATCTTCAACAGAAGCTGAAAACCCTTTCAGAGAAGGCTAGTAAAAATGAGTTGCAGCAAAAAAGTCAGAGCATCAAACTCAAATGTAGTCCAAGTGTAGAAAGAAGAGTAGAAAGGGGTGTTTCTTCCTGGGAGAAACAAACAGCTGGTAAAGACAGATTTCAAACAAGAGGTGAATTGTATGCTGATGAGAGATTACAAAATGCATTAAAAAAAGACATTAAAACACATGATAAAGGAGAAAAGCATGCTGGCCAAAAAAATAAACCAAATGAAAAGCTGCAAGGACATCCAAGGAGGTCTGGAAGAGGGAGCAGTCCACACTCAAAGAATGAACATTCAAAGAGTCTTCATGAATCACGTAAATGTCGTCTGGAAGAGTCTAGAAAAGTAAAACATATTGACAGCAAGAGAGACAGGGGAATGGATGATCATACCTCTCGAGAAGGAAGAACTTCACCTTCTAATTCCAACAGCAGAGAGCATAAATATGCACGCTTGAAGGAAAGCAGTAGTAGATATGAATGGGAAACAGCACATTCCAAATCAGAAAGACACAGAACTGAAGAAAAAAGGAAAAGAGAAAGAGAGGATCAGGATGAAAATAGGCATTTTAGAAATGAAAAAAAACTTGCAAAAAAATTTTCTCACCAGTCTGTAAAAGACTCCAAGAAAGGTACAAATGTTACAAAAAGTGAGAGAAACAAATTCTATAAGCTGGAAGAAACATCCACAGTAGCAGATAGCTTAAAAGACCATAAAGTTCCCAAAACTAAAGATAACCACACTGGGACAAAAAACAAAGACTTAAAACTTAGTTTTATGGAAAAGCTAAATTTAACTCTTTCTCCTAATAAGAAACAATGTCTCTCTGCAACAGATGGACTTAAAACACCTTTTCGAAAGGCCGCTGATGAGAGAGGAACAGAGCTCACAGTGCAAGCACAACTCTTGCATTCTACCCACCCTGTAGGCTGTGATCCCACGGAGCAAACTCTGCAAGTTCTGGATGGTGAAGCTCAGAGCAACATGGAACCAGCACTCCCTGTTTCTGTCAGTTCTGAAAATGAAGCCTCGAAAGTCACAGCAGCAGATCCAGCACAGTCTGCAATGCTGCCAGCAGGGGCAACTGATGAACCCATCTCAGAAACCTTACCAGAAGCAGAAGTGGGTCAGGTACAGCCCCAAGTCTTGCCAGGAGCAGCAGAGGTGCTGGTTCCTGATGTGGTGCAGGCTGACACGTTGTCAGGAGCTGCAGAGGCTTGTGATCTGGTTGAATCAGAAGTCTCAGTAACAGCAGTGGCAGTGATGGGGCTGAACCACCCTGTATCTTTGCCCTTGGAGGTGACAGGGAGTGTGACAGAGTGTGAAAACTTGCCTGGGACAGGGGTGGGTGTGATGCAGGATGATAATGTACCAGCACCAGAAGTCACACAACCTGAACCTGTCAGTGAAAGTATGGGAGCCCTTCCAGAGTCAGCAGCAGGGAAGAAAGAGGAAGATGAAATATGGCTAGCTGCTGACATAGAAAGCTCTGCAGACCAATGTGGCTCTCAAAATGTTGTCTTAGATGAATCAGAAGCCAGAAGTTCTGGTGACGTGAAGTCCTCTGATGTTGCAGATGGTATCAGTGAAACAAAACTAGACTCTTTAATGCGAGTGATGAGGGATGATGGTAACTTGGCTGCAGAAAGTGCTAAGTATCCCACTGAGGAAAAGGAGATCTGCAAAAGTAGTATGAGTACATCCCAGTCACTGGACAGAACTATGATAACTGATAGGGATGAACCACTGGTTGATCAAAATGCTTGTGATCTAGAGACAGACCTAGCTGATATCAGTACAGCAACAGCATCTTCTCTCAGTGGTGAGATGTGTCCTGTAACTAAAGAGAGGGAAACTAACCCAATTCCTGTTGATGATGACAGCTCAATACTGAGCATTGATCTCAATCACTTGAGGTATATTCCGAAGGCAATCAGCCCATTGAACAGTCCAGTGCGCCCTTTGACTAAACCAGTAAAGATGGAAAGTCCCTGTAAAGGCCTTGTGAAGACTTATAACAAAGGTATTTGTATGTGTATGTTCTAATTTCTTTTCTACATTAAGGCTTAGAAGATCCACTCGTGGAAAGCAGAAATTACTTTTTTGAACTCCTTTCTCAAAAATATAAATTGTTTCTTCTTAAACTGCATATGTTTCTGTGGTCCCTTTTTTTTGTAGTGGAACCACTCAATGTTGCGGCCAAGACTGTAGCCATTTGAATATTCACGCTGTAAAAATTGGAGCTAGTCACTACTGACAGATGACTGGTTGAAATAAGAATTTTGTATTAACTTATTAAAAATGCATATAGGTTTCTTAATTTTACCTAGTTTTGAGTAGATCTTGTTAGGTTTTTCTCTGAAATTATGGAGGCAAAAGTTACTTAGGATCATGTTCTTTCAAATATTTGTGAGAAAACTGAAGAGAGTATCTGAGAGTAGCTTGGAAGTTTAAATTTCTTACTGGAAGAGGAACGGTAGGGTGGCATTGAAATCTGTTTTCTTATGTTTCAGACCATAATCCTTTGCAGGATTGTTAAAACATTAATAGGTAACTTGTTCTCATTGTGTTTTCATTGTGAAACTGTTCAAAGAAAAGCCAGATATTGTATATAAATGTTAGTCCATAATTATGTGACAGTTATAATTTAGCTTGTGCAGAGTTCAGAGAACTTGTTAAACTAAATGGAAAGAAATTCAAAACTGATGGAAACTGCTATATTTTTCTGTTTTCAGTTGATGTATTTTTGAGATAATTCATGTGTTTGGTGAAATGCTGAGGTCCTTTAAAGCTCAAAATTTGCTCAAAATAAAGTTCAGTTTGCCCTTTAAAACTCAAAAAAAATCCGTTAAACTAGCAGCTGCTGAAGCAAACCACCCAAACTTGTTATAGCTCAAACTTCCTGCCATTTTCAAACAAACAGGTCTGAACAGTCAGTTTACAGAGAAAAAAAATCTGTTTAATAATTGTATTCTTTATGATGATTAACAAACTGTTTTTCTTTTATAGATTTAATTCCTGAAAGTACGGTTGTCATCTGTCCATCAAAGAATTTGTCAAAGGAGGTAAACAAAGAAAATCAAAAGCCTGTTAGCATGTCTGATGAACACTTAGAGGTGGAGTCTCAACTAAGTATCTCTTCAGATGAAATAGAAGAAGGAGAAATTGTAAGTAGCGATGAAGATGAAGAAGAATCTAAACCAGAAAGAGGCTCTCAAAATACAGAAAAGTCAGGACCAAAAGCTTCTTCTGAGACACGAAATTTGACCAGCAGTCCACAGAATCAAAATAGCAAAACTGTGCGTTGCAATGAAGATAGTAGAAAATTTGTTTCTGTGAAAGTAAGCACAAAGAAGAACGGAGAGAGGCATAAAGGTCAGACTTTCAAAGTCAGATCTTCAAGGGATATTAAGAAGAACAAAACTGTGAGCATTGCTTGTCTTGAAAAAATAGTTCATGTTATTGTTGAACCTTCAAATATACAAGAAATCATGCAGATGCTAAGAGCTGTACGAAAACAGATGAGGAAAAGTTACATGAAGTTCAAGGTACACTTCCCAGTTCAGCATTTTCACAGAATTATAGAATCTGGGATCATAAATTTTACAGCATTAATAAGATACTTGAACTTTTCCAAGATGTGTACCTTAGGCGATACATTAAAATTGAATATCTGTGATATTATAGAGTCCAAACTTAAAAAAGTTAAAAAGAATGCAATAGTGGACCGTCTTTTTGAACAGCAAGTGTCAGATATGAAAAAACAGTTGTGGAAATTTGTAGATGAACAGCTTGATTACTTATTTGAAAAGATAAGGAGAATTATAATAAAGCTATGTGATGTGGGAAATGGGAGTGAGGAGGGTAAGTTTGAAAGGGCAGGAGAGCAAAACCACAAGATTAAAAATGATGTGCAGAGATCAAGAAAGAAGTCCCTGAAAGCCAGTTCTCAAAAGCCTGAAGAATATATCATTTCAAAGCAGATTGTGGATTATCAACAACCTAAGTGTCACCATGAGAAAAATAAAACAGGTGCACCAAAAACTGCCTTTACAAAATGTCTTAACTCCATTGATAACACAAGGAATTCTCAAACAAAAGTGCACCTCTCTAAAGAGAATAATTTGCAAGGCACTCTTACTCCATTGAAGGCTGTAAAATATGAAAAGGAAGGATTCCAGCTATCCAGAGATGCTAACAAGTCTGATCTTAGTTATGAGCTTCTCACAGAACAACAAACATCCAGTCTTACATTTAATCTTGTAAGTGATGCTCAAATGGGTGAAATTTTCAAAAGCTTATTACAAGGTTCCGATCTCTTGGAAAAAAATGGTGGCAATATCAACAGAAATGAATGTGAATTCAGGACTCCAGAAAAACAGTTTTTAGGCAGTCATAAATGCAGAGGTAATGCTGCGGAATTGGGGCAGGAGATTGCTCCAAAGGAGGCATGTGTGGAATCTAAACCAGAACAGGATATTAACTGGACTGTTGTTTCACCTGTAAGAGCTCCCTCATTAGCATCCAGGACTCATATGCCTGTTGATCCAGATGTACTGGATGAGAGCTGTATGTTTGAGGTTTCTGCAAATGCAGCTTCATGCAAAGAAGATGAATGCAATTTACAGAAGAATAAATTGTGTGTTTCTTCTATCCTCCTTGAAGATTTGGCTGTTTCTTTAACTATTCCATCACCTTTGAAATCAGATGCTCACCTCAGCTTCCTGAAACCTGAGAATAATTCTGGCTCAACTCCTGAGGGTGTTGTCAGTGCACATTACAGTGAAGATGCGCTTCTTGGAGAGGAGGATGCCACTGAGCAAGACATTCATTTGGCCTTAGAATCGGATAACTCTAGCAGTAAATCAAGTTGTTCATCATCGTGGACAAGTCGGCCTGTTGCTCCCAGTTTTCAGTGTCGCCCCAGCCTTCCAATGCAAGCAGTAATCATGGAGAAATCCAACGATCATTTTATTGTAAAGATTAGGCGTGCAATGCCATCTGCCTCACCAGCATCTGATCACTTGGCTTCAGTGAAGGAGGTGCAGGCATCCTCAACAAAGATTGGAAAAGAAGAAATAAGAACTGGGGGAAAAGAAAGGGGCAGTCAGAGTGCAACAGCAGCCACTGTGAAAGAAACTGTCAAACCAGATGTGGTTGAGATGGATCAGTTGCCTCATGTCTGGGCTGAACACGAACAAAATCGTGCCTTACCTCAGGTTCCGAAGGAGTCACATAATAGCGTTGGAAAGGAAGAAACTACAGGGTTGCTTGGACCCTCAAACACAGAGAGCTGCGACACTAAAAGCCCAGATAAAAGCTCTGAGCAATCTGAGGCACACAAGTTGAAAGTATCCAAAAATATAAATGAAATGCATGTTAGATCTCAAGCTTCTTTTCCTGCTGAATGCAGCATGAAGTCATACATAACCTTAGCAGACAGTATTGTCAGTGGAACTTCATGTCATGCAGTGGAATCCAGAGCAGATAATGGGACACAGGCAACTTCCACAGGAAACCCAGAAGTCAGTGATAAAAAGGAAGAACTTAAAGAGTGCTTCGATGAATCTATAGACTTAACAGAAGAGCTTTCCAATGAAACTGTAGCAGGCAAATGTAATCCTGAAATAAACCCCACTTCAAAGACTGGTGGAGGGTGCCAGATAAGTATAGATGATAAAACAAGTAAAAAGAGGAAAAAGGAGGCTGTCAGAGATAATTCCAACGCAAAAAGGCAACGAAAAGAAACTGACTCGGGAGGTGAGGGGAGCAATGAAAGTGATGTCAAGTCTGAAGAAATAAATTCACCACCCCAACAATGCTCCAATAAGAAGAATGAGCTGCAGCAGAACAAAGACTCTTCTCCTTTGGTTTCGTCTCCATCGTCACCTAGCCTGTATGCCAAAAACATCATTAAAAAGAAGGGAGAGGTAGTAGTTTCCTGGACAAGGTAATTTCTGGTTTGATTCGTTTGATTGGCTTAGTTTTGTTTTTTTTTAAACTAAGTGATATACTGGAAAGAGGGAAGACAAGGATATTTAGCCAATGACTGAAGTTATTTAGTAACTCTACATCCTGCTGTGAATAGTGGAGTGGGAGCCTCCTATCTATGCAGGATAGCTCTGTGAGATTGATGTCCATCACTTACCCAGATCTCCCAAAGCAAGTGTCCTCTTTACCTTGTTTTTTAAAGCTTACATGCCTTAACAAATAACAAGACCTACTGTATTGCACTGTCTGTACTTTTTATTTCCCCTGCCCATATTTTTACCGTCCAAAAATTCCAGCCACGCTTGGTAGGGGATGGAGGTCTTTGATTTCCTCCACTTAGAAGACATGAGAGCAGTTTTTTGTTTTGGGGTCTAGGCTGCTCAATCTGCAGAAATGTACCAGTCAACAATTCAACCCATATATTCCAATTAGAAGGATGTGGGTGATAAATGACTGTATGTGTTGAAAATGCATGCAAAATTATTGTGGTGTATTCTTACTTTTAAGAAACTATAGTTGGCAGGTTTTGCTATTCTTGCTACAACTCAATACAATCGGTGCTTTATAAAGGGCTTCTAAAATTTTCAGAACAGGCTTTTCTAAACTATAGTTCAGATATGAAGTAAGTTTCTAGGTAGCATTTTGAAAGAAAATTAACTCCTTCGTGGAAAAAAAGACAGCAAAAGCTAATTTGATTTTTAATGTACAAACCAATGAGGTAGGAAGAGACTGTTACAGTTTTCCTCAGGAATATGACTAGGTTTTCAGTGTCACAGTTTTTGTGTCTTAGAACAATACCTAAAAAAACCCAACTTTATTTAAATAAGTAGTCATTACATTTTTCCTTGAAATGGAAGAAATTAAGTATCATTTATTGGAATGTGACAGCTTTCAACCGAATATAATGACTGTGTCTATACGTTTTGCCTAAATTCGTTAATGAGACAAACAGCAAATCGGTGACGCATATTAAAGAATTGACCTCCTGGTTCTTTATTCTCATGTGAACACTAGATGTGCTCTGAGTATGTTTGTTACAGTAAGCCACTTAGAGAAGTCAAACACCTCTCTGGTTAATCTTTGAATGGCAGCAGGCCATAGGTGAAAGCTGCTGTTCAGCCTTGCAAACTGAGGCAAGTCCACCTGGAACCACTGACCCCTATTGAATTTATGAGTTCCTTTCAATTCCAGTTTAAGTGCCTGCTTTAGAATCTTAAAACTCTTCGACTTTGGCTTGGTGCTAACTCTATTATAATAATCCTGCCGTTCTTATTTGTGGAGCATGATCTCCACTACTTCTTGTTTGTACTAACTCTTGTTTCTCTGTGCTGGTAGAGGAGAGGATGCTCTGTAAATTCATTGCTGCTGTTTTAACTGGTTTTCTGTGGTTTGGATATACTCAAAACTTTTTATATGCCTGTATGTATTATTTTATTTGTGTGCATGTACACAGCTATGTGTATTAATATTTTAAAAATGCATTTTTGTTATAGAAATGATGACCGAGAAATTTTACTGGAATGTCAGAGAAAAGGACCATCAAGCAAAACCTTTGTTTCCTTGGCCACTAGGCTCAACAAAAGCCCAAATCAGGTAGGTGATATCGTTCTTATATTTGATAACAGCAATGGCCTACGTTTACAATTGCAGTTGAACAAAAATCTCTGGAGGTCTTCTGCACATTTGAAGTTGTCTTTTCCTCATGTCTTCTCTTAAGGGGGTTCTTGGAAAAATAAGAATCTTAGATTCTCCCAGTTGTGACTTAAAAATATACGTTATAGAAATATTATGGTCCAGGGGTTCCGTAGTACCTGTTTGATTGATACCACTTATAAGCCAGGAACAACAGGATTGTTTATTGTTGGATCAGCTCTTAGATAAAGAAAGAAAATTTGGAGAGGTTCAAAGCCTTTGCACACATTTAATAAATTAGAAAAGTATTAAAATTAGAGCTGAAAAAAAAAGTACCAGGATTGTGCAGAAAGGGCATTTTTTTAATGAAAATGCCTTTTTTTATGCACTTTTTAATTATGAAATTTCAAAAGACATAGGCGTCAAATTGATGTAGAATATTTTCAGAGGGGTTTACATATAGCTTTGTACATGTCTTGAATGGCTCTCTTAATCTGTATCCTGCAAATCTAACAAGGGAGAAAACCTCCATTTGACTAAGTTAGGAAATCCTGCATGCTTGGGATTTGGCTTTTAGGATGTTGTATTGTGTGGTTACAGGGTCTTTGGGAGGTTTAGAAACTGTTGGGGTGGCTGGTTGGATAAAACAGTGTCATCTGTGCCTTTGTACCACTCTTCCCAGTTAGCTGTTTGGTGGATAGTCCATATGCTATAGCAATATGCATGTAGCAGTAAGAAATACTAACTTAGAGTTGAATGAGTTCTCTATGTAAGGTGTAGCTATGCTAAACAAAAAGATGCTTGACTCTTGTCTACAGACCAGTTTTGTAAAATCCCTAGTAGGAACATTACTCCATAATGAGCTGTAAATGCCTGAAGCAACAGTTATACAAGAGGGTAGAAGATAACCAATAAACTTTGCTTTTTGTGGAGTACAGAATAAGCTTTTGTCCTTACATTTGAATCTTACACACGTATACCTGCAAAATTCTAGGCTCATTGACTTTGAGGCCTTCATTTTTTAACTCCTTCTTGTAGGGAAACCTATGTTAAACCAGTAGTTAGGCTCCAGGTTAACCACAGAGAACTAGAGCCATTTCAGGTGTCAAAGGTATAGGAAGACTTCCTAGATCCAGTTAATCTGTTAATAATGGTGCTCTTACAATTTTCCTACTAAATTGGAAGCAAATAAAATAGTGGTGGTCTCAAAACACTTTATGCTGTCAGATGAATCTGTCTTGGTAGATATGAAAATCTGAGGCCTTAACGGTATGTCTGTTTTTTGTCTCCATTAGGTTTCAGAAAGATTCAAGCAGTTAATGAAGCTGTTCAAGAAATCCAAGTGCAAGTAAAGTCACACCAAGTTGCCTCATGATTACAGGGCTTACTTGCTGTTACCTACAACGATGAACCACAACCACTGCATTCAGGCAATGGGATTACTGACAGATATCCAAGCCAGAATACTAAATTTGGTAAATCTGGTGCACTATTCATTATTTACTTGTCTGTGTTTCCTCTGAAGTTCTTTAACAGAGTAACACAGCGGGAACTTCACAAACAAAGCGACCAGGAAAGAATGGGCTCATACAAATGGAGCAGCATCATTTCAAGGGGGTGACATCTCCAGTTGGTTAATTTTGTTCTGTAAGCAGAGATAAGGGTGTGCAGTCAAGTCAAAGTGGTGGCTTTTGCTTCGATTGCCAGAGTACTGCACTGGTTGATGTCAAACTGTGATCTTAAAAAGTTAGAGTGGTTTGGAATCAAATTGGTAGATAATCCTGGAAAATGACAGGTGTGTCATCCTGGTTACCTTGGAACGTATTTTAAGAAGTGAGGCCTTTTTCTTTTAAAATAAGACAGGGCAGTGATAGCAATGATTCCAAAAGCTGCTTATCTAATAATTGAATTCTGATGCTCAGGAATAGGTGGATCTTGCTGCTTGTTCTTAACAAACATTTGTGACAATTGTTTACTTATTGGAGATTTAAATCTAACTAAATTTGTTGTCAGAATAGTCAGTTTGCAGAGTAGCATAAATGTTATTTTACATGAACGCTACGCTGCAAAGCCCATTATGTTTTACTGCTCCAAATTACATCTGGGAGAGGTACTTAATTTAGGTCTTCAACGTAATGAACATTCTGTTCTATTAAAAAAAAAATAAAATTGAGAAGTGATTTTCTTTTAAAAATTAATTTAAAAACAGACCTTTACAGTTTTATAGAATGTGACTTTATACTTACTAACCAGAGCAAAACTTCCATAAAAACAAGCTGTTTCAAAAGCTTGTCAACTTGGCATGTTTTGACAGCAATTGTATCTATCTTTACAAATTGTTTAGTGTATTAAAAATTCATTATGTTCTATTTTAAGGAGTTTGTTATAACTGTTTCTAGTTTTACTAGAACATACCTAAAGAGTGTGTGTGTGTGTGTGTATATATATATGTGTATATATATATATATACACACATCTCATACGTATTGCTGTTTTATCCCAAATTTCTAAAAGGATTATTTTAATTCTCCCTGAGAAACATTCCTGGAAGTTTGCAAATGTTTTTGTTTTATAAATTCATTGATTTTTGAGGTTTTATTCTTTATTGAGGATCAGAACTACTGTAGTCTTTATTCAGTCAGAGTGTCTGCTGAATTTAGTTAGACTTCATTTAAGAGCCCCACCTAAGTGCATTGCCTTTCAACTTGGATTGAATTGGCTCTTTTTCAGAATCCAATGACTATTTCTTCAGTGTCAGCATGTTTTTTTTGCTCCCTCTACCAACTAATGGGGCAGACTTCTCTTTCTAATAAACTGTCATATAATTTGTCAGTGATGATGTCAGTAACCCCTTTGGAGTATTGTAAATGTGACCTGTGGAATGGATTGTTGTGCTGCCAAACAGTGCATTGTCTTCATTTTAGGCAGTGCTCTGGAAATTGTTACAAGGAATGACTTAAGTAGGTGATGATGTCAGTTCTGGCAGTCTTCCATCTTACTTGCTTCCTTCTAAAATGTTTGCTTTTGATGATCAAATCTCACCTTCCATGCTATGCTGGCAGTGCCTGGTGATTTCAGGGGGGATTGGTGTACCTACCCATGCTTGTTCATAACAAACAGTTAAGTGACAGTTGTTTATTAATTGGAGATTTAAATCTAGCTGAAACTGTTTTCAGAATAGTCAGTTTGCAGAGCACTGTTCATATTTGTGGAAAAGTCAGACTCTACTAAGAGTACTCTTTTAACCATATCCTTAGAAATCAACATGTGCACAGTACTGAAGGCAATGGGGGAAGTCACTTCACTTAAGTGCTTCGTCTTTGCCTCAAAAAAGCAGGCAGTATTTTATTACAAAGTTGTTTATTCCTTGTCTGTGTTTACTTACTTTCGTATCTGTATAGGTGATGGGGGACAGGGTTTGACTGTTTTGAGTCTGACTTGGATTCCTTTTTTGTAAAGTATGAAACTTGTTTAATGTTCTCTCTATTGTAACTATGTGTACAGGTTCCTACATGGTCATGTAAAATATCTGATGTTTGTATATATATATAAATACATGTATAAAACTAGAGCTTTGTTTAGCCAAAGATGATTTTTTTAACTATATAAAACTACAGGTTTATTTTGTATAAACTAAATAGATTGCATACGGTAAGGGAGATGCAAAAAATAAAACTGTAAAACTCACACACGTGTTCTTGTTGAACAAAGGTTGGCTTGGAGTGGTTTTCTACCATTGTTTGTAATTTATTTCTCCAACAAGAATTTCGATACGTATATGCAAAATGTACTGTATGTAAATCTGCAGTCTTCTTTGTGGAACCTCAGGTAAATGAAAATATTTTCTAGAATTGTTGGCTAATGGTTTGACAACTACACAGGCTGTGAAGCAGCATTAAACTTCTGTTAGTTTGTATAAGTGAGTAGCTATGTTGATGTTCTGGCCAATAAACATGAAACTCCTCAGCTGCTGCTCTGGTGTAATTACTGCTCTCAATACTGCTGCTGATTTCTTACTGGATAGGACTGGATCAGAAATTAAACAGTTGCACAAACTGCATAAAACCTTTAACTACTTACAAATTAGGACCTACAA
The DNA here is from genome assembly GCF_003945595.2 of Pipra filicauda. NCBI lineage: Eukaryota > Metazoa > Chordata > Aves > Passeriformes > Pipridae > Pipra > Pipra filicauda. The sequence goes on from NW_024104765.1 coordinate 1,447,217, forward strand.
CTTTAGATTTTTTTCTAGAAATGTTCAGTTAATGTTGAGTGGAGTATTACAAAGGAAAAAGACCTTTTTGTATCCAAGGCCTTTCACTGGAAAAGTATAGCTGGCAGCCCTTTGAGAGTCTTACTCCAACTTGCTACTGAAGAATAGGTCTGCTTTTATCCAACACACATTACGAGATTCCCTTTAAAAACTCGAAGGATGCGAGTTTTCAAAACTTTTCCAGAGTGGAAATTCAGATAGCAGGGTTTATGAAGATGTGCATAATAGTGAAATGATAGAGCACTGGGTATTGAATTTGGAGGGATTCTCTCTAAGGCAAAGTCTGTTGGCAGCTAATGGTGTACATACAACAGTTGTCTTAACTAAAGGCAGTTCTCTTAGGTGTCAATCCAGCAACCTGTAGCTATTTCTATTAAGGCTTTCCAGCAACCTATAGCTATTTCTATTAAGGCTTTCCCCTAACTGTCTTCACTCTAAAATCAGCTGCAGAATAATCTTTAGCAATTTATCTTCGTGAAGAGAGGCAGCAGTAATAAAGCCTGCCAAGAAACAGGTTTAAGGATTTCTTAGAAGAATCTATTAAATTGGGCAGGAGCTGTTTCAGGAGCAAAATTGGCTTTGATAGGAAAGATGAATAAAGTTTCAGTGGTGGCTGGCACAGCCTCTCCCATCAGAGTTTGAAAGTACTGTGCTGTGCCACCAAAAGCAAACCCATCTGAATCACAAGAGAGGATGTGGGGAATTAAAGAAAATAGAGAAATACTGTAACAGAAAGGAAGTCGCACAGCTCTTGTTAAACTAAAGAGGCCCGTGGTTTGAATTTGTGGACTGGGACATAGTTATCCATATTATTAAATTAATTATGTAATTAAATTAATTAAGTGGTCTTTGATAATTAGTCCCGTCCAAAACTGCAGCTATCCTTCCTGGTTTAGACCGCAGAAGGAGCAAGTTAGTACCTGTAGTAGCAGTAATGTTCATCTGTAGTAAAATGGAAAAATGGGCAAGTTCAAGTGAGGTGACTTTTTTAATAAGCCGAGGTGTTTCTAGACAGGGTACACTGTACATGGAGTGGTTTAGGCTAAAGGCGGTAAAATTCTGTAGTTTCATCCTGGCATTTCAGTATGCCTATACCTGATGCTTTGGCTGCATCCTGTTGTACAGCTCACTCTTCCCCATCCATTGGCTTCAGAGTTTTATGATGGGTTCAGTGAGACAGCAGAAAGCACATACACTTTGAGGTGGTTTTGACCCTGTACTGTTAACTGTTGTGAATATCAGAATAGTAATGTATTAGTATAAGGAAATGCTACTGTGTTACAAGATTACTATTGGTTCCCATGTATATCCTTTTCTGGTTTTCAAATGTGTGAAAAGCTGCAATGAAAAGCTGCAATGCTATAAAAACTGTATTTGGACCTAATGTTTTAAGAACTTATTTTGTACTAGCCACCACTTACAATTTTGAATCATAGAATATCCTGAGTTGGAAAGGACCCACAAGGAATCCAACTCCTGGCCCAGCACAGGACAGCTGCAAGAATTCCATGATGTGGTGAGAGCGTTGTCCAAATGCTTACTGAGCTCTGTCAGGCTTGGTGCTGTGACCACTTCTCTGGGGAGCCTGTTCCAATGCCCAACCACCTTCTGAGTGAAGAACATTTTCCTAATATCCAACCTAAACCTCCCCTGACACAGCTTCATGCCATTTCCTCAGGTCACCACACTGGTCACCACAGTGAAGAGATCGGTACCTTCCCCTCTGCTTCCCCTTGTGAGGAAGCTGTTGGCTGTGATGAGGTCTCCCCTCAGTCTCCTCTGGACTGAACAAACCAAGGCTTCCCCTCCCAACCCTTCACTATCCTCGTGGCCCTCCTTTAGACACTCTCTGATAGCTTAATGTCTTTTTAATATTGTGGTACCCAAAACTGCACACAACATTCAAGGGGAGGCTGCACCAGTGCAGAGCAGAGCAGTACAATCCCCTCCCCTAACCAGCCGGTGGTGCTTTGCCTGATTCCTCCCAGGACAGAGCTGGCCCTCCTGGCTGCCAGGGCACTGCTGACTCATATTCAGCTTTCTGTCAAGCAGAACTCACAGGTCCCTTTCTGTGGTGCTGTTCTCCAACTTCACGTTTCCCAGTCTATATGTACATCCAGGGTTGCCCAATCCCCAGGTGCAGAATCCTGCTGTCACAGGCGAGGTAGAGTAAATGCCCCATACTGGATTTGCATACTAGGGCTTATTGAAGAACCAAGAAAGCAAGATTAAAGCTTTCACCCTCCTTGGTTGTGACCAGCTCCTGCCCCAGCACTACGTTCCCTGGGTCTCTACTTACCACCAGGGAGGTCATTTGTGGTCCAGGAAGGTCAGGCATGAAGATATGCTGGTTCCCACTCTGCTGCTGCTCACTCCTGCCCATTCCAGGTGCCACTGGCCAAGCTCCTGTCTCTCTGATCTCCAGGATATTCCCTCCCAACATATCCATACATGCTGCCTGCTAGCATTTACGCTGTAAGCTGATTTCATCTGTGGCAGATGCTTATAGCAAGAGAGGGAGCAGAGGTGAAGGCGGCATTCCTGAGAAACACTGTGGAAGCTGCTGGAGATGTCAGATCAACACCACCATCTGGTGAGGCAGCACAGAGCACCCAGGCCTGAGTCAAGGGTCCAAGACAGCTGAAGCAGCAAGGAAAAGCCTTAGGGACTTGGTGACCAGATTTGGAAAGACGAGGCATGAAAATGAAATGCCAATGACAGGTACATGAGAGTATATGGATGAGAAAGGCTTATGGAGGTCTGAGTGTTTCAGATGAATGTCAGCCTACCTCTCAGGAGTAGAAAGTGTAGCCCTGCTGCCCCTAAAGCATTTGTAATGTGTGCATAAACCACACATCTGTTGCATTAGGCTGAGGCTAGAGGAAAGATGTGGTAGTCACCTCATCTGCTGCAGGGCAAGGCTCTGAAGGCATATTCAAATGGGACTTTCAGGGAGACCAGTACAGCTTATCCGAGAGAGAAGGATGTGATGGTGCATCAATCAGAGATAATTCCAAAGAAGATGTGGGGCTGCTGTTTTTTGAGAACTGGACATTAGTTAGTGGCATTATCTTCAGGGAGAAGAATCTGAAATGGAAATCAGTTATGTGCCTTATAAGATGGAAGAAAAGAGCCAGAAAGTCCAGAGCAAGAGAGGGGAAAAATGAATATTTGGGAATCCCATAAAATTTAGGTATGGGCACGACTAGGTAGCAGAAGCTCTAAGTATCAGAATCTCAGCTCTTGTGACCCTGATTTCTCACCAAATCCCATTTTGGCTTCTCACCTTCCTTTTTAAAGCCTTGTCCCTCATAGATACCAGTTCTTAATGGCCTTGTGGGTGACTCTTTAACCCAGCTGAAGAAGGGTTACTGTGCTAAAAACCTGTGTTTCTAACTGAAGACTCGAGTCTCAGTTCCTGTGGCCTCCATTTGCAAGGACTCGGTCTAACACATCCTAAATTAACTCACCAGGCAACAGAGTATGAAATCGGACATGACCGATCGATCTTTGAGCATTGATTCAAAGCAAAACTAATGGAATGTAAAGAAAATGTAAGGCTCTATTGTACTGTAAAGGCTGACTATTTAGCCATTTTACAAATAAAATTTCGTTTGGGAGCTGGATGGAAGTGTAAAGTTTGAAGAACTGACTAAAAGCAGGCATAGGGACTTCACAAACTACTGACGTACAGACTGAGCCTTGGGGGAATGGCTTTGTTAGACGCCACTGACTAGAATAATTGCATGATAATTTTGGCTAGAGGCACCATCCAATCATCTGATGATTTTTAAACCGTGCATGAGTAGTTTAGACAGAGCAATCTTGGCATCCAGCTACACAGAACTGAGAAGTCCATTCAACATCTATGCTTTGGCTCTTGGGGTAAAAAAGTGTCCTAGCACTATCAAAGAAAGGTCTCTGAGACATAACAAGCAGTGCTGCATGCTCCTTCTGCAATGCTCCAAGAGACTAACCAAGGGCTTTATCCTAAGGTAAGTGGCAGAAAAATAGTTCTTCCTAGGGCAGTATGGAGCAGGCAGGTCCTGTCAGACTTGAATCAATGGAAATTCAACTGTTAAGTAGTTGCATCTTAACATTTATCTGACAAAACCTTTAACCCTGCTTTTTCCAACCACAGATGATGAAAACCTGGCATAAATTTAGTATAGAAGTGATTTGAATAGTGGCAAATAATCAGATGAACTTTAAAGAAGTAACAAAATTGAGAAATAAAGAAATTTCATCTAAGTGAAATGTTAGATTTTCATCTGATTCTAACCAATTACATGGATAAATTTTTATTGTTTGAAATAACCATATAAAACTACTTGGGCAGGCACAAAGGTCATCAGATGGTATAAGAAATAGCTCAGGTATGTACTATCTATACTAAAAATGGTATATTATTAGTCTACAAGGCTAATAGTCTAGAATAGGCTGTAGTACTAGAATACTAGAATTTCTAGTTTACTAATGGACTGAATATAATGATATCAATCACATTTGAAATTACTCTCTTACAGTAAACTGAAATTACTCTGTTATATAGAATTCAATTAAGACCAGGGAAGGGGAAAAAAATGATAAAATTGGAAGCACATTGCTATGACAATGTTGTAAAGCAGTTTGGACTGATTTCTTAGAAACTCTGGGTTTTGTGTCTTTAAACTAACTTCTTTACTTCATACACAATGTTCACTGTGTCTATACTTGTACTGCATTTCTACCAGTGAGTTGAGGGAAAGTGACCTGGTATAATAGACCCACTTACAGGGTGAATTACACCACTCCTACACTTACTGTCTTGTGTCGGCTTTTACAAAGGAAAGGTGAGGACAGAGTTGTTTAAATACTGGTAGAAACAGCTTAAGAAACAAGCATCTGTAAAGCCAGAGTGATATGCTTATATTCCTCTCTTGCCCCAAAGGGTTACATTCACTTTCTCCTCCAAAACAGACAATGACAGTTCCTACTGCTAGAGGAATGCTAGCATTTCATCTTTGGGATTAACACGAGTCTCCTTTCCCATTTTATTCTTCCATTTATATTTTAGCATCCCACGTGGGTTTTCGTTGTTTGACGTTAGGATTTTTTTGCTGAATCTATCAATTTCAGTGATGGATCAGCCATTTGCAGGGCAGCAAATATACCCAAAACTCCTTTGCTTAACTATTGCATTGCCATCATTCAGTCATCTTTCAGGGGAAGTAGAACGGAGCAACCAGCAAGTGTCACCCGCTTGTACTTGGCCTCCTTAGTATTCTGGGTCTGGGAACTTGCTCTGTGTAAACCTCTACTTTTCCCTTTACTGAAGATCAAATGTTCTGTATCAGCACTTCCAAGCTTGGAAAAACAGGTTCGACATGGCTAGCTTGAGATGTAACATTTTCCAGCAAACCAATAGACAGATTAACATCTTTGCACCCGCCCAGACAATGACATTGCAATAATTTGATATCTGCTCTGAATAAAACCCATATGAAATCAGAAGAAAGATTTGATATTGTTATTTAAAGATGAGGAAAATAGGTGACAATAATTATTGCTGACTTTTTTTGCTCATGTGTCTTATTTCAGTGATATACATGGGAGGGAAGGAGTGGGGAAACAAGATAGTCCAAGTGTGTGTCACAGCACCTAAGAAATTACTTGACTAGCTAGGTTTCCTTAAGCAGTTATGTACGTGAAAAGGAAAGTTGATTGTGCAAATTCAGATTGCAGAGAAAAAATAAATGCCAGACATAATAATAAAATCTGCAGGATGCCTATGCTGAGAATGCTGGTTACAACTGGAAAACTTTACTCACATTATGGATACATACAGCCTCAAAGCAGAATTGTACCACCTGAGATCATATCATAAACCGTAACCAAGCCATATCGATAATGGTGATATCACCCAACTATGATATCATTTAAATTTGTGTAAGATTTTGGGCATGTCATCCAGCCACACTCAAAAAAAAAAAGCTCAGAAATTGCACTTTACTGAAGGCTGTAGTTTAGTGGAATTTGGGAAGTTTTGAAAGTACAGTAGCATAAAAAATTTAAGTGCAAACCCTGCGGTAGATATGATCCCAGATGCTTTCAATAATTTGTTACCAAATTAGCAGAAAAAAATACAGGGACACAACACCAAATACGCAGTGTATTCACAAATAAACAGTCAAATACCTTACATTTAAATTGCCTACCTTACCTGAAGCTCCTAAGTTTTTCCAAAGCAGCAGCTTGGTAGCAGAATGTAGATGAATTTCCTGGTAAGTCAAAGAGATCCTGGGAACGAGGTAGTTAAAAAGATCATTGCACACTCACAGCTAAAAACGTCCATATCCCTCCACTGTGCAATCCCTGATTTTTTTATCTTATATGTTGAAATTAATAATTAAGACAAAGTCTTGGTGGTTCAGTAAAACTTTATGCATAAAATGAAAAGTATTTATCTTAGAAGCACTCATTTATATTATCCTAGAACTACAAATGTACAGCTATGTGTAAATCGGCGATGGATTTGTAGTTTTAGGAAGCCAAGAGAGAAACTTGTGAATTGTTACCTTGATAGATGGGAACATATTGGATGGATGGCACTAATAATGCTACTACCTTGGGGTAAAAAAATAAACTTTTTTTTTTTGTCACAGTTACAGGATACTTCTCAAAACTTTATTCAATAAATTAAAGTCAGGAGCATTATATATTATGGCAACACTATGGCAAAGCCACGGTCAATGTGGAATGGAGTGGGTATAGAATTAAACTGTGGTTGGCAGAGGATTTGCAAATTGGGAAAGAAATTTGTCTTCTTTTCTAGTGGGAAGAAAATAGTGTAAAACTGTAGGCAATTACAAGCAGTGTGGCTTACAGGTGAAATCAATCTCTCTTAAAGTCATCTCATATTTGCATCTTTGACCATAAATCATGAAGTCAGAATTAATTTGTAGGCCCAGTAAGTAGAAAATAATTATGAACTTCTAAGAATTCTCTTGCTATCAAAAGAGTGTATATGAAAGATCATTATTAAAACAAAATGAAACAAAACAAACTTAAGTGGGAGATTTCCAAAAGAAAACCATCATTGTATGAAAATACCTTTTTTTTGTTTGTTTCAGAAATGAACTTCTGACCATGGGGGACTGGAACTTGTTGGGCAGCATCCTTGAAGAAGTGCACATCCACTCCACCATAGTTGGCAAAATCTGGCTCACAATCCTGTTCATATTCCGGATGCTGGTGCTGGGAGTGGCTGCTGAAGATGTCTGGGACGATGAGCAGTCCGAGTTCATCTGCAACACAGAGCAACCTGGCTGCAACAACATCTGTTATGACAAAGCCTTTCCCATCTCTTTGATCAGATACTGGGTTCTACAGATCATATTTGTCTCCTCCCCATCATTAGTGTACATGGGCCATGCACTCTATAGGTTAAGGGCGCTTGAGAAAGAGCGACAGAACAGGAAAGCTCACCTGCGGGCTCAGCTGGAAGACCTGGAGCCCATGCTCGAGGAACACAGGAGAGTAGAGAGAGAACTGCGTAAGCTGGAGGAACAGAAGAAAGTGAATAAGGCACCCCTGAGAGGGTCCCTGCTGCGCACCTATATCCTACATATCCTGACCCGGTCAGTGGTCGAAGTGGGCTTTATGATAGGTCAGTATCTTTTATATGGGTTTCACATGTCCCCTCTTTACAAATGCACTCGGCCCCCATGCCCTAACACGGTGGATTGTTTTGTGTCCCGACCCACAGAGAAGACCATCTTTATGGTTTTCATGAACAGCATCGCCGCCGTCTCCCTCTTCCTCAACATCCTAGAAATCGCCCACCTGGGCCTCAAGAAGATCCAGAAGAGCCTCTGCGGGCAGCCGCAGTGGTCGGCAGGCCTCGCCGAGGAGGATCCCAGCCTGTACAACTCCAAGAAGAGCTCCGTGGTGCCGTCGCCGCCCCGCCTGGCCAGCAACGCGGCCCCGCCGCGCCCCGCGCCCGCCCCGCTCCCGCCACCGCCGCCCGCGCCCGGCGCCCCCGGCCCGCCGCCGACCCGGCAGCACCGCGGGCAGCTCCGGGGGACGCCGCCGCCCCGCCGCCGGCACCACGGACAGCACCAGCCCTCCTCCAGCAGCGAGGAGGCGCCGCGGGCCGCCGCGCCGGGCGGCGGGGCAGGGGCGGCGGGGGCGCCGGCCGCCGCCCGCCGGGTGCCCCGCAGGCACAGCCGGGCGAGCGCCTGCCGCGATCTGGATGAGGAGCGCGGCGACTCCCCGGACAGCGGGCACTGCCCAGGCACGCGCAAGTCCAGCTTCCTCTCCCGCGTCCTCACCGGGAGCCGGGCGGGCAGCGACAGCGAGGGCACCGCGTCCCGCGGCGGCTCCGGCCCCGGCTCCGGGTCCGCGTCCGGCTCTGAGGGGAAGCGCCGCGAGGAGGGCGCGCCCAGCCCGCCGCCCGCCGCCAATATGGGACGCCGCGTGTCCATGGCAAGTAGCGCCCGGGGCAGCCCGAGGGAGGTGGGCGAAGGGGGGCCCCCGCACCCTGTCCCGGCACGGGGGAGGAGAGGCCGAACCAGGGGGCAGGAAGGTTCGGGCAGGACTTCCAACACAGCCCCAGCGCCTCGCGGTCTCCCGGACCATGCCAAGCTGCCAAATTTTGAGTCTCCTTTTGCAGTGAAAACAGAAACACTAGGGAATTCCTGAGTCCTGAGGAGCTCTAAGTCACCGAATCTCAGCTTCTTTATACTCATTCTATCATCCCAATCAACTCGACAGGGACCGTGCCAGGGAAAACTTCTTCAGCTCCACCCAGGTGGACACTAAGAAAGAGAAGTCTTGAATTCACTGAGTTCAATGACCCAACTTCTCTCAGCTTCAGGGGCTTTGTCCTAGAGGTGACCACTGAGTTCAGTAATTCAATTAATAAATCAGAAGATATACATATAAAAAACCCCACCAAATAATTGCAATGCAGAGCCAATGACTACAGAATTGCTTTTTCAGCAGCTGTTTCTCTTCTTTGGCCACATGCTCTAGGCTTGCTTACTGTCAGGGTTGATAACATATAGTGCTTGCACAAGAATCAACAAGGCTTTCTTAAAATTCTGATTTTATTTGAATTCTGATTGCCTCAGATCACCGGGTTTGTCCTCTGAGAGCATAGAGGCTCCTTTACAAATGCTTGCAATAGCAAGCCCATAAATAACTTTTTGCAGGGCATCTAATAAACAAGCTTACTTTACACAATGCTCAAAGTTATAGATTCTATTGGGTTTTTTTCTCACTCTTCCTAAAAAAACCCAAACCCACACTTTTGCCTAAATACAAAACAAACAAAAGAGAACAACTAACTATCTTCAAATCTTCTGTGGAAAGAAACAGAAGGCACTGTTACACATTGCTCATCCAAAAACTGTTTGCGGGTCCCAGTTTTCGTGTAGTTTCAGTTTCTACAATAAGCCAGTCAGCATAAGACATAATAAATTGTCACTTAAAAGCAATTTAACCACTTTCCACTTCAGTATTTCTAATACTGAGCGAGGGCCTAGAGTCTAATCTATCGATCTGCTGGTTTTTGATACTCAGAGAGAAGGCATTTTAAAAAGGTGAAGTGCAGAAATTTATTCAAGCTGGACAGAATTTCAGTAGCACCCTGCTGAGAACTCACAGAAGTTGTTTGGCAGCTTTTCTTTTGTGATGACAATGACTTTATCTTCCAGGGGAGATCTTCAGAGAAATACATTCAGTTTGCAAAACAGTGTCATTACTCTTGAAAGTAGCAGTCCTCTGGCATGCTGCCTTTGGGGATCATTATATACCAGACTGGTCCTGGCATTTTAAAATGTGACTCATGTAGGTATGCTACCTGGTGTTTCCTGCTTACAGCACATGATATTTAAGAGTAAATGTCCTTCTAAACAAAATTGAGTCAAGATTTTGGCAAATGTACTTTACTCTGGTATTGCTATAGTGTTTTATGAATACCGATTTCAATACAGAAATATGCTGATGCATAATAAATATGCTGAACCTGGGCATTAAAACTTGGATATTCCTATAATAGTCTGTATTCCCAAGTTCCTGTATTAACTATTTAATTTTGGTTGTCAAAGGCAGTCAGCATTGGTTAGATTCGTTTTGACTTCCAGAAGACAATCATCGTGTGTAAATGACAGAATCATAGAATGATTTGGTTGGAAAGGACCTTAAAGATCACCTAGTTTCAACTATTAGATCTAAACAATCTATTAGATTCTGCGGACAGACCACTAAAACTGGACCTTCATTGCATCAGAAAAAGCACACAGCAAAGCAAAAGTGGAGAGTCATTGCACAACATGAGTGTCATTTCCAACTTATTTTGCTCCATCTAAACACAATGATATCATCACTGATTATACAGATGAACTAATCTCAACTCAGTGGGGAGCTAGCCTAAATAATGTTACAAAACTCTGCATTGACAGGGGAATTCAGCAATGGCCTACAGTTGAAGACAGGCTATCTGCAAGTCTCCAAAACCTTTGTATTGAGGATCATATCTTTGAAGTGATGGCAAACAATTTGTTCACTGATAACTGTATAAAGCTAAATTTCCAAGGCTCCCTTACAGGATTCATCTTAAAGACTATATGGTATCATGTCTTCTAAGAGATATTGTGCTTACACACATAGTTCTGACCTAAGGTTTGCATCTCTCATCACATTTTTACTTTTATTTAAGGGGAGATACATCTATGGAGCAAAAGGGCACCTTCTACATGGTCCTAGGCTGCCAACCTCCCTTAGGCGAGCAGGCCTTAACTGGCAGCTTTTCACACACAACTCATTGAAAAGAGCAGGATGGAATTTAGTATAACTTCAATCACAACTGACAGCTGGGAGCTGAATTCACAAAGATTTGTAGGAATTAATGCTGCTGTCAATAGGATTCTGCACATGAATGATAGTATGAGAAAAACCCCTCATAATCTGCACCAGTCAGGCCCTTGACTGGTGGATGATACATTTTTAAGCCTGATAAGATTAATAGACAGATGCAGTCAAAGGTCAGCACATAACGAGTACCGATACAATCTGTGCTCTCTTGAAAATAGGCAGGGCCAGGAATTACAGCCTATAAAAAGCACCTAGCTCTTGAAGCACTGCACTAAGGGGTATTGTCTCACAGCCTCTGCATGTAAGACTGTGTGAAGCCATTGGGACCATTGAATAACTCTCTTCTTCTCTCTGGAGGGATGAAAATCACATCTGAGCACTCCAACTGAATAATCAGAGAATAAGGGGGCTTTACTTCCAAAGTCACCCTTTGCCAGAATCAAGCAGTCTCCTTCCTCACACATTTTCTGCAAAGGAACAATTGCAGAACTTCAGAAAGCTCAGTGGAGCATGACCACATCCTGACACTGCATCTTTAGAGTGTCACAATGTCATCCCAATTCAACAGCTGAATGCAAACATTTCTACAAAAGATGGAGGCCATCTGGTATTTCATTGCCGGCTGCATTTGAAGTCTTTTGCTATCTGTGTCTCTTCCTGCCTTTCTAAAGCAGAAGATTCCAATTGCATGCTACCTGAGCATGTCCAGCATCAGTTCTTTTCTGTCTCTATATGATAGTTTTCTAAAGAATTCTGTGGCATGCTCTAAAGCCTATGAGTTTTAATTTGGTTAACTGGGATTGTGAGTAGTTACATTAGACTAGCATCATCTTTCAGATGACTTGGAATTAATGATCACATTTGCATCCATGACTAAGCCTGTTAAGAGAACTACTGTGCTAGTCCCTCTTGCTAGGTACCCAAGGATACCAAGAAGATGGGGGCCTTGACGTTGTTTAATGATTGTATTTCTTCATGAAGTCATGATAAGTTCCTAAATCACAAAAAAATTTGGAAGTCATCAGAAGATGTATAATGTTCTTAGCAACCAAAATTACTAGATTAAGATTTTCAGAAAGAATTAGGCATTTTAGGCATACCAGATTTTTTTTTTTTTTCCCCAAGAAGTGGTGCATTTCCCCCACTCACTCCTCCAGAGAGACCTGTGCTTTGAGCGTAATTTCTTCAAATCTGTATTTTTGGCTACAAAGTAACCAATGTATCTTTAAGAGCAAGGCCTCCTTCTGGTGGTGAATGAGGGGAAGGAAGCTGATAATGAAGCAAGTGGCAACACTGATACTCTGAGCTTGCCGAATCGGCCTGAGATAGGGCTGCCGATTTATTTGTTTGCAGAAAAGAAAGTCTCAAGGGCTGAAATCCTGGCTCTGCCGAATTAGGGAAAATTTTACAATTCGCTAGGTTCGCTTTCCTTCACTGCATTGCTTTTTTATTCCTCTGTGTTGTTCAGTTCTTTTTCTGCTTCTCAATTCTCCATTCAGTTTTGAGCCTATTACCCACTGGGAAAACACTCCATAGTGAGCAGGATTGGAAAGAAAGAGCTGCTATTCAGTCTGAATGCTTGCAGTCTTCTTCAGAACAGGGCATGTTTACTCACCCTTTCAACAACACTTGAAGAGTAAATATCCACTCATTTAACTAGTTGCTCACCCGCTCTTGGTCCTGGGGCTGGGAACAGCTTGATAAGAGTGAATGTACGTTGAAATAACAAACCTGATAAGCACAGAGGAGTTAGTTATACAGCTGAGCTCCACTAGGAAAATACACAGTTGTGGTAATGGACTGGCAAACCCCTGTGTTCCTCTAGGATTTTTGAGAATCCTTAAAGGTATTCACATTTATATCTGCTGTTAATTACTGCTGGTTTTGTACAGTTTTTCAATGTAAACACCTCTTTAAAAATAAATATATAAATCCCACAGTATTTGTATTTTATTCTGCCCTGGACCACTCAGAAGAAGCTGGTGGTGATGACAGCAAGTGTACCAATTATCATGCTACAGTTACTTGATCACCCAAAGGTAACTGTTCACCAGTTGCAAAAACACAGATAAACTTTGGGGGTCAGCAGCAATTGAGCCCAGAGTTCAACTAATGAACACCTCTAAGGATTTGTGCAGTAATAAACAAATAACCTGGATTTTAGAAAGCGGAACTTGCTTGAGTCCTTCTTTGTATGGTTTTAAAGCATTTAAAAATATACAAAACCTCTTAATAGGTAAAGCAAGGGCTCTAGGATGGGTCCACTGATTTCAAACAAATTACTAAACCACAGAATCATAGAATCAGGATGGTTTGGGTTGGTAGTGACCTTAAAGACAATCTAGTTGCAGCCCCTACCCTATCATGGGCAGGGACAGCTTTCACTTGTTCAAAGCCCTGTCCAGCCCAGCCTTGAACACCCCGGGATGGGGCATCCACAACTTCTCTGGGCAACCTGTTTCAGTGCCTCACTGCCCCCACAGTAAATGACTTCTTCCTAATATCTAATCTAAACCTACTTTCTTTCAGTTTAAAGCCATTACTGAAGAAAGCCCTACAAGGTAAGTATGTTGTCAGCTAAACACCAGATTCCCTTAACTGTGTATGTGTTGGGGTTAATTACTATGACAACATTTCTTTTTCTCCTTTAAGCCAATTCAGCTTTGTGCTTTCTTTCTCTTGTTATCTTTCAGAGCATGCTCCTAGAACTATCGTCTATCATGAAAAAGTAATGACATTCTAAGGAGAAGAAATAAACTAAGGGACTGAGCACAAACTGCCTTCAGTAGAGAGATAAAAGCAGATTTTCTGTTGCTATGTTCCTCTCTCCCGCTGCTATAATGCCAAATTCACAATAACACTTTAAAAAAGCAAACACTTTATTCCTCCATTTTACACCAATCCCAATCGTACTGCACTCTGACTGTTGATGGGTAGCTCACTCCACAACTCAAGATTTTTCTCACGTAGACTGAGCTGGACCTGGTCAGTGTGTGCTGCCAATGCAAAAACAGCCTTGTGTTTTCGGGGGAACATTTTGGGATGTACAAGTTGTTGTGCATGCTAGTAGTGTTCATATCAGAAACCAGCCTGATCCACAGACCTTCAAGGCACTTTAAGACCCAAGGCACCCAAGAAAGGATTAGTTTGATTTGAAAGTAACCTGGAGGCTACCGGCCTCTATCTCCCCAGACTTCAGCAGCCGATGAATAAAAAGATGGAGGAAAGACTCGTGGAATCTGAAAGGACAAAGAATTTAAGAGAGAGAAAAAAACAACTGAAGAATATCTGCTGCTCCTCTGCGTGTGCTAATGCAATCCTCAAGCTCTGATAGAGACTTTCCATACTAACGTAGCCTTCTCATAGCTAAAGCTTTTGGCTCCAAAATTGAAACTGAGATACCAGGCAACTTACTCTAAGTGCAAAACATCCGTACTTTTCAGTTTTCTGTTCAAGAAAATCTGCAAGGTATCACATCAGAGTCATGAAAATCTTATTTGTTTCACTGTCTCATTAACTCATACAGAAGAACCAAAACACAAGCAAAACCAAAAAGAGCTCATTTTCAATTTGCTAGGACATCCGAGCTCTGGAAGGTTGGATTTCTGGGTAATACACAAGGAAGCAGCCCAAGAAAGCAGTCCTTTCACTCATGTACCTGGAAAATAAAGCACCTTCTTCTGACTGTCCCTGATCCTGTTTCTGGCCACATACTTTAGGCTGCTTTTATTTGTCAAGCTTATCACAGTTCACATTTGCTATCACCTCAGCAGCAAGTGATGCTTGGAACAAACTCATTTGCTATGCAGCTTTCCCAAAGCATAAAAATTCCCTATCATTTGACAACTCTAAGGCAAGGCTAGCAGAAAGCAGGACAGCAGGAAAATAAGTCAAGCATAAAGATTGCAGTGTCGTTTTTTTTCTTGTGCACACGATTTACATTCATATTCTGCCTTACTAGAAACACTTTGACAATTTGCTTGTGCATTTGTTTAGTATTTTAAGGTAAAAAAAAAAAGAAATACTTGAGACAGTGGCTATTAAGTGCCAGCAACAACTGATCAGGGATGGAGAAACAGCTTTGCTAAAGTACATTCTCTACTGCCAGGCTGTATAGATGCAGTGGATACAACATCTTCTGACAGATTTGAGGGGGTGGGAAGCTTTCTTCATATAGGTTCAGTGGGAAGACTCAGAAAACCGAGTAACTCTGGAAAATAACATGTTTGATTTTCTTCCCTGAGAATTTTCAGACTGAAAAATCGCAGGCAACTTTCACAGCTGCAGATGGAGGAGGATGCAGCTTGTATCCCTCAGGTTAGTGGCCTAGGGAATGTGATTTAGGGTTTCCTGTCTGGTGATAAAAAAGCCTCGGGACCTCCCTCTAGCAGCTTGCCCTCCTTCCCACTCCATGGAGCATCATCCCACCAAGTCTGTGGACTGGGGTAGGACAACTGGTCATGCCACTTCCCCCTTGCTGGGTCTCCTCCTGCAAGCCGATGAGCAGACTCTCAGCTCGGATCCAACACAAGAAGAGAGGTGGCTGCTATGTGTTTGGAATCCCAAAGAGCAAACCTCCTCCACTAGACCATGCATCCTGCCTGTGGTAATAGCATCTAAGGCTGTTGTCATTTCTTCTTTTCTTTCTGGATTTCCTGTAGTATAAGTGATGCTAATGGCCCATGGTACAAGTTTCCTCTTTCAGAGAGGTACACTACAGATATTTTTCAGCTATATTTTGTTTCTACAGAAACCTCAGTTTCTCTCAGGTTTTCCTTAAAGGGGAAACAAACCCCAGCCTCTCCCCTCACCTTCCAACACGCACACTGGCGCTTTAGAAGACCCAAAGATTTATCAGAATTGCCTTAAGTCATGCACTAGGGGAATGGGTATAGATACAGCTTATTTGATCTTCCCAAAACATCTTTGCAATGAAACACCCTGGGCTGTTCCTCCAGATCAAAGGTAACTGGATCCCTGGATCAAAGACTAGCAGTGAATTAACAATGGGATCATGTGAGTAGAGGTCTCTTCATCAATCCAGAGATTCGCTAGGCAGTAACAACCACATCCAACCTACCTCCTAAATCTCACCTACAACCTGCATGTTAACTGAGCCCTGCAATATCAATTTCAGAGTCAAGATGAGTCGATTTACAATACATAATGATATGTCTTTATTTCATCAACAGAAATGGTGTCTAGACAAAATTCAGTTAACACTAGCAATTCAAATGAATGAAAAGGGTTGGGTGGTTTAATTTTTTTTGCACAATACTGTATTTACAATGAGTAAATGACATTTTAAATTCATTAGTTCATAGCAATGCTTTCTTCCAAAAAGGTAAAAATTCTTAGTAACAGAGAGTAAGCATCAACAGCCACCTCATTTATTTATACAATAAAAATCACAAGAAACCACAGTCACCTAGAAAAAAAATAAAGACAAGCTTAAGAACTAGTACAATAAAATGATGCATTGAATTAAGTTACATTAATCGCATAGAATTTGTGTAAAAAGTATGTAGAAAAAACACCTGATGTAACCTGTTACAGTCATTGACCAGTTATGAGAGGTACAGAGGGTTATACAGGTAGATATGTGTGAAAACTGTCCATACTGTTTGACCTGGGGAGGAAGAGAAGAGGGGTTGCACCCCCTTGCATACACTGATAAAACCCTGTTTTGAATATGGCCTCTGAAGTTTGTAAGGCATATATAAGAGGTGCACTTGTAACCAACTGGTTCTGGAACAAACTTTTAGGGCATCCCCACCCTTGAAATCAAAGGTGATGCTTGGAACTATGAGTAAACAACCATGCATCAAATATCACCAAAGTGTTTAGTATCATTCCTGCTGGTTTGAGGGATCCAGAGAGCTTCAGGCAGAGCAAGCGGAGTAGTAAGAGCAGGACTGAAACCATGCAGGTTTCTCCTGGGTACATCACAAATGCAGGGTAATGCTGGCCTGGGCAGGGGAAGCCAGTCACAACCCCCAGCGCAGGGTAGCTGCTCCCTCCTCTGCCCACATCCCAGAGTGTGGGCTCCTCCGGCTGCAGGGACGAGCCCAGCTGGCAAATGCAGGCCCCACTTGGATCCCTCCAAAACATGGGGGTCGTTTGGGTTCATAGCCTGGGACCATCTCTGCTTCTAAGCAATCAATGAAATCAAACACTGCCAGTTGCCATTTCTATTTTGGGATACTAGTTTCTTTCTGCATGCCCTTAATTAGCCAAAAGGGATCAACAGTGGCACTGCATGAACCACACTGTGACTTTCACCTACAGAAAGGGCTCTGCCCACTGTCACCGAAGTTCATACAAGAACAAGAGTCATCTAACTGGCTTTTTAGCAGTTGTTTGTTGGGGGTAATGACCTTGTAAAAAGATATTTTTAGCATTCCTTCCTGCCAAAAAGCAATTTTCTTTGCAAAAATGGCAACATTATCTGAGTAATACCTTAAAATGCATATCAATATTTGACTTTGATATAAATAATACCTATCTTGGTGGAGTGTAGGAAAATACTGTACACTTAAGTCTTTGCAAGTAATGCCATTAAAATTTTGAGAGTAAAGGAAATATTATTCTACAGACCACCAACAATAGATCTTTTAAATATACACACAGTATTTGAACATATGCATATACACATATATTGTATTCTACAGCATCAGACCTGATGCCTGAGTCATGAAATACTCCAAGGAGTATTATAAATATACATATATGTATTATAAACAGGAACATACACAAACACACACTCTGACTAGAATTATAGATGTATGTATACATACATACACATATTTTATATATGGATGCAAAATTAACCTGGACTGTGTTGGCAGAGACAAAACTGAAATGAAGTCAAAATCTGTTGTGAGAATTTCTAACAGAAAAGAGAGCAGAAGTTCTTTATGTTAATAGTTTTAGTTTCACCTCACTTCCGATAAAAATAAAACTGCTCTATACTTAGCAGATCCCCTCCTTATGCAAAGTTGCTGCTCATACTGAGCTAAACCTTCTCTAGGCAGCCCTAAAATAGAGACTTTTAAAATGCTGTAGCCATGGGCTACAACATTCACCCGGAGGCACCTTCAAACACATCTCAGATTAGAAAAAAAAAGGTGGAAGCAGCACTCCTTGTTGCAAAGGTAGAGGACGTGAAGTGGAAAAAGATGTGAGCCTGTGGAAACCTGGCAAATGTTCACTTTGTCTCACTGCAAAATTCACTACGGGCCTTCTATTCTTAAAATGCACCCCTTGCTCTCTTCACTACCACAGGCAGTGTTACAAGACACAAGTGAGGATGTGGTGTTGATTCTGGAACTGCAATGCTTCACCATGCTTTCTTCTAGTGGATCAGTTCTCATTTTATTATAGGATTACAGTGATTCCAGCATGCAGATCTGTATTATTTACTAGGCAATCATAAAGTCGCATATTAAAAAAATTAGCTATATATCTAGGCATTTTAACTTCTATTGAAGCACTCTTTAGAATACAGACTTGACAAAGTGTCGCACTCCAGATTAACAACCACACTATCATCATTAATAATTTCTCTGGCAGGAGTTAATCCACTTAGCAAAGTTACATATCTAGTTCCCACTCTCCTTTTTAAAGAGAAATAGCAGTTAGCATACTAATCACTGTGGCTTGCCTTTGCAGCACATTTTACTTCCTTGGGAAAAAAAATAGTACAAGGATTAGATCCAAAAATATAGTGCATCTTAAAAGCAGCATATACCCTTAGAAAGATATTTAATAAATTACTTGTACAATATATAAAATAATAGTTTTATACTGCAGCATCAAACTCTGACGCCTGAGTCATCACTTTAGGAAGTCTGTGATATAAATACTGGGATCTCCTGATAATACAACCAACATTTTTGCTTTTGTTTTGCTTGTTTTCTGTTTTGTTTTCCCTCTCTTTTTAAATTTTTTTAAATCTTTTCACTACCTTTTTGTTCCAGAATCAGCTTGCAATGAGCTTTAATTGTGTTCAAGGCACCCCTAGAGAACGCAGAGAAACAAACACATTATATAGTGTAGTACTCACCTGACAAAGCATAACAAGCCTAAATGAAATCAGGTTTCCTGGCAATATAAGTATAGCAAGGAAAAGGAGGAAAAGGAGGACTAGATACAGACTGGACAGAGCTTTGAGGACTCGCATGCCCAGGAGAGCGGTGCAGTGCTCAGCAGGGAGATGGGGTCCCACCACGCCATTCCCAAGCAATGCCCGACAGGACAGATGCTGCATGTGTCCTCTGACAAATGCAAAGAGATTCTTA
Source organism: Pipra filicauda (assembly GCF_003945595.2). Classification (NCBI taxonomy): domain Eukaryota; kingdom Metazoa; phylum Chordata; class Aves; order Passeriformes; family Pipridae; genus Pipra; species Pipra filicauda. Next base: position 1,466,413 of record NW_024104765.1, read on the forward strand.
CTGAAGATCACAGTGACCACTGGCCAAATTCTTAAAATTCATAAAATACTGCAGCCAGGTTTTTTTTCCCTCTTTATAATGATATTTTGTGGTCAGTTGGTTTGACCTCACGAGACAAGAATGGTTGGGTATGTAAACTGGTGTCCAGGTCTGAAACTAATTCTCCTGATATCTTCCTTTAACATTAGCCCAGTAACCGCTTTGAAAGCCACATGGTATGAAATAGCAAAAAAACTCAAAACAAAATAGAAACAAAAAACAACCACCACCACCAAAAAAACCCCACTGAAAAACCATGATACATGTAAATATAGGAAGCAATGACACAAAATCAGCCACTTCTAATGGGAAAGAATGAAACCAAACATCCAGAAAAGCTTGCAGGGGAGGGAAAGAGAGACGAGAAAAAGGTTGAGGAAGAGACACTTATTTGAGCAGTGGTTTTAAATATCAGTTCCCAAGGTAGATGAAATCAAGAGACCCAGCACCAGTATGAGGCCAGGTCAAACCTAAGAGCTGCAGCGCAATGGGTTGTGTGTGTGGGTTTTTTAAACCGTTGGAATGAGGTCAAGAGTACCAGTTGCACATGAGTTGTTAGTAGAGTAAATCTTCATGTCAGGAAGTAAGTTAAAACTTGGTTTTATACTCAGAAAACATTCTATCTATTCATATATATAGGAGGTCACTTAAAAATAAAAAAGGCAACAGAAAAACATCTTTAAAATACTGTGTCAGTTGACCCTTCCCTCCCGCCCACCCCCAGCCCCCCCAGTAGCTATGACTCTATAATGTGATTCACATTTAGTTTTAAATTCTAGCTTTCACCATGGTCTCATAGAAACAAAACTTCTCTGCGAAGCACAGAACTGCTTTGCAACGTCAACAAATTCAAAGGAAAATCAAATCCTGCCCCCCCCGCCAAAGAGCTTCTCAGTCAGTTACCTGCAAAAGATGGCTGGGGGGGGGTTCAGGTATTTTTAGATTAAGTTCTTTTAAAAAGAAAAGGACAACTCCTCCCCCTTTTTCAACTGTGTGAACTAGGAGTTTATGGCATTTGTATATTTTTTAACATTTAAAGGTAAGGATTTTGTACAGTAAAGATTAATACTTAAACATAAATATTCTCCTACATTATATACTAGTTTTTCTTTGTACATGCGGGGAAAAAAACTATTTTCAACAAACATGGCACATGCTATACGCATTTCCTCCTCAGTAGCTTGGCTACAATAGTTTGGATGAAGAGGATAAAAGCAAGACTTTGTGGCGAGTGGGTGATGGTCCATGAGCACAGTCTGAAGATGGAAGAAGTGGAGAGAGGGAGCTGATTCCTCCTCCAGGGTTCAAGATGCTGATCTACTGAGTGCCTCAAAAAACCACCAGCGCACACCTCTAGTGTAAACGTTAGCACAGAAGACCACATTATCACTTAGTGCTTCTGAGAAGCTGCTTCCCCACACTTTTTTTTTTAACAGGTGTGAACAGCTGGTCATTTTTTTTTCAGCGAGAACAAACAATATCAGCCAGTAAAGCACATGACAGTTGTCACTGATAAAGCCACGCAACCTGGCACACGTAGGGCAAAGAACCACAAAATAAAAACTCAGTACACTTAGAATAATAATAATAATAATTATTAAAAAAGCATTAGGAGGTTGTTTTTCTGTCTACACTGTACATACAGATGTTATGCTTGGAAAGCTGCTGTCTCAAACAGTCATAACATGAGTCAACATTGCGTAAGATACAAATCCAATACAGTTACAACTAAGCCAATTCACTGAGTAGCCTCTTTTGAGACAGCGCTCTTTTAGCTGCAGTTTGTGCTGAGGGCAATGCTGCAGGACGAGAGGATCCTGAAACACAAGAATTTGATGGGTAAGCAACCAAATCAGGTGTTGGCAAATGTAGGTTTTACTCTTAGAGGATACAGTGCTAGCTGGACTTCTGTAAGGAAACCAAAGTCAACAACTAGGGGTCTGATCCTGCAACTCCGCCTACCTGGGCAGGATCACTGACTTCACCAGACCCATCTCTGCAACTTGGGTCTGGTGGGGAAAACAGGTAATGTCTGAGGACAGCTGAGGTCAGGCTCTGGGGACTAGCCAGAGCAGCAGTTGCTTCCATGAGTAAAGGATGCAGAGTGGGGCTGGAGAAAAAGCCCCCACGTGTATTGATGTGATTTCCGTTCGCTTTACTTCGTGGAACATATGATGAACCGATCCAGTTGTCAAAAACACTTTTCTCTAAAAAGTGAAATATACTTTCCCCTGTAAAACTCCAAAAGCATCATTAACAGCACTTAAACTTGGTTTGTGAAACAGAAAGAAGTCTAAATATAAAAATAATTCAAGCAGATTCTCTTTACAAATTGTATAGTGAATTCAGTATTTGGCAAGACCATTTTTACTACATAATGAGCTCCTGAGTGTTTGTCTATCAGCTAAAAATTTTCTATTTCCTTTAAGCAATAAAGCAAAGAAAACCATATACTCAAGTTATACTGAAGTCATGACTTCATTTATGAAAAGAGGTTTGACCAGAAACTCAGTGCAAGTGGCAAAGTTGACCATTACTGTACAGTATCTGCAAGAAAATAAAATAACTCCACATTGCCCAAGTGGCACAAAATGGCTGTGCCAAAAAAAATTGTCTATAATAATATCTCAAATAAGTTTCCAACATTAAAATTTTATAAATAAGTACAAATTGAATGATATTGCTGAACTGCGAACTGAGAAAAAAATTATCGTGTAACAAGTTACCAAACTAGTTCTAGCATCGAAGACAAAAAGGAATGTTGGAACTTGTTTATACAATAGAAATGAAAGCTTCCAGTTTGTAGGATGAGAAAAATTGAGGCATGCAGGGATTCTTGCATATGGATATATATATTTTATATATATTATATATAATATGTACAGTTTAGCTATAAAACTTTGATGTGTAAAGAAGCTGTCTTCAATGAAAAATTGAACATTCAGAGGAAATTCCTGAGTTAGGGTTTTGTGACATGGGCCACTGAGAAAAAAGCTGCGGTTGGGTCCTCAGAGGTGTTATGTCCATCCCTGTTAAGATTGAAATCAACATACAAAAACAGACAGTGTTGCCACTGCTTCGTTCCCTGCCTGAGCAAGGGATAGCACCATTGTGAAGAGAACTCCTGCTTGTAGAGAGGAGGGAATACTTAAAAACAGTATTGCTGCTAAGACCACTGTAGTGTGCACCAAATACGTTCTTCTAGACAACAAATGAACCCTGCCACTGGCTGACTGAAGAACACCTGACTAGGTGTAATGTTAAGGTTACAAGTCACTAGGTGTAATCTTTCCTAGGTTGTTCATCTGTTGTACATTTATCAGTCATCTCCTGACAGAAGTCTACCGTGACCGTTTGGCTGCTCTGCTCTGGTGGAAGCTCTCTCTCGGGGTAAGTACCTGTGTCGGCTCCATCCAACCCCCCGCCGGCCGAACAATTTTCTGAGATGTTGTTAGGCAGCCAGGGTGCTCCCAGTTGCACTGAGCCTTGCTCCGAGCAGCACTGCATGCTTTCCCCGATGCACTGGGAGGTCACCAGGCTCTGCTCCACACCAGCTGGGGTGGGGCTGATGGTGGTGACTGGCTGTAGATCCATGGGTCTCAGAACGGGGCAGTATCGGTGGAGAGCTTGGATCTGTTCCGGGCTCTGCATGTCTCTACACACTTCTTGGGAAAGACATGAGAAGTTGTCTAACAATTCTCCCATGCTTGCTTTCAGCTGGTTCCTTTCTGAGAGCAGTTTCTCCTTCTCACACACCTGAAAAAGAAAGAAGGCATCTTAGGCTGCGGGCTCACTCTGGGCACATATGCAGCCATAACCAAGAAGAACACCAACATGTTGCAGTTATTTTTGCATGGCTGGAGGAAGAGTCACAGAGACATCAGGTATTTGACCACCATGAGCTCTGTGTGGACTACAGTTTGGGAAACATCTGGAGAAGAACATTTGAGCTGGAAGAGGATAGAATCACAAGTTATTCCTAAGGGGCTGCTAGCTCCCATTATAGACTAAAGCTGCTTGACAGAGGACACAAAAGAACTCCAAATGAAACATTTTGATGGAGAAAAGACATTTCCCATCTAAACAGCAAGAAAACAGGGATTAGTTCCTGAAGTGCGAATATGCCGCAGATGTTCAGTTCACCCTCTAACTGTCAGGTTGGTTCCTCAGGCTGGGTGCACCTGCTTTGGCCCACGTACCAGCTAAACCCCTGTTACCACTGGGAGAGAGATATGTTATTCAGAAGAGAGGATCTAAGTGTGCTCTGTGGCCTGCACCATGGCTCGTTTTCTGATGCCCTGGTGATTAACGGGTTGGGCTTGAGCTCAATATCATTCCTCCTTTGCTCTCCTCAGGCTTTGCCATCTGTGTTCCCAAATGTCCTCCCTTACCTACATCTGGGTTTTCAAGAGTTTCGCTATGTCAGCAGGCTACTCTTGGAGGGGACCATGTGAAAAGCAGGACATTACTGGTGAGGAAGAAGAGGGAAAGAGTATGGTGGGACTGATTTTTTCGTGCAGGATTTAAAAAATGGGAAAAGGAACCCAGATTATTCTGCATCCTACAACGCACTGGCAAGGCCCACAGCCCTAGCTACTGCAGGGTGCTGTGCAATGTGCTGTGGTGGGAGTAATTTCCAGCTTAGACCTCCCACGGCCAGCAAGCCCTCACTGTGGGGTGAGCGCTGCCCTCCCTGTGCTCAGGAGGCAGATTTGGAGGGGTTAGGCACAGAGCCAGACCAGCCTCGGGTTACACCTCTAAAAACTGGTGTTGACTCAGTGCAGACTAACCGAGATGGTCCTGCTGCATCTCCTTCTGTTTCAGGCAGGTGGGCATACAGCTCGAGAGAGTAGATGAGATTTTGTAGAGTACCAGAGCTATTTCCAGAGCTGAGCTGGCCCCAAAAGCAGCGCAGCCACGTATCTCACCTAGTAACACTGCTAAACCCAAGATGTCTTGGCATCTGAGGTGTGAAAACTCCACAACTCAGATAATCCAACTATGGGTGGTTGTTGACAGTGGATAGTATTGTCCTGGGTCCAAAGCCCACACTGGAAGCATACAGCTGTGTGAATGCAAAAGAGAGCAGTGCACAGGAAAAGAACCAACTGCTAAAATATTGATAAATCTATCAAGAAAGTATAAAAATAATAAAAAAATAAACAGATGCTCAAGTACATCTTGAGATAATGAATTATGGAAGAGAATATGCTGTGAGTTTGCAGGGAAAAAAAGGAATATGAGTGGGTAGATGGATGAGTGAAGGAAAGCAGGCAAAAAAAATTACCTATCAAACTCAGAGGATACAACCATTTCACTCACTGTCTGCTGTGAAACCATCTGTGTCAAGAAGATGGGTGATTTACAGGAAGCACAGGGGGAAAAGGCGTCTTTCATAAAAAGGATGCAGCCAAATGAAAAACTCTTAAACCACAATACCATCATGTAGTTTAGGAGACTGGAAATTACTGGTCACAAAGTGGACAAAAGATGACAAAGGAATTTCCAGTAATCATGTGTTGTATGTTCATTCTGCTCCCTGTTCCCATCTTCCAGCTCAGGGGGCTGGGTACCTGGAGAATGACTGGTCTTACTATCAAAGACTGAGGCAAAGAAGGCATTAAGTACCTCATCCTTTTCCTTTGTCACTATGTTTCCCCTGCATCCAATAAAGGATGGAGGTTCTCCTTGGCCTTCCTTTTGTTGATGATGTATTTACAAAAACATTTTTTATTGTCTTTTATAGCAGTAGCTAGATGAAGTTCTAGTTGGCCTTTTACCCTTCTAATTTTCTCCCTGCATAAATTCATGACATCCTTGTAGTCCTCTTGAGTTACTGCCCCTTCTTTCAAAGGGGCATTTTGTACCTCGAGTTCCAGCCAAAGCACTCTCCGTTCAGCCAGGCTGGTCTTCCCCAGTGGCTTGTCTTTTGGCACATGGAGACAGACTGCTCCTGAGCCTGTATGATTTCCTTCTTGAATAATGTCCAGCCTTCCTGGACTTCTTTGCTCTTCAGAATTGCCTCTCAAGGGACTCTCCTAAACAGGCCAAAGTCTGCATTCTGGAAGTCCAAGACGGCAGTTCTGTTGACCCTCCTCCTTACTTCTGCAACAATCAAAAATTCTATCATTTGTGATCACTGTGCCCAAGATGGCCTCCAGCCATCACTTTGCCTACCAGCACTTCACTGTTTGCAAACAGGTCCAGCAGGGTGCCTTCCCTACTTCCTTCACTTACTGCATATTGCTACATACTTAAGTCTATCTTGCTGAATAGAAATTTCAACATTTCTTTTGAAGAATCCTGCACCTCATAGGGTTTTTGATTCCTGAAATTCAGCAGGGATCAGACCCACAAGGTCACTCATATGCCTTTCATTCATTTCCCTAAGATGTGTGTGTGTGCTGGAGAGAGGATTTAAAAAATTTCTTTTGTCTATCCACAGTTGATTATGTCAGACAATAATGGTAACGTCACAGGAATGCATAAGGTCAACAAACCCAAATTAATTTTCAAGTGAAGGCTACAGGTATCAAGCTGCTCTCCCCCCTTGCTGTTAGTCCAGCTCTTAGAGTGCTGCTCCTCGTGCTTGGAGAGCGAGAGAAATGTACTCCTCCTCCCCATCATTGGCTCAGTGTAGAGGGATGGGCATGTGCAGCCAAGACTGGATGTGCTTCTCCTGACAACATGGATGAGCAGCCGCTCTTTCACCCTGAAAAACCTCTGAGTCACCCTGTATACACTGTAGATTATACTCATTTCAGGAAGCAGTTGCTCACTATTTTGTTTATCTTTGATGTTTTGTTTGTTTTGCATCAGTGGAGTACTACTCTCAACAATGTTTTGATTTTTGTTTCTTTTTCTTCCCCCAGGGCTTCAGCAGCACAGCATCTGAAGGCTTTGCAAGCCTTGATGCTTTAAGTCTTCCATCCAGCTTGTGAGGTCAGTGTCACCTCCCTGTTACAGACGGGTGGATTCTCCGTCCCTGGAGGTTTTTAAGATGAGACTGGATGTGGCACTTAGTGCCATGGTCTAGTAACCATGGCAGTAGTGGATCAAGGGTTGGACTTGATGATCTCAGAGGTCTTTTCCAACCTGGGTGATTCTATGATTCTACGGCAGGGGAACAGGAGCAAGTCCCTCAGACCACAGGGGCACTGCCACAAAGGAAGGGAGTTTTTTCACATAAAGTGCCTATAGTTAAGAGGTCTGTACATGACATGGCTTTCTGGGTGATCTTGTTTAGTGATGAAGAGGAACAGGCACTTCTGCACAATAAGTCACCTCCTCTGCTGCAGGAGGAGACAAATAAGACTGGTCAAGTTTCTCTACACTGACTATAATGAAAACCAGGACAACAAGCTCCAGTGCAGGTGTCTATATTGTAAACATCTGTGTTTAGCCACCCAAATCACACTTGAGGTGTCCATACCATGACTGAAAGAGAGAGGAATTTTCTGAGCAGCCACTCAGCCTTGTTCCAGTCACCTCACTCTAATCTTAGATTAAAATGTGGCAGCGCTGTCCACTGACATCTTGGCACACAGGAGACATCCCCTGACATGCTCTGGCCGGTGAGTAGGGCACACTTTGCTCTTCTCTCTGCAGTGGACTACTCCAGATTCCTTGAAAAATGAGGAGTTCACTCCATGGAACACTAGGAGCATTAGAGGAAACAAGACAGCAGGGACAAGGAGGAACATACCCTTGCCAGTTCACTGACCTACACCGAGGGATGCCCACTTGTCTGGATATTCACATTCCTGGCTTTTCACTTCCCTTGCCATTTCTGTCATTTGCTCAGTGAATGAAAGAGCTGAAGAAAAGGCACAGCAAACTGAAATGTCCTGAAAATGTTGACTTGCCTTCTAGCATGCCAAAGAGTAAGAAAATACATAGAGTTGAAGCTGGCCTTGCCACAGCCCTGTTTGGACCAGACAACCTCTGAAGGCCTCTTCATATCTACCTCTTTTGGGCACTCTATGAATCCCTGACCAACAGATTGTTATGGTAGCTAGGCAAGAAAATGGGGCTCAGATGAGGAAATGCCTTTGTAGACGAAACTGTAAGTACTGGGGTTAAGTTAAACTGCTAGAAGGAAGCTGTGATACAGGCTTCCCTCCTCTTCCAACTTGCTCAACAACCTGCTCTTGAGAAAAACAAACACATTTAGGCCTCATTTCACTGGAATTTTGTGCTTTCTGTATATATTACGTATGCACATACCAATATATTTTTGCGTATTAAATTTTCATACTAGTGGTTCTGCTCATGTGTGTACAAACTGACTGAACCCACTAAACTCCAGGCAGGAATTGCTGTTGGTGCCCTGCAAGCTGCTGCGCGAGGGTGAGCAGGGCTGCGGCGAGAGCACGTTAACTCACCAACTTGCGGATTTCACATTCTAGGTTCTGAATACAGTCCAGTTTCCTTTTGCGGCAGCGCTGAGCTGCAATTCGGTTCTTGCTGCGCCGGCGGACATCATGGATGAACTCGAGCTGCTCTGAGGTTAGCTTGTGCATCTTTATCATCATCTGGAAATCATTCCTTGGAAGATCTGTGATTTGATCAACAGGAAAAGGAAGTTTCACCTAAAACAAACAAACACAAGACAAGAACAGAGTCATATTCTGTTTGCTCAGTGCAAGCTGAACAACAGTGAGTGGAAGGATGATTATGCTGCCACTCCCTTCAATAAACAACACACCAAGTTTTACACTGGGCAAGTTTTTAACACTCCCTTGTGGCACAATGTGGAGATCCAGATGGTAAGAATCAGATGATAATTGTACTTAAATCAGCAATATAGATGAATCGCAGATAAAAATTTCATCTTTCTACAAAGCTCTAATAACCGATCTCAATGCATTAAAAGAAGGTTCTGTCCACTAGGAGACATGGCCTTTTGGACAGAGTGAAGTACCTCACTGCAATTAAATTCAAACTAGTTTCAAGGAAGGGGTTATTACCACAGCAGGAAACCTGTCTCTGCACGGCCTGCAGGACTGAAAGTTTGATTAGGTGTGAGGTTAAAAATGCAACTGACACCTCAAGTGGATGAAAAATACTGTATTGCAATTAGGAAAGGTCAACTAATCAGTATTTCAACTGAGCAGTACACTATATAAGAAGAAAGGGTCAAAGGAGTGTAATGAAGCATATCCTGCTAAAATATACACATTTTGAAATAAAACAATATACATTGACACTAATGTTTTTGTAGATTAAAGAGCACTGAACTTGTATTTCTTGAAAAAGTCAGTTTCTGACTTCAGGAGTTCTACCAATTATGCAGTAAAGCACAGCAAAGGCTGCAAAACACAAAGCTCCTAACAGTTTGAAGCAATGAACACACACTGTCTCAAAAGCTGAAGAACGGTCGATGTGCTTAAAACCTTTCTTCCCCAAACTTATTAGCTTGCTAAAATCAAAGTAAGCACCTCTCCTCAAAAATCTTGCTTCACTTGGAGCCCCAGACTGATAACTACCAAAAACCTGATGCTCCTTGGCAGACTGTTGTATTTGTTGGCCAAAATTGACAAAACTGAAGGAGGTGGCAACTGAATAACTCGATTGATCTCCTTTCCTTTTTTGAGTCATACCCACACTGCCCAAAAGATGGCAGTAAATATTTAGATTTCTGTCCCTATTCCGTATTCTGCATGCAGGCCACCAAAGAAGGTAAGTTGCTCCTGCCAAGGATAAGATTCCTTTGATATTTAAACCCACTATTGTCTTCACGCTGTGTACTTTAATTATTTGGAGATACAGAAAGTAACAACAAGGATTAGAAGTAAGTTATCTTCATCAGAGAGCTGGGTTGTTCAAGCAGAACAGTTTGCTGAGGACACACGTACTCCAATACACAGCGGTGGCCTCTGGCACTGACAGTCACAGACCCTCAGCAAGGACCTGGACCTGCTGATAATGAGCTCCTCGCCTTGTTTATGACCATTCTTGGGCATTTTCTTGTACTATTTTATCACTGCTCTGTGCATCTCCAAGCCTGTGGTACGTGAAAGTCAGTGCAAACACCTAGCACATTCTTTCAGATGGTTTCATGCCCTGAACATTCATTCATGTCCCTCTGCTGCATGTGTCCAGGCACTCCTTTGTAACACACTACTTGACAGGACAATTTAAACGAGCAAGAAGCACCAGATATTGCCCTAATCACCCCAGATTCCTGCTTGTACACACAAACGCTGACCTTAGGCACAGTGATGCAGACCACCTTGTTTATAGACTGCTAACTAATGATAAGAAACATGTTTGATTCCCCTCCCAAGCCTCAACATAAACTCAGTGTCACCTGCTCTACTCTTAAGCTTCAACCAGGGTCTGAAAATAAAAACAGCCAGTGCTTTCCTCTGAAAGACACCACAGTTTCACTGCAAAATCAGTCCTTTCATGTTCCCAGTTTTTCCTTATTTTCTTAAGACCAAAGCGGAAAGTGATGTTAACTTTATTTCTTCCTCCCTCTCCCTTCCAAAACATATTTATTTGCAAGGAGGATATGTGCTTGTAGCTGAAATGGAAACGAAAGGGAAAAAACTTAAATCTGTCAGGCAGAAGTTGCTGAAGGGAAATGGGAAAATAAATAGAAACAGATTCATTAAAAAAAAAAAAAGGATTGAAAAGAAAACCATCCACACAGCAGACCAGAGACTGCTATCAGTAATCCCAGCATAATCCCACTCCTGTCATAGGCAGCACTGTGCAGGATTAAAAACGTGAAAGGGAGAGTGGAAGTGAGTCAGACTCATTTCCTTCACCATTCACAGCATTTTTATTGCCTGTCTCCCTCTTCGAGAGAGCTGTCAACTGAAAAAAAACCAAAACCACCAAACCCTTGCCAGAGATGCCAAATAACTGCACCAGGGCATTGCTGCAGCGAGAGGCTACTGGTGTTTTACATCTGCACAGGGTAAGACTGTCAGATGGTATTTATCATAACAGAGTGGTGAGTTATTTTGCAAGAGCCTACGACTGTGCAATGGGTGGGATTCATCTGACCCATGCAGAGCTGCATGAAGTGATGGGTTGGAACTACTTAGTGTCCATGTCTCCGTTGTTGCCATGGAGGCCTTCAGATGGCATTGCATGCTTCTCCCTCCTGGCTGCAGAAGGAGTGGAGATGAGACTCAGGAAAGATTCTGTATCTCACAGTATCTGAGGTAGGTGAGAGAAACTTTACCTGAGGTGTCTGAGAAAGAACAATCTTTTCTAAGATGTGAAAGAAAAACCCAGTGAGTATGTTTTCTCATAAAATTTTCTTTCTAATAACTATGATTTTTATATAGGAAATGAATGTGTACTTTTTGGTTCAGGTTATTTCAAATTAGAAATGTAAGTGGGATCACTGCTCCTTCCAGGAGTTACTCTAGCCAGAGTTAGCCTCTCAGAGCTGTAAAATCTTCCCTATGAACACAATTACTCTTGCCCTGCATTTTTACACCAGCAGCAGCAGTAGTAGCAGCTCATTTTCCACCACACGACAAATAAACTGGCACCTTCTATGACCACTGCAGACTCTATTGCCCCCAGTTCTGGCTGATGCACTCCTGAGAGGACAACCAAGCCACCCTGGTGAAAAAGAAAACCTGTTTATGATTTTGTGGCATTTTCCCCCCTTGTAGTAGCATTAGGGTGCACTGTAAATGTCATTGCTTTGAGTGCCTAAGTGAGAGCAGTGATGTAGACAGACAGGGACAGCCACTGACTCAGCACATGCCAGGCCCATATATAACCAATTAATTCCTTCAAGCTTCACTAGTTAGTGCCAGCTTGGATCATATGCCAGTTACTACTGTGTAGCTCATCTACTGTACTAGTTACTGTTGCTGCTGCTGCTCTCCCCCTCTCTTTTTCTCTGTAATAAAGGAAAGGATCCAGGACTTGTATCCACTCACAATAAAATATTGGGAATTTCTTTATCCCATGCATAAAATTAGCTTTTTCACTCTCTTTAAATTTTGACATCATCTCCCCTGAGCTGTCAAGTGCCAGTAAAGACAACGAACTCCCCAAGTCTGACTTTAACATCATAGTAACTAAAAGGACTTCTATATTAGACATAAGAAAAAGTAACCATTATGTAGGGGGTATGGGAAGGGGGAACTCACAGTACCAGCCTGACCTTTATAAGCAGTTCAAAATCCTTGTCAGTTGCTCCAGAGTTGTAAGAAATAAAACTCTTGCCTCAGTGCCCTTAAATTGAAAGCCAGTTACTGAAATCCTCTGACACTTAAAATTGCCTGGTCCTTGGAAGGCTCTCAGGACCCACTTAAGTAACCTATCACAGGGGGTGAATCCTATCAATGCTTTTTTTGATGCAGAAAGGGGTAATTTACTTCACACAGAAGAGCCCAACAAATCAATGTTGTTCTTCCAAGTATCTTCCTTGGCATGCATGTCTGTCTTCCACAAACACTCAGAAAAGACAGCTTGCAGGACAGGAGCTGAAGTGTGTCCACTTGTGTTAGGGGCTCAACTGCCTACATGCTATATTTCAGATCAGCAGGTCCCACCGCAGATAGCATGTTCTATCTCATGCAAGACAACTGATGGCCCTGTAGTTGCCTGGGGTCAGCTCCAGCCTCACCTCCAGAGGGCCACCAGAGGTGTTCAGGTCACTAAATGCTGCCTGAGAGGGCACTGCTATGCACTCAGTGGAGACAGCCTGGGTAATCTTTTGGTTTGCCACCTGCCTCAGAGAAGCGGGTAACGGGCTAGTCCTGTAGCTGAGGGCTTTAACTCAACAATCAGATGTGCATGGGGTTCTCATCCTTTAGCCCATGACTTGGACTTTTATGCAGATCACACGCTGTTGGTGTTTAAAATGCTGGGCTGATGTCTTCCCATTCACTGCTTGCCGCGTCCCCAAGTTCCAGCCCTTCAAAGGACACAACAGTACAATACTCCTGCCCTTTAACAGGCTTTTCTGAGACTTGGGATAGCACAGAAGCACTGACAGAAACCATAGGTTTAAGAAGGGCAGATCAGGCGGTGAAATGAGGGGGGATAAAGTGCAGTATTTCTCTGAAAGATCTGCTTTTACAAAAGAAATTAAAAAATGAGAGAGTCCTTCAAGAGTCCACACAAGGTCTTCAGATCAGGGCATAACAGAATTGGTTGCGGGTTGTAGGTGCAATGAAATAATGCAGTGTTTAAAAAAGGATCCTACTGAAATTTCAAACTCTCAGTGTTGTTGTAATCCAGTAATTCTCTGATACCAGTATGGATACCATTCCTGCTGAAGAGAGGAAAGAAAACAAAACTGCCATGAAGTTTATTTTACAAGACCGATGTCTGACAAGACCCCATTTAACCAGAAGTTGACCAACACAATGCCCAGTGATACCACTGAGGATCCTGGTCAGGAGAACACCTACCAGAAAAGAATATGCAAAGTAATTTTGTCATTTTCAAATTTGCAAACCTAGTAGAATCAGAAAAGCTGGGGTGACTGATCACCAAATACCATATACCAAAGCAAGTCAACACATGTATTTTTCTTGGTTACTCTTCTTTCTATATAATACCCTTCACTAAGTAGAAATACTAAGCACTGAAGCAGACTTAGCTTAGGTAACTCAGCACAGTTCCAGTAGATTTCTGGTAGAGCAACTTTGGTTTACTCCTCTTTTCTGGGGCTTTGACTTCCAGCACTTTGCTAAGCATCAGCAGAGAAACAGAGAAAGGGTGGCTGCCTGTTGCTTAACATGGAGGGGTTTCAACTCTCACTGAAGGTTATTTACCTACAATATTCTCAATGGTCTAATTTCATTAGCTTTGTGTTTATGAAAATGTTCTTTGAAAAGTGAGCCACTAACCCAGGCGGGAAATTCTTTTGAAATACAAATGAAAGAAGCATTGAATGCAATTCTCTAGATAGTAACAGTTCTTGGAAAACTCCACCTCTTACCTCCTCCTGCTCTTGTTTATTCTTTTCCTAAGAAAACTCACTCATCAAATTAGACTGAGCTGAGACTTCTTTTTAACTGGTTTAGTAGTACAATATTTTTTGCAAATTTTCTAGCAGAAAAAAACATAGATACTTGTTGAAGAAATGGAATATCAAGAAAAGTAGGTAGTGCTGAAGTTTCTGTTCCTAAGTAGGTTAACAGATTGACAGACTACTTCCTTCTCAACAATTCATTATTTCAGGGCTTATTGTTTTGTTGTTGCTATTTTAAGCAGGATTGTCAGAACCCACATGCAAAGCACTGAGCTTTAAATCATCTCTCTAGTATTATATGCCAATACCTGATTTTTAACAACCTGTGGAGGCCTGAGAGAGCTGAGTGAAAAGAGAAACACAAACTATAAAATATTTCTGTAAAGTCCCAATAGCTCAAGTAACAGCCCTGTTCCTGCAACTCTGTAACATGGGGACACCCTACATTGCACTTGCTGCTTCTATCACAAAGCCTTAACAAAGGGAGATCACAGAGGAGTCTCGGAGGCTCCAGGAAGGGAAATAATGGGCAAAGACATCTTGAAGAAGATTTACCAGTGGTGTTATGAGGACTACCACCTCCTCTGACACTTGTGACTGCCATCTGCACCCCCGATAAGACAGGGAGGCTGGTGACATAGTGGGGTCACTCTCACCCAAAATGGCACTCATGCTGAGCACTTTTGACAGCAAGCAACTTTGATCATGTGCTCCTGAATGGTATCTGTCTCTGTGTGAAAGCAGAATGCCCAAAAAAAGCAGAGAGAAGAAACCTTTCACCTACTTCTCATACAATCAATACATCAACAAATGACGTTTTGTGACATTAATTCTGGCATTGATGGCACTCTGGGACCCAAATTAAGACCAACAAGGTCCAAATTCCAGGGAAACTGAGCAGCCCTGAGATAACTGAGGGTCAGAGTCCACTAGGCTTATTCCTATCAGGCCGTCCCACCCAAATGAAAGCCCACTCTCAGCAGAAGAGCTTGCATGGCCACCCTCCAAAAGGGCAAGCACCTCTGTGTCACGTGCTTTCTGAACAGAAGCCCAGTAACACTATGTGTTCTGATATGGCAGGGGGAAAGGGACCTGTCTGTGAAGTCATCAGGACAGCAAGGGCAAACCCACAATTTCGGGAAAGAGAAAGATTCCCATGCAGCTTGCAGGGAGATGAAGGACAGAAAGCTGTCCATTGCAGATGGTTGTGAGTCTCTCCTGCTGTTTTAATTGCAGCCAAACTGCTAAAAGTAGGTAGAGCAACTTATACAAGAACTTTCTGCTGCTATTAGATATTTTCTACTGCCTTGTTTAAGATATCCTTCACCGAGGTTCCCACAGCAGCAGATCCTGCAGGATACACACCTGAAGTCACTGTATAAATACAGTATTGTTCAGTGAGGCTGCAATGCCCTTTCTTGCATTGGTAATGACCTTTAAAAAATCACTTTTCAGACAAAATCTGTACCAAAGCACTGGTGTGATCTGCTTACCCTTGGCTTGTTCGGGATAGTGCAGTGCAACCTCACAGAACATTAATTTTCTCACCACATTTTTAATGCCCAGCAGTCCTAATCAAAATGCTCTGGGAAATAATAATAAAAAAAGCTATATCAGCAGTCCCAGGGAGAAAACTTGCTCAGCACAGTGCAGAAAGTCTTCCCAGGAGGAAACCAGCTGCAAAACCAGGAGTGGAACAAACCTTTCCTAGCAGTGCCCCAGAACCAGGTATGTCTGCCTGCCAGTGGCACACCAGGATGGCCTCCTATTTTCTCCTCTCATGAATATTGCTCTTCTCATCCATGGTCTCCTGAATATATTGGCATACTTTTTTTTTTTGGAAACCACCACCAGTCCCCTATAACCTTCTCATTTCACTCTTCCAGGTTCACTTCTGCTGCAGCATATCTCCACAGAATTACCTAATTATGACAGCTAATTAATCATCAATACCAAAAAGGGTAAACTCCCGCCCTCTGCGCTGCCTCATGCTGAGCATTACCCTCTGCTGAGCAATCACCACACATGGGTGGAGACCTGATGCTCCCCTCAGTCTCAGTCCCACTCCCTGCTACTTTCTGCTCCTTGTAAAGGCAGGACTTCACTGAGTAATCCTGGTATGGCCAGGCAGAGCTGCCGTAAGGCTTCCTGAATGAGGTTCTACTCACAATATCTCAGGCGGCCTCCAAAGGAGACTTCTTTCTCTTCCGCATTGTCCCGAGCTGAGGACATGGGGACAAAGAACTGTCCTCTCAGAATCATTGGTACAGTGTGACCAGGGATTAGGACACCAGAGGCTCACCAGGCTCTTCAACCCTTTCTTAGAACTAAGCAGCCAACTAAAGGGACCACCCACATCTGTCTGAAAGATATCTTCCAGAGCCTGGGATGTAGTGGAATAAGGACTGAGGGATAGAATAAAGTTCACTCTTCATTCCTACTC
The DNA here is from genome assembly GCF_003945595.2 of Pipra filicauda. Lineage (NCBI taxonomy): Eukaryota > Metazoa > Chordata > Aves > Passeriformes > Pipridae > Pipra > Pipra filicauda. Next base: position 1,482,855 of record NW_024104765.1, read on the forward strand.
CATAACTAAGCCCACCTGGTTCTGAACTGGGTGCTGTCAGCATATGAACCCCCCAAACTTGCACTTGCTGTAGCACAAGCTATAATGTTTCAGCATTACTAGAGGAATTTGATATGTGATTTCACCCACCTGCACTCTAGGTCATGCAGTTTCCTAATGAAGCTCTGTGAAAACATCCAATTTTTTTCAGTTTCTGGGGTCTGCAACACATCTCCATGATTTAAGCCTGCTCTCAAACTAGTGACTTCACAAAGACAGCTTATTCCATCACGCTTAGTCAGTTATTGCTGCAACATCTCCAGCTGGCCCATCTCTAGTTTTAGAGTGGCCCCTCTTTTCTCTCTCATGGGAGAACTACATGGGAGTTGACACTCTTCAAACCCCAAATCATTCCCCTGTCATTTCCTTAACAGTCCTGGAAATTAAAGAATAACTTCTCTTTGAAACCATTTATGCAAAGGCTGCCAGAACTCACCGCCAAACAAAATGTCACAGGCAGGGAACATGATCTAAGTTGTCACATAATGGAGGCAAAAACACGCTACCTGTGTGTGTGACACACGCGCGCACACACACACGCACAGAGGGAAGATGATTTGAATACCATTTCCACAGCCCAGGGTGGCCAGCTATGCAACTGTTTCAGTAATTTCACACCTCTTTCTCCTCCCACTCTATCTCCCTCCTCTACTCCGGCTGTTAGCAATATGCAGCACTGGCTCTTCAAGCGGGCTGCTCAACTCTCAGTGTCAGCGAAGGCACAACCTGAGGTTGCTCAGACACCAGCAGCAATAACAGGTGGAGCTGGAACCACATCAGCAAATTAAGGATAAAGAACAATGCTTTGTGTCACACAAGTGGGCAAGGGAGGGAGGAAGACAGGACACTGCCAGCAGACTCCTAAGCACATCAGTGCACATCATTCGGCAGTTTACTATTGTCCCATACCCAAATTTTCAGAAGAGCCAACCACCACAGAGGTCAAGCAGACCTATTTATGTGAAGTCAATCACGTGCACTCAGCTGATGAGGGAATAACCAGAAATTACTCTTTGCTGCTATAAACAAAGTAAGTGCTGGGGAAATGCAAAGTCATTTGAGAGAATCAAGGAGCGATTAATTGTGTCACAACAACTGTGGTAATATGTACTTATCTTAAATCCCTACCTCATGCCCTCTGTCTTGCACAGGACATGATTCACTGTCTGCTTCTGAGAATGACCCAGACTCATCGCTGGAGTTTGTTCCATAGGATGGCTCACATTTAATCTGGGCTCGGACCGGGTTGTACAATCCATCCCCCACCACTCCTGGCTCCTGGTGCTCGGGTGCCAGGAATCGGGGGCCTTGGGAGCAAGGGGAAGAGGAGAGCTCGCAAAGACGCAGACTGCAGGGAGAGCCACCACTGCCGTCCTCTGCATACGAGTAGGAAGAGCATGAACTGGAGGTCCTGGTTCTGGTTTCCAAAGGAGGAGAGCGAGGGCAAACTTTAATTGGCACTGGACAGCTGGTGTTCGGCCGCATCCTTCCTGGCAAGTGATCAGCTGTCAGTCCGCTGTGCGAATAGGTCTGAGAGCTGGGGAGAGACTGGCTACTGCCAGCCCACAGACCCTTTGGCACAGTCTCAGTGAGGTCTTTGTCCAAGCTGCTCACACCAGAATATGAATGCACTGAAGTGTTTACTTGGTCACAAGCGTTTGAAGAGAATATAACACTCCTCCTGTCCAATTCCCCTTCTTGCTTACAGAGAGTTTCAAAGCCGGGCCCCCTGAGCGGCGATCCCACTGTGAAGTTGGAAGCATCCTTCTGCATGGCATGGGACTGTCCATAGTTCCCTGTGAAAGGGACGTAATCAGTTTTGTGGTCACCCTGAGTTGTCCCTTTTTCAAAAGGGCATGCTGGACTCCTGCCAAAGTGCTGTTGGGAAGTGCTGGGGAAGCCAACCAAATCCATGCTTTTTGTTCTGTTGAAGAAAGATCGCAAGCAAGAAGGAGAAGACCCACTTTTTGGCCTGTCGACACAAGTGGGGCTTGGCTGTTTCCTGTCCATTTCAACATCCCCTTCTTTATCCCTGATGTCAGGTTCATCTCCAGACAGGCAAAGTGTGATGCTTTCTTCATCGTTCTCTTCATTCTGAGGCTCACTTTTTATCTGGCCCATAGCAAGTCCTGATTTGAGGCCATTTCCAGAGCTCTCTTCGCTGAATGTGCTTGCAAAACCTGAGGTACTGATGTGTGATGTGTTGTAGACATTCTTGGTACAAGCAAGCTGGTATTTCTTGTATCTGGGGTACCGTGTTACTGCATCTTTATCTAAATTGTCCTTGCTATCTCTCAGCATGTCGGAGTCAGGCAGCATCCCTTCCCCTTTGTCTGCTCCAGCGACAGTGGTTTCAAAATTGAAGGGCTCTTGGTGCATCCTCTCTCTTGGGCAAGATATTTTTGATGTCTCCGATTCCATCGTCTCCTCCTCATCTCCATCCGAGTTCTCCTCATCGTGCATGCGCTGACAGGTGGTATCTTTTTTGCACAGGAACAGGCCATCTTCATTGTTCAGCAGCTGTGTCTGAAGGAAGCTGAAGCAGGAATCCTCCAGGTTGTGCATGCGCAGGAATTCCGCGCAGTGGATGACCTCCTGGATGTTTTCTCTGCTGAGTAACAGCTTAGCAGTATAGGCAAACTGTAACAATGGACCAAATCCCCTGACAGTGACCTGCAAAAAAAGAGAGGGAAATTGCCAGCGTTACCATCAGCTCTTGTTATCATCCCAACTCATTCATCGTGTAGTTAAGATAACCTAACAGATCTGGCATTCAGAAATAAATACAGCTCAGCACCAGTTATTCTTCTATCACACCAGCAGTGATGCTACATTCAGTAACTAGCACTGCTCCCTTTATGTTGTACATCATTATACAGCACCTAGAAAGTTGATGCAGTCCCTTTCCCATTGCACCAACCACCTGCTACATGACCCTGGCAAGTCACTTCAGTCTCAATTCACCAAGACAACGTCTTGTCTAGCTTGCAAGTAGATTTCACAAATCAGCACTATTTTTCCCAAATATCTTGAAGACCTATGAACTAAGCCTCTGCCCTGAAAAAGACTGCAAAAACTAGTCTGGTGTGGACACTGCTAATTCTTGGATGGATCTTAACTGTGCTACAGTGCACTACCATGAAAGCCCAATGAAATTTTGATTCTTCTGCCCTGATGGAAGGTCCAGTGAACAGTGGTTTCAAGCTTAAGATATCACTTAAATCCAGAAAGTGTTTTGTGAAGGAAACATTTAATATTACAGCAAAATCCAACAGAAATCATCTTTCTGCCTCTTTCAAGGGTAAACTGGTTTCTTTTTTCTTCTCAAATTTTTGCAAGCCATTGCTGAATACATAATAGGTAAGTATTGACTGCACAGCTCTTTCCTCCACTCAATGGAGATTATTCTCCTCATACTGTTCCTGATTTTAGTGAGTCTGAGGTACAGCTAACAGGAAAGAAATTCCTATTTATAGTTCAAATGATGTAAATTACCCCGAGTCCCACCTCATTACTTAATTTTCCGCCATTTTCTTTGTAGAAAGAGTAAAAACTGTTTGCAGGGGAGTGATCTCCACCAACTGTTCCAGGTCTGAGTTATGCATCATTATTCATGTTTTTTTCTCATCATACTATCTATATTTTACATTAATATACCATATATTAAAAACCACACACTTTCTGCCACCTCCTCTCATTTTTTACAGAGGTATATATATAGCAATCAAATAACTTGCTAAGCCACATGGTAAACTACAGATATTGTCTATTTTTGACCAAAAATGCACTGGTGCTAACTTCTGTTAAATTTTTTCTGTCAATGGGCATGAAACAAATACTGGAAAAACTCTAGTCTTCATAAAGCAGCAAGAGGCTGCTTCAAAAATGGGGCTCGCCAACAAGGATAAAAGCTTCTCCACAAATCGATTCAGTGGTTTGGCCACAAAGTTGAGATTTGGAAGACCACAACTCAATTTCCCATTGCACCAACCACCTGCTACATGACCCTGGCAAGTCACTTCAGTCTCAATTCACCAAGACAACTTCTTGTCTAGCTTGCAAGTAGATTTCACAAATCAGAGTTCCCTGTGCTTTGCATACCAAGGAAAGGCATCTAGATGGGATGCAGTGTAGCCAGCACCTGCATGTCTATGTGAGGTTGGGATGCATGGCCTGCAACCTCTTTTTGGATATAGATGTCACTGGTACGTGTTCCCAGATCAGTTTCCTCTTTTCAAACAAACAAGAAGAGGAAGCACTGATGTTCCCTTTTGCAAAATGGCCTAAAGATCAGAAGAGGGACCTAGAAAGTAGATGCAGTCCCTTTCCCAGGCTGTGGGGATTTAAACTCACATTTCCCAGCTGCTCAGAAGGATATACTCAGGATGGTATGGAATATGGTATGGGATATAGGATACTCTGAAGGTGAGTTGCTTTTCCCTGTTCTTCCAATTGAATTAACGCCACCAATCAAGAAGGTGCTCAAGAGGTTGGCGAGCCATCAGGCCATGAATTTGAGATAGTCTGATTCGTGACTAGCATGTATCTGAGTGAATAATTTCGTTCATCTCAACAAAAAGCCTATAAATTCCCTACACTGCCTCAGGAACAGTGGTAGAGTTCACAGATCTTTACAGAAAATCTTCACTTCCAGAAACAAGCCTTTGTTACTCATAGACCTGTACTTGTGATGCTGGATTATGAAGATACCACAAGTGGTGCAGACTTTGATGGAGACAAAAATATTTTAAAACACCTCTAAAATTGCTCCCAATAGCTTTTCCATACATAATATTACTGCTGTATCTGCTATTTTAAGAAGCAGTGCATTTTCATGCATGTACTTACACACTTGCACATTCCTGTTTTACAATACGCCTCTGGTACAGAATTACCAAGATTTACAGCTGGCTATTAAACTGATCTCTGCTTTATCAGTGTTACACTTTCTGCCTATTTGTTAGATTATCAGCTCACTAAAAGCCTATCTGCATTTTATCTATGCGGCATGATTAACAAAATTGCTCGGGAACTTAATGAGCTACTTGCAGGCTGATGTTTGGTAAGATCTTCAGTGTGGGGGCTTACATTCCTGCATATCTTGTAAGCTCCACAGCGGCAGCGTAGGTCCGGAGGGACTCTGAAACACAAATCCAGCTCTCCTGGCAGTGGTGTCATTTGGCCACTAGGTGGAATGGCTGGAAAGCAAATTAAAATTATTTTCTGTGCTGGGCCAGCGTTTCACCTGCCTGCCTGCCTGCCGCCCCAGCGCAGGCACTCTGCAGGGCTCCGGGCTGACTCATACAACTCCACAGCAAGGCTGTCTCCCACGCTGACTCAGGTTTTTGCACCAAGTAAATCACCATGATAACAAACAGCAGCAACACAGCTGGTATAGCTGCTCTGTGCTGGATGCATCAGGAGCAGAGCCTGAGACTGTGCTGTGGGCTCCCCATGATGCCCAGTAGATACGTCAGGTGAAGGATTATGAAAACCCCATGAAAATCTGTGCCTTTACTTCCTTAGGAGACATTAGCCAGTGACACAACTTTCACTCTCGCAATCTTCAGATCCAAAGGGGGGAAGTTTCAAACACCTGGCGCTTGTCATTGCCCTCAGGGAGAAATCTCTCTAGTGCCAATGCTTGAAACTGCACAAACAATAACTTTGGAAACAAATGGGTGCAAAGCTTGCTGCCAAGTGTGAAAGCCAGCGCAAACTCTGCTGCCTGAAGCTGTCTAAATATTGATTTGGATCCTGTGTCAGGTCCCCTGCCTCAGCCCCACCAGTTTTGGGACTGCTTGCATCTGATGCATTCTGGCAGAAAGGCTGGAATTGAGACACTGGAGTGGAAAAGAAAAGGCTTTGAAGCTGCGTGTACTACTATGACACACACATTTCTCTAGGAAGAGATAAGGACAGTCTTTTAAAATGATGTGATCTGACTGATGCATCCCAGTGAAAAAAGCTAGTGAAAACAATTTGATCTGCATTTGCAGAAGGAAATGGATAATTTCTCTGATGTAACAGTCTCCATTTACATGTGAGAGAGACCTTTGCTGGATGGGTAAAACCCCAGCAACAATCCCAGCTTATTTGTTTTCCCTACTGTAAATAAGATGCCATATGCCAAAGAGCTGTTTGCTTTTAAACCCTATTTTCCATATAAATTAATGTTTAAGCAGGCAGGTCAATTTACAGAAACCTCCACTCAGCACCTTGTCCAAGCTCATACACAAGTCACTGCTTCCTTGCCATTCAATCCCTTTGGCTTATTCCTATTTCTACCCATTTCTATTTTTTAAATGGAATTGACTGGCTTCTAGAAAACCAAACAGAGAAAAGGGAAAACACACATAATAAAACAACAATGCCCACACAGAGAGAAAAGGAAAGCAAAGATACCAGCTTCTCAGAGGCTTGATTTCTTTCCATTATCTCTCAAGGTAGGGCAGTAGAGGACTTCTGCGTACCTGGAACATGCCAAACAGCCCACCAAGACTGAGGACAAATCACTTTACTTGTCTTGCTTCTGTGCCCAGCTGGTCTCGTATGCATTTAAACCCTTCTGTACACCTGGTGCACAGAGGACACGGATACCGTAGCCCTACCTAAGCCATGTGGCACATCTTCTTGCTCTACAGCAATCCAAGAAACCAAGTCCATGTGCAGCTCCTGCCCCTGACATCCTGCCAAAGGGACACCTTGTTCAGTGTGCAGTACGGTGGTCAATGTCCATTCAGCATTCTGGAGATAACAAACCTGACAAATGCTAAGGTGAAAGAAAAGAACTTCTCCAGTCCTTTATCTGCCTTGTGTCTTTCAGACTGAGTTAGCTGAGCTGGGGGATGTTTTTAGTATGCCCATACCCTCACGAGTTTATGATATTGAGGAGAGGGCTGGAAATAATGCAATGATATAATCACCATCATAAATAAATAAATAATGGCCAGTCTTCGCGAGCGAAGATTTGGGAAAGGTCATTAACCCTTCCAGCCTGTGCAGTGGATTTTTAGGTGAGACACAGCGTGCGCTGAACTGAGCCCACCCTTTAGTCCTGAGGTTCATCTGCCGGGGCCGAGCAAAGCTTGGACAGTGGCAGTGAGGTCCCCAGGATGTAGGTTTGTTTAGAGTGACCTTCTCTTAGGTGGATTGCCTTCCACGGCTGACGAACTCCACCTGCCCAGGGGGCCGGGAATCGAACCGGGGTCGCAGTGGTGAGAGTCAGACACTCTAACCACTAGACCACCAGAGGCCCCGTGGTCACCATCAAGAGACTTGTTAATCAGCATTAGCCATATTGAATTTACCAGCAAAATACTTACAGCAGCTCTGCAGAAAATAAGCACGCAAAATCTATTTTATTTCAGTTTGACACTGCTTTTCTCCTTACAGAGTCCTGTGGAGTGCAATGCTCTGGTTAGTCCTAATTGATTTAAGTGACCAGACTTCCACTACTTCCTTTGGGAGATCATTGCCAGACTCTACTTAAAACCTTCTTGTGAGGAAATATTTCCCTTATTTTCCTCCATCATCTCTCATTATATTATTTCCTTGATGCATTCTGGGTAATGCTTCTTCCTTTTGGAGAAATAGTTGTATTATTGTTATACTCTCTGCCCTTAGTATTGTGTCATTAATGAAAAACTGGCTAATTCAAGGAAAACAGTATTGATCACTGTCAGATGGGAGAATAAGAAGCTGAGAAGAGAGTGAGCAATGTGAAATGCTAGTAAAGAAGGCAGCGTTACAGATGCAAATACAGCATTTTTAGCAAAGCATTTTTCTAGTTCTGAGCACGTACTTTTCTAAAATTAGGAGGAGGGTTAGCTCACTTCCACATTGGGAACATTGTATTTTCATAAGGGACTTCTAGGGTAGAAATTCTATTTTAAATGTAGTTGTACACACAAACTTACAGCCACTGCGGGAGACGCAGCACTGTGGGTGAACTCTCTCTGGCTCCCTGTTGTATCCATGTCCTCCATGAGGCTGACCAAGCATGCCATGGAGGCCTCCGTGTTGTTCTGAACAGACGGGACATGGCCTCGGAGCACACACAGAGGTCTGTGGACCCATTTCTATGGACGGGCTGGACTCACTGTGCGCTGCAGAGTTCATCAGTGCATGCTCATTAGCTAACTGCCCAGACTTCCAGATGTCTCAAAATCCCACATAAATAGACGAAATCCTCCAATTCTGCACAGACAGTATTTGTTTGGGGGGGTGGGGGAAGGTTATTTCCAAGGGAAACATGGATGTCTGGTAACCCTGCTCCGAATGGCATCTGTATGAAAAGCTGCATCTGGAGTGGGGAAGGTCAACCCCTGCAAAATGCCAGTGAAGTCTGACTTCAATTTAAAGAGGGGAAAAGTGGTTAAGGGCAAGGAAAGATCACTGTAAACATGTAGGAATGTAAAACTTGGCAAGGCAATATCTAAAATGGAGCAAAAGAATGTTTACAGTAATCTGGTGCATACTAACATCAAGAACAGAGAATTGTCTGGTTTACTGTTGGATGCTATCTCTGATTGCAACAAGAAGAAAGGCTTTTCCAAGCCTAATTTCCGCATTAATGAGGGCACAGTGCCCTCATGATCTGCTGGGAAACAGCATCAAGGTTCAACAGCAAGTGTACATGCAGTTGTTCCTTTCCAAAGAAAGTATACCTGGGGCATATGCAAAGAACAAGCTCGGTGGTGGTGGCGCGAGAAGGCAAAGCCCTTTCCTAACCTCCAGGGACACAATGAAATCTGCAGAACATTAGTTGCTAAATCCTACTGAATTGGGGGTAATTTAGGTGGTGAGACCTTTAGATACACTGAGAACGTACAAGTCCTGACAGCAGTGTAGGTGCGTGTTATTATCTTTATGCATTTGAGTATCTCGTTGAAATCAACAGGAGTTGATTTCAATAGGTTTGTTGCAAAGCATGCAAGCTGCTTATAGGTTTATGGTTTATATTTGTAGTATTTTGATTTTCAGGTTGAATTCATCATCAGGCACCTAAAAACAGTTAGAAACTCTTCATCTCTGATTTCCAAACATCGATTCAATTACTAAGCCATTTTGTGGGGAAGGAAGAAAGGAAAATCGAATCAAACCTCACATGCTGAATATCAAATCTCAAACTGAATATTAATTTAAAACAATTGGGTAGAAACATAGAAAAAAAGGGACTATTTCTTGCAGAAGCCAAAATCAATCCATTATTCACATACTGTTTTGTAGTAGGTCTACTGTGGTACCCACTTTGCTGATCTTTCAATGTTGTTACTGTAGTCTAAAGGTACGTGTAGACCTCTTAAATCCGTCTCAGCGTCGAAGTTTGTCTAACACACCCAAGCATGTAGCCAACAAACTACTAACTTCACACTCCACCAGTGCGTTCCTAGCACTACAATTTATATAACCAAACATATGCTAGAAAAATAGGAGATAAGATTAGTGACAGTTAACTGCTGCTATTTTTTTTCCACAGCCTGAAGAAGGTCTCTGAGATTAAATATTAACTCTAATCTTATTTGCTAAAATTAGTACACAGTGTATTCTTTTTCTTCCACAGCCAATTGCAAGTATAGCACAGAAGTTATTTTCAGAGTGTAATCTGATAACCAAAATCAGTCACCAAAGCTGTTAGTCCATTAAGAATAAAGAGACTTCCTGGTTATTTACTTGGTTATTTTTACTTGGGATGGGGAAGCCTGTTTTTTTTCCTAGCCTGGGCTTATTTGGTTTTGGAAAACTCTCTGAGAGTTTATTACTAGGCTCAAACAGGATAGTCATGCGCAAAATCAACAGTGTCAGACGACATGGTTTGTCCCTATATCTGCACACAGGCAGGAGTTGTTTTGAAACTGTGATCCTTTTACATAAAGCAGGAACATGCAGGAGGCAGGAAAAAGTCAGAAGAAGAGATGATAAACAGCAGAGGACTTCTGTAAGCCAATGCCACACCAGTATTTTACTGCATTTCCCTCTCTTTAATTTAACAGTATTTAAATATTCTCCCACCAGCAGTTTATAGATATATTTCTCTTATCTTCTCATAAAGCTCTACCCAAGCTGAAACCAGGACAAGCTCCTAAAACTAGTAATCTCTCTATAAAAGCCCACTTGAGTGAGAAGCATCAGATGCAGGTATTTGTATTATCTGAGCTTGTAAACAAGGGAGAAATGTACAAGTCAGTGATGGAGAAGACTGACAGAGAGAGGCCATTGTTTTAATTCTAAAACCCCTTTTTAAATGAAGCAGATACCCTGCTGGCCCCAGTTCAACATTCTGCCACCTAAGGTAGCGCATACAAATTTGGGCAGAAGAGTCACCCGAAGTTCAAGTAACAGTCTGGCATCTCCCACATTGCATCGCATCACAGGAGTAGGAGGCCACTACACCACCACCATGCGTTCCCTGGACACGAACACAGACCAGAGGAAGGGAGAAAATGGACACAAAACTCCTTTAAGAGACTGATTTACCTAATTTATTTATTTCTAAAGTCCCACTGGAAAAGCTGCCACCTGCAAAGCCACACCAAGGCCAGTCTAAGGGGCATCCTGGTATCTTTTCAGCGCATCCTCCACAACAGCCTCAAGGCTGTCAGGTTGAGAGCTTCAAGGAGATGCTTAACTCCCTTTAGTGGTAGTTCCACAAAAGATGTCACATTGGAAGTGCTTGTCCCGCTTCCAATTTTGTGCTTTCGGAAGAAAAAACCCACAAGTGCCCCCCTCCTTCCCCCTGAAGTCCTAGTTGCGGGCCAGATGACAGATTTACACTAGAAGCCCCAACTGCCTGTGTGAGAGTATTTACAAACTGAAGGAGGAAACCAAGTGACCAGACTCTGCATCTGGGATGGGGCAACCCTGATTGTGTGTATAGACTAGGGAAGGAGAGGCTGGACAGCAGTACTGCAGAAAGGGACCTGAGGGTCCTGGTCAATGGTAAGTTGAATGTGAGTCAGCAGTGCTCTGACAGCCAGGAGGGCCAACTGTGTCCTGGGTTGCATCATGCAAAGCATTGCTGGCCAAAGGAGGTGATTGTCCTGTTCTACTCTGCACTGGTGTGGCCTCACCTTGTGTGTAGTTTGGGCACCACAATATAAAAAAGACATTAAACTACTAGAGAGAGTCCAAAGGAGGGCCATGAGAATGGTGAAGGATCTGAAGAGGACGCCGTATGAGGAGCAGCTGAGGATACTCGGTTAGTTCAGGCTAGAGAAGAGGAGACTGAGGGGAGACTTCATTGCCATCTTCAACATCTTCACAAGGGGAAGCAGAAGGGCAGGTACCAACCTCTTCACTCTCATGACCAGTGACAGGACCTGAGGAAATGGCATGAATCTAAGTCTAAATCTAAACCTTGATAACCTAAACTTATCAAGAAAAGATTTTTCACCCAGAGGGTGGTTAAGCACTGGAACAGACTCCTCAGGGAAGTGGCCACAGCGTCAAGCCCATCTGAGTTCAAGAAGCTTTTGGACAACGCTCTCAGGCACAAGGTGGGAATCTTGGAGTGTTCTGCACAGGGCCAGGAGTTGGACTCAATGATCCTGATGGGTTCCTTCCATCTCAGCATATTCTATGATTCCATGACTTCTCATTTTCCTCTCTCTGGCATAAGGAGCACATCCAGGGGCAGCACGAGCACTTCAAAGACCTCCTGCCTCTGCACATGAAAGGCGAGACTAATATCCCTCAGTGCCCACCCAGCATTATAATGTGGCAGGTGTGACCACAGGAGGTGAGACAGGGAGGAAGAAGTCATTCACGCTGACTTGCCTACAGGATGGGAAGCAATAATTGCAAACTGTGCCCGTTGCTCCGTGAGAAGTACGTCAGCACTGACAGCGGGGTGAGTGGCTTGGAATCGATTGCTAAGCGTAAAGATGGCGTAAACAGCCAGTGAATCAATGACCATGTTATTGCTTATGTCAGCCTTTGACCGCACATGACTTAGGGGTGGAGCATAAGAGGCATTATTGAGGCACCTGCATACTTGGATTTTTCTGAATCAAATTCAGAAATGGTAATGCCCTCAGCTTTGAGCATTCTCAAAAATCCTGGGCCCCAAGTCTGGGGCCAATAATGTCAGATGAAACAAACGGGAAGAGAGAATCAGAAGATGTCTAAGAAATTAAAACAGTAAAAGACAGAATAGTAAAAGTAAAAATGATTTCTGATCCAACTGCAATTCTTATTTTAATCCACAATTTCTAGTTTTCATTTCATCTCAGAGTTATTGAAGCCAAACTGAAATTCTTTCAACCTTTCAAAAGTGAGATTGGTTTCAAATCAAAGCAAAGAATTTACTTCTGGAAATCCTGACAGTATCCTTGCACATTTTCAGCATCCTTCCCATCCCTGAAAATTTTAAGGACAAAGCAATTTGTTGAATTTGCCACATCTCTCAGTCTATTGAGAAGGAAGGTAGGAATCACCAAATATAAGCCTCAGTACTTTGCTGCTGACACATTTCAGCGAAGGAAACAGCAGGCATCTTACCATCACAGATTAATACAGCTGGAAACCAAAAGGCTACAGGAGACTGGAAGATGCAGTGCTTTTCCACAGCAGGGATGTGCTGCCTACATCACATTTACTCTTACCACGGGTCTTTGGCAGATGTACCCAATGGGCAGATCTGGTGCTACCATCCACAGTGCTTTGCTGAGCAAAAGGAGATGTTTGCCTGCATGGCTGCTCCTCTGGGCCACAGCCTGGCACGAGAAGCTCGGCAGCTAAGGGAGGCAGGTCTGTGCGGAGGTGAGGGCCTGCCGGCGCACAGCCATGCTGGCATCAGGCACACCTCCCTCTGCCACCTCACAAAGCCTTCAGCACAACAGCTCTTGGACTGCAGGGGGAAACTTCCTAAACCCCTGCAAGCAAACCTGCCAGAGCCCTTATTTTAAAATCTCACTCAGTAACTTGAAGTCAAACACCAGTTTATTAAACCATGAGGACAATAGTGTCTGTCATACTATGCACTGAACTGACGGCCAAAGTGCCGCTGTTTGGAGAAAACACCGTAATGAACTTCAGCAGAATGAGACAATTTTTTCCTAACTAATTATGTGGTTTCGGGTATGCTGTTCATGTTAGAGGCTGTCCAAGGCATAATGAGAATACAGAAAATTCCAAATTGTGGCCAAGAGAGTACCTGCAGGCAAGCCTAGGTGAAAAGGCTTGGAGAAGAACTTTTAGGCTGCAAAGGTGAGACTCTGGGTAAAGGTATGAAGAAGAAAATTAGAGATGAGGATATACCAAACAACCTTTTCTCTAAAGGAACAACTTGGCTATGAAATGACTGAACCAACAAAGAGCATGTAAAAAACAGTGGCACTAATTAGCAGTTTAAACACTCAGGCATGAACTGGAAGATAAAGCAAAGGGAAATACGGCTGTGATATCTGGCAGTCTGAAATACATTTGTTTTTCAAGTGCAACGTGCACTTTAAGAAACGTGGAACACAGTAACAAAGGATGACACAGGAGGGTGGCTCAGCAGAAATGCTACCTTCTCTCCTCTGGTGTCTCTACAAGCCATGCTGAAACCAGTGGAGAAGAAACTAACAGATTTTAACCCCAAAGCATCATTAGAATTAAAGTGCAACTGTAATTTAAAATTAAAATCAGTCTCATATTTTTGCAAAAGGAAAATTAAACTGACCTCCAGATTAAAAAAGAAAGGAAAAAAAAAAGAGAAAGTGTTAGCAGTGAGGAGGGGTGAGGAAGGAGTGGGAAAGCTTTCACAGAATATAAATTGTGAGAGCGGAGTCTGTGAAAGATCTGTTTAGGTGCATATCATGAGCCAAAATGGGCAAAAAAAGGGAAAACAAAAGTCAGTTTAAGAACTTTTAGAATGAAGAAAGAAAGCTCTAGAAGCCTCCAAGTTACATTAGGAAATATCAAAATAGACAGAAAATGAAGATGTATGAAGAAATTTTCTAATTCAGAGGGTGCTTAGAGGAATGGTTCAGAGTTTCTAAAGCTGCAACTGATATACAAGTAAACACAACAACACAGAAAAACTACAAAGACCTGCAAATTGCACCAATACTCCTCTTTCCCAGGCATGGCAGAATGTATTTATGTGAACAAACTATATAATAGTGTATTAAATACACAGTGCATTAAATACACTGTAATTACTTTATAAAAACAAGAAATACTTCACAGCAAGGCATCTCACTACAAGCCCTACTATTATACTTCGTGTAGTGTAGGAGAGGAATAAACAAGCTCTGTCAAATATGATTTAAGAAAACACAAGGCTGCACTCTGAAGAAGAGAACTGAATTAGAAGACAAAGGAGCTGGAGAAAAAGCAGGCTCAGGAGATGGGGCTGGATAACATCCGATATGATGAGCAGCTCACAGATGCTCTGCCGTGGTTTCCACGGGATGATGCCCATGCTTCCGGCACTGCCTGTGACCATGTGCTGGCATGGCACAGCATATAAAATCACTGGCATCCTTACATTGGGGTAGCAGAAAGTGCAGCCCACCAAATACTGCAACATTTCAAATCCAGAGATGCTTTTGCTGTGCTGTGGAAGGAACTGAATGTAAAAGGGTTTGCTATTGTGCTTCGTGAGGTAACCAGGCATTACAATTATTAACTGTTAGGTTGAAACCCTGTATAAATGACCCGGCTTCCTGCAGGCATCACAGTTTTAAAACAAAACCCGCCAAATGCTGCATTTGTTCCAGTTTTCCTTCTCCTCCCCCACCCTGCCTTTTAATTTCTGGTATTCAGACATGCAATTTTTCTGCAATCACTTTGTTTTTGTTCTTGCATGGCTACTAACAGATCTGAGGATTATGGTGGCTTTTGTTCTACTGCTTGGTGTTCATGTTTTATCAGTGACGTCTGCTCAGCTCAACAATGCAGGTTTCCAAGAAGAACCAGCCACTGCTGAGCTGGAAAAGTTGGTCCCCTCCCATCCTCCACAAGGAGCAGTTAACTCTCCTCTCAGTGACCCAAAAGGTTAACTAGGCTCTGTAAATCCCACCAGAAAAAAATCGTAGGCATTTGCCTTCTTGCTGAGCTTTCATGTCTGCTATGAGCAAAAGTAAATGGCTCTTTTAGTCCCTAAAGGAGTGTAGGCTCAGGAGGAGTGACCTGTAGCAAAGAGGTCAAGGGCAAGGAAAGATAGGAAGGTTGGGCAAAGGCATCCCAGCGCAGCCACAACCCTGCCCCTGGCTCCAGGTTATCCTCAACGAACTGACTTTCCCCTTTCTGCTTCATGCATGAGATTTTTAAGATCTACCCAGAAAGCAAGGGGTAGAATATGCCATCTACCCTAGAAGCCCCAGAAACACTCTTCACGTAGAAAAATTATCGCCTTTCCAGCTTGACATGTGACTTCCGAGGAGGGTGGAAGTTGGGACTTTACAGCTATTTGTGTGTGTGTGTCTACATATGCTCACGTGCACCCACGCATGGTAGTGTGAGAAAGAGACTAGATAACGTGAATGTGTGTGAAAGGGATTGAATCAGCCCCATCTGCTCCGAAAAGATCGCTTTCTCCTTGGATTTCTATTACCATCGTATCCTTGCCACACTAGAGTGATTCTAAAAGGCTACAGCTCTGGCAGACAGCATCACTACAGCTGCTCAGATTATTAACAGCATAAATAAACTCTCAAAGACACTACTAAGAAAATATTAACTACAATTATCACTGTCTGATAAAATAATGAACAGCAAAGTGTTATTCTGCTGCCTCAGTCACGAATGTGCTGTGAGTAATGAAAACCAGTTTATGTATATACTGAAACATCCTGGAATTGGTTCCTGCTATTTTATTTTATTGTATTTTATCAAGCAGCACAGGTTGAAGCTCTGTATTTGCAGAATTCAGTGTACCCTGCCTCCTTTCCCACTGTATATAATCCCATTAATTCCAAGTGAACAGAAAGCCATGCCCGTAGCCATGCACACATCTGTTGGAGGAGGGAGAGGAGGCAGTGTGCAAGCTACCAGCAGCAACTCTAAAATCTCCTGATTGACTTTTATTTTTGGGCCTCACTGCTTTTTTCCCCCAAATGAGGTGCAAGGTTCCACATGATGTCAATGCCATTTTTGCTGAATGGATACTCCTTGCCTTCCTCTTTTCCACTGCTTTGGCTTTGTGAGCTTGTTTTCCTCCTATTCCCCAGTGATATTCTCAAGTCCTGTCCGTTCTTGAGTGCAGTGGGGAAACTGGGTTTGGTTTCTAATTAATAGAAGTTATTAATTCCCTACAAGCACTGAGGAAAAAGATTCTTAATCGTGTGGAGAGCAGGACATGGGAGAAGGAGCCTCTCTCCCCATGTCCCCAGGCTGGGCTACAGCCCCAGCACCCAAGCAACACCCTCTTAGGCAGTCATTTTGTCTTCTTCACTGTCTATTCTTTATTGGAACTCACTACAAAGAGGAGAAAGAAGCTACTTAGTGCTGAAACCACCCACTGCAGGGCAGACATGATGCTGAAGCTCCAGTTTGGACAGACTGTTCTCATGGTCCCAGTGTGCGAGAGACTGCCGCCTTCTCAGCGGGGCCTTGTGGATTAGTAACTACCCTTCCCACTGACACCTTTCATATCTTCCCAGAAAAGAAGGGTGATGGTGGCAGGGTGACAAGGTGAGAGCAGGAACACTATCGAGCTGAACGTGCACACTGGGACCTTTCTGCCTAAGCATGTGAGGCCAGCCCAGAGTGAGAGCGTCTGTCAGACGCCTGGGGAAAGGGCCACATCCTTGCCAGGTATGAAGGAAAATTAGCAAGATGATGGAGAGGGCAGCCGCTACTAAAACAGCCAGAAAGGAAGGCAAAACAGCAATGCTGAGGGACAGAAAAGGGAAGGGGGCATTTTGTAAAACAGCTTCCCCTCAATCTAGGCCAGAAAAATCCTGCACTGTGCCCTTAGTGTTTTTTATCCCACTGCCCTTCTTTTGTGCCCTTTTTCATCATCTCTGCAGCATCTCACACTCCCTGCCTGGTCTCTTTTTCTCCTCTGCAAGCATTTTGTTCTACCAACCCCCACTCCTGTGCTTACTGCCAGCTCCTATCCTTCCATTTGCACACCCCGGGGCTTTTCTTGCTTGTATTGGGATGATGTGACAAAGGAAGAGAAGTGGGGTGCAGAGGCAGGAGCAAACATCATCTTCAAGTGTTCCCCTCTGCCAGCTGTGAGGGAAGGACAGCAAGGAGGCGGGGACCTTCTCCCTTCATACAAATCACTGCTAGAATGAACCTCTGCTCCTGGGGGGGGAGAGTCGAGCCACAGCCTTTCTCACTATTTTCCCTCCAGCATCCTCCCTCTCCCTCATTCTCAGCAAGTGGCCTCTTCTGGCCACTGAAGCAGGTTGGATGTGGTTTGCCCTGAATAAGTGACCTACATTAATTTCTCTTCTTTAATTAAAGTGTTCTTCTGTGAAACAATTTATAAGAACTTCTTTGCCAAGGGAGAGAAAACAATGTATTGTTCCATACATGTTTTCAAAACCAAAAATGCTCTCTCCAAATGAATTTTGTCCCCCAAAAAACCTCTGTGAAAGGCAAAACATGGAGAATGGTAAAGGATTCGCTGAAGAAGAACTGAAGTTCATTTTAAATCAGTGTACCATGTACAAATGCTGTCTCACAAATAGGATTATTTAATTTGAACCTTACATCTGTCAAGTTCCATTACTTCAAATGGAGCCTGTCGTTTCTTGACTTCATTATAAATCAGGGTTATATTACAATTTATGTTAGGTAAAGTCACTGCTTCCACAGGAGGCAGTGAAAAAAAATTACATAGCAGTCAGTAAATAGAGCAAAGTCATTGCACTGCTCTTGAAAGGCAAAAAGTCATCTTGCTAAATGAGGGTCCGAGCTGTCCTGTACCAAGACTGTTCCTAATAAATAAAAGACCTCTGGGAAAAGTGCTGAGCATACGCTGGATCTATTTTCAGCTTGCATCAGCAGCTGCTGCCCCTGGGATCGCATCTTTGCTCATACCCTACACCATATGTAATCACTCCAGTGCTGCAACCAGTAAGATAATGAAAGAGCATGGCATAAATCTATACTTGAGTGGAATGCTAAATGAGAAAAATAATGCAAAAAAGGGGGAAATAA
This sequence comes from Pipra filicauda, assembly GCF_003945595.2. Lineage (NCBI taxonomy): Eukaryota > Metazoa > Chordata > Aves > Passeriformes > Pipridae > Pipra > Pipra filicauda. Next base: position 1,500,999 of record NW_024104765.1, read on the forward strand.
ACCACATTTTCAAGTCATTAGGAAGAAAGACTTTGACATATGAAGTGTTGCAACCATTAATAGCACTTATCATATAGAGTGGAGACAAAGAGACAAATTAATCAAACTGACAGAACTGGGACATTTTATGCTAATGCAGGCTCCTGGGTTTTCGTTTGTATTCCTCTGTGTCTGGAAAACTGATACCATTACAGGGCAGGAAATTGCATGAATAACATGCAACAGATCATAAAAATTCGCACACCAAGTGCAGAAACACTGCCAAAAGCACTGTAAAAACAAGGCTAGAGACCTCAACAGAGAAGCTACCAACAGCTAATGAATGCAAATAAGTACAGGAATATTTCCCATCCATGCATAACAATGAGACATCGGCTGTGACTCCAGAGTCTCCAGTAGTGTAGGTAAAATAAAGCCTGGAGAGCAAACATGCAGATAGCTGGGGGGAACTGCTGGCCAACCCAGGGTCTGACTTTGTTTGCAGTATTGCAGCCAGCAGTTTAAAGCCAGTGGGGAACCGGCATAGCTAAGCGTCGCCTCCATCTAAAAGTATCGCTATGTTAGATTTAATTGAACGTTTCAGGTAGAAGAGGGAGGGGAGGAGGATGTAAGAGGAAATAAAACAGACCCACAAAACAGCACATAGTCACACAAACCAAAAATCCCCTTGCCCCTGCGCAAATCCACTGCACACAGTAAAACTCTCACAGATAAAGACATTTAAAACATCATTCCTTTGGGAAATACAGAATGTGCTTGCTGTCCAAAGCCACAGCCGTATTGCAAGGGGCAGGAAATTGCAAGAACTACAGGAATGCAGGGCAGGGCATGGTGTAATGCAGGATCTTGCCAAGGTTCCTTCACTTGCCATAGAGGCTTCTCAGGGACCTTTTAAAAGCCCTGGCAAAACAGACCACTGAAACTGCAGAGAGCTCATTAGCCATATAAACTCCAAATGACAAATACCTTCACTTTATGGGCAGTCACAGCATTTCTTATCGCTGTTTTTTAAAAAAGTGATGCTTCCCCCTTTTACGGTACCTACAGCACAAAGGGAGGACTAACTCTGGGGGATAAAAAGAGTAAAGCTGATGCCTTTTGAAGATGAGTCATTTCCAGCACTGCTCTCACCTTTCCCAGAATAGAATGATATGCAGCTGATAGGATTGAGCAAGAGCATTTACGTGCCAGTAGTACATGCATAAAGAGGGTGTGGAAATGCGAGACTGCTCAGGGGTGCCTGCTTTCCTGAAGACCAAGAAGAGTTCAAGTCCTTCCCACATTTGGTGCTGGAAGACCCCATGTTGAGGTTGGTAGGGCAGAAGCTGGTTCACCCCAGCAGAGACAGGCATGGGGAGCACACAACACAAAGTCTACCTCTCCATCCCTCTCCAACAGATCACTGTGGTGGTTTTACACAGTTTTAGCCATGTGAACAGGATTTATCTCCAAACCTCAAAATTTCCTTCTGTTCCTTTGATCACTAGTAGAGTCTCAACAGAGTGCTTGGTATGGTATAAAAAAAAATGGCACACACACACAAAAGCAAGCTAGCCCAAAGGCAATGACGGAGTGACCTTTGTTCTAAGGGGAGAAATTAGAAACAGGCATTTGTGAATTCTTGTAAATATACACCCATCTGACAGACGGACAAGGGCTGCAAGCTGCAAATGGAATTACTTTCTCCCTTCCCTTGAATTTAAAAAAAGAATGATAGCACAGACAATTAGTTACAAAAAAGCCTCATAAAAACCCTGACTTTAAGAAACTGTAGTATCGGGAGGATAATGATTTGGTCAAGTAGTTACTACCATTTTGATTTCTTCTGCTCTTTACAATAGCAAAGACACCTTCGAAGTCTCTTAAGAATACATATGACACCTGACCTTTTCTTTTCCTCTACCTGCAATCAGAGCAGTTTGGGAAAAGAAAAGCCTAGTTAAAAGAGAATATTTAGAGATGTCTTTACTACCACCTTATCATTCAACCAAGAGGTAGAACACAGTGACAAGAAATGACCATGAATTCTCACAGTCCTTTGGCTATGCAATTACTCTGCAGAAAAGCAATTACAAAACCAAACTGTAACTTCATCAAGTAATTCAGATTAAAACTGTATCTGAGAACTAAGAAGAGAGTGCAAGAGCGGATGATGCAAACAGTCTGGGACCCTGAGGCTAGGAATGACTTGAAACCCTCCGAAGAGGAGTTTACGTGTGCAGCACCGGTCTGCCCTACAGAGGTGCCTGCAGAGGTCCAGCACAGCTCCTTCTAGGGTCACCTTGGCTGTGTACCACCAGCTGAAGACAGAGGCCAGAAACATGCTCAGATGCTTATCTTTAACAATTTACCTGCGTATGCCCTCTTAACTGAGTCCTCCAATTGGAGAGTTCACGCATAATAGTGAAATAAATCCTGTAAGGGAAGGATTAGGCTCATCTTTGAAAAGGAAGCAAAACCAAAACCAAAACCAAGCCTGAGGTAGCCCTTAACGAGCGTTCTTCTCAGTCGTCCAACTGCAAGATACATTGAAGACAAAGAAGAAAGGGATTTTGTAATTTAAAGGTTTATACCACCACTGAAAGGAACTCTTTCTGCTTTTTGAATGCTATGATGACTTCGTAAATGCGAACGTGTTTCTTTGTAGAATGTCTCAATGCCTATATATGTCCCTTCCTTGGACGATGGTATAGATATTATTTAATCTCAGTGGCTACTGCTTACATAAACTGAGCAAAAATGACAAGGATAGATGGTTCTTACAAAAGACAGGCAACTCTCTGGTTTTTGTGCCTTGCATTTGACAAATTAATTCAGACATTTAAAACACAGCCATTAAAACATGGTTTGATGTGTCCAGTCTCCCGAAAACTAACAAATTCAAGGAATAGACAGAAACTGCTTGATTTGGCTTTGTGTCCAAACAAAAATGCCATATGCAGAAATCCATCCAAGGCACAACATGAAAATCTGCAGCCAGATAAAAACAAGGTAAAAAAATAGCTAAATTCAACAGGCAGATGGAATGGCTGGAGACCCATCCACCTGAAGTCCAGCTTCCCCTTTTGGAAGCAGAAATGAGCACTAGTCCTCTATGGAAATCATAAGGGAAGTTGTCAGGTTTTGTCTCTCCCCAGGTTTTTCCTGTCTTAAAAGGTTACTGGCTCTAACACTGTCCTTTGAAAGAAACAGTAAATAAATGGAGCTTATTCTGTTTTTACTTGACCAAGAATCTTCTGACAGGGAAATTTTCTCTGAAGGCTGCCTGTGTATCTGGGGAGAGGTGGCTAGGCATGTTGTACTACTGCTGTGTGGTCAGAGATGGAAAGATATTTTGCTTTCAGAGTTGTTTTAAGACATGTTTCTTACTAGCTGCAGGCCCTTGAAACAGAGAACCACAGGTCTGAATTTCAAAGATAAGCAAAAACCTAAGACATTTCTCTACACAGCCAGAAATGTAGTCTGACAGTCTCACAAAATCCAGGAGAACTTCATCAAAAGTATTTTTTCCAGAAACTAAGAACTGTACTAGTAAAGTTAGCATGGACAATCCTTTTTTTCTTTAAATCTATTTTTTAAACCTTGAAACACTACCACAGACTACATTCCCACCCATTCTGGGAACAGAGAGTACAAGGTATATACAGAGATAAGGGAATTTGGTCTATCACAATTCATAGCAAGCAAATTTCAAGTAGAGTATTACCATGTGTTTGAAGCCCAATACACTGGATGCCTACACCTCTTTAAACTATTACATTGTTCAAGTTCCTTTCTGTGTCAAATCATTTATTTGGATGGTCTTTCTGAATTCTTTTTTACTGCCCCTATAAACCCACCTCAGCCCAGCCTTTGGGAAGTGCATCTGACACCGCAGGAGCAGAAGGAAGCACTGAGAACCCAACAGTGCCCCTGAATCCATCCTGGTTCACACCTGCCAAATCCCTCTGCAATCCTTACAGTAAGTCTGTACACTTCAATTTCTCTGTATAGTTCTCAGTATAGTTCTGAAATGACGAGCAGCAGTTGCTGCAGGGAATGATGTGGACTAGGTGCAATATATACTCAACTAAATATGGTTACTTCAACATCAAAACAAAGGTGCCCAGTTTTTGAGGTCCTGAAAACAGCTCCCATTTGCCAAGTCTGCTTAGTTCTCTGTGGAAGAGATCAAGTCTTGCTAGGTACCTGCTTGCCTATCATTTGGGATAAACGCTATGCACAAAATCTAAAATAATACTTTTCTTATTTTTAACCTTGGTCTGCAACTGCTGTCACTTAAGCAAAAATTCCTAATTAAGCACCCTCAAAGGGTCTCCTGGTGAGGGACAGGAAGTCTGTAGCAATTCACAGGCATATTCTGCTCTGTTCCATGCCTCCAAGTCTACTTTCATCTTGAATGTGGTAGTCTCAGCAGTTGTTGTCAATGGCAGTGCACAGGACCTCAGGACTGTGCAGGGAGAACAGGCAGAGGACCAATCAGCCACATAAGGCAGCAAGTGGCTCCATCCTACCCTGATCATCTTGAGAAATGCTGCAATTAGTCCAACAATCCCCTCAATGCCTTCTCCAGGGTTAAAAGATACAGAGGGAAGAAAATGAGACTGAAACTCTGGCTGAGGACGGATAAGCTGAAGCTCTGGGTCAGGTATACAGGCTGCTCTGGGGCCAGCAGCTGTGCCAGCTGTGGGTCAGTCTGTTCATCTCCTTTGAGGTAATGTGAACCAGAGCATTTAGAGAGAGGTAAACATTGCTGAGGGGTTCACACAAGGTGATTTAATCATCAGTGACCTGATGCACAGATCTGTGCTGTAATTCCCATCTGACGCATCAACTTCCACCCCAGCATTTGCAGAGAGGTGATGACAGTATTTTATTTGTTCACAAGAGACTTCAGAAATCTACTGTTGAAGGTTTTATGTTACCATTATTTGACTCCAGAGCTGATACCTCTCAATTCCAGCTGTTTGGTGACACTTTGTTTATATACTGGTTTTACTGGAAGTGCTAGTATTGCAGTTTTCTGCTGTCCTCAGTCCAGCTATGGCTATTTTGACTGCGGACACCCAGCTAGCAGCAGGGTGCCATTTCAATTAGGAATTAAACTTCTCTTCACCACATAGTCTTCTAAAGGCTTCTAAATTAAAAAAAAAAAAAAAAAAAGAAAATATTTCAACTACTTCTGTGTGTGGGAAACAGCCAGTTACACTTAACTGCACACTATGATGCCATCAACTCTTATAAGGTTAGACTAAACTAAGTGAGAGACAGAAAGGTTTATTAGCAAATCCAATCTATGTTATCTTAGGATATTAAATTCCACTCAACTACACCTGTACTGTGCACCAAATTTCTTAAAAGGGTGTCTGAACTTTGTCCCTCTCAAAGGCCATTTGCCTTACAGTTATGAAACAATGTGCAGTCATACACATCACTGATCAGTCTGTTGATAAAAACACATGCCAAATTTTTCAGTTGATTTTAATCTGGCTTCAAAACAACTGCCACTGGCTCTCATATCTTTCTCCAATAAATTACAACATGCTTCCTAGAGATATGTCTGATACTTTCTTTTCATTTAAGTCTTTAAACAACCACACAAACCCCCTCTTAAGTTCTTTCAGAGAAATTAAAACTCATTTGTAAAACAAACCACATCTGGACTAGACAGATCTGTAGTTTGACCAACCACAGCTACCCCTATTTATTTATTTTATTAAAGTAAATAAAATGCCCAAGGAATAAGCTTTTAGTAGAGTGTACTGAGACTTAGAGGTATTTGCTGTCTGTCTCTCATCAAAGTGGGACAGATGAAAATTCATCACAGCACAAAAATCCTGGAATAAACCACCCATTTTGCTCTTCAGAGTTCGCATCAAATGTAACAGAAAGCATGTGTCTACTTGTTCCTCTAAAAAACCCAAGAGCCTGCCTGTAAAATTCACAAAGAGAATCTAATTCCCAAATCCTAGTATGATTCAATTGCCTTTTGCTCACCTAAAACCTGTATTTCACTTCCAAATTGAACCATATTTCCTAGCCTTAATGTTTGTTGACTGCTGCAATGCATCATTTGAATACATAGCATATTCCACCCCATAACATGCTCAATTTCACTAGCAGCTGAGAAAAACAGTCAGTCTGACATTATTCACCAGGGAATCCTTGTCAGAAAGTGCTGTATGAAGATAAAATCTTATTTTCTTTGGGTTTTGGGAACACTAATAAAACAAAGCTAGGTACTGGGATGAGAAAGTACCTTACAAGTTGTGGTGTCTGATGTGGTGAAGCTGACGGGTGTCTTAACTGGGCCTTATCTGTCTGTTTAGTCAAATGGCAAATGCTCAGCCTGTATTTCTGGACTCATAAAAGAGCAGATACCTAGTTTGCAGTCATTAAATAAATTCAAAGAATTTTTTAGAGGGAGAAAAAGCAAAGGTAAGAGAATCATTAGTGGAGGGGGAGGAGAGGGGGAGATCTTTCAGTCTGCGGGGCCAGAATGTTCATGGTGCTAAGATACAGTCATGGCTCAGCCATTTCATTTTCATTCATGCCCACATACATATTTGAATTAAAAAAAAATAAAATTAAAAAGCCCCAAACAAAAATAACCCACCTTGTGTTGCACATCCTTATTGCTTCTGTTGATGCCATTAGCATAGTTTACCTGTAGGACTTACTCATCAGGACATCTCTTACATTTTAGATTATGTTTGTTATGTTTGACTATGAACGTTTCCACACTGCAAACCGCCTTTTCAATACAGAGTGCAATCACAGCCAATCAGACCAATTTAGCAGTAGCAGCAGGCAGGAGTCTAACAAAGGCAACGAAATTGAGTCCACTTATTGCAGTGGAGAATTTTATTCTGCGCATTCATCTCTGTATCCCCTTTGAGAGTACATTTTTATATGCCTACTCGAATAAATAAATAAACTGTACAGCTACTGTCAAAGGGAGGCAAAGGAGTTATTGCAAGATTTTCTCTCCTCAACATGCATGTATGCATGACTTTTGTTTTGCTTTTTTAAGCCTAGCTCTCACCATAACATAGATGTATTTTGCTTTTCTCCACTGGTGAAGATCAGAGAATGTTATGAATAGCAAGACAGCCCTCATCAGAAAATAATGGAAGTTACACCATATGGAATGAAAAGTATGTGGCTAGGTTCTTCATCATATGTAAGGCATGAAAAATCAGGCGGTGCTTTTGCAGTGATACATGGATGGAATTTCATATCACATCTTGAAGATTTCATTTCTGTTTTATTGCTCACCTTTTAGAAACAATGTATGTCGTTGTACTGTGCTACATAAGCGACACACATAAAACGACATCCATTTCTGTCTCACGATTTCTCCTGAATTAGTGTTCTGTCAAGTAAGACCTCAGAGTACCCAAATGCTCGGTTGTACTCTCACTACAGAGCTGCAGCCTCCAGTCATCCTTCTTTGCGGTCAGTGTCAGCACTGTGAACCAACACGAAAATAACACATTCCCTAGGAGGAATTTAGAAAACCAAAGACCCAACCGTCTATCCATATGGACTCCTTGAAGTGGCACTGCTGCAGTAACGCTGGGGCATAAATGAACTTGAAGCCGGACTTAACTAGAAACCTCATGGATATAACCCTTTGCCACTACAAAAAGCTCCACAGATGAAGGGAATGGTGGCTTTCAGAAAGGCTTTCAGGTTCCTGCCACCTCCTGAGCCAAAGCAGAAGTAATTCTGTCTAGTCCTGCAATTCCTGTGAGGAACATCCATGGCCAATAGTCATGTAAAGAGAAAACCACATTAAAGCTTCCCATTCTCTAAGAACCTTAGTTACTCCTAATATATCTCTGTGGTGCCAACGAAAAAGGGTCTTATGTTGTTCCCTACTGCATAATAACATCCTACAACTGAGAAAAAAACTTCTTGCCCTCTTACTCCTCTTTCCCACATTTATCACCTTTTCCACTCTATGCTCCTGTGCAGAGCACTCCCAGCTCAGTCCCCGCATTCCTTAAAGATACTGTATTTATACATATAAAGAATACACAGAAAGGAAAGATTCAAAGTAAGAGAATACTGTTTATTTCTACAGAGATAAAAAGGAATAGTAACTGCCTTTAGCCAGCAGGGTATGTAACAGTTGACCTCCTGTATCCTGTCTTTGATTTTCTCCTCATCGCAATCATCTTTCGTTGGCTAATTCCCAGCATTTTTCCCTCAGGCTGGCAGGTTGGCATGGATGGTTAGCAGCTGCCAGTGTTTCTCTTCCTCGTCAGCTATGAGCCATGCTAATGTTAGATGCCTGGCTCAGTCCCACCCAGGGTGCCACATGCCTTCGCTTTCCAACATACTCAGCTTTTGCCAGCCTTGAATACGAATTGAGGTCCTGTCCTGCCTTTCTCCTTGCAAGGATTAACCACCCATGTGAGGGAGTTAACCCATGCCAACCGAAGAAGCAGATGACAAATTTCACAGGGGAAATTTCGCAGGTAAATTTCACCTTGCGGGGAAATATCAGGTTTCACAGCAGTCATCAGGGAGCAGTAAAGGACGTGGAAAAATTCAGCCTGTGGTGTGTGTTTACATCTACTCTGAACATCATTCTCTTAAGAGTAAAGAAAAGAGCTGTGTGGATAAACAAAACAGCTCCTCAAGCACATCCCACATTCTCTTCCCAAAAAGAGATGCTGTTTCCCTTTGTCTGTTGGAAGAGACAATTCAGTTTAATCCTTTTGAAAGGCAACATTTCTAGCAGATAGATAGTTCATTGCACTAAAAAAAGTTACCACTCTTTGAAACAGATTCAAGAAATTCGAGGGCTACAGGTAAAACTAGTAAAGCTACTCCAGAAGCAAGTTTCTAAAATAGCAGAAAGGCTGGTATTAGGCATGGGCTAAAGAAAGCTTGGTCTGCTGCTTCAGAAGATTTGTGTTTAACTTCACCAGAGAGACAGGCATTTGGTACTGTCATGGCTGCAGTGACCAGGTGAAGTTTTTTTTCAAGTGCAAACCCCCAAGTCAAAAAAATGCAAGCAAGGTTGAGAATCTCATTTCTAACTTGTAGGAATCTAATGCCACTGAGGGGTTTTACTTGTTGTTGCTGTTTCTGCTTCTGTCTTCACCAAGTAACTGCAACCTCAGCTTTCTGAAAACCAAGTGATGCTCCTCTGTCCAGCACTCGGCTTTCAGCTTGCCCATGCAGACTCACTGTGCACTCCTATTAGCAGAGTCAGTCAGGTAATAATAGCAAATAAAAAGCCTATTCGACAAAGCACTGGCTCCTTCTCAAGTAAAGTAGAGTACCACTACAGCATGAATGACTCAATCATCTACTCAAGAGCTATTACTTGCAGCGATGAAGCAATGTTAATTGGATAACGGCCTGCTGCCAGCTAATATTGGCATGACCTACAATACCCCTGGCTGACAGCCGTGTCTCTCTCTCTATCACACCTTTTTTTGTAATCTGGATGGGAAATGGAAACCATTAAAAAAGCCTCGTAAGTGCCATTTAACTTCTTATCATAAATTAAAAACTTAATTAAGTGCCTTGTTAGAGGAAGGAAGACCAGTTTTCGTGATTAAATAAAACAAAACAACAGTTAAGGGTATGGAGTGAATAACCTACTTTACAGCTTTAAACTCAGTTTTTTGAAAGTTTGAATTTTGGGTTGTGTTTAAGAGCACTTGCTAGAGGAAAACTGCATAAACACTAAAAAATACCCTGAGTGAAAAGCAGGTTCTAGTTGTTTAGCAAAATTGCAGATGAAAAGCATAGAAGTCAAGAGCTAACGGGGTCCTTTTTTATTAGCTGTAGGCAGCTGACACTCCATTCCTGTAACTTGCAATGAGGGCTGATAGTTCACACACGACAGCCACATTTGTGCCTTTATTATGCAGCTGTTTTTCCAAGCGCTTGTCTACACACTGAAATGCATTATTTTACAAAAGGTGTGGTACAAAATCAAATCACCATGGCTAGCACTAAAGAGTTTATGGAAACTCTCCAGTCAGTGCAGAATTAGCTCCATACTGACTTAGTTTAAGTTGATTAGGTAAAGGTTTAAACGGAGGCACATTAAGTCACACTTGAACTGACCTGAAATGTCTAACACAAAGTTTTGCAGAGGGTTTAAAATCCTCTAAATTCAACTAGTCCCAATTCTGTGTGTGCACAATGTCTCCTTACTGAAATGACTGGTGTATCATAAAGACTGCTCTCACTTGTAATTGGATATAAACAAGAAATAATGTAAAAAACATCTGTTCGCTGTTTAGCTAGACAACAGTTAACAATCTTGGGATGCCAGATTAACAAAAAGACCCCAACATGCTATGAAGGAAAAAAAAAGTCTGCAGTTTAGACTTCAGAGGCAGATTTACTGCTTTGAATAATCAGAAATAAGTTCTTTTGTTTTGATGTTAAGCTCCCTCTCACCAACAAAACATGAATTTAAAAGCTACACATATAAAGCTTTATCCAGCTCCAACATCAAATCTTTGAGAAATAAGAATAATGATGGCCTTTCTCCACAACATACTTCAGCAGTTTTCAAACCATGCCAGAATTTAAAATGCAATGCCTGTATGGTTGACTTAAAAGTAGCTTAGTGAATTTATGAATGATTGTCACCTTTGGAAAAGTTTTGAACAATGAAGACTATATTTAAGAATTATTTTCAATCTCCACTTTTCTATAATATTATATGCCAACATAAAATGTCTCTCAGCATGAAAAAAGGATTTGCTCAGGACACTCACTTTCAACTTCTGTTTGAAATCTTTTGATTGGAATAATAACCCCCTACATGACAGAGTAAATCACTTTCTGCATATACCTCTAGAAATAACTCACGGGCTGCCAGAGCTCTGCAGACCACGGACTGAAAACAGTAGCCTTGGGAAGAGTCGTTAGCTAACCGAAAAAAAACCCTGCTAACTTCTTTAAATGCCATATAACTAAGAGAGTGTTTCCTCTGCTTTATCAGCTCTTAAAAACCAGGAGTGTTTCAGTTCCTCTCATGGGGAACTCTGACACTGTTGGAGGCACTTCCCTCACCTATGCACAGGCACCTACCGAAGCGCAGCACTCTGAAGGTGAGCAACACCAGAAACAGAGACATGCACCTTAACCAAGGAATAACTCAAAAATAACAAAATGCATCAGGCAGCTCTCCTTATCCCAAATGACTAGCATTTGTGAGGAAATTATTTAACTGACCACCTCACACACAGTTATTCAAATGAAGTAGCCACCAAGCAAATTAAGATTCAATGCATTTAACAGCAATTAATTTGCATATTCTTTTCCAGGATGTGAAAGTTAAAAGCACATGGCAAAGTAACAGTGGTGGTCTTAGTCGAGGCATGACAATTTCAAGATTCTGGGAAAAACTTTAAGAACCAGATTCACTCCTTCTGTAACTCCACAAACTTTACTGGAGCTGTAACAGCAGCCAGTATAACCCTAAGTCACTAAAACTTTTTGATCTTTCATTGAGATACATTCCAAAATGTAAAACCACAATACTCATTCACTTAAATAGAAATAATTTAAGGCTGGACTGGAGGATTTTTTTCTTACATAGTATCTTATATAAAACACATAAACAAACCACTGTATTTTAAATCCTTACTGTTATATGAACACAGGACTGGGTCACCAAGTGCAGACACATCATGACCCCTCCACCACCCTTCTCCTCCCACTGGCCTGAAGCTCAGCACCTCACCACTGCTGGGATTAAAAATCTTCTAATTTCCAAAGTATTTTTACTAAAAGCCAGTTGAAATCAATTAATGTTTGTGTCAACAGTGTCCTTTAGTATTAAAGAAAAACTCCTCCTCTCAGCTGTTTCAGCTGGTCTGCCTACACAGTAGCAGGTCTTAGTTGTCACACCAGCAGTATGAACCTGCAATAGTCCTTTCTACTCCTCCTTCAGGCCAGGCTCATTCATCTGAATATCTCAGTCACTCTTGTACATGCTTAATTGAATTTGAACTATTTTTCTTTATCTAACAGGACCTTCACAAAGGAGTCTTCACAAAGGCTTAGTAGAAGAGCACTGATAGTCTCCTGCCCCTTCATACCTGTGCACCCTTGGGCATGTTTTGTCACCTCTCTACTCCTACCCTTGCTTCGTGGTGAGAAAGCTACGAGATACTGACTGAGACTCAATTCTTCCATTGGAAATTATTAGTGGACACTGTAGAATCATAGTGTGCATCCTATCATGTCCTTTGTGATATCTCTAAACTCCTATGCAAAATGTCTGGGTTGAAATGTCTTCATGAGTAATATTCAGTGTCAAGACTCATGAAGTCACAGCCGGTGACCTACTTCTAATCCTCTCCAACTTATGCCATGACAACATCACGATGCTGCTGAAGTCTCTGGAGAACTAAACCAGAGGGGAAAACCGATGTGTGACACTTTGGGACCTGTCATCATTTAAAAACACACCATGCCTCTTCATGGGCATTAAGCAACTGATGGTGAAAAACCCTCTGTATGCCAGAGCACTTACCCACTGAGTGACTGCTGTGCTGTGCCCTGGGTACATCATCACCCTTCTCATGCCACCCCTCCCAGCTGGAGACACCGGGCAGGCACTGCTGAGGCAGTGGGTGATGGCAGCTCTGGCCAGCAGGCACACACCTCCCCTCTGTAGGCAGCAAAGCCACCGGCATGTCCTACGGTAGCTGTGCTGTCATGCCTGTATGGCTGTGAGGAAATTACAGTGGGGGTGGAAGCCAGTCAGTGAGATTTTGTGGTAAAATAAAGTAAACTTTCCAGTGAGGTATGTATTTTCTATGTCCCTTGGCTTCCTGCTGTGGGAGCCATGCTGCATGAGAAAAACCCTGCTTTCTGACAGACTGTGTTCATGGTTTCTTGGTGGAAAACACAAGGCCTGAAGCAGTTAAATCCCAAATTCTTTATGAGGGGAGGTGACAGGAAGCAAGGTTGGATGAGGTGCAGGAGAAGGGAAATAGGAGGACAAAGATATGAGCTGCTGGAGAGGAGTGGACAGCAATGAGACTCCCAACAACGTGACAGTTCAAATGATTTTTCAACAATAACCTGTGGTGTAGTAGCTACATTACTCCTATCAAATTTCCTGTCTGGAAGAGCAGAAGAATAGCAGGGTCCTAATAATACCCTGAATGAGGCTGCGGTAATTATGCATTTGGGTACAACTCCCTTGGTGACAGTGACAAAGGTGAGCTGAAGCATCTTAAAGCTCTGCCACCACAATCTTTAGGAGTTACCGCTAGTGAGGAAGGCTGGCATAGTGTGAACACATCCATCCTTCAGCAATCTGCAACCCACCCAAACACAAAAAGCACATCCTGCGGGGCAGGCACTGACCCCTGTGCCACACTCCCTTCAGCCACCTTAGCAGACCTCAGAGTTCTTCCACACCACATGGGAAAAAGGGGGCTGATTTTTATGGTGGGGGCACGGTGACATACTGTACCTCTTCCGGCAGGCTGACCACCAGGTCATTTTCCGTCTGCCCTACCAAGGCCTGCAAGAAGTACTCGCTGCAGGCAGCCAGCACAGCCCGGTGGGCGCGGAACTCCTTCCCCTCCACGATCAGCGTCACGTCACAGAGAATGTCCTGCTTCCGCTGGTCATTTAAGCAGAGGAGAATATTGGTACAGTGCACCGTTGACTCATACACATACATGGGGGAGTCAGTCTTCTCATCCACAGACATGCCGTTCACACCCTGCAGGAGACAAGGGAGAAGAAAACACAAACAAGGTGGTGAGGAGCAACACAGTCGGAGGGTGAATGTGGTATGGTGAGATGCTGCCTGATATCTGGATAGCTCAGGACCAATGGCCAAGCAGCCCATTAATATTTAAATCCGAGAAAGTTGCTAGGGAAAGATATTGGGAAGGGTATTTGATACCACCAGATTTCACCTTGCCATGCTTCCATTACCTACTCACCCTCCCAAACTTCCCCTCTCAAAACCAAAATAGATAGTTTAGACAGACTGCAAAGTACTTTCCCATTCAACCACCTGCTATGCATCTCCAATTTCCAATTTAGTAGAGGCAATAACATGGGCACATTGGAAATTTTAGAAGATTTTAGAAAAAAAAGCAAGAGTGTCTTTTGGGTCTTCTAATAGTGAAAAAAAAGGCTTTGTTCTTGCTTCCAGTATTTCCAGACTAAAGGGGAAAAACCCTCAAAACCCCCTCAAAACCCCAGTCTATTCTCCAGTGGACAGGCAGCACTACACATTTACACTGAAGACCTTGGTTCAAGTGAAAGGCAAGGTGGAACTGCACCCAATGAAGACAAGCTGTTAACTACAGTGACTTAATTTCTCAATCAGAATTTTAAGCCTTAAGGGGAAGAGAAAGATGTTTAGTGGCTCCAGAAGAAATCTATTTCCATGCATGGCTAAAGCAATGTACCTTCACCAGTGATTTAATGCCATTTACAGAAACGTAAATGTTTCTGAACTCCAGACCCACAGACCCAAGAAAATCCCTTGACCTGTACGGAGCTCTGCCCCAGACAGTACATGGGTGCTGGGGCTGCTCCTGCCTGCAGGTAAGTCTCTCCCTTCTGACAGCTGAGCAGAGGTTGGAAGGATGGATGTAAGACACCCATTACACACCCATTACAACTATCTGGATTAGGAAGTTCTCAGCCTGATGTTCTGCAATTTCTGACACACGTAGAAGTGGCAATGCCTCTGAACACGGGGACTGGATTAGCGGTGGTGAGGTAGAAGGGATCAAGCTTTCCCAAACACCCAACACTGCATGAACTGCCTTTGAAAACGAACATGTTGAAGCGATTCTTTTATCCAACACTTCTTGCCCAGCGCCACACTGAATTCTCTTTGCATTATCTTCCCATTTCAACTTCTCTGAATAGGAAAGTGTAAAACCCTGTGCTGTGTCTAAACACACTATATAGCCCAAAACAAAGCAAACACACTTGCTTTAGGACTTACATGGTTTTGAAAAAGGATTATTCGTATGCCTTACTCTATCTGTTGTTGAAGGGGAAGTTGTGCAAATGCACAAAACTCAAATATTTTTAAGGAATTATTTTTCCTTATTGAGAACAACTGCCTTCTGAGAGGTAAGATTCAGAGGCATTAAGGCTAAGGGCAACAGATGACTATTTTTTTGTAAGTATCTGACTACTGTAGCAAGCTGAAACAAAGTTCCTCCTCTCCTACTTTTAATGTGGATCTTTGCAGCATTTTCCTTTGCTAATGCAGTATACAGGTACATGACTAGACACAAAATGACTTCAGACTATTTCTCTTGCCATGAGTTCAGACTAGGGTAACATTTTCCTACAGTGTTATTCGAAAGATGTGAGTAATCTAGACAAGAATGGACTTCAGAGGACCCATTTGTTACTTGTATTTACTAGACTTCTCAATGATAACTCCATCTTCCTACCTTTATAGGAGTATTTTTAAACCAGTGGCTATGATGACTCTTTCTACAAAATTTTTGCCAACAGTACAAAACTGCGATATTACTGGAAGTCTTAAAGGAATGCTTACAGCTTCTCTTTTACTGGTATTTTCAATCTTCATGCTGACTCATGCTACACTTTTGAGTACTCAGCTGAAATGCTTACATGAACAGAAAAAAACCACAACCAAGCAACATAGACTAGCTCTTCACCTCCTTAACATCTAGAGAGAAAATACATAGCTGCTTATTGATCTGTATACAGGCAGGGGAGGGAGACACTCGAGGGGGGTTATACCAGTTGGATTTCTTAACAAGAAAAAGATTTTTTTTTTTTCTCCTCATCAATTGAGACCAATGAGAAGAATTAACAATCATGTTATTAGCACTCCAGTAAGGTAAAAGACAAAATGACACTTAGCTCATCTCACCCACAGCTTTCTGTATAACTGAACTGATGCTAATGATAGTGTTATAATTATGTTCTAAGTGGTCACTCTTGCGTGCTATGAAATGCAAGAATTTACAAGAACAATCTAGTGGGAAAGCCTGAGAGCTCCAAATGACAATGCAAAGGGGAAAGCAGTAAGCTTTTTTTCCCTTTTATTTTCCAGGCATTTCTTATGCCTGTAATATCTCAGACGATGAAAAGAAAGGACAAGAAATCTGAAACCTGGCAAATAATGAACAGAATATCAATTATATTCTCAATCCCTTAAAAAAACCCCCACGAAAACCCACTGTTAGCCTGAAATTGCAATCTTTTCTTACAGTAATAGTGTAATTTGTGTGAATCAAACCCCGAATTACTTGGTTACTAATTAGTAATTTCCCACTTTTTAACTACAGCTCTCATCAAGTGTATTTTTTAAAAAAATCTGCTGCATGCACTGCAAAGTGCTGAAAATACTATGGTGTGTTTCCCCTCTGGTGAGCAAGCCTGCCTTCTGTGTTAAAACTCTGACCAATGCGGTCCTGAGATGCTGGAGCAGTGACCTGCACCATCCGCTCCAGCAGATCTCTAGCCACCCTCCTGGGAAGGACCTCCACCCAGTTGCTCCTATCACTGCTCTTTCCCAAGGCTACTGTTGTGACTCTGGAAGCTTCCCGAGGGTGGATCCACACCGTGCCCCTTCCCACAGCCACTGAGAGTCCATGTGGATGCCCTGGCTGGCAGCTGCAATCTCAGCCTGACACAGACTTCCCCCTGGCCGTGCCCCTGACTGCTCCAGGAAGCACCCTGAGCCCTGCATTGCGCACAGGGAAACTGGGGCTGGGCTACAGCTCAGGACCACCTATTTATCAGCTTTTAATGTTTCAACACAAGCGATTTACCGTCTTTCCTTTTCCACGATCTGCCATCGACTAAATGACCTCCAGACATGAGGTGTTTCCTCTCCAAGAGGGCTTTATCCTGCAGGAAAGGTGTAAGATGATGAAACCCTTCACTGGGAAGTATATTGTTCGTTTTCACAGGAAAACAGTTTAGAGGGCAAAGAGGAAAGGTCACTGTAGGACTTTGGCACGAAGTAGCACAAAATTAACAGAATTCAACTTTTTTCCCCCCCTCTCCTCAGAATTAAAAAAGCAGGGATCTGGTATTATCTCTGAACTCTGAAGCAAGTTGGCTGCAAGCCTTTTACACAGTGTTAATTAAACTGCATCATTTTTTGCTGAATTCAGTATTATGCTGAGTTTGCAGAACCTTCTTCATGGAAATCATTGCTACACACTTGGTATTTCTTCGAACAGAAGAGAGAATGCCTTAGCAAGCCTTTCTCTGGCTCAAAAGAACACGCTGTGCATTTGTTTGCATATAGGTCACCATGCTGCCAGAAAAAGCGTCTTTGAAACAAAAGTTTCCAGAAACTGGCACAAACTATTGTGGGCAAGGAAAGCACCATTGAGACCTAGCCAAAACAGGTTGCTGGTAAAGGCCAGCAACTGCAGTGAAGGGAACTGGAACGCTGCTTACACTTTCCTTCCATGGTGATGGGTGGAAGATCCCACTGAGCCCTTTGGCATGGGCAGCATGGAGGAGGCATACGAAACCTCAGGAGACGAAAAATGTTGCTCACGGAACATCTGAAACACTCTGGTTTGCAGCACGCTGTCTGTACTGTCTGGCACTCATCCAAAACTCTCCAGGAACTCATAAATGCACTGACTGAGCTGCTACCAAAAATACATTACCTATCACAAAAAAACCAGCTCCTGCCTCCCGAGACTGGAGCACAGGCAATATGGTGTCTGTTTTTAAAGGGAAATATGAGGGGAGAGAAAATCTTATCAAGACAGACCAGAAAGTCCTGCATCAGAACTGGGCGAATTACGTTAAAAGGTAAATCTTGATCGCAGCACAATTACAGAGCACTTAACCAGGGAAATTATCACTGTGACAAAGCAGCATGGCTTCTGCAAGGGAAAGTCATGTTTCTGATGGGCTCTATTAGAATTCCTGAAGTGTGTCAAATTAGTAGTGAGGAACACTGGTACACGTAATTAGTGCTGACTTTCAGAAATCCTTTGACAAAACCTTTACAAACGCCTGTTAGAGAAACTCAGTTGTCATAAGATGAGAAGTTGCATCAGTTTGGAAACCACTTAGGATAAACTGTATTCAACAGAGGAGGGACACGGGCTATTTGGGTTATTTTCAACAGGTTAACAGTGAAATTTCTCCAGAAACTGGCCCACATCTGCCTATGGTCATGCTGTGCAACATGCCTGAGCTCCTCTGATCCACAGGAGGGTTGGCCACACTTAGTACCAGGTCCTTTCCAGGACATGTGTCTGGATGTCCTAACAGAAGCCTGCCACTCCTACAGCAAAGCCATCGAGAAGATGGAGCCAGACACTGGGAGCAATTTGAAACAACAGAGGTTTAGACTGGACATAAGTAA
This sequence comes from Pipra filicauda, assembly GCF_003945595.2. NCBI lineage: Eukaryota > Metazoa > Chordata > Aves > Passeriformes > Pipridae > Pipra > Pipra filicauda. Next base: position 1,519,357 of record NW_024104765.1, read on the forward strand.
AAACTGAGGAACAGGTTGTCTGGAGAGGTTGTCATCTCCATCCTTAGAGATTTGCAAGATCACACTGAATATAGTGCTGAGCAATCTGCTCTGATCTCAGAGCTGACCTGCTTTGAGCAGGAAGTTGAGCTAGGTATCTCCTCAAGTCCTTTCCAAAAGAAACTATCTGATGATCCTACACTGATTAGTGACCTAGAAGTTCAAAGACCATGTCAGAGAGACTGAAATTGATAAAATTATTTCAAATGTCAAAGGTAATAGGGATCGTTGGGAATTTTAAAAAGACAATATAAAAAAGAATTAGGCACTAACAAGGTGACACACTAAATCCGGAGCACTCTGTTCCACAAAGGTGGCAATCAGAAAAAAAATAAATTATAGAATGGTTGAGGTTGGAGGAGTTCAGTCTCCCCGCTCAAAGCAACAGGACTGTATGCAGAAGGGTTTTGAGTCTCTTCAAAGGTGGAGACCTCACGTCACCTCTGGAAAACCTGTTGCAGTGTTTGACCACCATCACAGTAGACCACAGACTCACTGGCCTGGAATCTCAATTCCAATTTGGAGTCTCTCACAAAAAAGACAGACTGGAGACAGGCAGACTGTCATCACCTAGAGGAGATTTTAGAAAGACAGAAATATTCTAATAAGGAGATGTATTTTCTAGTTACTTTTGGTGCAGTACACTGTTGTGTAGCATCTGGATCTGATTACTGATGTTGAAACAAGGAGAAAAGAAATCCTCAGAAGAACAATGAAAAAGATCACTGTCAAGGAAAGAGAAAAAGCCCTTCTCAACGTGCATGATCAATTCAATAGACACTATACAAATAATACAAAATAAAAAGGTCAAAGCAGCACTGCTATTTATTGTTTCTAGTGTTGCAAACAGGAGAGGGCACACAAGTAAAAGAAGCAAGACAAATACAGAGTTTCTAAAAAAGAAGAGCTGTGATTCCTGACCACTGAAATGAACTGAAATTGTACCGTGTACTCACAGCAAGATGCTTGTTTTGTTTTCCTTGAGAGATTTCACAGTCACTGCAATAAACCATATGTACAACTACATGTTACTCACCACATACGTAAAAGGATTAGTTACTCCTAATAAAAATATTCAGCGGCACATTACTGAGAGTACCAAGGGTACACAGATGAAGGGTACATGGGATATTTACATGCTCCAGCATACTGTCCGACAACAAATGTGCCTCTATTATCCATCTTTCCTGACCCAGTAACTACTGCGTCAGAAACAAATTATTTAATGGATGTCAACACACATGAAAACCCAAATCTGTTACCTCCACACATGCCTCCTAGACCTCCTCGCCCCCTCCATCCCCAGCTTCAGGAGACAGCGATGGGCATGCTGCCCAGAGCTTCCCTCTCTCCAACAGGAACTGAAGTTGCATGGGACCAAGTTGTTGAAGGCAAGCAATAGAAAATATCTGTCCGAAGATTACACGTGGTGGGTGTCACTGACACCAGGGGTTCCCGCTCCCACTGGCTCCAGAAGAGCAGTCAGTTTAAGACACAAAAAGCCACACAACATTAACTCATAAAAGGTGCATTAACTGCAGCAGAAGCATCTTTGTAGTCTATCCATGGCAAAACACCAGCAAGGAAGGGGACGGGGGAAAAAAAGGACCTAAAGGCATCATCTTATCCCATGAAACAAAAGCTCACTTGTATCCTAGGAGGTATAAACAGGACATTAGATCTATAATAACACACAGAGGATTCCCAACAACTTCACAGCAAAGGTCTGAGAAGGCTTATCAGTATCTCCTCATTATGCCTGTAATGTTACATTTTAGTACAGAAGCCAACAAATAACTGTGATTCCGCATTTAAGAATTGCAGTAACTGACCTGGTGTGAAATGAACCACAGGTTTTGCTTGGAAGCATAAGCTGGAGATCAAATTATATTCTGCTATGTAAGGTGACTCCTGGCTTTCTCCTGATTGTGTTAAGAGAGGACAAATACTGAACTGGGTGTATTTCTAGTTCCAGTTCACATTCTCCCCGTCAGCTCCACTAACAGTAAAAGAAAGAATCTTAGGAATAGTTTGAAGTGGCTATCTTGAACGCATCTAAGGCTCTTCGGTCAGAAGTAGCTGGAATCTGCACCACAGATTTGCACGTAAACATCTCACAGTATTCCTGTTCAATAGGATGCAGAGTGTGTGAAAAAATGGTCTTTTGTTCTGACATTTTCTATTGTTTTTTCCCCCTAACAATTTAGCAAAAGATATTCAGAAAAAAATGGGGAGAATGACGATAAAATAATGAAAAAAGTTGAAAGCAACTTTACTTCTGAAAAATGGCAGCAAAAGCACATCAGACTTGACAGTTTTTAGGGATAAACATGCACTGGTTTTAAGTGGCAAGTGGGAGGAAAATAATTTTCCAGGCTTCCTTCCCCATCTCCTAATAGTTTTTCTACGAAAAGACTCATTCTGTGTAATCAACACTTTGTTTTTAAAGAAAGTTATCAATAACTGACACTTCAGAGCTTCTAAAATGACCATCCTTATAATTGGTTATTACGATCTCTCAATTATAGCTATAACAACAAAGCATATGATTATATTGTCACTGCTTTCCTTTAAAAAGAAACTATTGAAAGGCCTAATGATTAATTCACCATTTTTGAGAGCTCATTGTAATGACAGAAGACTATATACAAAGGTCTCTTCAGTGAGCCCATTATTCAATTAATAAATGCTGAATACTGAGCAGTCATAGTCATATGAAACTCCCAAGAATTGTGTGAATTTTTAACCAATTAATTATCAATTACAACATCATAAAACACTAGCACAAAAATAGAAACAACGAAATTTAATTATAGATTATTCTTCTTAGTTGCTGCAAATACTATACAAGACTGATTTTGATTAATAATTCATACAGTAATAAAGTATCAGGAAAGATAATTATACTGTGCCACAATTCTCACACTGATTTCTGTAATTACAGATTACAACAGTGTTAGCAATTTAAAAAGGTTAGGGAGCAGTAGTAATTTGCTATGTCATCCTCAGAAATATTAATGTCTTCTTCTCTGAGCACCCCAGATAATTGAAAATAGACTACTGAGCTGCCAGGCTACATGGACTTGCCTCCTGCCAAACATACTGTGGGTGCCAGGGCCATTAGCAAGATTGTCTTAAGAAATGAGCTTTTCACATTGTTCAAGTAACTTCTGCTGTAAAGCACAAGGTACATGGACAAGTGGAAAAGACACTGTAGGAGCATTCCTGGCTGGCAGCTGTAGACATGTGCTGCTGCTGATAGTGATGGCTAGTCCTTCTGACCCTACTGCATGAAACACAACCTTCACTTGACCATGAGTGGCAAGGGGGATAGCTAAAAGAAACCCAAGGGAGGATTTAGCCACAGGCCTTCTAGAGAGGCAGGTCTGGTTGGGCACACAGCAGGGCCCAACAGACATCTCCTAACATCTCCTAAAGGCAAGAATTCCCATTGCTGAGGAGGCTGCATGGCTCCAAGACATTAAGCGTCCACAGCCCAGGGAACACCCAGAGAATTGCTGAACAGCTGCACGTGGACAAAGGGCCACAAACTGGTCCCTGATGAGCTACACCACAGTCAGTCATCAGAATAATCAGTGCCTGGGCTGGCTGCAGGGCTGGGCCATGAGCCCCATTTCCGTACGGCAAGCTTCACATGCTTTCAAAATACAGATAAGAATACTGGAAATTCCTTCTTAAGCTTAAACTGACACAAACAGGGTCCTGCAGACCGTGGAATGGCTGTTTTTGAACAGTTTATATGCCGTCACAACTTTGATGTAGGAAGTAAGTTCCACTGCAAAGTCACTCACTGGTTTTCTTATACTGGACCTAGACCCTACAGTACAACTGGATAGATATTAAGCCAAAAAAAAAAAAATAAAAAAGAGGCACTTTGATCCTGCAGACTTTTAAACAGAACTGCTGAATATAACTTTCATCTGTAGCATTTTGGTTACTTACAATGATTTTGCTATTGGCAGAATGCACACACGAGCAGAAATGTACCACAGCTTCATTTCTACAATGAATCTTTTTTTTAAAAAAAAGTACTGTCAGGATGCCTACAGTCTCCATGATTAATGTTTATTTAAACCCCAGGTGTCTACTCTAAAGAAATTGCGCTTCAGGTTGTTCAGAGATTGGTACCACAAGGAGGCAGGGATTCCCAGTGGAGGTTGCTTTGAAGAGTCCAAATAGATTTATGTTCCATATACAGAAAAAACCTATTTCTTGACTTCAGAGGGTTATGTTGTTATTGTCTTTTGAGAGAGTAACCCAGATGAACAAGGTAATGATAGCTCGCAGTCTTCAGGGACTTCAGTTAACATGCAAATAATGTTTACATACAGTACATGCATTGACATACACATTCTATGCAGGCCTACTAGGCAAAGTATACATATGCTTCTTTTTATGACTCGGTAAAAATTGTATAATTATACTACTAATTTTCCTACACTCAGTGAGTCAGGTTTAGTGTAACATGCATTTTCAATGTTCTGTAAACACTGATGATGCCCACAGGAGAGACGCATGGTAGACGGGTGGGAGAAGACGCAGAATCATAGGGTCATAGAATGGTTTGGGTTGGAAGAGACCTTAAAAATCATCTAATTCCAAGCTCCCTGCTATGGGTAGGGATACTTTCCACATAGACCAGGCAGGAAAATAGGAGGAACAACAGAAAAACTGTCCTTATTTCTCAGAAGCTACTCAACTGACATATATTAGCATGGAAAGCGAGAAACACAGAAGATCTCTTTCCTGATAAGGTCTCCTCTCATGGCTTTCACATTGCTCTTTACAGTAGTTGACTATGGTGAAGGGGACCGGAACCAAGTCTGATACTCAAAATAGCTTATTCAAAGTAGAATGGGGAATGCCCAACACTGAAACACTGCCAGGAAACCACCAAGCACAACAAACAACATATTATGTTTTTCTGAAGCAGTCAGTGGCTTCAGGACCTTGGGGAAAAGACAAAACAACCTTTTGGTTTGTTCTTGGATAAACTGGATTGCCAGATTAAAAAACTGAAGATGGAAAAATTAATTAGTGATTTGTTTTTATTTTGCCTTCCAGTTTGGTGAGCTCTCTGAAGTTGTTTAAGGTCTCCACACAAATGGAGGCTGGAAATTCTGGCAAAGGCCCACTGATTCCTTTGCTTTAAATTAGTATTTTGGGGTTTTACTTGAGTAGTGATACAGTGATATGGCTTTGCCCTTTTTCCTACTCCTTTAAATCATTTATGTGTACCTCTATGAGCATATGTGCGCGTCTATGTATACATGTACAATTTACACTGCAATGTCATCTGAAATGATGAAATTGCTGAAGCACAAATGGTTTGTCAAATATCTGTGTCACTTGCCAGAATGACACTACTTTGGGATACTAAAGAAGGTGCCTCTCTATTTGAAATTTGATAATATGACTATATGAAAGACTATGCTAACAAGTTATGGGAATAGAAGCTATTAATCTCTCTTATTCTCTACTTTAAAGCCCCGGTAGAATTCAGTGCTGAAGCTCTGTACTTGAAGTTTTTGGTTGATGAGCATTGTTTTTGCTTTTTTAAAAAAAACCCACAAAACAAACCCCAAAACAAAACAGAAAGTTCTCTCTCAAAATTATGTCTCCTGGTTATTTTTTTTTTTCCACTAAATTGCACTAATTACTGCTTTTCCAGCCTATCTGCAGAACTGGTGGAAGCAGTTCTGTCTGCAGGTGAGGCTATCGTCAAAACCACAGCGAACATCTTCAACTACACAAATTGCAGAGGTTGTGAAAGCAACCAAATCCCATTTTCTCCTGTCATACTGCATAGCTGTTATGGGAAAATTCTGCTCTCTTTGTTTCCCCCCCTAAAATGCAAGCTTTTCATCTTTGCTGCAAGTTAGCAGGTGGTTAGAATGTCCTTCATCTTTCCTTGGGACACACACTGGCATGTCCTTTGGAACATGTCTGTTGTGATTAATGTGTGAAGAGCAGGAACGCATGCAGTAGGTTACTGGGTTAAATTTTGTAGGCTATAACTTCACACCTTCTGCTCTCGGGAAAGAATACAGGTGTTGCCTTCTCCTTGGAGACTGGGCCACTATCTGTTCAGGCAGCATTTTCCATAACCAAAGGGATACCAACAATAATGTTCTCATTTGACAACTGAAGGAAAAATGTTTCTTTATGGTTAAATAATTTTGAATAATCTATAACTAACTAACTAACTATATTCTAGTGACTACCGCATTAGGGTCCGCAAATTTACACATCTGAACCTTGGGAGGCCTATCAACACAAAACAACTGTTTTTGAAAACAAAACCAGTTTTCACATGTTTTTCTAATGATCAAATGATCAGAAGGTCACTGAAACAACTATTTAGAAACTCTCAGAGCATGGGGATACTTGGATTACACCAAGGGATTCTGACAGTGCTTTTGATCCCGCAAGGATCTGAGAACTGCCATTTTGTTATCAAAAGGTTTTATCAGGAGTTGCAAGCCTTCCCAATATTCTCAGAGTCTGGCACATGCCTAGATTTCTATTTAAAGTCCCTTTATCCATGGACTGTCCCTTATTCTAGAACTTGACTGCCTTTCCTGTTGCAGACAATAAATCATTTGATGGAGAAAGGTGCACAGAAAGCAAATCAATTCTGCTGCCAACACCTACCAGGCTGCAGCTGAGGTAAGGAGTGGATGTGAGACAGAAATGGGCACTTTTACTAAGTGCAACTGCAGCCTGAAGGAGCCTAGAGAGAAAGAAAAGATTTGATGCATTTGGGTTGTGGTTTTGAGGGTAAGTACAGCCAACGTAGCATCTGCACCTATAATTTCTTACAGGACTACAAAGACAGCAGAAGGCGAACACAAGCTTTCCTTCTGTGTAAGATCCAGAGAAGCTTATGAAATCTTCTTTGCCATGGTAAAGAAAGAGGGATTAAAGCTGCAAAGACTGCTATAAGAAGAACTTGGATTTTATCTTTGTTTGAGGATACTTACATTATTTGTTGAGCTTTTCATGAAGCTTTTTGAAGTTGGTTTGGTTTCTTTACCCCCACAGAACTACAAGGTACTCAACACACTTAAAACTGCAAAAGCCATCAAATCAAATCAAATCGGAGGTTAACACCCCAAATCCAAAACTAAGCCACACTTTATCCCAGGGAAACAGAGTGGCTTGATTATTTTTGTTTGAAACTCTGTCACGGGAGTTTTAATGTCAGGGCATTCCTTATATGGTTCACAAACCCAAAAGGCAGAAAGGACCACCTAATCTGGCCTCCTAATGGCAAATCAACAGCTGCCTTTATCACACAGACTTGCCATTCTGACAGAGCAAAGAAAACCAGCAGGGTTTTTTGACAAGCTCCCTCTTTAACTCTTAATGGAATTATATATACCTTTAGCCTCCAAGTTCTCTCTTGACAGATTCTGAAATAGCTGTTCCACTATCTTACCCTGGACTGACGGCAAGCTAAAGCAGCCATCAGTTCCCTGGAACATTCTTTTTACCTTTTTTAAATATCGGAAATACAGTTGGCAGTCCTCCAATTTTCTGGAATTTCCCGTTTTCCCAAGATTTATTACGAATTACCAGCCATTCAACAGAGCTCTTTGGCCACCTCCCTTAAGATTCCTGGATGTAGAAGTTACTAGGATGTGAAACTGTTTAATTTCAATCACTCTTGCCTCTCAGATCCTACTTTGCTATAAGCAGCAAACTTTCTCTTCTTTTCACATCCGTGCACAGGATGGACACATCCTCTTCTACAGTTTCAAATACAAAAAACACATGGGGAACATTTCTGCCTTTTCTATTTTCCCTTTTTTAGATATTCAATTAATAAATGTTTTATCATGACTTATATTTCTTCATTTAACCAGAATGGTTTCTCATTAGAGTTACATTTTTTGTTATTGATGGCAGTGTAAAATCATAATTTTGAGAGCTGGCAGAATATTCTTCAACAATTCCCAGTGCGTTCAACGCTTTTTACTTTAAATGCAATGTTATGCCAACACAACAGGTTTTAACTTTGGAAAACATCTTTTTCAATTCTGAGTACAGTGCACACATAAATTTACAGTCTCCCGGTAGATGATGTACTCTGACTGCACAAGGTCATTGTACAGGATTTGAGACCCTGTGATTCACATTATTTAAGACTGTCCACAAATAATACGTTTTGACAAACTGCTTCCCTTCTTTCTTCATTTTCTCATGCAATAAGCTGTAAACTTGTATTTCCCAGTCTATTTTTAAGAGAAGCACTCCAACTGAAAATCTTTTGGCTCATGTGCCACTCTCTCCAATGTCTCTCCCACAGTGCTAAGAACTGGTTAATAAAACATCAAATAACATGAGTCTTGTACCATCCTAATGATTTAAACTTACATATACTGGTTTAGAGTTATACTAGACTTGTGTAAGGCTGGTTTATGCAATTGGACATTCACTGATGTCACTCTCTCTCTAAGGTTAGTTTACAGCCCCTGCTTGCTCATTTGTCTTCAAGGGGAATATACCACTGGTAGAGAAAGAGGCCACTGAAACCAGACATTCCCCATAGTCTCTGCAGACCTCAGCTTGGAGATCCACAAAATCCCAAGCTTTGTCTACCCTCAGCAGCATGGTAAGTGGCACCTGCAGCATGCTACTTTCTCCCTGTCCTCTCCATTCACAAGAGGACAGACAATTCAGGACACCTGGCTGCACCATATCTGAGGACAACACAAAAGAAATCAGTGAGGACCTTGTCCCCACAGTGGCAATCACCATTGCCACACTACTTCAGGACCATGGCAGGTCTGCTCAGGGCTGTGTTTTGGGCAGCTCTGACCTAGGGAAGCTTTCCCTGGCTGATGAAATGCACACCCATAGCTACAGTCTGGACAATCTTTAAGAGATAATGCTTTTTATTCTGAGAAGAAAAAAGTCTGTATGATTTTTCTGAAGTGAATTGAGAAGCTATATTCTCCACAGATCTTAGAGACATGCAATTAAAGACTGTCAAATTTGCATGTACGCAGGATCCAATTGAAGGCTGAGCAGGCGATGTTGTAACATTTCTCACTTGACAACCTTATACTCTTTTAACAGCTTTTGTGCATAATTTCCTTGCTTTAAACAAACTAAAGGTGCCATTGTATAACCTGACCCCCGAGTCCATGTGGGTGAGGATAAGGGTAGGAGCCAGGAGATTCCCACTCCCCAAGCAGAACCGGCTGACCATCACTGGTCTGCAAAATCCCAACTAAGCAGTCTGCAACACCACACCAAATACAGATGGAGCAAGCAGAGAACAGCTCTGCAGGTCCCCCCGCTTTGTCAGAAACTCAACTTTTGAGGTAGCATTAAGCAGAAGCCATCAGCTGCCCTGGGCTTTCTTTTCCAAACTCCCGGGCTGGTCTAACCGATTTCCAAGGGAAACAGTAACAGCTGCAGCATGGCCCCAAACCCACTCTCCAGCTGAGATCTAACATCTTTGCTCCACAGCATGGGGGCACCAGAGCTCTACAAGAGTTCAAAAAAATGTTGAATGTTGGGAAATCAACACGTAATTTCAAGCTTTATTTTCCTTTTTACTTCCCCCTCAGCTAAAACACTGATGGTTTTCCATCTACAGGCTGAGAGAACATCACAGCAAGAAAACTGTGACCCCATGCACCTGAAGTCTGGAAAACCTACTGTGGTTCAAAATAAGACTTCGTAGAGGGAAATTACAAGATACAAGGCAGCCAGTCCGGTTCCTGGTGCACATGTAGAGTGAGAAGCACCACAAGGTCTTCATGCAACAGGATGAATCTAGCACATTCCAGAACTTAGTTGTGAAGGTGTTGAATCCCTTTAATCCATGGCCTTTAATGAGATTTGAGAGTGCCTGTAACAAGCGGGATCAAACCACAAAAGCACGGGGACAAGGAGATTAAACTACAGATTAATAATTATATAGTATAAACAATATGGGATAAAATAAAACTCTTATGCTCCATTGGAGATTGCTATGTTTATGTATAAAGCGGGGAATCTATAAAGCTCATTGATTAGTATTTCAAACAAAACTAATCTAAAAGCATTTCTAATTATTAACTGAAATATGTAATACAAATAGCGTGCTAGGTATCAATCAATACTTCCCTGTGCTTGCAAACCCTACAGCATTTTTTTGTGCTAAGAAGGGGACCAGCCGAGATGGCAAACTCCAGTGCTTGCCAGGGGGGTTTGTCTCTCGGTATACATGTAAAAGAGAACAGTCTGCAATGTAATAACAAGCATGCTTTTTTTTTCTTACTTCTTCCCCCTCAGCTTCTGCCTACCCTAAATGTACCTAACCTACATTGCAGGCTGCAATAAAAAGAATAATTTAAAAAAATCACTCCATGAGTCTTCTTCTGGACCGTCAGAAGAATGCAAAAGTTGTTACACAGAATGAAATCCAGTCTTTTTAGACAAACTTGACCACTTAGTGATACAGCTGCATGAAAGGAGAAGACAATTTTGCTAAAAATTTAGTCATCAGACTAAATGAAGACTTTGCTATTAGAACAATTCAAGTCTTATAGAAATAGACTGAGTTAATTTATAATTCTCAGAGGTCAAAATCACGTAAGTCTATCTACAGATTCATGCCACTACTTCAAGACTTTAAAGTGCTAGTAAGACAGAATTTGGTTATATGTCCAAAGGAATGTTAAAATGCTTTGAATAAATACTTGTTGCTTGATGAAATACAGGACAGTCACCACTAGGTTATGAATGACATGATGCTTTTCCATCACAGCATATTATGTTCCAATATAGTGTCTTAAAAGCAGACACATGTGCACGTGTCTATAGTTTTATATGTGTATAAATGTACACGAATGTATGTGTATCTGTATATACACACATGTGCACACATATGCACAATGTTTAATTACTATCTCTTAAAAAATATGTATTATTATCACTGTGTGTTTCTGGGTTAGCCCACGTTACCTGGCATGAGCTTTCCAAACATTAAAAAATTATGTGATCTCTATTAATAGAGTCTTTGGACCAGTCCTATCAACATAGCTACACATCCTTAAATCATGGAGGAAACGCTCCTTTTACTCTACCAACTAGGTGGTTCAGTATTATTTGTAGCCATTATTCCATGCATTTCTCACCTGAAGTACGTATGCATCCATGCAATCTTCTCTGCTACGTGTGGTAAGAATTTTTCCCAAAGGAGTAAAAGAAAGAGGAGAAATTAAAATCCTGAAAAGGTTGTTTGTGCAAATGTTTTTAGTAATAATAATGGAGGAAACAGACATGTGAAAAAGCTCTGAAACAGGAAAATACAGAAGCAATGGTGAAAAGTTGAAGGGATGGGGAGGAGCCAGGAGCAACATCCATACGGACACTAAAAATCATGTTACTAGGGGTGAGTGGAAGGGTTCAAGAAAACAGAAAGTAAAGGACCAGGGTTACCTCAGAGTAAGAGAGAGCTGAAGAGGCCAGGGGCTCATGGATCAACGGTTGCACAGAAGGAAAGGCAGAGGAGGCTGGAGAAGTTTCAAGGGAGAAGGATCTGTAGTAAGGGGGCAGGAGCCCAGTCCTGGCTCCATTGCCTCTGGGGGGTGGAGGGGCTGAAGTGGGAACAGGGGAACAAACTGTGAAAAAGAGTGGCTACTGTCCAGTGTTTCAGTGCACAAAGAGAAACTGAAGAAGCCGGAGATAAAGCCATTGCATACTACAGTGAGTATGTAAGGCTGTCCAGAGGGAGCAAAAAAGAGGGAGCAGGAAGCAGAGGGAGAGGTTTCACTGCCCAGAACAGAGAGGGTCACGATTGCCAAGGAACTTGAAAGAGCAGTGGGAATGGAGGCAACACCGAGAATGAAGATTCCTGGAAATTGCCTGTTCTCCCTGTGGGAGGTGGGATGATGCTGGGAGGCAAGGGGAGAGAAAGGTTGCAGACACTCAGAGAAGCAAACGGAGAACTGTCAGAGTGGAGAAGAGAGGAGAGGGAAAAGGGAATCGCTTGTGAGAGGCTAGAGAGTGGGTGAGGACACGGTGCCAAGAGATGATAATCCAGATGATTAGAGAATTAGGTGCAAGAGATGTCAAGCAAAAGGCAGAGAGCAGAAGAGGCTATGGAGGTGCAAGAAGAGCTTGATCTTAAAATAAAACTGTCAAGCAGTCCAAATACACCAGCTATGCACTTCTCCTCTGCCTGCCCCCTTCTCTCCATCACACTGTCAGGCATCGACTACCTTAGGGCAGGATGCAAACAAAAATCCAGCTGCCCTCAGGCTGATCCTGGAGGAGCAACAGAATAGGAATGAGGAGAAATGAAAGCAGGCTGACAGTAGCTGCCTGTGGATAAAAAGGAGGCTTTTAGTATAGCTGTGGCTGTATTTGATTTACGTGTACTTCCTCATGCAAAACAGAGGCACAGCAGTGGAAATGGCTTTCTAAAGAAAGCACCGTGGACAGAAACTCCTACACGTTAGAAAGAAAGGAATTGCCGATGTCCTGGGCTACACCAGGATGCACACAGAGCTGGGGATCCCGGCTCAGGCAGCCAGCACAAAGGCGCTCACATTGCGCCATCCCCATGCAAGACAGCACTATGCCCCGCGGCGCGAGGATTGATGTACACAAAGCCCTAAGTGCTTTCGTAGGCGGCTTTTACTATTTTGAATTTGAGCGTGACATCCCCTTGTAATGAAAAGGCTCGCCTCCTCGGGAAAAGGACTACCAAATACTGTAAAAATCCTGTTCTTTGTGACAAAAGAGTCCACTTCCAAATTAAGGAACAAAACACAGTAGCCTGGATTGCATACTACACATTTTCGTAAATGTTCTTTTCTAGTAGCAAGTAATTAATCTTGTGTTAGAGCCTGAAAAGTCCCTACGAGTTTTTGAACTTGCAGACAGCTGGAAAATGCCTACTTAGGCTAGTGTGCACATCTTCAAGTAATTCCTACTTGCTAATTACTCTTCCAGAAGCTGCCAACAGCTATTCGAACATTTTGCTAACCAGGGTGGGATATCACATTGCATAATCATGTGAATTAACAATAGGATGCTGGTGAAGCAATGGGATAAAAACCAGGTAGTTGAGAAAGAAATTAAAGCTAATTGATTTGCACCAAAAAAACTCAGTATGTAAACAGCATTTCAGAAACAAAGGACATGGTCAGGGAACAAATAAACAAAAGTGAAACCAGCATTTGCAGAAGTTGTCAGAGTAGATTCCTTCTCTTGGTGACAGATGAGATGAGACTTAAGCCCGGGACCCTTACAAATGAGACTTGCTAGTACTCCACTAACCCACTGCAACCAGAGGAATATTCCCTTCTGCAACACAACAGATGTGATTCAAACTGGCAAGCCCTTGCACATAAAAGCACGATGCCCTACCCTGCTAAGCGAAGTTTCTGCAATATTCATTGCAGTGGCCCAGAGGGAATTCCAGCTCACGGTGTGCAGAAAGCTCGACGGTGCTCCTGCACAGCAGAACGGCTGAAGGGGCACCAAAGGGCAACAAGTGCATGCTGCTGGAGGAAACACCTGGAGATGGAGCTGCCCGTGTGGAAGGTAGCGTGAGGCAGAGGAGGAAAATCCAAGAGGTGCCTTTATATATGTGTGTGCACATTTAACTGCAGAAAACTAACACAATAGTAGTGTCTGCTCTGAAAATGGCAAAGGCAAGTTATTATCAGGATGAACATCTTTACGTAGCATCTCAGAGGAGGCTCTGGCCACCTTCAATCAACTTTTTCTTGGAATGCTGTTAAGTTGTGGTCATCAATCCTATTTAAGGAAAGGGAAGAAAGGCTTCGTATCACTGCTTTCCCTCCTCACTTGATGTGACATAAAATACCAGTACATTAGCGCAGGTGAAAGAAATGGAGCTTGCCTGATAATGGCCACACTCATGTATTTATTAAGCAGCCTGGGGGAGAAGGCACCAGGCGCAGAATACGACCACACAGCTCACTCATCGAATGCCTAGAGCAGCAGCTTCCTGCTACCAAGAGGTTTCCTTGAAATCCCTCCAGGAACACTCTGTAACCGAAGTGTAAAAGCGGCCACTTGCCTGGCTCTGATTGCCCACTTGAACTTTTCGAGAAGGTTCGTGTATTTACCATCGATCCACAGTACTGTGTTGCCAAGTGACTTGCGGTGGAAAGACTGCAAAACCCGACTGTGGCGCTTACGTGACCCACATACTGCTCTGCCCCTGGTCCTCAAAGGGCACGTAGGGAGATATGGCAATACCCTCATGCACCGATGGGCCATGTGGGCACAGGCAACCCCCCTAATTTAGGAGCTTGTGCTGCCACTGCCAGGGCAGTAAGTAAAGCAGAGATGATCCCGCTGACTTCTCGACTATTCATCCAGATTGGTAAAATCTGTTAAAGGACAAGGTGATTTTCCTGATCAGTACATCCATACAGACAGGAGCTGGAACTTGGCTCAGGCTGGTAGTTCAAATGCTTCACTACTGGGCACTGCTAAAGTGTTTAGCATCACTGCCTTCGTTATCTCTCCCTGGCTTCATCTTGTCGGTGCTGTGTATACGTAAGGACACATGGACCATGAGACTCCCAGTGAACTCTTGTAATACCAGCTGTCAGCAGCCTACTCGGAGTCAGGAAAAACATGCTTCAGTAAGAGATCGTGTCTATAAACATGGCAAAACTAATTATCCCAAGAAGGGTTCCCCTTCCTCTTAAAATTAGCAGTGTATACAGTCAGATAGCTCAATGTAAACACATCGCTCTGAATTTCACCAGCTTCAGTATCAAGCACTGTTGCACTGCTATGGAAGGAAAAGTATGAATCCTGTAGGGAGTCTCTACTATAACAGATACTAAATCTGACATGTGAAGAGCTTTACTGTAGTGTTTCTAAAAGAGTGAAATGGGAAAGGAAAAAAATGTGAAGCCTAAAACCAGCAACACACCAGAGGTTACAAGAGAAATGTTAAACAAGTGTCCCAGTGGGAAATGAAGAGGATAAATGAAGCCCCTTCTGTGACCAAGGCAGCGGACAAGGTCCAGTGAAGAGTCCAGGAGAGAAAAGGGGTAGGTAGTCATTAGATAGGACCCAATGACATCCTGGGTTTGGGAACAGGAAGGTTTTCCAGAAAAACTGCTCTAGGTAGTTTAAGTAATCATCTGTAAAATATAGGACAAGAGAGAGCCCCCAGGATCAGCCAGACCTGAGGACTATATAAGCCGCATTTTGCAAGCCAGAAGAGCTCAGATGGTTTTAAGTATTTCAATTCTTACAGGTATTCTTGAATTTCATCTAGTTGCCCAGTTTTTCAGAGACAAAAGCAGAGTACTACATTCACTACATTCAATGGCAGAGTATGGCCATTCCTCAAACCGGTCAACAAGACACCTCCCGCAGTGCTCAGTGGAGCTGCACAGCTCAGCAGTAGCAGAAGGATAAGGAGATGCATACACCCTCATATTTAATGAAGGAACCTCTACAAAAGAGATGTCTTCCAGTGATCACTGCACGATTGGAGAGCCCTTTAAGCATGCAATAGGAGAGTGGAAAGAAAGGCTGAATGAATCATGAGCAAGGGAAAAAAAGGTTGTGGCACACCCGCACACTTTTCCATTTCAGCTCAGTAAAGTTCAGCTACATTGAGGTGATGCTACTGGAATCACTATTCAGTGAGAGAGAAGCAAGCAATTCTGAATCCATCAGAATCTGTTTAGGAATTGAGCAAAATCCTGCAGCACAACAGAAGATGGAGAAGTTCTCATCATTTACACAGGAATAACAAAGAAAGGTGAGACTGGCAACCTTACACTGAGCAAAGGAATCATCAGGCAAGCCTCACCCACTGCAGTTGCTGGGAGAAAAGGTCAGGAAAAGCACAGCCAGATTTCTCAGCAGAAAATCCACTCATCTTGCAAATCCTTTCCATGTCCTTGTGTGCAAAGGCACTGCAAGCTTCTGCAGAGGGAGCCTGCTGTGTAGCCCTACTGAGCGGAGTGGGGGACATGACAAGTGCCATAGGCCAGTCTTTGCAGCAAAGGAGCAACAACCACTTTAGCAATTCAAAACAACAGCCTCAAATGCTCATGCAACAACGAAGCATCAGCAAAAGCTGAACAGAAACATGCTCTCGCATCCACAGCCATCTGTCCCTCTTCGCTCGTTCTTGTTGTTTTACAAATTGACCTACTGTTCCAAATCCCAGATTTTCAGAAATAGCTCTGGCTGAAGGTATTACCAGGAAAAACAATCAGTGTCAGCTAACCAGTCTAGGAATTCTTTTCAGGAGGCTAAGGCAGTGATGACAGAAGCTGGAAAACCAAAATCCCACAGAGGGGGAAGCACAGGCCACTCAGATATATAGGCAAGAAGCAGCAGGAGCAACATCTGACAGGGCGAGTGACGTTCTCTTCTGCCGAAAGCAGTGGAGAAGTCTAACAAAGACCATTTCTGTTTTCTGGTACAAATGGTGCATTTCAGAGGACAACCAGCCAAACTAGCCTTGGAGTAAAGAAGACCAGAAAACCAAGGAGATTCCTAAAATCTATTACTGTACCAAATAAACAGCTAGTATTCTCCCATGAACTGAAAACCTCTCCAACTATTCCCAAACAATTACTACCTCCCCACGCTGTACAAAGATAAATTTCCTCTCCAACGTAATTTTTAATATTGTAAGTAGTCTTGGTAATAGCAATCCCCTTAATTTAATATCCTCAGAGATCTTTACCATCTTTCCCTGTTAAGGTTTTCTGCAAAGCACCCACTCTCATAATTTTTCAGTCTTTTGAGCCCTTAATTTCTTATTAGTTTGGCACGTCTTCATTGTCCTCACTAGTTTTATTGTGTGCTTTCGTCAGTGGTAAGTGAATAACCCCCTCATATGGCTTTTAGGGGGGGATTTCCTCCCAGCACTGCCAAAGGAGCCACGACTTGCCACGTGTCCTCCCCCACCCTAGCTCTCCCTCTCCCTTTGAAATGGGGAAAGATGAAAACTATAAAATGCAACAGATGGTCTGAAATCCTCTTCCTGCAAAACCCATTGCTACGGCAGCTAGCTTAGGCTATATTTCAAATATTTCCGCATGTGCCAACAGCGGTATCCATGACTAGAGATGATGAGGAGACTGCTTGTGAAACTCCCCCATAGATACTGTTTGCAACAGCCTAGTCCTCTTGCTGAAGGCTCTCTTCTTTTCCCTATTCTAAATCCAATGAGAAAACTAATCTTCTCCCGATTTAAAGCTGACAGGTGGTACATGCATAATTAAAGATGACCTAACAGAGAATGCTCTCATTTCTGGCATATTATCAGACACTTAAGCAAAGCAATTATCAGTAGGCAATCTTTTCTGTCAACAGAGATTGGATGAAATATTTTGCCAGTCAGGAAGATACTGTAACGATGATACATATGTATTTGCAAATACTCCAGCAATATAAGATAGACTGAAATCTCTCCTCTAGCAGACAAATGTTTTCATCACCTGTGGAGGACTACAGTAACCTCTTCTCACATTTCCACATTTCCCTGTGCTATTTCCCCAGACTCGCAGGACATAATACATAGACTCCACGTTGCTCATGTAAACCTCTTCCTTCGACCCATCTGCACTCCGTACAAGTCCTGCCGTTTCTCTCCACCTAGGGGAGGACAGTCTTACTGTTCTCTCTAGTTCGTGCACCTTTTCCGCCTGCACTACCTGGTAGATGGCTGCCTTGTGGGCCAGGAAACTTTGTCCTCCTCCTCTATTTTACCCCCAAAAGCAAGAAAAACCTCAGAAAACTTGTCCTCCCCCTTTCTTACTCAAAAGCAAACAAAACCCAAACTCCTCCAACAAAACCCAACGAAGCCTCTCCCAAACACCCACTTCTTCACCTGCAGGTAGCAGTCACCTGTGGCACATCAGGTGTTGGGCACTATATTGTTCTTTTACTCCTCGTCATAGCTTTTAGTATCTGCAGAGAGGAATTATGGACCTCATACGTCATGACGGGCTGTGTCTGTTGTGAACAACCATGTCCTACTCAGTCAGGACCATGAGCTTGAGGATCTTTCCCCTGGGAACTGTGAAGAGATGAGTGGCCTTGTTCTCCCTAACTTATAGAGGGGGCAAACAGGAGCGAAGATCAGTTGGGAATTTTATGTGGAATCAACCCAAAAATCTATACTAGAACTAGGAATATCTTCCCTTCTTTTTGGTTAACAAGCAGATGGCATGGTCTCCCAAAATAGCAATGTCACCCATGCAGTTTGAAAGAAGCAGAAACTTTTTAACCCAAACTCTTAAAATGCTTCCTTCAAGCAGTGTTTTGCAATGAATCCAGAGATCATTCTGTGTCTTTTTTTTTTTTTTTCTCCCAAGAAGGGATTTTAAAAAAAGAATATTTTGGGGAAGAAAGATAAGGAGAACAAAACAATTAGGAAAAGGAAAGCCTAGAAAGGTTAGTGTTTTTCTTAATTTTGGGGAAGTTAGGGCTGTGCAAAGTATTATAAATGGCAATTACATACACATATGGGACTGCACTTTACCTTATGAAAGAGCTGCTCTTAGGGTGTAAAATTGCTTTAATATTGCATTAAGACAAACGCTTTTTTCCAAAAAGGCTTATGATAATGGATTTTCAAAGCAAAAGTAAAGCTGCTTTTCCCTGAGAATAGGGCTTTAAAGAAGGGAAGCTTCACAATACCAGTGGTGTGCGTTTTGCTGCATTTCACAAGATCTCTCATTATTTAAATTCCTATATACTTATGTCATACATGGATAAACGATCTTATTGTTCAGAACATGTCTTTATATGAGCATCTCTGCCGTAGAACTAGTGTTATTTAGCTGTTTTTTTTTTTCTTCCCTACCAAGTCAGAACAAAAGTCTCTTTTACTGCAGTTTTGTGAACTTCATGTAAATGGCAGTTTTTACACATCAATCGGCAGTTTAATAACACTAACGATAAGAAGGGAATTAATGGTAATGAGATGGCTTTTTGGCAAGAAAATCAGTTTATAGAGAAGTTTCTACGATGTCAAACTTTGCAGCCCTGTGTTATCAAAAGCCCTGTGTTATCTCACAGCAGCGAGAATTAAGATTAAACCACTGATTTGTTAGCAAGTTACACTTACTAAACAACAGCTTTCTTGCACCAAGATCGATCATTTAGAAATCCAGTGTATAAGATTAGGAAGAGATAGTGATAATTTTCTGGGACAGCAGGGAGTCATTTACACAACAAAATACATTTGCGAGGGGGATACCAATCTGACTGAGCAAGCTCAATATCTCTCTCAGTTAAACCAATACTGGTAAGTCTCCCAGTCTTCCCTAAGGCATAGAGTTTGGTCATTCCTTCTCCTGCTCTATCCCACTCTTGCAATCACGGTGCTTTTCAGCATTTAGAGTCCAGTTTTGCACCTGTCACTCCCATGAGTGGCCATGATGACTTCCCAGGTGATGGTTAAAGGCATTCATGCTGCAGGACCAAGCATGGGAAGAGGAAAATGGCATCATATGAATAGCTAAGGCCGTGAGAACTAGTGGGTCTTCCATGGCTTGACTACAAAGAGCCACATTTTAAAAACATGGCTTGATCACGACTACAGGAATGACACTAAATATAAAAAAAGCATTTGCTTTCCCAACATGCAAAAACCGAGATGTGTCAAAATGCCAGCTTTTGACACAAAGTACCACAGGAGAAGTGAGTGACAGAAGATTTTGAATACTTCTACCAGCAGGTGCTTCAGCAGGCATAGTAGTGTCCCATGACAATGATGGTCTAAGGATAAACTTTACACCTCTAACATCTGAATTTCCCTTTTTATCCAGACAGACAGATGGATAGACACAGTCCTACACCCTGGGCTACTCCAAACCAGTTCGAATGTGGGAAGTATAGATAGAAATTACACTTTCCTTCCTCCCACTCACCTTTGGCTATGGTCAGGACCCACTAATAAATTTCTCTGCTATTGAATCCCATCACACATAGGATATCTTTTCCACAGATGCCTGACTGCTTTTTCACACTATCTGTGGGTTTGATGCTTTGGTTTCCAGCTACAGGCTGTAAGGGCTGAATCCCCTCTATGGAAGCATTTGAACTGCAACCTTCCTAGAGTCAGTACCTTTCAGTTTGACCCTATTTCCTCGTTAATGTTCCCACAACTTGAATCAGCATCTCCATGTCAAGAAGCCTGTGTGAAGGACTTCTAATTTAACTGTGCTGCATGTCCATCGTCCTGCCTTGTGTGGGCTTTGCTGAAAATCAAGTTTTGGGGAGGAGAAACAAAGCCCACTCTCTTTTCATTACCTATAGCATGTACTTTCAGTGATGCTTTTTGTGGGTAGGCAAGTGGAAAAATATGCAGGACAAAGTCTGATGAAGTTTTACAAGAAGCCCCAAGACAGGCAGAGGTTATTATGTACTGCAGGAATGAAATGTAGCATCTTTGGGGAGTAGCCATTTCATCATCGAACAGCACTTTGGGAGAACTGTGGGAGCTGGGCTGTCTCACCCATGAGCAAACTAGGAAATTACAGGAGCTTGCAGGTGTTGTCTGCATGTGAAGTCAGAGATAGAGAAGTAGTTAAGCCCCATCTCTAAGGTACTGCCCCTGTGCGGGTGGATGTAATAGGTCATTACAGAGAAAAAATTGTCAGAAATAACTATTCCACTTAACACCATCACTGTGGGGTTTGGTGGGCAACAAGCAGAACAGTGTGAGGAACACACATGATCAATGCATTCATGCTGAAAGGCCTGAAGTGTCTGGATTTTTGCCGCATTGTCACCATGACATCATGCTCCTTCCTACCTGCCCACATCATGGACCTGACCATGCCTCTAAATGACACCATAAAGTTTGTGTCCCGTGATCTGCTGCTGCTCACCACAGTCCAGCCCCTCACTGCTAGTGACAACAGCAACAACCCACCTCTCCCCACAAACCTATGCTAGAATTACGCCACAAGCAAAATTCAGCCCAAAAAGCAAGTCCTCAGTCAAATGAAGCAACACATAAAAACACTGCTTGAGCTGGGAACATATGACTAGATTTTTCTCAAGTCTGAAGGAGTCCCAATTCCTAATGAAAAAATGGGAGCTATGCATACTCAAACCTTTAGCTTCGGGCTGGTATCCAGTCCAGACACCATCTCAAAAAATACTATTGCTTCATCAATACATTTGTAATTCAACCAAAAAAGAAATTTAAAAGCATCTGAAAAGCTTTGCATGGTAAACATCAGAAAAACACTGCTTTCCAACCCTGCAGCCAGTTGTTCTATAATATCTTCTGCTTTGTGCTGACAACTTTTTTTCTCTCCAATCATTCAGACACAATGCCTTCAGGTCTGTCTAAGTAATGTAATTTACTGGAGTGGAATTCCCATGATACCTTCTGCAGCACTCAGTGACAGTATCATTTATACTCTACACTGTCATGCCATGACACTGATACATTGGCTTTCATCCCTCATTCAGCGCAGAGGGTGCAATTTCACCTTCCATTGTGCCCTTCCACAGACTGCGCGTACAAATTCCCTCCATTCATTCCTAATTACAAACCTCTGCTGAAATACTCTTCTTAGATTTATATTTCTCACTCTAAAGTGTCAATCTTATTTGAAAATTCCAATTTTCTGGGAGATTCATCCATTAGCAGCAACCTCCAAAGCGTTCCTTAACCGAGTGCATTAAAAGTGAAGCTGGCAGAGCAAAGATGCACTTAAAACACACCATTACAGCAAATCTCCACTGCTAATGTTTTTGCATTATTTGAGCAATGCAGTAAGGAGCCTGTGACCGGCCAGCTCTGCTCCTCCAGCAGCAGCAGGCATGAGCCAACAGTCCGCTGCTGTGTCCAGCTCTGCTCTCACTGTGAGGCTGCACCATATCCCATCTCACAGGACCTCCTGTACAGCATGAGGCGGCTCTTAAAAGGACTCCAGAAACTGAGAGCCACAGAAAGAGTTTATGACAACTGTAAAAATGCCTGAGTGCAGCTTGTTTGCTGCGGTAAAGTTAAAAAAACCCCCAAGCTGGGGGTTTCCTGAGGTAGCAGTTCTGCTCTGCAACCCAATAGGTTGTTAGAGCTCCTCAGCTGAAAATCTCAACCATGTTGTTTGGGTCACTTACACTATTCCTAACTTAGTGGTCACATGCAGGACTGTTCCCTTCAAACTGTGTACAGAAAACACAACTTCACGGATTCCCTGGAGCAGCTCTACAAGTAGTTAAAAAAGAGATCCTTCCACCTCTTCAAGAGAAAGCTAAACACCTTAAAAACCTCATCACCATACAAGGGAAAAAATGAAGAGCCCAGCAGTGGGTACTGATAGTTGCACAACGCGCCCTATATGCCATCTCTAAAAATAGCCCGTGTGGCGATACCTCTGGAAGAGACCAGCACGTCTCATCCAGCTGGAAAGTGCAGCCGCAGTGAGCGGCGTGAGCACCGCTGCCACATGACACACATGCTGCACTCTCTCCTGCTGTTATCTTCAGGTTTGAACTCACCTGCAGCAGGCACAGCAGTAGAAAAAAAAGGGCAGGCGGGGAGAAAAAAATCATCTCTACAGCTGTACCGGAAAGAGAAAATTCCACAGAAAAATATTACAACAAACAATTAAGCCGCTTGTCAGCATCTGGTCACCCACACGACTGAGACATGCGGGTGATTATAACAGATGTAATATAATTCCCTGCAGCAACCACCGTGGGGGAAACTAATTATTGCTAAAGTTTTGCCCGTTCCCACCTGAAATATTCAAAGTCTTGATTGCTGCATTAGCTCTCTTGCTGTTCGTACTTTGTATCCAGACTGGTCCATCGGGCAGGCACAGATGTAAAACCAAAAAGGCACGTTTCAGCAAAAAGGCAAAAGTAAGGCAGCAATGACAGGCACCGAGCTCTCCTAGGAAAAGGGGGAGGATTACACCAAGCAAATTTAAAGGGATTTCATATTGCCTGATGAAAGACTCACCACTGACAGCGTGACTAGTCCATGGAACAAGCACATGTGCCTCTAGCTGCCCCCAGCACCCCACATCCTCCGCACCACGTGGTGTTACTCAGAGCAAAAACTTATTGTCTTACGCAGCCTGCTTTTCAAGACCAACACCTCTGCTACTCTGCCAAGCCTGACGAAGTCAGGAAGGTCATGAAGCAAGAAAGTGATGATGCTGAAGATGCCACGCAGCAGAAAGCAAGCATTTAGCCTCTACCTTTGGTCCTGCAGCTCTTGGATAGATGCTCTCTCTTACCCATCGATTGCAAGAATGACATTAGACGTGCACATGCACAGGCACACTCATTCTCTGGAAATGCCACGGCTACTTAATGAGTGTAGCTGGGACAGCACCAAAGCTGACACCATGAAGCTATGAATTTCCCTGCATACACTGACATCTCTCTTTAATATTTCTCTTGGCCATGAGGTGACGTATCAATTAATGTGGTCATAACAGATTAAGTAGCTCAAGATACTGCAACTAATTTAGTGGATTCCGAACCAGTGCAACTACCTGGAAAAGCTACCAAGGCAGCATATTTCAATACTGTCACCCTAAAGAGGAAACCAAAGGATTTTACATGCCAAAAGTTAATCCTGAGAATTTGTTTCTTAAGCTCAAAAAATTTGTATAGATTTCCTTTTTTTCCTTTTTCTTTGCCAGAAGATGAAGTTCTGGATCAACAGTTCCAGGTATACCAGTGAAGTTTTGAAAGGCTAACTTTAAAGATCTTTCAATCCTCTCCAAAGCTGCTTTTTCCAGAGAGCAGAACAATTCTTCCTAAATTTTTCATCGCTACCTCTTAATTATGCACTAAGCCTAACTCCTTTTTCTTTTTTTTTTTTAAATAAGAAGTTGATGAATTAACACAGCCAGATCACAGTGCAAGTAAGCTCTGACTCTCCTTCCAACAGAGACCCTTTTACAAGCATTTAAGCCTAGGACTCACTCACCAGACAGAGACGAAGCTGCAGGCGAGCCAGTCATCAGAGCTAAGGGAAGTATTATGCTTGCTCTACAAATACTGAAGCATTTGAATCTTATTTTTAGTTGTACACAAAGGGCAATAAATGGAAAATCTTAATTGTAACCACTGCTTTTTCATGGCCGCCCACACTTCCAACACCTACAACAAAAGTATATAAATGCAAAAACTCCAAAACTCATGGCTCATCTGAACAAGGGATGCAAAACAAACTCATTTGAAAAGGGGATGCTATTACTCTTTCTCCCATTTATCTAGAGTGCTATTATATTCTGTTAAACATTGAAGACAGCTATTTGCATGCTATGTGTATCTACCGCCCAGGATCCTGTTGAGTTTTCATACATTTAATAGGTTTTTTTTATCTCAGTTACCTGGTAGAGTCCTTCTCAAAGTTAGCTGACCCCTGACTGATTTTCAAATGATGAAGTAGAGAAGGTGTCTGCCTCCCCCTAACTTTCAGTTTCTCCCCCCACTGACCAAACTACCGAGGTACAAGGAGTTAATGCTTCACTTACCTGTGAGAAATTATGCTGAATACTCTACCCAGAAACTGGCAATTAAAAAAAAAAATCCCTTTACACTCATAACAGTAGAAGAACTTCAAACAAATTGCTGTCAAGGATGATTTCATTGTGTTTAAATCCACTTTACTTTAAGTCACTTTGCAAATTACTCTTTAATTTTATACCTAAAACTCTCAGGTCTACTATGATGCCAGTTTACTCTCCTGTGTATCCTATGCCTGATTGTTTCCATTTATAGAAAGTAACATGAGTATGAACCTAATTATCATCTGAAAACCTACAGAAAACTAATTTAACTATCTGAGTAAAAAAGAAATAAAGGAAAAAAGGTCCATCTTA
Organism: Pipra filicauda; assembly: GCF_003945595.2. NCBI lineage: Eukaryota > Metazoa > Chordata > Aves > Passeriformes > Pipridae > Pipra > Pipra filicauda. The sequence goes on from NW_024104765.1 coordinate 1,544,253, forward strand.
AAACCAGACTCAACAGGATGATAGGTGATGCCATATCTGGGGATGGTGAGAATGAACAATCTTGTGCCATTAATCACCTTGGTGTCGCTGGAACTGTAAGTTGTTACAGAGAGAAAATCATCCAATACAACGCTTTTATGTCTCAACTCTTTGTACATCATAACAGGAAACATGTCCTATCAGCTAGCAATCAATATTTAAATAAATCATCGAAGACAAAATGCTATCTCCAGAAAAATGTGCCTTTACCTGCCCTTGTTCATCAACTGCCCGCTAGACCGAAAAGCGCATCACTTTCCTGCAGCTCCTGACAAGCCAAGGGCAGAGCCAGCTGCTCTCTCCACGCACGCTGCTGAAATCAGGTGTGTGCTTTTCTGCCGAGGATTTAGGTCGCAGGACCTGTGTGCTGAATGCTGCAGAAGCACGGGTATCTAAGTATTATGAAAATAAATGGGTCATACACCACTGAGCTAACAACCACACCACCCCCAAGCCGGGCACTGAATGACTGTGCAGGGTTCTGCCAGAGGGAGGGGAGATGTTGAACCAGCAGTGAAAACAAAACTGATGTGGTGAGATGGATTTTACTTTTCACTGGTTTGGGTTACAGAGAAAGTCGGTCTTGCCATCACCATCTCTCAGACTTTTCTGTAAAAAAAAAATAATAAAGCAACGTAGGGGCAGGTATGTCCTGCAGAGATGGGCCAGCATCTCACCGCCCTGGGTAAGGGGAAGTGCTGCCAGCCCTTGTCGGAGGGAGGGCTGTGACTCAGTCCCTTGGGCTGGCACACTCACACACCCGGGCTGTCACCTGCCACAGCAAAAAACAAAAGTCCTCACCACAACACGGTGACCACATGGGAAACACTGAGTAAACAGATCAATGACACTGCGTGTCCACGCAGCTTGTCGTGCCACTGGGGTGACGAACAAACAAACCTGTGGTCAATGGTAACAAGGGCAGAGGTGTCAGAATAATTTGGTTTCATATGGCATGCTGTGCTTCAACAAACACCACAATCCTCCTCTGTTGTTACCAGCTAAACACAGGCAGAATGCGCCTCTTGGCCGTACAGCCCACGGTTGCTGTGTGTACCCAAATGGGGATGCCTTTGGTATGGGAATCTTGGTCAGAAACCTCTGGAAAGGGACGTTGGCTCACCACTCACACACATGTGCACGCGCAGCAGCTGTGTGTGAAGCTACATTGGAGCTTTTCACATCATACTGATTATATTTGTCCAGATAAATATTTTATTTAAACATTATACATACATACATATATGTAGCTTATATATATGTATGTTTAATTTACATATACACGCATATGCACATCTAAATAAAAAATATATTTAGTCAACAGATATATCTGCAGCAAACACTTATCAAAAGCTGTCCCCAGCCACCCATGCTGGGGGTGCAGTCTGCTTCAGGTACAGAGGTACTAATGGTGCTGAGGAGCACGATCACACAGAGGGACTGACGCAGTGTTGGCAGTGGTCAATGGCTTTATGCATCCTCAAGAGGGGGGTATTGGGGCAGGAGGAGTAACTGGATTATTTCTCGGCAAAGAAGATTTCCCCTAGATCTGAGGAAAGTGCTTTTTGGCAGTTGTGAGCATGATGCCCAGGTCAGGATGCCATTGGAGGTCGTGAAGGTCCCATAGGCAGGAGATGCTCCACACACTGGTGCACAAGGTACAGAGTCCTGATATGGCCAGTACCATAAAATGGGTAAGAAAATGCCTTCGCTGTTATAAAACCAGCACTCCAACAGAAATATCATGAAATGCAGATGTGGTCACATCTCACACATCCAGTAGGATAAACCCAACTATGTCCTCAGGTATGGCCACAGCCCTCAGGCAGAGGGTTTGGTGCTGACAGCTAGCAGTGTTTGGTAAGTCAGTGTTCAAAGAGATGTAATTTTGCCTTCAGAAATCTGATTTCCTTCTTAAGTCTGTCAAATTACCTGACCTTTAAGTGCAGATTTAAAAAAGATACATTTTTCCCAGGCTGTGGTGGTAGGCGGGTGACAGACATTTAAGCATCAAAATCTGCATATTAAAATTTTTCATTATTTACATCTGCCTACAGATGGCCATAGGATATATTTCAAGAAATCTTTCTAAATTTTTTTTAAATACTCCAAAGAACTCCTACCTAGAAAATATGAAATTACTGTACAGAGTTTTATGAGTTTTGGGTTGTCTTATTTTTTTATCCTGTATAAGGCACTTTTTGGTCCTTGCTGAATTTTCAATATTGGATAAGCAGTACAAATGAGGTCTATTTATTAGAAGCAGAATGACATTGATTGGGATGCTATTTTTGCCACTTTTAAAGGAAAACACACTCATAAAACAAAGCAAGAAATGTGAACAGAGCATGGCCACCACTAAGAATAGTCGCCTGTCTCTGCTAGGATGCCAGCAGCCATGCCCCAACATCTGCTCCAAGGCACAGCCACGTCCCCAGTGCCCGAGCAAAGCTCTGTATGTACTCCGTCATTCCTGACTATTTGGGATAACAAATGGAGAGCTGCTCAGCAAAGAGTACAGATTCTCCTCAAAACCTGTACACCTTCATTATAATACACTCAGTCTAACCTACCCAGCGTTAAATCCCAGAGGACCTGGAGAAATGTTTTATTTTAGTATCTTGGCACATGCACCATAACAGGGTTTTTCAATATGCTCCATCAGAACAAGGAAGGTATTTTCTGCTTTGAATTCAAACATCAGTAAGTACTATTTTTATAGAGATCATATCAATCAGCATTCTAGTAGTATTATAAAAACTAAATAATAAAGGAATGGGGGAAGCCATACTTGTTTATGAAATACACTGCACCCAGGGAAAAGCAAGACCACCACAGTTGTTACAACTGGGTCAACCTTGTGCAACTGCTCTTTCCAGCAGGGCTAATTAACAAGGGAAAGTTCACTTCTTTCTACGGAAATTGCTATAACAAGGTAATTGTTACAAGCAGAGTCTGTCATCAAAAATAGCCAGACAGTGGGAAACACTGAGAAATCAAATAAGCAGCCAGCAGCTTGCCCTCGCATCTGCCTGTGCTGGCACAGATCCGCACACACAACGGGTGCCACCGCGGCCAACAACCTGTGAGGTGATGCTTGTGTTTTCTAGGAGTTAGAGCACACATCATGTTTCAAAAATGATGCATAGCACACAACCACACTTAAAAGAGAAAGAAAAAAAATAAACCCAAAGGAAAAAAAGGTAAGGAAAGCACATATTTGATGATGGCTCCTATATCCTTACACTGGTTTTCAAGTTCATTCAGTTTCATCAGACCCAATTTTACTGCTGGAAATGGAGACATCTGATTATTTGTAGCAGAATAAGAAGCAAGACAAAACTTCCTATGCACCACTTGGAATGAGAGAGAGGGTTTTTTTCCCCATTTATGTCTACTCAATTTCTGGCTGCTTTTTCAAGTCCCTAACAAGGATGATATTTTTAAAGTTTGTTTCTCTGGAAGTGTTTTTAATAGTGAATTTACAAGATGCCTAACGATAAGTTTTTCAAAAGCCTGCAAAAAATTGTGAATAAGGCTTCCAAACCTCATGGGAACAGTGCTAAGGAGGACTAATGAACAACAAGTTATTTCTGCCTGCCTAGCTGTTACAACTCATATTTTCAAGTTTTCTTCCCTTAAGACAAGCACTAAAAACAAATTTCAAGACAGAACCAAAATCTTCCTGTAGTCAGATGATTCCTGCTATTGGGGATTTGATTAATAACTGTACCATATATTGCCAAGCCCATAAGGAAATGGCAACACTCTCCCTTTTTTGGAAAACAAAATCAAACCCACACCTTGTAAGGCCTCTTTGACAGTGGATTACTACCCAGACTTTCTCCACTGCCTACTTCTTCACCATTATTTTTGCTCATCATACCAGAAAAAAAATTTTCCTTCTCTTTAAAACACTATCCTCCTTTTGCAAAAGGCTCTTCTTGTTTTAAATAAATCTTTTATTGTCCCATAAGCAAATAAAGCACCTCAAATGAAGGTACACTTCTAATGTAAATGCTTCAGTTTCAAAACACTCACAGGTTTTTAGAAGTAGTATTACAAATCAGTTCCTAAGATTAAAAGTGGTGTTACTAAGCATTCAAGAAAAACTGACCAGCAAGGAGTGCTGTGGTCAGCTTCACTGCCCTGTTCTGATTAAACTGCATTGTATGAATTTGTTACTGCAGTGAACAAACAAGGGCCATTGTGCCACACTGAATCATAACTCTGTATTATCTCCTTTTGCCAAGCTGTTCTACACCACCATCTCAAAGATAAAAACCTCTTAACCACAAGGAGATTTGTTTTTGTTTTAAAAATCAATGAAATTAAGTTGTGCTCAAGCCTTGTCCTGAACTTGGCAGCTCTGGGTTACACCACCCTCCAGACAGCACAGACCACCACATCCATGCCATCCTTATAATGGTCCAGAAGCTTCTTCCACCTCAGAACACAGAATTAGGGTTAGAACTTCTGACAAATTACAAAGGGTCAAACCAATTTCTCTCCTCTAGAATAGCCCACCAATTCCATGCCAGGCTGATGCTATGCAAGGTTTAAGAGGAGGACTTAGCCATTATGGGATGGGGAATGAAATATGCACACAGCACCACAGTCCCTCCCCATCCTGAGAGAAAAATCAAAGCACAACATGTACTGGGAACTACAACCCAGACTGAGAAGACAGGAAGGAGTCTGCAGTCCCCTCAGTCTCCTCTGTCCCTCGAAGATCTGTGCACAGCTCTATCCACCTTCCTACAAATGGAATTAGATGGAGCACCTAATTCCACCTGGAAGTTGCTGAAGGTGGCAATGAAGGTGCTATTGATGCTTACAGAGCCTTTTGAGGCTGAAAGAGGAAGCAACATCAGGGCTCCTCTGAGGGAAGTATTCTGGGAATCCCAAAGGAAAAGGATATGGATTTTATTATGGCAGAAATACAGGGATGCCTGCAGTCCTGCTGGGCAAATGATGGCCTCCAAACTCATGTGGAGCACGTGCAGCTTTGGAACAGCACACCAAGGTAGGTCTACACACGCTTAGCCAGTTGCAGAGAAAAACAAAGTGTAGTTAGAGCAATGGGGTAAAGAGAGCTATTTTAAGAACTACTGTGGTTTACTGTTGTAGCAGAACACTTAGAAAAGCCTTCAAAATGACAATCACTATCTACATTAAAAAGACAGGTAACTACTCCAATAGCAATTTATTCACCACCTAATGTTTGCAGTTGAATTACAGCTTTTACAGTGTTTTTATCAAGTGTGATATTTACTGCCTCCACCTTGACTCCCCAAGACCTTTTCTTCTCTTTTTTCTTTCATTTTTTTCTTTAAATAGAAAGGAATTGGAATCATGACTTACATGTAACTTTTCTAGGTTCTGTGCTGGCTAAAATGTTCTCACGATGCAGGGAAGAGGATCAATGGAGAAATTAAGAGGCTGCAGCAATCCATTAAGTGACCCTCCAAAGTTCTGTAGGCCAATGTTCTGGCAACTCAGTTGTAACAACCTAAAATAAAATAAAGTCAGGCATTAAAAAAATCAAGCACTGAATCTTCATAAACCCCTCTCTGTTTTTTCCTTTTAATTCTAGAAAAAAAAAGTTGTGATGCCTTTTTTTTTTTAAACACAGAAGGTCTTTATGTCAAACATGACAATTAGATTATGCCCATTACATACCTCCTCCAACCTTTAAGCTGTAGATACTTTGCAACAGACTGTTTTCCTTGCATTCATATAGTGCCCAGACATACGAGGCCCCTGAGAAGAACTGCAGAACAGATAAACTAATACTTCTGTGATTATTCTACCAGATCATACCATAGGTACGTGCATACTTATGCATACATACTAAGGACTTCTTTACTGTGAGGGTAGTGAAGCAGTGGAACAGGTTGCCCAGAGAAGTTGTGGATGCTCCGTCCCTGAAGTGTTCAAGGCCAGGCTGGATGGGGCTTTGAGCAACCTAGTCCAGTGGAAGGTGTCCCTGCCCATGGCAGGGGGATTAGAAACAGATAAGCTTTAAAGCTCAACCTAAACCTCCCTGTGGTCTATGAAACTGCACATCACACCAGAAAGGTGTTCTAACAAAACCAGCAAAATTATCAAGCCAACTTTAAAAAATAATTAATACTGGCTTTTGTCAAAGCTTTGATTTTATCAAACATGAAATTTGTTACTTTGTTTCTGCTTTTTCTGGGGAGCTTCAGAGAAGAAACACCATCAGCACAGTTTGGTATCCCTGGGTTAATGCAATGTGTGTCATATTCCTCCAGCCACCCTAAAGCAAAGCTACCTGTCATGCCATGTCAAAAGAAAACTGGAGAGAGAATAAAGTGTTCATCTGCCCACAGCAAATTCACTGTGCTGCCACAGCCGTGCCAGGGGCTCAGGCTCAGTCCCTGGAGGGGAGGCACTCAAGGATGGGGAGAGCTGGTGAGAGCAGGGGTCTGGAAAGGGGGGGTGAGCCCCCAGCACCCGAGTCCTAGCATCACTGCACCGCCCAGATCCCACACAACACACAATCCCAATCCCAGACTCCGGAAAAGGCTTCCCCCATCTATGAAGGAAGCGGTCACACTCTGAAGTAGTTGGGGAGGAAATACTTGTGGAAGGAGAAGTAATTATTTTTAAGCTACAGGGGTTTTCAAGTTGCCAGTGCCCAACACTTTACTGTTTTCCTGCTAAAAAACATTTGAATACTTTACTTGAGTGAAGTTGGCAAATGGGAGTGGAAAGGAAGATGGTTTTCTTTTGAACTGAAGGGGACAGCAGCAGAACAAGCAGTGGCATGTATCTATCTTACCAGGATCACTGCAAAGGCTGTGTCTGCAGAATTACCACAAACTAAAGCTAGATGAAGGGGGATAAACCCCAAAAGTTTAGATTTTTTTTTAAAAAAACTACTATTATTTTTCCAAAATTTGCAAAATGAACTCTTCAGTAAAAGTTCTGGTTTCTCAAGAGATGTCTACTATGTCTATTTATGACTAATGCTTATTTATGACTCCATAAAAAAGTAAAAAAAAAATAATAAAAAACAGTGCAAATGAGAGAGATTTGGTTGTTGTTTTTTCTATGCTGTTCCTGGTAAAAAAGTTCAATATTTTCTGAGCATTGATCCTACAGCATTCTACTCCAAGCTTTGCAGAGAATTGGTTCACTTATGAAAAGTAGGTTATTTCTTCTGGATGGCACCCTCCTAGATGATTTACCAACAAATGCTCAAAATATTGCTATCTTTAAGGAAAACCTAATTGGGTACTTGAAAAGACTCATGAGGCTATGCTAGGAACATAATGCTTATGTCTCTTCAGTTCATATAGTTTTCTCCAATTGGGTATAATGTTCATTGTCAGAAGAGTGCCAAATATTTATGGTCACAAATACACATTACCTAAATTGCCTATAAAACTAAAAATATAAACTCTGTTCAGTCATAAATCACTAGTAGAACAAAAATAACTGTTGCTTACTCAATGGCCAAAGGAATGAAACCAGGGAAGGCTCTGTGTTTTCAAGGACAAGTTAGTTTTCTGAGCTAAAATTGCACTTGCCCCAGCATATCGGAAGGAAAGGAGAATAAACAGAACTGGGGAACAGGAAAACAGAAAAAAAAAGGGGGGGGGAAGAGAAGACTTTCAGCACCACTGAAGCTTTTCTGAGAAGGGCTGATTGATGTTCACTGCTGTAGAAAGCATGAGGCTGCATCCCAAGCATTTCATTCCCTTCTGCAAATGTCTCACTCCATATCTCGCCCCATGTTCCCCAGATATTCTTGCCCTATGTGTGATGATCCAGCCAGCATCAGGTTTTACACATGATCTAAAAGACTAAAGCAGGAATCTCTCTGCCCAGGGGTCAGCTTAGGGTAGAATGAAACCTAACCCCTGCCTACGCTCAACACGAGGGGTTCTTCATGCTTTCCATTCAATAAAGGACTTTCTGAAACAGGCAAATTATTAAAGGCAAAACTGCTGTTACAGCTGCAAACTTATAGCAATATATGAAAATTGAGCTTATATGAAATGAAGAGCCAACGGTGCATCTACTGAAGAGGAGTTTCAGCAGTTTAACATGCTGATCAGCCAGGTTTACAGCATTGGGAAGAGCCAGATCTTAGGCAGGGGAAGATGCACTCTCTGCTTCAAGGTTTGCTCACATCAAGGTCTCAGCGCTCAGCACAGACCTGCACATGTGGGCCATCAGTTACAGGATCATGAGAGGTCACAAAATCATTGTCAACCCAAAGACCCAGCTCCTGGAGTCTTGGAGGTTGTAAGAAAAACTCATATTTATTTTAAAAATAAGCATCTGCCTTAACACTTTGCCGAGAAATCTAGAAAAGTAACAATACTTCAAACTGGATACTATAAATTTTTCTGGTCTTTTTAAACTTATATTGTTTAACAACCTCTTGCACATTTTTGAACCTTTCCTCCTTTCTGATGGCTTCCAGCATTGCTTGGCAGCTGAAATTAGCATTAAGGAATGCAAACGTAAAGGAAGACACATCAGACACTCAAACTGACAGAAGAATGCATGAAGTTGAAAAAGCAATAAAACATCTTCCAGTTTGGATTTCTGTCATATGGAGAGAACGTTTCAAAGAGAGGGTTTGTTTTTAATAGGGCTTTAACGCTTGAGAGGAGGAAAACTGGTAAGCTCTTCAGTTTGTAATGAACAAACCAAGAAAGGTGAGAAGAGCACAATGAATGTGCCTGGGTATTACTCTGGTTATCATGAAAGATGTTTCAGACACAGAAATTCATGTAGTCCTGCCCAAGAAAACTGGAGAAGCTGGGTGGGCAATGACAGAGGTGAGCAACAGATACAGAAATGCAACAAATACACAGTGTTTATCCCAATGTTCACTACAGGCGGGTAAAATTAGGGCTAAGTAAAGTGAACCCATACAACAAGAGAAGTTGGTGAGCTTCTCTCAGATGTGGACAGGAAAAGAAATAAAATTTAAGGAAGGCTGCACACCTGTGAGCAAGAAGAAGTGAGCACAGGTGTGCAAAAAGAGCTAGTATTTTCTGAAGCAGTGCCGCACTTGGTGGAGTGCAATGATGTTTCATAAACAAATGTGTGCAGAAACTGGTACCAGTGAAGTCAAGGATCCCAGTTTGTTACATGCAATACCATCACAGATTACCAAACATGTTTTCTTTACATTTCGTCAGTTTTTGAGTGAAGCTGAAGAATATTTCTTTCTATGTGAAATAGCTTCATTGGAACATTTGTAACTTACAACTGCTTGAAGGGTCGCCTGAGGCTGAGAAGGTATTTGCAGTGCTTCTGACATCTAGTGTGTGATCTCTCCCTGAAATCTGTAAATTAAACCCAAGATGATATCGATACCTATATCAGAAAAGATACATGGTCTGCTTCACCCTCAGTGCATTTAATTTCCTCATAATAACCAGCATGGTTATTCCAAAGGGAAGGAACATGCTCATCCATCACTCCTGCTTGTGCCCACATGCACCATTCACCCAGGGGCAGGCAAAATCAGGAGTTGGGAGGGGACAGCAGCTTTTCCCTGGGGTCCAGAGGTGGGATGCAGAAAACCAGCACAACCAAGGACGTATGGACCAGAAACAGGGAGGTATCCATCGACTGCGAGGACCAGCTCTGCAGTGGTCCCTGTCTGGGTGAGCTGTGCTGACAGTCAGAGGAGATGAGATTGAGCTGTTCCCTCAGATAATGGCAAAACAACGTGAGGAACCAGTCTGGCTAGAAACCATGACTGAAGTCATCAGGAGAAGCATCAAGACAACCATCACTGGCTGGTTGCAGGCTGCTGCTGCCCTGTGCCGGCCAGGGAAGTGTTCAGGGGTCTGCAAACTGGGTTTTCCTGAGCTACTCTAAACCAAACCAACTAGACTTAAACAGAAAACCTTCAGAGGAGCTGGAGGATGTGCATAGGGGGAATTTTCCACCCCTTCTTCTCTGGTTGCAGTTAGCTCTGTGACACATCAGCCAGGATGGGCTAGGAGAGCCATACGTCTGTAGTTCAAGAGTATCACCATGGGAACTTGTAAATCTTTTTATGTAAAACCTAAATTACTTTCTCATTGGAATATATTTTACTTAAAGTCACCACTGAAAACATTTTATCTTGGGGGTATGACTCATGAAAGAATGGCTAGGTGTGAAAGGAAAGTTAATATATGCTGTGAGAAAGACCACCTCCCCAACAACAACATTATTATATGATATGAGTATTTATACCCCATGTACTAAAACCAACAGACAGCAAAAGTCACAGCCTAATACTTTGTGTCCGATCTGATGAAAATTCAGGTATCTGGCTTATTTCTCCTTAAAGGCTGGAGAACTTGGTTAACACACATGCAAACAGGAGAAAATGAGATGGTTCAGTGACAAGGACGAAACTGCTGTCCCTGAGCCTGGCATCTCAGAAGATGATACTGGAATATCCAGCACTGGGTCTCTCAGATAAGGATGCTTCCCAGGGCAGCACAGAATGATGCAGCTCACTGGGTTTATTCTCCAAGACTCCTGCCCCAACACATGTGAACCATGACAACACATCCCTGCCCTGCCATGCTTAAAGGATGTTCCCGTGTTGAATGATTATCACAGTCAGACTTTTACTGCCGACTGCTTTTAAAAAATGCAAATTGCGAAAACAGTTAACATACAGAATGAAAGAACAGGCCACAGTCAACCACAAAAACTTCCCATAAGGTTCAGCATGTGGGAAACAGATAAGTAAATGCTGTGAAAGATGAACAATATTTAAGTATTAACACAAATGTTTATTTTGGGAAGGTTTATGTGGCATTTCTACCGGTTTTCCTCCAAGTTTTAATACAAAAATAACTATGTCTAACTGCAATTGGGAGAGACGGCAGCAGCTCAACATTGCTCCCTTTTTAACTCTGTACTCAGAAAAAAAACCCTACTGTCTTACAACATCACACAAACTAATTTTCAGGTGATTCAGGGTGAAGTCAGCCATGCAGTTCAGAAAGTTCAGTCACTGGTCTCATTTTCATCAGCCTGCAAAACGAGGACATATATGTGCAACATGAGGGCAGGAGAAATACAACTTTTCTCCAAGATGTACTGCTGGTCCCCCAAGTTATAGCATGAAGTGAGGAAATTATCCTTTAGCTCATGTAAATCCTGGATGCAGCAGTTGCACATCTAACTATGAAGAGGGAGCCCATGCCGATGGATGTATGCAGCTACTGTGAGTCTGCACAACCTATGGTGGGGCTGAGAGTGGGCAAACACTGCACCTCCCATGAAGGAGCTGCCTCTTAGTGTCTCTGTCTTCACCCTCGCCCCAAGCAGGGGAAAGTCAAAAGACCTGAAAATGTTTTGTGGGTATTCTTCAGTGGTTGTTAGAAATATAAAAAGAGGCAGAATGTTGGTGGGAAAGAGCTTCAAAAATACATTCTGTTTTGGGTGAACTCTAGTCTGTTTAACAAGAAAAGCCAGAGAGGCCACGCACAGTAATGCTGAGAAAAAGGAAATGGTACTTCATTTTAGCCAGAGTCATAAATCTTACCAGTGAGCCTCTAACGGCAAAACGGCAAGCAGGGGAATTTTTATACACAGATAATTAGTTGTGATCTGATATCAGGTTTACTGTTCTGTGCACTCCATGTGTGCAACATGTTCTCAACCTGCAAGACACCGCTGAGGCTCTGGCTGCCTTGCTCCCGCTGGCTTGGCCATAAGGAGTGCAGCTGAAACTTCCAGAAACCCTTGTGAAAAAAAGAAAGGTGAAGATGAAGGTGGATCTGTCTGCTCCACAGAAGTTTTTCTGAGGTGAATCCAGAAAGATTCTTTCAATGGGGAAAATGCACCATGCTTATAAAACCACACCCCTCTACTACAGGAGAGATAGACCACCATTATGCCACCATTAGCACCTTCGTCTTCTGGGCTACAGACACCACTCACAGATCCTGCAGAGCAGGCAGATGCTTCAGGGAAAAGGTTTATTCACTGCAGTGAGAAACAAAATGTGGTTGAGGAAATTTATCAGCCAGAAGCAGCTGTGAAGATACTTCACAAGGACCAAAGTCAACTGGACTTTGTCAACTCTCTCCATCTGTGCTGGGAACAAGGCAGCCCATCCATCAGTGCTCGTTCCTTGACAACTTTCTCTGTTGCAGAGAACAGCCAAGGACTTCCACTAGCAACTGACATAAGCAAAGACTCCACCACATCTAATAGTAAGACCACATTTCCAGCCAAAGAAAAGCCGCTTTTCAGTTTCTAGATGAGAGGGCATCCAGGGCACACGTGCCAGAAGCATATGGGGCTTGTGAGGCACCAGTGAGTGCCCCAACACTTCTGATGCTACCTTAGAAGGAACCAATTTGGTTTAGACGAGGTCTGTGGAAGCCTTCTTCTCCAACAGACGCCCAAGTTAGAGAATGGCTCACAGAGAACAGCAGTTTGCAGAGAGACACCTCAATGAGCAAGGAGAGCCCACCCTATTTGCATGAGGGTCTTTGAGGCTACTGGCCCTACAGGCTACCTCAGTGCTTCTACCTACTTTCTGCCCATCTTCTGTTTTCTTTTTCATGCCCAACCTAGTGCAGCAGGGCAGATACACCATATCGCTCGATCGCACTCCTCTGCTGATCCGAAATAGCTGGAGGCAGGTGGGGCTATGGGGTAGACCAGCTTGGTCTGCACAGGGTTAAGCAGCAGGTCTCTTGTCAGAGGCTCAGTTTGCTTGATACCGTATGTTAAACTGAAAGACCAATCTGTATTTACTGCGCTAAACTACAATTATGGGGGTTTTTTAATCATTCAGCCTAATGGCATGCAGCTGTCACAGAAATCTTTGAACACATCACTGGCTCTCTTTGAGCTGATTAACCAGATAAGGAACCATAGCCAAAAGACATGAAAGGATGAGTTCAAATTTCAAACTCTCAGCTGAGTAAAGAATTTCATTCAAAGGAATGTGCAAAATAGAGGGGGAGGAGGTTCACAATGCAAATGAAGGTTTTGTTTACTACTGATATAAACAGGTGAAATACATGGTTTAGGAATCAACAGACCCAAGCCTCAAAGTAGTGCTGACAGGTGTTACTTCTGCCACACCAATCTGTGTGGATGCCAATATTTGTATAGTTTTTTCCAGACTGGAAATGATGGACTTTCTTCCACAGCTATGCTTCTTAGAATGAAGAAGTGTCCCTGTGATATTAAAGCGCTCCAAGGCCACAGTCCCTTCACCCAAACTGCTTCTATTCAGTGTGTTGCTTCAGACAGCATAGCATTTATTTTTTTTTTATTCAAGACAGTTTATGTGCTTTTATTTCTAGCATAATGTTTACTGTTCCAATCAGATCATTCTGTAATCTCATCTAAATGTTTTATTATTAATTGCTGCACCCCACCCTTAAAAATTATCCTCAGGAGAGGTAAACATTTCAACATTACTTACTCTAGTCAAAGCCATGAATATGCATTATTTATATTTGTTTATTTAGGTAAACAGTATTTAAGGAAAATCACCAAACCGCCTTCTCTTTGAAAGAAGCTCTACTTTACCAGCCTTGCCGTGGGAATTGCAAGTCCCTTAAACGCATCTATTACTTTGTCTTACTCCACCATGACTTACACTGGTGCGCCTCAGACCACACTACAGCTTCCAGGAAAGCAGTTCTTATGCTGTCTAAGGCTGCGTGACAAGTCCAAAGCATCCAGACTCGCTCTCAATTATGAGCAGGAGGTACTTAAATGCCAGCAGAGAGGAAAGGTGTGCAATGAGGACCAGAATGCTGCTACCTATCGCCCAATATGCTGATTTTTAAGTTTTTTTGCAGCAAGACTACCACTGTTAACATGAAAACACTCATGACCCCTTCTGCTCTCTCCCCACAGAGGGCTATTTCCTTAAAAACAGAGGGGCTGTGACCACCACAGCCTCTCCAGGCTAAGCTGGGGAGCAGCTAGCCTCAAAACAGTGAGTGTTTGGTGCCAGAGCAGCCAGATAGCCCACTGTGCCATACATATATATATATATAACCTATGCACTGGGTGATAAGCGGTTGAGTTACTCCACTCAATTCTCCTAGTTTTCTTCCTCAGTATTACATTAACTCAAATATTACAACATCCCATCCTGCCTAATACTTCCACCAACTTCCACTCCAAGTTGTGAAAGAATCAGGCAGCATCACAGGCAATGAGTCCACTTACAGGGAACTCAATATTTTAAACCAAAAAATTAAGACACGTGAACACAGTCCTGACACAGTTGATCACCCAGCCTAAAGATCGCACCAGAGCTACAAGAGAGGAATCAAAATGTGTCCCAAAGACAAAGGGATTTTCGCAGATCTACAATTGTTAAGTAAATAGATAAAACTGCGGTCTGGGCTTTGTTTCAGTTTTCAAAGCTAATTTCCGGCCACTGTTCAGAGAATTGCTTTGCATTTCCATTTCTGACTCACCCGCTTTAGCAAGTGCACTCGCTGGAATTACTAAGCATGGGATCTCATCAAAACACTTTGCTTTCTGAATCAAAGAGCTTTTCGGTTTTACTGATGTGAACTTATCTATAAATTTACCATGGTAATGACACTGGTGGTGTGCAGGTATGATCTGGGTGTGCAATGCGATGGGTCAAAGGACCCGTTTCCCACAGGGTGTCCCATCAAAGTACAGGAATGCCTTCCAAATTCCACACAACCACTCAGAACACACCAGTCTCTCGCATACCCATCACAAAATGATACACACTCCCAGAGACATGTTTAAATGTCAGGCATGAATGAAAAGCATTCCTGAAAAGAATCTGTTATGAAACCGAAATTCGGAGATCGCCGCAGTGCTGTGCCTAAGTTGAGTCATCAGTTCCCTTCACAGCCTAATAATTGACGCTGCCTTGATCAGAATGACTGATCCGAACGTTGCTTTGTGTTTGTGTATTTTTGTTGGGTTTTTCCTTTTTTTTAATTAAAAAAAAATAGATTTCTTATGTAAACAAGCCGTCTGTCATCTTGCAGGAGTATTTGTATTCTTCAGATCATAGGAAACATCTGTCAAAACCAGATTTTACTCTCCTCAGTCAACTCAATACAGTCTTAATCAGACTGCAGTACAAAGAAACTAAAAATGGGTCTTGTTATGGAAAAAATACGCTGCCAACTCTCAGCGGAAGACGGATTTTATTGCACTTTCTTGGGATTAAATGTTGCAAAGATTATTAAAAGAGTTCCCTCTTTCACCTGTGGGATCGATCCCCCAAAGGCAATCCTGGGAATTTAAGTGCTGTTTTTCTCCTCTCTTTGTGAGCTTCTCCAAAATTAAATACCTTCCAGGAAAAGATAGATAGGAGAAAAATCCAAGTTCAGTGAAACTTCGGAGCATGCTGATTTCCCACCTTTTGACACTGGTACTCACATAACCGAGTGATTCCCCTTCTGACACTTTCAACAAACAAACACTCCCACGCATCTGCATCCCACAGGTCACACCTCCCCAAAATGATTCATTAAGTATTTTCACATTTTCTAAACAGAGAATGATCAAGTGAGGTTGCAACTGCCTCTAGGGGTATTTTCTGAAGAAAAGGTGACACAAAACAGGGTGGTTGCTACTACCAGGATAAGGGTGATGTTAGACTGCCATATTGTGGGTCTTCTGACAGGGAACTGCAAAATCATTTTAACAAAAGAAAAAATAAACCAATGGGAGAAACAGGTGTGAGACTTTAACAGGAAGAGCAGGCTATTCCATTAGCATGAAAATGAAGAGGAGGTGACTGGAGCAGGAGCATCAGGATCAATGGGTACCACCTAGGTGTCTGGGCTAGGATGGTACACAGAGCCCTGTTAAACGGAGCAATAATTTATGGATTGAGGGGACAGCATTGGAAACATTTAATAGTGGATATATGGGTCTTAATTAGAAGTCCGCCCCTGGATGGGTGAGAAATTAATGGCCATGTCTATATTAGCTTTTATTCTTAGACCTAAATCGCTCCACTGAAACCATGTTGCTGATGCCCAATTTTTGTATTTTGTCTGGCAGTCCAGCCTGGCACTGCAGACTGAGCACCCACTAGCAGCTGGAGTACATCAACTGTGCTGCTGGAGGCACAACTCTCGGCTTGTATCAGTAACTCATGGATTACACACCAAGCTGCTAACTGTTAAAAACAATGCATGGAGATAGGAGGAGAACATTGATATACTTTGGAGTAGATGGAAGAGGACCATCTAAACACTGAGCACTGAGAGTAATACAATGGTAGATATTAAAACAAGAAGACAGACAAAAGCCAAAGCTGTGGAGGAGAAGAAAAGATCAAACAAATGGCATAAAAAGGGAAAAGGAAATGATCTACTGGCTGAAGATGATGTTAGATTTTATTTCCCTAATTGTGGCAGATAGCTGGACATGAAATTAATACTTAGTTGTATCTGCAAAATATTGTACTCTTTCAAATGTCAGAACTGGATATAAATGAAAGTCTTGCTTTTCAATGACAAAAAATCTTCCCACAAGCAATTTACACAGTTGTTTTGAAATAAGAAATTACTGCAGAGCTACACTTACGAAACAGACCTATGACAACACTAAACAAGATGTAATCTTGACTGTGATTTAGAAATAATGTCCAGAAGCATACAGCTTTAGCTCTGCTTGGCACAGAATCCAATGAGTATCATCAACCTTGCAATGTTTTTGGGGACTCTCGTATTTTTCTGAACAACACTTTTACCTCCTTTGTGGATGGCCACTCTCCCAAAATATGAGCTGAAACACTATTTTGGCCAGCTTTGAGAAGCGACTGCACTTAGCACTCGGTTTATCTGCCAGACCTAAGACACAACATGCTTTTCACTATAACTTTCTTTAACTCTTTGAAGCTTTATTATTCCAAGGTACAAGGGTGGCAATATGAAGACACACAAAGCAGAGAAAAACTGGGTGGGAATTAGAAGCACTTTGCACTCTCAAGTTAGCAAGCAAAAGAATCCTCTTTGGCGTCATGAGAGCACTACCAATACTAACAAACCACTTGCTGACTGGTAGTACAAACCAGCAGGTAGTGCACACACCTCTTTTAGTGGTTTGATGCATGCTAAGTGGACAAATTTTGAAATGTCCCTTGCACTTGCTTTTTAGTTAATTTTACACCAACTTTTGAATGTCAAGATGAAAAAAATAAAGGTGTGGGAAACAAAGCAAACCAGGGTTCATCACCTCATAACATTAACCAAAACAGCAAAGACTGTATTTCAAATGTCTATCTAGTTCTCCCTGACAGTTCAATTCAAATTGAAAACTTAGGCATGACATGAATTTCTTCTTCAGATTCATGTCACCTGAAAACAGAAGTTTAATATCAGTATTGTCACCATGCCAGTCAACTATCAGACAAAGCGACAGCAATAACCAGCAATCATCAGGCCAGAAGCAAAGCCAACGCCATAACCAGAAAAAAAGATTTATTTTCTCAGCAATCTCTTTTCTCTGCTCTTAAACTGTGACTGCAGCAGCTTCAGAGACATTCAACACAATCCACTCTCATTGCGTATTCCTGTAAGAAAGATGTTCTCTGCACTCAGTAATTACAGCTTCACTTTGCCACGTGAAAGAGCCTCTTTTTACAGTTCTCATGACTTCCGGAGAAGTAATGTTTTTGTTTTGTTTTTAACTTGTACCACAAAACCTGCCTGTTCTGCCTTTATCTTATTACTCCCTGTAGTCCTGGCATTTGTTTAAAATGATGTAAAAAATAGGCAGTTACATAGAGAATGATTAGTACAGCGCGTGCTGTAGCAAGCAATGTTATATATTTTATTGCTTATGAAGTCAGTGTACCGGAACCAGCCATATCTGTTAGTTTGGTCTGAACGTACGTTTTTCCTTTCCTGCTTGCAACAGGATAGTTGATATTTGGAAGAAGGAATACAGAAAATGAGCATGGTGGTAGGTGAGCACTGCTAATGACACAAGCTCACGTTTAAATCAAGGGTTGTTGTTTAGGATGTCTCTCTACGAAGAAAGAATAACAAAGTTTGTGCCTCACATGTGTCAAAAGGACACTTGCCACACTGTCTGCTCAGCCATCATCTCAAATTATTCATTACCTGTGCCAGTGTCCTCATCCCACTGAAAAAGTCCGTACTTTTCCCTGAAGCTCTGAAAGCAAAAAATTAAATCGAATGTTTCCCCATTTGTTCAGAGTGACTGCTGAAAAACTCATTAATGAAAACCTGGGCAAAAAGGCTCCCCATACTTACAGCTCACAGTTATAAAAGCCAATGCACAACAGCCAGCAAATGTTTCTATACAGCAATTGGCTTAAAACAGCTTCCTTGGCAAACAGTGAGAGGAAATACCGAATAAATATTAGTTTTCCCATATTTATTTCTACACTGGGTGAGGCAAGACAAAAAGATGTTTAGGCACTGAACTGATTTCAGGTCTTCTCCTCTGTGAATGATTTGGCCTGCAATGTTATAGGGCTTTTAATCTCACATACCTCATGGATCCTATTATCATCACTATCATAATGAAACCAGACATAGCTTACTTCCCATTCCCCCAGCTCAACACCGGCAGGGCACGCAGAAATGAGAAAGTCACTGACGTAAAATTGACTGAGGGTGGCCACCCATTGTTTCATCCCCTTGGATTCATCTCCCTATGTCAAATGGTACCACCTCAAGCTGGTCCTGCCAATGTGCAGGT
This sequence comes from Pipra filicauda, assembly GCF_003945595.2. Taxonomy (NCBI): domain Eukaryota; kingdom Metazoa; phylum Chordata; class Aves; order Passeriformes; family Pipridae; genus Pipra; species Pipra filicauda. The sequence continues at coordinate 1,563,009 of NW_024104765.1, forward strand.
CAAGCAGCAACATAACCCAAACCATAAGGATCAGAAGACACTCAGCTCAGCTTGTCCATGGGAAAGGGGGAAAACAGTCCCTATGTGTTTCTACAATTCCTGTCACTCTCGGCACAATCAGATTTTATTGATCTGTAATCCTAGATAAGTGTATTGAATCTTACAGCTGAAGTCAATTACACTGTGTTAAATAGCCTTCCTGATTTTCAGGACGAAAATCACTTCTTCTGTATAGAACTAAATCAGCTCAATAACTCATTACTTGTACCATGGGCACGGGGTTGAAACAGCAATGGACAACTAAACAGTTGCTGTCTTTTCAGGCATCGGTCCTTTAGAGCTGTAAGCAGGCTGAATTTCCAGTTTCACCAGCTGGGAAAATGGACAAGCACTGCAGGCAGAAAGGGGACATCCAGTCAACAGCACCACATCTCAAACCATCCATGTTCTGTCATAGCAAGGGGCTCTGAGTTGACCAGACTTGGAAGGAGCGAGACATTGCTTTTCCCGGACCAAGAAGTTTTCATACTCAGAAGTTTGGATTAGACATAGCAGTCAACCTGGAGCTGCACTGTGTCTCCAAGGGAGAAGTGGGCTCTTTATTTATCTAAAATGACAGTGACTCAACCAAAATCAGTGGGCTTGCTTCTGGATCCACCAAGGCTACTGTAGAGCTCCTCTAAATCACAGCCCTTCCACTGGCACTACCCATGCCTGTCTTCTGCCTTCTCATGCACTGTCCATGGATGTTCACTCCTGGCCATGGCCAGAGGCAGGGCTGGTGGACCTCTGGTCTGCCCCTCACTCAGTACACAGGCTCAGCATTTAGACTGTAGTGTGGTGCCATCAAGCAGCGTCCAAATGAGAAACCAGAACCAGTTCAAACCAAACCATTTTATGAATGAGAAGGAAAACAAGTGCAGTGAAGTGGTGGGAAAAAATAAACAATGAAGTTAACTTGATGAGAGTTACTGAAGAAAATCCGACCCGCCCAAGACAAAGGCTGGCTGCCATTTCGGAATAAGGAACAAGTAGAGGAGGGAAGATCTGGGAGGGAAAAGATACTTCTATATCCTGACAAAAATGAGTCATGACAAAGAAGAAACTTCTTATGGTAGGGTCAGGATAAAGAGTATCAGTGGCAGAAAGTGGTCCAGGTGAGTATGGATCTCAAGGTAAGGCTAAAGAAGTGTTTCTGTGGCCATGGGAGGAAGACTTGAAATACATCAGGGATGGGAGGACTACACAGGTCTTAAAGAGAAGGATTGCTAATCAATCCTGGCAGCTCAGAAAAAGTCGAGGGTCAGGTCATAGGAAGGTTTATGAAAGCAATACTAAAAGAAAAGAGGAAGGCAGTAAAGAAGGTGGGTGGACAGGAAACAGCAAGAGTTGTTGTAGCAGAATCAAAGAGAACACAAAGCATGGCTCTAGTCTGAATATGAACCTGTCTGTACTTTCAAGATCTCATCCCTGTCAGGAGAAGAGCATTCTCCTGTTCGGAGAAGGAAAAGAGTGTATGGGGCTCCACAGGCTCTTCTCAGAGAAAAATAATCCCTATAAGGGGAGAGTAAAGTTTAACTACCGGCCCAAAGGAGATAAAAGGACACATCAAAAGGCACGCAACCTGTCGTTTCTGATTCCTTACTCAGAATTAGCATCAGCACTGAGTGAGAGTATATACAAATCCCCTACAAACGAATATTTGCCTATCAGGAACTGAGTGGAGGAGCAGAGGGGCTGAAGGCCAATGGTGGTGATGGGCTACGTGGACATCCTTAGAAGTCACACTGTGCCAGCACACACTTTGCCAGGCATTCCTGAGTGTGATGTCCCACTGCCTTGTACCACCTTCCTCAGATGCTAGGGTCACCTTTGGTAACCCTCTGACCAGCCTCAAGCACTCTTTGGTTTCTTTCTTACACACAACTGTATTTACATGTTAGGAGATCTCCATGTAACTCGAAAGATGACAGAAGCTATGTTTCTGATTCTGTTGGGTTGTGCAGGGTGCGCATGTTGAGCAGACAGGAATGACTCAAAGCCATAAGCAGACAGACTGAGAGGAGAAAGGTGAGAGACAGGGAATATTCCAAAGCCTGCTGCTGCACCGGGGCAGCCAAACTCCACAAGAAATAGGCCTGAAAGAGTTGGAAAGAAAAAAATCAACCCTTTTTAAATCTGGAAATCATTTCCTTTACCCTTTAAACATGGAAATGCAAGCAGCAATGGGCGATTATCCTTTGCGAGGAAGCACATCCCTCCTGTTCTAGTCCCTGGAAGGGACTCGTCCCATCACAACATCCACGTCTTTCAGCAACATCAGTAGGCTTTGTCCTCACAATGAATGTGAGGAAGGTTGGATATTAGGAAGAAATTTTTTACAGAAAGAATAACCAGACATTGGAATGGGCTGCCCAGGGAAGTGGTGGATTCTCCATCCCTGGAGGTTTTTAAGATGAGACTTAGTGGCACTTATTGCCATGGTCTAGTAACCACGGCAGTGTTGGATCAAGGGTTGGACTTGATGATCTCGGAGGTCTTTTCCACCTGGTTGATTCTATGATTCTATGATCTCCACTGCACGCATGAGGAAGTCAGCCATAGGTCTGATAAAGGAGGTTGGCCTAGAACATGCAGGAAACCTGTGACCAAGGCAGGGAACTGAACCCAGACCATGGGTTCCAGTTGGGTGGAAGCTGGGTCCAAGCTGGTTGGTTGACAGATCACCTCTTCTTCTGGGGCTTTGTGATTTAAGTTTGGTGGGTTTTATAATGAACATTTTTTTTTCATTTGTCTAGTCACTACGTTTCATTTCACTTCCACTTCTGCTTTGTGAAAGCTTTTTATTCTGCTTCTTTTTGTTTTGGCTAAAAAATCAACACAACTGAAGATTAAACAGAATTTACCTTTCACTTTTCCCCCACCAACATCATCCTCTCCCTAGAGCTCAGTGTTAAGTGTCCTTTGTGCACCCTGTGCTCATGACTATGGTGTCATTAAAACATGGGAGTGATATTTAGAAGGAGATGTCTTAATTCACAGCTTCACAGAATTACAGCAACTGCTTATGCAAACAGCAGCACTGTGAGGCAGCAGAGCAGATCTGGTGGGAAAACCAGAGAAAAGAGATGCACAAAAAAGGTAAGTTCCAAAGTGAATGTTCTGATGCTGCTATGCATCACACTGACATGAGTAATCATCTGAAGAACAGCTACCAGTAAGCCACTGCATCAGACCGCCTAGGATGTTTTACTGAGTTAGCTAATGAATCACTGGGAAAACGTGAGCCATGTGCTCACTGCCAGGGTAGTCGTCATGGTGGGTGAGAACAATGTCTCTTTCACTATCATCATGATCTGTGGTTTAATTGATATTTGAAAATTTTTTAAGATTCCCTGTGAAAGGCACATAATATGTACTCCTAAGACAAAATTCTGTGGTATTATACTATTTTCAAGGAGGTGCAACAAGTCAAACCACTATTTCATGAAATAATTCACACTGTTTGAATCCTTCACAGAATGTCTCAAGATTTTGAAAGGGAAAAAAATAACTCATTTCCACCTGTGTAATAACTAACACGGTGAGAAAGAAAAAGACTTCAGACTTTTGTGAGAAAATGCTGCAAACCCACAAACTTTCAAAAGTCCCCAGTATGCTATTTTCAGCTTATCTGGATGTGGCCCAAACTATCCACAACTAACCAAGGTGCATCAGAAGATTGTCATCATTCCACTCCCACCACAGGCTTTTTGTGCCCACTGTGCATCCACGGCTTTCAAGCCCTAAAAAATAACATAAGACTTTTACGCTTAAAGCAGCCGAGCAGCTGCAAAAATAACCCTGTAAAAATATTGAATACTTGGTCCCACTCAGCAGCTGGAAAAACAATTACTGAATGAAAAATTCAGCGTTTGATACTACTTAATAGTTGGGGAAAAACTATTTGTGAATCATAATTAACATTTATTTAACCATTTAAAAGCACGTATCTACTGTTTGAGGCTTCATGGAGAGCCAATATGTGGCCTTCTAGCACCATTAAACAGACTAATACAGTTAAATTGGAAGGACATGAGGCAGAAAACCGCAAGTGAATCCTTCAAGGAACTGGTACAACTGAGACTGCCTCAGCAGCATGTACTCCAACCTAAACAACTCTGTTTCTATGATTTTAAATGATTTTATGATTCTGTGAAAGCAATGGTGGCTTGGGTCAGGACATAAGTTCCAGAAGCAGACACATCATTTACAGGCATGATACTGAAAACAAATATTATACCTTGTTCTAAATTTCTAATTAGAAAACTGTTAGAATTCAGAATTTTGAAGTCCTAATTTCCCCCAAGCAATTCCCTCACTTGTTCTCTGCCAATCTGTGATAGCTGAAATGCCTGATCATTGACAGCAACTGGGTCCTTTTTTCATCTCATTCACCTTCACCCATGCAGAATTGGGCTGAGTGCCTCATGAGTCCAGCAGGCACAGTGCAGGCACAAACCAGCAGTTATTCTATCTAGCAGATAACTGCTGGCAGAGCTGAGCCAAAGAATTTTGTCCAGCACAGCCTCACCTGGAGAGAGACCACAGTTGACCACAAAGAACAAAGATACGCAAAGAAAAAGCGTATTGCAAAAATTGACTCAACCGCTGCATTTGAAGGACTTGGTGATGGGATTACGGGATTAGCATATATATATATATATATATATATATATATATGTATATAAAACCTAGTTTATGTACAGCAAATGTCACCTGTAGGGAATATTTTGCAAGGTGCTGAGGAGTGTGAGCAGCCTGCATAATATGCTTAACTAAGTGATTTGAACTCTAAGTCGCTAACTCTCCCACGATTGCTATCTCAAGCAACCATGTTATCAAAGGCCATTTCAAGGAAAATGCACTTATGTCATAAATACTTCTCATATCATACTTCTCGTAACCTGCAGCAGCAGAAAAATGAAGGCAATATAAAAAGAAATAAAAGATATAAAATTTCAGGTCACAAACATCCCCAAATGGATTATGCTTTCTAAAGGAACTGTTTAAATAGCATGATGAGGTTTTCTTAGTGTACATCTTGAAGTTTTCTAGGACAATGCTATTAATTCTAAATGCAAACACGTTCTCAATGCCATACTCAATGCAATTGGCTCGTAATATGAAATAGGGCCCTCTACATTGAGACTCACTCATCACTAGGATGATCTCAATAATCCTTGTGGATCCCTTTCCAAATCAGGATATTCTACAACTCCGTGATAATGGAAACAGATGCAGCTGACAAATTCACCTCCATTCATAGCATGCTGAGGTTCCCAAGCCATATCCCCTGCATGCCCAAAGAGACAAACCAGTGCTCTTTTTGGATCAGAAAGGGCAACCTGTCATGGACGATTTCAAACTGAATTAGGGAGATCACAGTTTACAAAAATCTCCACAAAGCATTTGCCCTAGCAGGGCTACACCAGCATAGCTAAAATGCCGAAGTGTAAAAATGCAGGCAGGGATGAACACTCAAAAAACATGTATGCCACAGAGTTAATGACAAAATAGATCAATATGTACTTGGCCAAATTTCTTCATAGGCTTACATATAGCTGCATGTTATCAGAAGCGTTCAGGTACTATGCTGGGGAGTTTTAGAACAAGTCAGCAAAAAGCCTTTAAAGGGTTTTAGCTCTATGCTTCAGATTCCCACATGCAACACTAATGTCAACTAGATGTTAAACTACGAAATTATAAAAAACAACCAAAACATCTCAGAACCACCTCAAAACTGAAAAAATCATTTGATGCTGCTTTTGCAAAAATACTTACTTACAATACAGTCCTGTAAGCAATTTCCAAGCAAGCCAACTGCTGCTCTAGACAGTTTAGTGGATGGTGTGGCTCAGCTCTTTCATACAGGCAGCACCTACAGTTATATCTAGAAAAGGAGAGATAACCAAAATTCTTAATGAGCAAATACACAAATAAAGCAATCTTTCTCTTTAAAACTATAACACGGTTAAAACTAGCTTCAGTATGTCTCAATAAAGTTCTCTTACCAAGCTTCACGTGTGCTGCCTGCTCACAGGAACAAGCCCTAAGATGCAGACCAAGCCAGCCTACGGTGTATAAGCCAAGAGCGACTGACTGTGCTTGAGAAAAAAGCCCCACACCGAGTGTATCAAAGCAGCAAACAAACGAGCGCAGCTGTTTTTCTCATCTAGTTCTACTTAAAACATTTGCAGGAAACGCAAGATGAATTAGTGCCAAAGAAATGTAGGTGATTTCAGCAAGGCCAGGAATTCCAGGCACCAACTTCTATTTTCTCTCTCTTGAGTGGGTGTTCACTTGTAAGTTGTAGACACGTTAGCAATTCAACAACTGAGCGAATTAACGTTCGGCTTAGCAGTCATTGTTAGGTTGGGAGGTTATTACTGCTTGTTCTGCTAAAGTGACAGGTTTAAATTGGTTTGTATCGAAAAGTTGTTTTCTACAATACATACTCCCTGTCTTTTTGTACAGAATAATTTTCTTCCATCATGTTGACTGCTACTGTACAAACCAATAATGCCAGCTCCACCACAGCAGCTGGGATAGGCAAGGAGAAACAGCAAAGGGACAGGTGAGGAGGAGAGAGCACTCATCACCCATCATTTCTCTTTGGGCTGCCACCTTGGTTTTTTTCCAGGTATTTTATGTGATTGATTCAGGACTTTTCAACAAAGGACTATGCTTGTATTTGCGGGACACGTTCTGTTTTTTAAGCAAGGAAAGGCAAAACACAAGAGTAAAGAGAGGGCTTTACTTCATTGAGCCATGAGTCTGAGAAAGATGTTTGCCATCAGGCGCTGTTTGGTGCACAGGATGGAGAGTTGTGATTTCCCAACTTTGCAGGTGATCATTTTTAGTGGAAAAAACAAGTTTTCAAGGTTGAGCTGACTGGTACAGAGGAAAAAAACATACCACCACATGTCAAATTTTTGCAGACTCAGATCCATTTTGTACTAGTAAACGAGCTTGCATCCTTCCCTCCCTCGTGTTTTTTCTTTATTTTAGGGTAGCTCACAAGCTGCTGACAACTCACACTGTACTAAGAGCTGTTCACACCGCACAAAGTGTTTACCACTCACAACTGATGCTAAAAATTAATTTACAGTACCGCTACAGCAAGCTTTGACAAATTGTCATGTGTTGACACAGTCATAAGTTGTTGGTTAAAAAAAGTAACACTTCCCTCTTCTGCCACTTCATGTTTGAGACCAGGGATGGGCACATTATGCAAAGTTTGAGGGTTTGTAAGCTTCATAAATGTTTGGGCTTCACAAAACAAGCTTGGTTGTGAAAGTTTTTTCTCTTACAGTTAGGCATGTGTTTATTGCCAAAAAGACTCTAGTAAGAAAAAAAAATCCTTTCCCATCTACCAAGATCTGTGTGTTGTGCAAAACTAGGAGAAAAGGCTGTAAAATAAATAACCTTGTATGATACTTGTTCTAGGTAAGATCACAGCAGTGACAAATAGCCTGTACCAACTCCTCAGAGCTGTAGACACCACCCTCCTACTGTAGAAAGGAAGGAAAAAATACAGCTACAAGTAAGAGTTTTAATTGTTCTCAGCTGTCGCACAATGTTATCTTAAGTGAATGCATTTATTTCTCGATTCTCATGTGTACCTCTATATGGAAAAAAAAAAACAGCATTCATCGGACGAGGTCCAAATTGATTTCCGTGTACTCAAGACAGTAAGTGTTAGTCAGCACTCATGCCCACTACTGGCAGCTCTTAAATTGTAACTCCATCTCTTCTTCCTCAGGGCAGGATAATTAATCTGTCTCGTTTACAACATGGAATCAGTAATGGACATAAAGGTGTTTCCAGCTGACATGAGCAGTGTTTCAGTGGTGATACAAACTTAAAACATTAGCCCCATACTAGCCTAAATCCAGGTAAATAAACAAAGCCAAGCAAAATGAGCACTCAGAGCACCTGTCAAATGGGCTTCATGAGGAGCACTTAAAAGTCACTGCTTTACAATTGTGCACCAGTGACCTGGACTTCCTGTGCTCTAGTACCTCTCTGTAAGCTGCAACAAATCTCAGAGCACAGACTGCATGAGGATGCAGAGCAAATTCATTCAGGAAATTAGCTTGGCAATACAAGGAATTAATTTTCTCTTTTTTTTCCCCTTAACGATTGTACAAAGTAGAGATGCTTTGAGTGGTTCCCAAGTCCTCAAGAGAGGTAACACTGTACCTCTGTAGGACCAATCCAACTGCCCCCTGCTTGCATCAGTGCAAGAATCATCCATCTAATTTCTCTACAAAATCCAAAACATGTTACATCAACCAAAAAGACCTCCTGCAAAACATTAAGGGGGGGATGAAATTTCATACAGTCTCTTCACCTCACACACCCTGTACAGAATTTCTTCATCATCTGAGATGTAACTCTGACAAACTACTTATTCTCAAATAGGTCTAATGGAAGCAAAGTACATTTACATCATTACAGTCAGGATGGACATTACTTTGTGCTGCCAGCTGGAATGGTATCAACCATGTTTAATTAACTCATTGCTGTACATTCAGAAAATCACTAAAGTGGCAACTCCTACCTTCCTCCTCCAAAGTAACAAAAATTTACAAATATTTTCTGTGCATCCCATGAAATGCATTATTTCACTGGATTGAGTCCAGGAGTCAATGAGGCTGAAATAAAAATGATTCAACTATTAAGTCAAAAACTTCAGCTGTCTATTTACCTAAAAGGTAACAATTTTCTTCTCCACTTTGGAAGAAAACTAATTTTACCATAAGTTATCTCAGTTGCCAATATACGATCTCTCCTGTGCATTTTTACTTCTTTGCTGTATAGAAGGGAATATAAGGACCTTAAACTCACTGAGTTCTTACTTTGGGATGGAAAGAACCCAAGACATCCCCACTAAGCGAGTGGAGAATACTATGAGGAAAAAAGTGGGACTTGGAGTTTTCTGAAGTTTTTTTTCTTTACGTTTGTTTATTTTGGAGTGCTTTTTTGAGACAAAGTATCTGTTTACCTGTGACAAGTCTTTTCCTGAGAGATCGAACTTGTGAGCGTGAAGAAACCACCCACAAGCAGAAGGGCTGTTCTTGGCAAGTCCCTTTTGTGAGCCTGTGCTTGCTGTAACCAATACAGGGCCAGTGCAGGAAGGTTCAGTATCAGGGAAATGCAGACTGTGGATCTCCAGTGGTCTCCCTGCATCACACCTCTCTGCTCTGCCCTCCAGGTTTCATCACAAGGAGGATGGCAGAGTCTTGGCTGATCCCACAGTCACACTCCCTCAAGCTGTTATATGCAGGGCATCAGGAGAAAGCCATAAAGATGACATTCATCCCAGCAAGCCATCACCAACATTTCAAAGGCAAAAGGAAATATATGAAGCTGTCCTGCTCCTTGATGATACACACACATAACTGAAGGGGTAAATACATGTATTGAATATATATATACTAAATATGTACTGGATAGTCTCTGCTTGCATGGGATGCAGACTGCATGAAACAAATTCTCCTGGCTAGAAATTCAAAAGGAAAGGAAGACTGCAGCTTTCTTATTCCATGGGAACTGTTCTTTCAACCAATGAGACAAGACGCTAACCCAAAGATTTCAGAGCTGCTGGGGTTTAGGGGGGTAGGGCCTCTCCTCTCCCAAGGCAAGTAGCATCAGTGACTACCTACACTGTGGGCAATTCTCTCGTCTCTGCTCCATGCCTGTCTTCACGTTGCTGCAACGGTCACCAACTCATCTCTGTTACACAGAGCTTGGCCACTCAGGAGCAACAGGGAAGCTTAACTGGCAGCCTGGCAGGATCTCCTGTGAGCATGTGGGGGTGGGAGGAAACCTCCTAACTTCCCACTTGGGGTGGGGACATGCTTCAAAAGTGGTTCCAGTTCTTAAACTTTAAGAAAGGGCTGAGATGCTCAAACTGTCTTGAACAGAAAGGATTTCAGTACTGGAATACTGGAGATATTTAAAAGATGTGTAGATGTGGCACTTATGGACATGGTTTAGTGGTGGACTCGGCAGTGCTGGGTTAACATCGAGTTGGACTCGATGACCTTAGAGGTCTAAAGATGCTGTTCCCTTCCTGACTCTCCTCCCCCTATGAAGGAGGGAGCAAGGGGAAGCAGTATCTCTGCAAGCATGAAACAGTGGGAAAAGCCATTAGATCTTTGTCTTTCTAGAGCCCACTTTGTATTTCCAGCCCTTTTAGGCAGAGGAAAATTAGTGTCCCTGCGAAGAATGTAATGAATTGAAAGCTGGCATCTGTGTCCACCTTTGCTGCTTCATCAGAAAGGAAGTGCTAGGATCCCTCAGAAGGCAGACTGGGAACTGCCTTCCCCATGCACACAAGTGTACTCACACACATGTGCGTGGGCATCTGTAGTGGGTTTCTGTGGCTAGGTTTTGGTAGCTGAGGGGCTACAGGGGTGGCTTCTGTTAGAAGCTGCTAGAAGCTTCCCCTGTCTGTTGAAGCCAATGCCAGTTGGCTTTAGGATGGGCTTCCTGCCGCTGCCCAAGGCCAAGCCAATCAGGAATAATAGCAATGCCTGGGTGATAAGATATTTAAGAACAGAAGGCTGTTGCACAGAAAGAATTCCAGCCAGGGAAGAGAGGAGTGAGAACATGGGAACAACAATGCAGACACCAAGGTCAGTCCAGAAGGAGGGGGAGAAGGTGCTCCAGGTGCTGGAGATGAGGCCCCTGCAGCCTGTGATGCAGACCATGGTGGAGCAGCTGCGCCCCTGCAGCCCATGGAGGACCATCGGGGTGCAGAGACCCACCTGCAGCCCATGGAGGAGCCCATGCTAGAGCAGGTGGGTGCATGAAGGCCTCCCCCGTGGGAGGCCCAGGATGGAGCAGGGTCCTGCCGGAGACCTGCAGCCCATGGAGAAAGGAGCCCACGCTGGAGCAGGTTTTTCCCGGGTAGGACTTATGCCCCCTGTGGGGGACCCACGCTGGTACAGCTCATTCGTGAAGGACTGCACCCCATAGAGAAGTGACCCACGGGACAGCAGTTTCATGAAGAACTGTTGCCTGTGGGATTGACTCACATCAGAGAGGTTCGTGGAGGACTGTCTCCCATGGGAGGGACCCCACAGGGGCAGGGGAAGGACTCCTCTCTCTGAGTGGCGGCAGAAACAACAACTGACTGTAACCCCCATTCCCCGTCCCCCTGCACTGCTGGGGGGGAGGAGGGAGAACACGGAAGGAAGGAGGGGTGGGGGGAAGGTGTTTGTAAGATTATTTTACTTCTCACTCTTTTGCTCTGATCCTATTAGTAATAAATTTAAGTATTATCCTCACTTTGAGTCTGTTTTGCCCGTGAAGGTGATCAGTAAGTGACCTCTCCCAGCTCTTATCTCAGCTCATGAATCCTTCACTGGTTTTTTTCTGTCCTCTGTCCAGTTGTAGAGGGGAGTGAGAGAGCGGCTTTAGTGGGTTCCTGGCATCCAGCCGGAGTCAACCCACTACAGTATGCTTCTCCTTTGCTTTACCTTTTTTTGTTTTTAACTGTATATACTAGTGTATTTTTCAGTACTTTCTTAGCATGATGTACATTGTATGGTGTGTAACGATCAATGACAGCATTATCTACAGCATTAGCACAGAAACATGTGATTCATTGAAACAAGACTTTCTTCTTCCCCAGCTTCTCATACATACTTTTGTTAAATAAATCTAATTTCTTGCTTGATTTGCGTCTACTCAGATCGAACCTTTACTAAAGCCAGAAGCATTTTGTTTTTAAAAAATATATTCCCATCCTCCCAAATCAAATCTCTACTTCTAGCTGAGATAATATCATCCTGTTTTTACTGTAATGTAATACTTTTAAACAAATGAACTTCAAAATCCAGTTATGGCAATGTACAACTGAAGGGCTCTAGAGGTTTATGTATCACATGGCAAAAATCACTCCTTGTACACCTTGTACACGCTCCTTGTATAACCATAGGATTCTCTGGATGTTTTTGAGCAACCTCAGGCCAGAAAGGTAATGAGGTAATGAAGAAAATAATGTCAAATTTTATGAGATCTTTAGCAAAAATGTTTAAATTGAGCCATGTGGTTAGCGCATTCTGAAATCCTCCTATCTAATCTATGTAGCATTATCTTATGTGTAATCTGGTTACAAGCAAAATAAAAGAGACTGCTGGAAACCTTGCTTGACCTTTTGATTCACAGTGATTTCCACAGCAGAAATCACTGCAGGAAAGGTACCAGTCAAAGTAGTTAACTAGTAGTGTACAATCCACCTTTAATACTTGCTGATAATGACAACTCAATGAAAGGAGGAACATATTCCCATGTCCTCTGAGCCAACTATTCTTTATAGGGTGTTCAAGGAGCCACAATCCAATTTATACACACATTCGTACTTCCCTCAAAATTACAAAAGCATCCCAGTTTCAGGAGTTGCTCGGTTGCAGTGAGAACATGTTCAAAGAACCAGTCTGTTCAGCAACACGGACACCAACACCGGCAATACAAACATTGAAGAGGCATGTGGGTTTACGCAAAAATTTCAGTCAGCATAAAGAAAAGCAAGACTAGGACACAAGGATCCTAAATTAATCCAGTTCCTGTCTTCCCACTGACTTCCCTTACCATTGGAAAGACTTTGGTTTGGATTTTAGTCAAGTCTGGTTTACAGTGCCCAACTTCGTCTGTCATAAAAAAACTCTGACCCTGCTGGAATGTTACTCATTACGCAGCCCTGCAAAAATTATTAGCTACATTACAAGGCATTTCCCTTTGGGGACCAGAAAGGGTGAAGAAAGGGGATGGAGAGTGACAGCTTGTGGTTTCAAATGCAGAAGCAAAAAAATAAATAAGCAAGAGGAATACAGGATACAATGTGTTTACATCTGTCAAAACAAGTTTCCTGGAGACATAGAGGGTTCATGCTGCTGAGCTGTCACTTCTGCTTGAAACTGCTGCCTCATGCTATCAGGAGGTCAGTCACTGACCTACTTTCTGATAGGACTGAATTAATTTGCTACTTCTGTACACAAACCCTTTTTATTTTTTTAAAGGAATACTTAAAAAAAAAACAGAAAAAGCTGCCTTTTATCCAGTTGGTACCGTGCAAGGCTACTACATACCCTGGCACAGGGCCCACTGTGCTTGGGCTGCCTATTCTTTTGGAAAAACCTGTACAGAATATTTTTAATGAGTTGACGCTGTAAGTAATATCTTTCCTTTTTGAACTCCTACACTACACTAATACCCACAATTTAACCCACTATGCACTCAAATAGACTGTGCTTTCTCTAGGCTGCTTCTGAAATAGATGCCTACCACCACAGGATTAGCTCCCTAAACAGACAGATGCATGGCACAATATACTTACAGGATTAAAACATGAAGTTATTAATAGAAAACAACATGAGTAGGTGAAACTTATGAACTAAACACCTATTGATCCAGTTGTTCCCTGCAAAGAGCCAGCTAACAGTGCTCGCCAGGAGATGTTGGTATGATAGGAGCCCTTAAAAGCGTTCTTCTCAGACAGTGAAGTGGTAGAAGTAGTAACAAAAGAGATGCCACCTACTTCCTCTCTTTGCTTAAAGGCTACCTATCTGCACATAGCTCTAACTGTCACTACAAAAATCCTTTCACAGATCTTTCAAACACTTGGACCACCAAAGTATCAGAAATCAGCTCTTGGAAGCTTCATTGCTTGGGTGGACTTGTCTTTCCAGGTCTCTTGTGGGTAGCAGCATTGGTGTTTCGAAACAGAAAAGCAAGGTACCAGTGAAAGCAGTGCCATTCCACATTAAGGCTCTGGACTAACATTTGGAAGATGAGACCTCTTCAGCACCTTGGTCTCATACAGTCACCTTACTCTCCATCTGCTAAGCAAAGATAAGGATCTTTGGTACTTGCTTCGTACCAAAACTGACTTGAGCTCTGATTCACCAATGATGATGTGGGGATGATGGAAGACTTCCTGAGGTGCACGTTGGTAGAAAACTTCTGTCTTCTTCAAGCTGACTTCCAGCCCAAAAAGCTCAGCAGCCTCTGCAAAGCAGGATGTTAAATGCTGCAGAGCTGCTTCTGTGTGGGCAAGATTGTGCTTTATGGCAAACTTGCCACTGGCTGCCACAAGAGAGGAGCTCCAAAGAGGAGATACAAGGACTCCCTGAAACAACATCTCAGCTTTGGCCATATTGATCATCATCATTGGACTACTCTGTTCTCCAATCGAGAGACACGGAGACACACTATTCATAACTCTGCAGCTTCTTTTGAGAACACACGCAGAATCATTCTTGAGGAGAAAAGACAATGCAGAAAGAACTGTGCCTTGCCAATACTGCCTAAGGAGACATTCCACTGTGCCTTTTGCAACCGGTCTTGTCTATCTCCCACTGGCCTTTTTAGCCATCAGCGTGCTTGCAGCAAGCGTGGATAGAATCCTTCTCAAATCTTCGTTCACGAAGCCTAACCATGATGATGATGAGTACCAAAACACTGTGGGAGAGACTCGCACTTTCCTTTGCACTTCCCCAGGGTCCAATCTAATAATAGTGGAGGTAGTACTAACTACTGTAATAAAAGGCGACTATCGGTATCACAACAGATTTATGATCACTCAAGTTCCTGGACTTGATTAGGCTCGTGTTGCCAAAGATAACTATGCCAAACCTAGCACTTGCAACTGCATTTTTGTCAACCCTTTCAGCTTTAATCTGTGCATATTTACAAGCTCTGAATCTGAAGTTCAAATACATCCAATAATTCACTCAAACCCACCAGGATTTGAAAACATTAGGGAAGTGTCAAGATGTCATCGAGCTTGTTCTGCAGAAAAGAGTGCTTTATAGTTTCAGAAAGAAATAGAAAAGGGAGCTATTTAACGAGATGGTGGCATATTGAAACATGGAGAGATAAGTAATTAATAGCTACCTTCTCTAAGTGAAAACTTTTCTGAGTGAAAAATCAGTTTATATGAAAAACTACGAGTCAATTGCTGCCATTTTTGGATGGATAAGAACTGTCATGCACGTTAGCATCTCCATTACCATGAAGGATTTTACTCCTTTAAGCAACTCACAAAGACTTTCACATAAAGCAGCATGTGGGAAGCAAGGAACTAACAGAAGGAGACACCAAAGAAATGTTGACATTCGTAACTAGAATTTTAATGAAAAATGTTATCAGGAGTACATGAAAACAGGAGAGAACTTCTGCCATGAGAAGCTGAAACTTTAGTCTCTTAGGATCAGGAGTAACTACACAGTTGTATAGGTGCTATCATTAATATATATAATATTGGCCAAATAACCTCTTTATGTAGGTAGCCCAAAACATTTCCCTATTTAAAAGGTCCAATATTCAACTAGTAGATCACCTAATTCAGAATCCTCTTAACCCTGACATGCAGATTTCTTTACCGAATTTCTATACAGCTTCAAGTGGCACCTTAAAGTAAACAAAACAGGAGAGAGGAAAAATAGTAATGCTCCAAGAAATAGAGAGTATAAACCCATTAATTAAGCATTTAATTCTTTTTATCCCTCATGTCTATCTTCACAGTCTCTCTCGGCAA
This sequence comes from Pipra filicauda, assembly GCF_003945595.2. NCBI lineage: Eukaryota > Metazoa > Chordata > Aves > Passeriformes > Pipridae > Pipra > Pipra filicauda. The sequence goes on from NW_024104765.1 coordinate 1,578,601, forward strand.
TCAACCAATTCTGGGATTCACTGCTGTCATGCCAATCGTGGCAGTACTTCAGTTAAAAAGGCACTGTCAAACATAATGAAATTTTCCCTCAGCTTGTACCCACACTGGTGCTGTGTACAGCACACACGCTGCCTGGCAAGGGAAGGTGGGGGGTGATAAGGCTTTATCTGCTCTAGTTCCCAAGAACTGCAGACCTGTCCTAAGTGGCAACAGCACAACTGAATCACGCTAATGGCTGAGACTACATGCTATGGAAACCATCTCACACCCTCCCATACAACATACAAAAAGCACCCAATGGTGTGTTTTCTGTCCAACTTAGTGGTGGACTTGGCAGTACCGGGTTAATAGTTGGACTTGATGATCTTAAAAGGTCTTTTCCAACCTAAATGAATCTATGATTCTAAGACTCTTTTCCAACCTGTCTCAGACTAAGGCATACTATAAACACAAAAAAAAATTCCCATCATTTCACTATTACAGCTCAATCTCTCTTGAATCTGAGGACATCATTCCCTGTCCTTCACCCAAGGATACTGCACACAGAGCAGAAGGACATGGCAGAGGGATTCCCCATTGGGAAGGACAAAATACATCTCTCTAATTGGCATCTCTGTTTCTACCAGTTTGTTTTCACACTGGTCCTACTGGAACTAGTGTTGGCAGAGATCAAACAGTAGGTCAGGGCTTATAAGGCTTTGAAATATGTAATGATAGTCACTGACAATGAGCAGCATGTTTGTATCTGCTGACTCAGGTGAGGAAGGCACTACTGATGTCCTGACTGCAAACTGCATTTAAAATGCAAGTTTGACTGCCTCATCTGAATTATCCCTGCTTTCTGTCCCTAGTAACCTCTGGCCTGGCAGTTGATATTCCCAAACAGCTTGTGGCAGTAGCCATCTGAAGCCAGTGCCCAGGCTACTGGGTCCTGGCCATCACTGTGCTGTCACCCAGCATGCAGCGCAGCGGGGCCCCGATTTGCTCAGCCTCTGGGCATTGCTGCAGCATAAATGAGGATAATCCAAATGCCAAAGAAGGGCAGATATTCAGTCCTGCAACAACAGCATGCTTTACAGCAAATAACTCATGGCCCAGAGCTTGAAATAGAAATGTATGTGACAAAAACTTCACGACATGGAAACCGGTATTAAAAAACCGGCAAGCTGCACTGTTTGCCATCTTGGTTTCCAACCCTTGTGAAGAGTCCAACTAGCTCAAATACAAATTTGTAATATGGGTCTCTGAGTAACAGCTATTTTAAACCAGTTTTGGCAGACACTAAAAATCGTAACAAGGATGCCAGCTGTATGGCTTCTTGCTTCCTTCTCCTGGCTCCAGCTGGCCAGCAGTGGCGAGGAGACACCCAACTGCTCTTCTAGGGAAGCTCTAACACCTCCACCTTCCTTCAGCCCAAGTGTGCTGGGTTTCTATAGCAAGGAGAGCCTGCCTTTGCCACTCCAAGGACAGATGAAGAACACCACCAATAAAAACCAGAATCTTCAAAGTTTCAAAAGTTCCCTTTCCATAAAACCAGCCTTAGAAAGAGAATAACAGATAATGAGCTGCAAAACTGTTTTACAGGCACTCACTTGAGATGACCCACATAATTCATTCACTTTGCCACTTCACATTTCCTAAACTGCAGGAGTATAAAAGCTTTTACAACCATGCACAATCACGTCACTTTTCTCTGCTTTATGTGTAAAAGTGCCTGGCATATTTTTTCATTTGTCAGCAAAAATCGACATCTCCACACAAATACATGAACTGTGATATCCATTTACAAATGCATGAACAGCTAGCATTTGCTGATCCTGGTAACTTCTCTGCTCCTCTCTATTTTTTCCACCAGCCTCCTCTCAAACATCTGAGTGTGTTTCAGCTTTCCAAACACCAGCCAATCCAGAACTGCAGCTGGAGCACAACTTGCCACTTAGCAGAGTTTCTTTTTCCTGGATCCTCAGACTGCACAAAGCTCCCAACTCAGCTTCCTACATGGGAATGCACAACAGGAGGGTAAAATTAAGCCTCATGACCACACAGCACATGTTACAATGCATTAAACTAAATATAACAAAATATAAATAAAAGTAAAGAAAGGTCCACAGGAAGTAAATCCCACTTTTTCAATGCACATTGCAGGAACATACATGTACAGAACATACATACAGAAACGATTAGTGTACCGCATCTGTGCTGGATGGAGGGAGGGGGAGAGGTCAAGTCAGGAAATTTGGGAAGCAAAAGCAGAAGTATCTGACTAGGAAACAGCACTGAAGAAAGAGGGAATTTTTTTGCACAACTACAGCAATGTTTGTAGGGCCAGGGAGAAGGAAGCAGTGAGGGTGGGAAGAGATGCTGTTCAAACAGCATTGCTGGAAGAGCATGAGGTCAGTCAAAGGAGGTCATGTCATTCCAGCAGAAAACCCTGCTGGAATTATCCTACTGGGCAAGAATGATCACTCTCACAGAAAGAGTGCAACGCATGGGCTCGGTCCAACTAAGCAACCCAGGACTCTGGCTATGGAAAAACAAACCCCAGGAAACAAGGCCGTTCACAACAAACTGGACACAGATAGACTGCAGCTGCTGAAACACATAACTGAGTGACATAATATTAGAACATACTTTTATTCTTACTAAGACAACAACAAACCAAAGCCTGAAGCTGTATTTTGGGCATGCTAGCTTAAACTATCTTTAGACAGGAAAAGTGTGTGCATACAGATGTTCCAGCAGGCACGGAGAGCAAAGAGTTGGAAAAAGCACTTGTTCACTTCTGAACCTTATAAAAGTCATCTGTTGTAAATAAGGCTGGGAATAAATGCACCAGGCCATGATGAAACAAAATAAAAATACAAAAGCGGGCAAGAAGCCAGTAGTTGGTCAGGGACTGGTGAAGTATAATGGTTGCATACCTTCTCCAGTTTCGCTTATCCCAATACATGTTTCCAGGTGTTACCCCTCCTGCAGTCTCCCTCTACGTTTTACTTCTCCTGCCAGCTCTTTCATCCAGCTTTCTAACTATCTCACTTTCACAGATGCTCTCTTGGAATCATGATTGAAGCTATAAATTCACGTCTACACATCTTCAATAAAAATAGTTTTTCTAAAAGCTGTTCTTCTTTCCTATCAATGGTGACACAAATGATACAGTCACTGACAATTCAGGGGTCTCGCTGCAGCGTTAATCACTTATGACAGAAAGCAATGCTCTGTCTCACAAGGAAAACAGCAATAATGGAACTTTTTTTATATTATATATATATATTATTGGAATCACTTTTACTTATGAAGAACTGCAAAATACAAGAACTGGCCTCAAATCTCTTGCTCTATGGAACACCTATTATTTTTAAAGTAAAACATAATTATCACCTCACTCCAGAAAAAAACTCATAGGTTGATCAGTGCACTAAAAGACCTAATTTACGGTGATCACTGCTCAGCCTGCAGTAGTAGAAAGATGAGGGAGGCAACCCTATGAAGCACAGTTTAGACGTCCCTTGACAAAACCCCTGTAAAAACAGGATATAGAAGACTGGGATGCTTCCATGTTAACTTAATGACTGAACTCTGGTTTTACCCAAGAAGACCCTAACGTGCTGTGGCAAAGTACTGAGTTAAACCTCAAGCACAGAAAGGCTGTTTGTCACAGGAAGGACACCTTTGCTGCAGCCCACAGACCTGAGCTCCAGACGCAGCAAGGACAGGGTCCCTGTGTAGGTCATGTGCACGTCTAGATGCGTTCTTCCTTGTCGCCCTTGGATGTAAGGAAATTCTGCAGGCCACAGTCAAAGCAAGCTATGCTTTCAAGGTCTCTAAAGTGACCCAAGTGAACTAGCAATACAAAAGAATCTGCTCATCTCACAACCTCCAAATCTTTCTTAATCCTTGGCCTGTGCCAAAGCAGAAACCCCGAAGCTTGTGCTTTGGGCAAGATGTGGAAGTGACTGTTCCTGTAAGCAGGAACACGAAAGCTTGTACAAGAAAACTGCGATACGCCCGGGGGCACATCACCTTTGGGCTCAACTTAATTTGACTTTATTGCAAATAAATTAGTCATGGGCAAGCATTGGGTTAATATTGTCAGGGCAAATTCTAGGCATAAAGCCCTGGGAGAGAAAGCATAGCTTTGGGTTATGGAGATAGGCCACCGGCTTGCTGGTGGCAGGCTGATGGAGGCACCAGATTAAGAAACACAAAAATGCACCAACAGGAGCAAAAGGAGAGAGCAAAGATACTGATTAAAAAAACCCAAGGAAGTGCCAAAGCAGGGAAACTTGGCACACGGGGACAGTGCCTGAGGAAGAAATTCTACATGGCATTTTTAAAACAAGGGCAGGGATGCAGGAGCGGAGTTCAGCTCTGGACTTGGAAGGGACCACCCTGGCAAGTGCCTCTGCCTCCAAGAGAGATTCCCTAAGCTCCTCACTTCCATGTGTGACCAGCACAAGGCTCTGCTTGCAACAGGCATGCTGTGCCACCGCTACTGCAGCGTGATAGCAGCTTCCCAACATGTAAGGGGATGCCGGTAATTCTAGTGCTGCAGTGGTATTTGCCATAGTTTTTGTTAAGGTTTTTATATTTAACAAAGCCACTATTGTTTTTTATTGAAGTTCATACATGCACACAGTGCTTAGAGAGAGTGTGTGTTGGGGGGGGAAGAGAAGTTGAATTGAAAGTTCAGCTTCTTTCAACTTAATTTGTTAAGAGGTTCATCATTTTTTGACAGAATAATCTTTCCATGGTGAGCTATTTTCACCGGAAAAAAAGAGGAGACCAACAAATTGCTGGATATAATTTGTGCCTTAAATAATAAAGCAATTAATGGCATTTTAGCAAGAACACATTCTTCTCTCCAGAAATAAAATCCCTATTTCATCTCACCTAAATTGCTTGGTCAGCTTCAAATAAGCACAATATAAATCTCCTTCCCATACTGCTGCTGTTATCTATGATAAAGGGAAGAGACAGAAGGTAATCTTGTGCTCTGTATTCACTGACACATCATTTTCATGCTACACTACACTGTAATTTATTTCTAATGGGATAAACCTCTTGTAGTCTTCCTGCATTGTTCAGCCACACACACATCCCCAACTTACGGTACCAAGATTGCGGGACCTGGTAGGTGCAATATCCAGGGACCCCGCGTGGGGGAATTAGGATGTCTGCTGCACATTTCAGCAAAGCTACAGTGGTGAAAATAAACAGAGCGACTGTATAATTAAGGTATGCTTTTATTCTTTCCCACCCACTACCTCCTGGAAGCAAGGCAGTCAAAGAGTATGACACTTTTCAGTACATCTTGTAATTTCCAACTAAACTTTTAATTTTTTATCTAATCGGTTTGAGATGCAAATCGATGCAAATAGACATGCAGAGCCGTGAGAGATTAAAGAGCATGGGAGATGGTAGAAAACGAGAAGTCCTTATGGTCTTAGTCGCAGCAGAGATATCGTTTCATACAAATGAAAATATCTTTAAACCTCTTTCTGCTGTCCTCATCAAGAGGAATACAAGAAATAAGTAAATCAATGTATGAAAATCAAACCGGGGCTCTGAAAAGCTACATGTACTATTTTTGTTTACAACATTTTCATAGCATTTTGCAGAAGAATATAAAACCTGTGACTTGAGGCTTATAAAAACTTTCTTCAAATTAAAAGTCTAGACTGACGATTCAGTTATTCCTGATGCAATCCTGAAATGGAGAGGTGCAAACAAAAGGCTACCTATGATGTTCCTGCAGAAATTAATGTAATTTAGAGAACATCCCCATTAACTTGTAAAAACTTTTATCTGCTAAAATGTGCAAGACCACCATAGATACTTAAGCTGCTGACAGTTAATAAACGGTATGATCAAGCACCACAACTTAAAGATACAAGAATCTCAGTTTTACCATGCCTTTCATACCTAGCTCTTTACTTCTGCTGATTGCTACACTCACCTAGAGAATGCACCTTACAAAGTAAAATACTGTCTAATTAGCTGTCTAGTACTTATCTGGCGATTTCTATGGCCCCATCACTCCAGCAGTTTAGACCATGATTAATCTCTTCTGAATCAGATGGAAGGCAGAAACCTGCAGCTGCGACAGTCATCTCTCCAGATCTCCTTTCCTGTTGATGCAAAGTGACAGTCCCTTCCAGGGCACATGTCACACCACCACAGGTACCCATCTTCGAGGCGGTGAATGAACCCCTCTGCTGCCTAGGGAAGGGACTAAGAGCTCCACTATGGCCACCTGTACACAGACAAACTCCTTAGGGGCCTGGCGGCAGGAGAGCTGGGTCTGGTCTCCTGGCTCAAGGTCACGCACAGCAGCATTTTCACAGCTTTGCCATCTCCAGCTGGACTGGGGTCCTCAGTGTGCTCCATGCCCCTGGGAAGGAAGGCAACATAAACAGCCAGCCTGCAGAGAAAGGGCAGGAAAAATACAATGCCAGACACCAGTAGCAGGGCTGCAGCTGCTTTATATCGCTTCTTACTGCAGATTAGGAATGCTAGCTCTGGTTTACCAACAATTCACGCTTCAAAAATTTGATAAAATACCCCAAGGGCCAATTTCCTGCTGAACTCCATCCCTGCTGCCATGATCAATTTGTATTACGACTTTGTTCCGGGGGATGTATCTGTGAGGAGCCCAAATGACTTGATCCAGGCCAGATAGGCAGGCAGCCCATTGCATGTCCACACTGGATCATGGGCAAAGGCAAGTGGTCCCAACGAGGTTGGATACCAGTTTAATGGGGTTTCCAGCTGAGATCCTGCAAGCGAAGCTCCCTGCAGAAACCACTGAGCAGCCCTACCAGATGGTCCTGGGGCTCTGTGAAACACTGGCCAGGGAAGCCCTTGGGCAACCAGATTTGTCCCCTGGCATGCCCCAAGCTCTCATAACTGGCCTCTGCTGCATCCCAACCTACCTACAGAGTTTGGTGACATCTGTATTCTGATGTCTGCTGACGTCAAAATTTCAAATACAGCAGGTCCTGTGTTCATTTAGGTTCTTCTCATCTGAAACTCCCTCTTAAACGCAATCCAGATGAGCTCCTTGGCATGGATAGCCCATGCCGTGGCAGGCCTTGCTGTCTGCAGCCCCACTTAGCAGACTGTTTTCAAAAGGGAGTCTATCTTTTAGATAGACTGCCTTTCACCGTGGTTAGAAAGGGGATCCTTGATCATGCTCCCAAGCTCACACCCTGCTTTCTGAGCATCTCTGGAGAGGGAAGGCAGCATAACTCACACCACCAACTCAGGAAAGTACTGTGCCTTTACTAAGCTGCTCGTGATGTCTACTGGTTCTCAAAGGGAAAATGCATGGTTTAGCTCTTGCCTGCCAAATAGGTGACTTTGTCACTTGGCTACAGATACAAAAGGATGGTATCACGTGAAGCATGCAGGTCTGTCTGCACCTACTGCCACGGCTCACCCTGCTGCTGAAGGGGAGCTCTGCTGCACCAAACAGGGCAGGCTGAAAGCAAACCTCAAAACAGATGCTTGGTCCCAGGTTTGTAGTTATCAGGAGCCAAAGTTATCCTACAAGGCTACTGAGAAAGAAACAAAAGGGCTAAATCTGGCTTAGCTAGGAAGGTTGTGGTAAACGGTAACAAATGCCTTTGAGGGATGTGCAAGTAAAATTCTCACTGCGAACATGGCAAAAAGCTTTGGTTTGGGTGCTGGAACAGTCTCCCCAGGCCTGGTGCTGGGATCTTGTCTCTACCTTTTAAAGCTGGGCTGGATGAGAAATAATAAGAGTCTGGCTGGGAATGTGTGAGCAGATCATCAAATCAGTAGTTTCTGCCTTAAATTTCTAACTCTCTGAAAAATCAGCTTATCATCCAATAGGCAGGTGACACTGCCACTAGGAATAAACATTTGATGGCTGTATGTACCCCAGTGTAGAAGTCAAAAGAGAAGCAGCAGAGTTGAGGTAACACTGGCTTAACAAGAGGGGTGCACACTACTTCAACCCTGACACACAAGATGCTAAGCTGCAGTGATAAAAGCAGGGAGAATGACTAGGGTAATTTTAATATGAAAGCAGTAGAGGAACCAGAGTTATAAAGAACAAACAACTGAAATTCTATTTGTACTAGTGAAGGAAGGATTATAAATAACACGGGATGTTATTTTTGTCCCCATGTTACACAAACTGGTCTAAAACTCAGGTACCTAAACGTTTTTTTTACTGTAGTAACTGCCATCATCTAACACATCAACTGAAAAAACCCACTAAACTGTACTGTCTAACACACAAGCACCCATGAAGCAGAAAGGTAAGGGCTACCCTTCACCTCTGAAGACAATCTGTAGCTACACTTACACCACCTTGGGCCACTTTTAAATAAAGCTACAAGCAACTTTACTCCCAGTTCAGTGTGTGAAACATATGCTTTTTTTCTATTTCCACAGTAACTTGCATCACCTACTAGCCCCTGAGGACAGCTTGTGAAATCACAAAAAGTAGTGTACTGTCCACTGCTCCTAATTAAAATCTCCCAGTCCTGAGGTCAGAGAGCTCTGGAGAGCTGGTGAGGTCGTGTGATTTCCTTGAGGCCAGACAGAAAAAGCACTCTAGACCAGAGATGACAGATTTCTTGGCTTGTCCATGCAATTCAGCTCTCTGCAGCCTGGGCCAGAAATGCCGTCACTGGGAAGCTCTGGTTCCTCTCAGTGACTTTAAATAGTCTGGATCTCTAAAGGAGAAAACCCCATGTAAGCACACACCCACTCCCCCAAGTGTACCAAGAGTAACTTTTCCCCCCAAAGCCTTCTTGCACCCGCAAATGTTGCTCTAGGAGCCAATGTGGCTTCAATGTCTGTGCCAATCTTCAGCTGCTCTCTGCAGTTTTTCTGTATCACTGAGTGCCAGTAAGTGTTCACACTCCAAGTAATATCTGGTCTGACCATTTGCATGTTCCTCCAGCTGCTCAAGAGCCCATCTGCTCAGACAGGCTTGCTGGCTTCACTCTCAGCACACGACCCAATGTTTCCATCACTTACCCTGGAGAACTTGGGGGACACGCTGGTGACAAAGTGACAGATCTTTGCATTTCTGACAAATTCATTCCGTCTGTTACCTAGTATTTTCCCCAGGTATTTACCTCTGGAGGCATGAGGCATCTGTGCCTCTGGTGAGTTTCCAATACTCACATCCACATGTTAAAATGGAAATAACATCTGAGAGGAAGACTCCTAGTTTGGTCTTTACATTTGTATTTTCAATGACTAATTTTGTTTAAGTTGGTAAACGCAGCTGTTGCCTTGCCAGTTGGTGACATTTCCTTTTGGACTTCCCCTCTGGTTGGTGTGTCTCTGCCAAGACATGTAAATTGTCTCATTCCTTGTATTCCTCTGCCTTTTTATACAATGCTTCAGTTGGGATTTGCTAAAGGTCTCTCAAGATTTGTTCCCTTAAATAATTACTAGCCCTGCAATGCCAGACAGTCTTTACTTAAAAGTATTCTGAACTGTCACTTAAGCATCCCATGCTCAGGATGCTGGATCTAACTGATGTAACACTTCACTATATTATATCTAGCTGTACTTTTTCTTATGGCGACTCGGTCATGTTACCATCCTCTCAACAGTAACCTTACAGAGGTGATGGAATACAGGTTGGTTTTACACCAGTGTTATCCATGATGAGCTGTTCACTCAGCGCTTTACTTACTTCAATGGTTCAAGCTTGTCAAGACTTCACAGTCATTATAAATACATACTTGAAAAGAGCAGATTAGTCTCCTGAAAAAGGTAATAAAAATATCCTCCCCAAGAGCATCAAACAGACAACCATACTAAACTGGCAGGTAATCTGCCTCAAGCAAGGGAGCAGGAGAGGCAATTCAAAATTCTGTTCGTTCCTTTATCTCCTGATCTGAAATGCCTGAACTGAAGCTGTAAGAGAAAAAAATTTGAATGTCTGTTGTTCTGGTTTTTTTTAGTGACTGTACCACTGAAAGAAACAGAACTTCTCTTCAACTTTTGCAATTGCTTGCATCACCTTTCTAAAATACTTTAACTGGAATGCAATTTATCTATCAGTTGGATTATTAACTTTTTCATATTCTTGTATTTCTTGAAGAACTCAGCAACTCTTCACTCAATCATTTTTCAGTAATGGTCTCTACCTGCAGCTACTCCAAATTTTGGTTTTAGTGAGTTTTTCACATCTGCCTTCGCGCTGTGAGACAGCATCTCCACTTTAGCATTTTCAGTTCCTTTGACAAAGTCATGCTCATTGTCCTTCTCCTGCCACTAAACAGCTTTCACTTGCTAACCTCAGACAGGCCTACTTGGTAGTGGTACCTTGCCTTTTGAGTAAAGGGGATAGCTTTTTCAGGAACTAGATCAGCTTCTTGGGAAGGTTATCTTCCTTTTTTTCTCTTGGGGCGCTCTACTCTTATTTGGAAACTGACTTTCCTGCTGCTTTTGCTGGATGTATTCAAATGTCCGGTGCTTGCTTTGATATTTCCGTCCTTGGAAAGCCCACTACTTGGGACTGCTTGGCTGAAAACCAGTTACATTTTTAGCAACATATGACATGCTCACTTGCTAGCAAAAACAATTTACTAATTCTTATTACTAATTCTCCTGCACATTTTTTCTTTTTTTGTATTGTCACACAAAAATAACAATCACTTCTACTGCACACAAAGTCTGCTGAACATAAGCACTGTGCTTGCCTCCGATACACTCAGATCACAACAATTCCACCACCAGCTGCTCTGGGGACACCTTTACCCTATGCCCATGCATCACCAAGAGCCTAGAGAGCAGGTAGGGCTCTGCCAGGCCCCACATTATTGCTTTGGAGATAGAAGATGATGTTTGGCCATTGATTCCTCTGTTATGAAACCTGAAACCTGTCCCTAACCCTGAGAAAGAAGTCTCCCTGTTAGTAAGCAGATGTCAGGCTGAGGAATTTGGTCTAAATCTGCTGACAGCTCTTATCTCATCGCAGTAGTTGTCTGTTGGTAATACTGTGTAATTGTCATTTCATGTACTGTGTTTGAAATCTAGTTCAGAGCAATCGACCACTAATTGGTTCCCAGTCTACAAGCTATTTTTCTGCCTTGGAAGTCATAATTAATGCTACTCCCTCCGAGTTATCATCATCTTGCTTCATGAATATATTATAGCTTTGTTTTCATTCTTAAGATTGCTCTTCATCAATTCCTGGTCACAGACAGTTTGCTTACTCAAAGGATTTTACTTACTGTATTCCTCTATCTCTTTCACCTGTGTCTCTTTTGTTGTTGCAACCTTTCTTCCAGTGTTCCAGAAACCTACTTTCTGTGGCTGTTTTTTTTTCCAAACCTTTCCCTGAAGAAGTCCTCAGAGGCTCACGGTTTTCACCAAAGCAGGTCCTATCATTTCACCCATGACAGAATCTGCTACTTACCTGGCAAATACTTTGCTGGAACAGCTACTTTGCCATCTTCCTCTGATTTGCCTCTTTTTCAAGGACAGATTTTTGCCCCTGCAGCTGAACCCCCAACAAGAGGGTGTTGTATTACTGTTTTTCATCACGACCATGACTTTTGACCAATTTGGTTTGGGTCATGAGACTCTACAACCTCACCCTCAAGTGAGGTCAACTGGAGCCTTGTTTTAGTCGCTGGGTTCAGGTGGTACCCACATACTGCCAGCTGCTAAAGGATAGCAGCTGTTTTCCTGTCACTTACATTCTACTTGATAAGGATGCTGCAAGATGAAAAGATTGCAGAGTACTCACATTTTACAGTAACAGCAGCCATTTCAATACCTGGCTTAAAAAAGAAACCACATCTTACATCTCAGAAACAGCTGTGTTCTGTCTCCAGAGCTGCTGTAAATTGTTCATACCTTCTTCTGCATGACATTTTGCACTGCATCCCTCCCTTGTCTCCAGCACACTAATACGTTAGAAATTATCACCACCCAATTTTTATGCAGGTTCATGTTAGGACTCCCTAAATACAGTGAACCATAGAAACTTAACACTTAGCAGAGCTGGGAGAAAAAAATTCAGACAATTTTTTTTTTGGCTACTGAACTAGCTCATATTCTTCTATACTTACGGTGCTATTTGTGTCAGCAGATGGAGAGTGAAAAGGAAGGTCCCTTTTGCCAGCAATTTATACTACCTCACATGAGAGATGTTATCTACATTTGGGCCCCACATGAGCAAGTAATTTTGGACCTGACAATGGGTAAGAGCAGACTTTGCACTTGGATGGCCAAGCCACAGGCCTGAAATATTAACATTCAAAAGTCAGATTCAAGGGAGAGCCAAAATGGGCCAGCAATGTTGAAAAGAAAAGTTGTACAACACCGCAAAAGCCCAGTCTTTCACAAAGACAAGTTCCATAGAAGGAAAGGAAATTTAACCCAGAGGACCAGTACCTGGGACTTGCTAACTTTTCCCCAGAGCAAAACTGTAGGGGGTAACTATAAACCAAACAGGAGATGAAAAATTTAGACCAAATCAGAATGTTATGGGCTGCTCTGGAAAACTGCAGGATGGAACAATGGATTAGGTGAGTGCACTATCTGCACTGGGGGTGTCACCCTTGGCACCAGTCAGGTTAGTGAATAGAGTGGGAGATGGGGTAGGGAGAGGGAAGAAATAAAAACAACAGTTCAGGGTTAAAAGAGGAGTCCCCTGGTTAAAAAATGAGAAAAGAAAAGCTATTATCCAAGATATTCGGAAATGGGTGTCAGTCTTTTAATCAGGACAGAAGACAGAAACAGGGAAGACAAAGAAGCCACATTCAGAAGAACATAAAAAACGGATGGCTTAATGATATTTGAAGATAACAAGCTCTCAGGTAGTATAAATACAGGCCGAGCAAGTGTAAGCCATTCACAGCTTGCTTTAAGAAAGACAAACCATCCCCATTTTACCTCTTCATGTTAACACACTGTAATAAACAGCCACAGAAAGACTAAAGCAAACAAGAGACATGGGCTGTGTTAAAAACTTTCTTGTAGAGCAACTACTTCGTGCCTCAGCTTATATACACGTAAAAGCTGTGTATACTGCAATAAGTGTCTGTAAGATGGGTTTAATCAAAATTTCTTGCTTAAAGCTTACTGTTTAGTGTATAATTCTGAGAAAAGTTAAGTAATTTTGCCATTTACAGTTATCTGGTACATCATTTCTCCCTAGAAACATGCTTTTTTTCTAAAGCACCAAGAGCATAAAAATGCCCTGTGTTTCTGAAACGGAGAGACTTGAATCCACTTGTTCAAATCTAGACTTTAAAAAGCAGCAAGTGCAGACATGGAAAGGCAAGGACTGAAGCATCAAGAAGCCAACTGAAGCATCAGCTCAAACAGAGCCCCAACGCCTATTCCCAAAAGCAAGAACTTTGAGATATGTGGGAAGCCCAGAGAGCACACAGGGCCACCTCCTCCTTAGTTAAACTCCTGCACTTCTCTAACTCTCTTGCCCTTCTATTTTAGCACCTGTTGAGCAGACAGAAGATGAAATACTTGGGGGAAGACTTCCTTGTCGAAGATTTTTATTTTGTTCTTCATTAGCAGGTAGGCGACAGTCATAGGTATCAACGTGGGTGAGCACGTGGGGGTTTCGTGGACGACAGAGCGTACAGGTTTATTCCCAGGAGACTCATCTCACTTATTTGACACCCACGTTCACACTTGCAATCACAACTGCACCAGCTACAGTTGTATTGGAGCCTCTGCTCTCAGTAGACTCAAACTCAGGATCCTTTATAGTAATGGAGAGCTTTACCAACAACTTTACCACTAATATCATCTGCCAGGATGGTACTTTTTATCACGTGTTTTAAAATATATATTAGTCTGATGTATTAGCCTGAGTACTTATTCCTGATCAACTTCATATAACAACAGCACTAAAGAAGACCAGTGATACAGGAGCTTTTGATGTTCCAACTTGCTTACAGGATCCAAATCTAAGAGACAGCAACATTGCATTGAGAAATGTCACATCAAGGTTTCCAGTAGCTTCAACATTTCCCATTTCATTAAATGAAAAAAGAGCTGGAGAAAGGAGGAAACAGTATTTCTGCTCCACTTACTTGACAAATGCAGGAACCTGCGTACAGATCAACTGACACAACCTCTCTGGATCTTGCTGAAACACACAAACAAAGCAAAATCAACCCGGGCAACTAGAATTTGCTGCCATGGTTTAGGCAAATGGCTTAAAAAACAGAAGGTTTTGGAGACCTTGGTTGAATGCTTCCAAATAATGAATAACTGCACAGAAGTATACAGTGAGCAGCAGGTTTCAGAATTCAGTGCCTATCTATCTACACCACCGGTAATCAACAGATTAACTCTGTATGACAACTTAGCTACAAGTCTCAGCCTGCAAGCACTTCCCTCCCCCCCGTACCTAAATCACAGTCAGAAATGCTCCAAAGGAGATTAGGGAGATGACTTTGCCATGCACAAAGCGCTAATCTAAATGTGTTCCCATTTAAGTAGGTGGAGGTTCTAAATTTGACTGAAATGGCGATGTTTGGTCCAGTCCTTTGCATTTTTCAAGATTTGTGTAAGATTTTAAAGCCTCTCATTTCTTTTAAAGCAGGTTTCACCATCCCTAGAAATGTTTTCTGCTCTTAGCCTTTTTGCTACAAACATACTGACAAATTGCACATACACATATTCTGCTGAATCTAGGAAAATGACAGGGTTTGTGCTTCACCCGCTAGGTCTGAAACAGCAACAGCTGCAGGTGATGCTCTGGCTTGTGCCAGCATTTGGTAGCGGTGTTCTAGCGTACAAGAGGGACGGCTGCTTCATCAAACAACGTGCTCTGTAAGCTTTTACACTAGGCAAGGAGATCTCAAAATATAGGCCACTGCGTTTCTTATTTTTATCCATACAACACTGTTAAATCAATGGGATTTACATGGATTAGCAAAGGACAAACTTAGCCTATTTTAGTAATGGTAAAATGACATTAAGATTATAACCCATCTCACACTCCCAAGACTAATTACTTCCCAACTCAATGTATCAGAAGGCTCTTTCTGCCTAACAGTCATGTCAAATGAAAATAAAATAGTGGTGGTTTTTTCCTTTTTTTCTTTTCTCTCTTTTAGACATGATGGATTTTAAAACTGAAAAGAATTAATTGCTTCATTTTATTAAGAGCGAAAAAGAAGCACAGGCTGCTATGCTGCTTGGCTAGAAACACCAGACTCTGAGTCTGCTGTCATCTCACTGAACCCTGAATCATGACATCACATCTGGCCACAACGTAATTCCTTTTGGAAGATGGAGCTCTCACATACCCGTTAGGTTACTGTTCTCCCCCCTAGCTGCTCCTGAGACTCTCACACGTGAACAGCAGCGCTTGTATGGGGACATTCAGAGAAAATGTCACCGAGGTTTTGAAATGATAATCAGAAAACACACTGTGGTATTAGTTCTGCTAAACATTATAAAAACTTGAATTTTAGTTTTTATTAGCTTCTGCAAGGCTGAATTTCTCAGAATGATGTAACTGCTGCCTTAAAATCATCTGAAAATGTTTTTTTTTTGTCCTAACACTAAAGCTCTACATCTCCCCTCTGCTGAGCTATGTACAGAATAGCTAATCTGAGATCAACTCACACATTGGTTTCAAAGGGACACAAATATAAAATGGGCTGAAGAATATCTAGGACGATGCAGAGAAACATGTTTTGCACATGTAGGGACACAACTGCTTTGGCATTGTGTAAGGAGTCACCAGCCACCAAAGGACATGTGGCAGCTGCCCGTCTGCATGCTGCTCCCAGTGCAGGGCCACAACAGGCCAACGCGGCCCAGTCTAGCCTATGGCTGAAGTGGGTGACTCTGTAGCTGCTGGCAAACAAAGGAGTTACTTACTTTTAGTACAGTGAAGATTTCTACAGGCAGTAAGTTCTTAACTTGGAGCCCACATAGACAATGGTTCAATGGTTGCCTCTCCAAATACCTGTCCTCAAGTGCTGGTCCAGGGGCTGTATCTGCAGCTGTGGCAAAGCCCAGGGCAGCTCAGGCTAAGGGAGTCCCGGTGCAGGTCCACACACAGCTTTGTGGTCCCAGGGTGGGCACCTCTGACAGCATATTGAGCTGAACTCCTGGCTGTCATCAACCAAGACTGGTGGTTTTCACCGCATTTTCCTCCAGAAGGCAGTTTATTCTGTCTGCTTTGTTTTAAGCTGCTTGCACTCATCACTCCCCACACTCTCTGCAAATGAAGGCTGGTTTACAGCCTCTATCCTAAGAACCGCATCTTCGCAGTTCTGTGCACTACAGTTTAAGTACTCTGGGACTGCTCAGAGTGAAATGCATAAAATGCTAATGTATTACTAGACTCCTACAATATTTTTAAATAGCATCTCCAGTATATAGAACTATTTTACAAGCAAGTCAGTGTTCTATGACACCAAAGATTTTTATTTTATCTTTTAAAGTTTAAATATCAGAGAAAAGTGGGTGTTGATAGGATCTGCCAGCAGCACAAACAAAATGTATGAATCCAGACTAGAAATGGAACAATCTCTCCACAACAGGCAAAGTAAGGCAGCACAATGGAAAAAATTCCACAATATACACCACCTTAAAAGTATTGAACGAGCAAGTAGAACAAAGATTTCAAAGCACATTTGGACATGCGCTTCTTCAAGCAACATGTCAAACACACTACCTTCTCCTCCCCTTCTCCTTGACAGATGGTCTGATTGGGCCCAAAGCCACACCACCAAGCTGTGATCCTGGCAAAACCCACAAGGTAAATAAGGTTGGGCATAAAGTACAACTGGATGGGAGGCATGTGAGTGCTGAAGGATGAGATGCTGGCAATTTAGCTAGCAGCACAAACTGCTCTGAAACAAGGGTTCAGTGCAAAGCCAAGAGTGCTCTAGAGGTAGACACTAAATAGCCAGGGCTGTATCCATCTTCAGTTGAAGCTCACGTGTGTTTAAAAGGTTTAAATGCTTCAAATTTCCTGGGCAAACTCTAATTATCTTATTTTTTCTTTAAGCTACTATAAAAAACCCCAACAAAATCCTCAATTAACATTTACTGAATTTTGTTTTCTTCTGTGCTGCTAGTGTGGCATGAAGATGCCAGAAAGTGCTACCATGCTCTTTTGCAGGACCGGATGTATTTCATGGGTACCAAACCACCTATACGTGTGCTTTGTAAGTGAAGCTGATTCCCTCAGAGCTAAAAAATACTGAAGCGATGCCAAATCATATTATTTGGGCAATTTCTGTTGTTTTAGCATTGTGTAGTGGAACCATCTGCACAAGAACCAATCAATAATCAAAGCCAGCCACTGCCAGATGACAAATCCCTCCACTTCTCCAGGTTTAAATGTCAAATTATTGGTGCCATTTGAATTCTGGTTTGCTTTTAACTTCAGATCAAAGTTAACATAGCTGGGAAGACAACACTTTTCACCCACTGCCTTGCCCCCCTCCTCGCTGCTCTGAAATCATCTGTCTTGAAGCCAGAAGTCTAAATGGAGTGTAGGGTGAGTTCAAAACAGGGAAGGTTGATAGGAGTCTATTGCCAATTCCACTCCACAGTCACAGCTTGCTCCCACAGCTCCATTAGCTGCCTGCAATCAAGGGCGGACGAATCAGTCCTGCTCGCTGTCCAGGTTTAATAGGTTCAGCTAGCTAATGAGCAATGGCTAGATTGCATTCCAAGACTTCACATCATTCACAAAGCAATTAAGTGTACACTTCTTGGGCTCCTCCAGGAGCCCGATAGGAGTGCCTTGTTCTACTGAGAGGATCACTGCAAGCCACAGTTTTCAAAACTGAATAGCCAGACACAGTGGGAAACTGTCAGAATATTCACCTTCTTTAAGTATCACGCTGAATGCATCATTCCTTTTCCACAAGCCTCTGAAGGGCTCCCTTACCTGTACACCCCTGGATTATAGATTGCTCTTGCCAGATAAAACCCAGTAAGCCATGGGGAAGCATCTCAAGTTAACGAAACAGATCTTTATTTTGAAAGCCACTGCAAAGGCAGAGGTACTTTTTATACACATACTTTTTACACGTTCCCAGAAGGGAACTGCAAGGCACCTTGCGAACAATGTAACACTTATACTCAGATTTACAAAGCTTAGAAAATAAGTGACTTGAGCCCTTGGGCATTCTTCACAAAACCAGGATCATGTCCCCAGAGGATGAAGCTACCTCTGACGGCAGAACTGGGGGAAAAGCAAGTATTTCTTTTTGACTTGCACATGCTGATTCACCCCCCGTGCTCTTGCACTACTTTACTGTCATTAACATATGTACCAGGGCAAAGATCCTACTTCTACAGGGAGGTAACTTCCCTGGAGATACAAAGGATCCTCAGCCTCAAGCGGCTGATTCACAGTTGGACCAAAGCTGGATCCTCCATAGACTCTATAAGGAAAACTTCTTACATGTGCAGGCTGCCTTTTGCAGGCTGTGCAGCTGAACCTGAGGGAGAAAGGAGTGCTGCTGTAAAGGACCTGTCTTTTAAGACATGTTACTTCAATGAGACCATGAGAGCCATGACCACAGAGCTAGTGAGTAGACGGCAGTCACTTCGAGAGAATAAGGAAAAAGAGATGCTGGTCATACAGTCTTCTCTTCTAATCCCATATAAAGCACTCATATATCAGACTTTAAAAGCCTGGAT
Source organism: Pipra filicauda (assembly GCF_003945595.2). NCBI lineage: Eukaryota > Metazoa > Chordata > Aves > Passeriformes > Pipridae > Pipra > Pipra filicauda. The sequence goes on from NW_024104765.1 coordinate 1,597,255, forward strand.
ACTTACTGGTTTATAACATTATTGCTAAAAAGAAAAGAACAACAACAACAACAAAATCCCCAAACACTCAAGGTCCCTTCACAACCTATTTCTGTAAAATCAAGAATCAAATAAATCTACATTGGACAAAGGGATTGTTTGAATTTTTAAGAATCAGATTCCATTTCTCTGAGTGTACCTGCGTAAACTGAGATGAGTTTAAGGAGAAAACAACCAAAAAAAAAACCCTCTTTACTCATTTACCAAAAAAAACTTGTCACTAAACTTCAAAAAAAGATTTTCACAACAATACAAGACTGGTCTTTTTACTTTAAATGCAAAACCTTGGTATGGAAAGGAAGCACAGCTGAAGGGTTATATAAGTTTTTTCTTCTATTATTCTCCATTTCCTTTCCACATGCCAGTCAAAACTATAAAATACTTGTGGGAGAAATGCAGAAGGCACGATTTCACATTCCAAAAGATCTATTTCCCTGTGCTGCATACAAGCCAGGCGACCACCCAGGAAAGTCAGGGAAACATGCTTTAGCCCACAAGTGCTGCCATCTCAGACTGACAGCCCTTCGCCACCAGGGCTTTGCCCTGTATTTTCTATGAGAAGTAAGCACCAAACCTGACAAGTAGCTGAGACTGTGGCAGCATCACCTCTAAGCCTGCCCTGAAACAGTACTGACAAGCAGATCTGCATTTTCTCCTCTTGAGAAGTGGTGCCAAGTGCTAAAATACTTTGCATAAACTATCCACAAGAAAGAAAGAGAAAAAAAGGAGTACATAACCATAATACAGAAGCCTGTAATACTAGTTGCTCTTTACTTCTTAAAACCCTTCCATCCCCTGTCCCTTTGCCTTCCGTCACAATACTTTCACCCCGGTTTTATTAGGGAAATGAGAGAAAAGATGGGTCATCTATAGTCTTGGAAAAGGGTATGGCCAGGTATTTTCTCTCCTTAAGAGCTCATGACAATGTTATTTTCTTTTCATACATCAATCACAGAAAGGTTTGGTAACTGTTTCAGAGTCACTAAAAATTAATCAGTCTGTCAGAGGCCAAGCTGGTTGAGAAACAGAGGTAGGAGCTGGCTGGAGCAACAGAGGTAGGCATGACTTGCCTTCAACAAAGAAGGCAGCATCTGGTTTTAGTTAACTGGGTAAAGGGCAGTAAAACTCAGTCAAGTATTTATTTATTGGACTGGAGTGCCTTCAGCAAGAGAGGAGGGTGAGACGGTGTAAGGTTTTTGTAGTCCCAATCTTGGAGGAGAGGTAAGTGAACTCTGGTTTTACTTTTGGAATAAGATAGCACAAAAAATCTTTGATAGAAATGATGATTTATGAAAGGGATGTTCTGTGCGTGTGTGTAAAACGAAAAAGGTCTAAAAGCTCTAAAGCTTTCCAAGATGATTCTTTTTCTATGACCTATTGGACGCTATTTTTTGCCAGCCCATGACAGTCAAGAGCATGAGAAAGCAACAACCCACTAGCGAGATTGTTGCTTTGCAGAACGATGCTTTCAGTTCAGCAGTGGGGAATGCTGATTGTACCCTGGGTGTACTAAAATGTACCCTGGGATCTCTCCAGCAGGAAAACCAAATAAATTTAACAAAAGGAACAAGTATAAATGGAGCTTTACCTAGTCTTGACCCAAACCTACACTCAGTGGTGTTGCTTAGATAATACTTCAGTACAGGCTAATATGTGGACCTACCAGCTGTGACCTTATTTGGCTCTTAGTTGTGTGCCCCTACTCAGTGTGAGGGTAACACAACAGGGGTGAGCAATGAGAGACCCACAATTCTGGATTCATACCAACTCTGGTGACCACAGACCTTCAGATCATGGCTGAGCAAAAACACATGGAAGTCCACCTGAGGATGCTGCAGAGGTTCGTTGGATGTGTGGAAGGAAGCAAGAAAAGCAATTAAGAGGAAAACTGGAATGACCTTGCAGTGTTTAGCTGGGACCATCAGGCTCTTGCAAATTCTGTTTATATTCGTCCACCACAATGAGGTGTAAGGAAGCCCAGGATGGGAGGGGCATGCAGATAAAAAAAAGAAAGAGGAACCACTTTTTTTTCTGATGTGTGTGATCTATTCAGGTGAATCTTTTTTACCAACAAGCTCTTTTCCTGGAATCAGCACGGATGCCCAAATGTCACTCTGGGGCCCTCTGATAAACACACAACATACCTCAAATGTTTAGGTTATGTTGTCTCTTTGTAGTAGGAGGTTTTGATGGGAATTCTGGAGGTATTAGGTAATTTTTAACAGAGACATTATTAAACCTCCTGGCTTTTTCAAATTTAGAGTCATTTGGTTGAGGTTTTGTTATTTTTAAGCTATTATAGTAATGTGCTGTAATGTCTACCATCTGAAAATGAGACATAAAGGACGGATCTTTATTGACATCCCTCTCATTTCTTTCCTTAGTCACCTTGCATACAACTGTGCATACAATTTTTACACCAATGGATTTTGAACAGAGGAATGCTCTGACCCGCAGATTTCCCTCCACCTGCTGATGCTCCTTGTTCAGTGCCACAGTCACCTCTCTCTCTCTCTCTCTCTCTCTCTCTCTTCCTTCTTCTGCAGCTCTTTGTTACTCAACGTCAAGGTCATCAGTGTCACTGGCTGACATGATTACTGCCTCTGACATTATACCACCGCTCTAAAGGAAACAGGCAGAGTGCAAAGGAAAAAAAACCCACCCAACCCAAAACCTGCAGCCATCCTAGGCAAAAGGGACCAGGCTCAAAGAGATATTAGCAATCTCAGCCTTTCCACTTAAAGAGAAGGTCCTTGCACCGCAATAGACACATGTGGCATTTCAATGAGCTCCTATGCTTGGAAAATTGGTACACTTCTGCCTGCCCCAACACATATCCTGGAGTGCTCCAGTTCTCCGAGATTAAAGGCAAAGATCAGAGGAGGGGGCACAAAATGGTTAAAACCAAACAAATGAACCAACACAAAAAACCAAAACAAAAAACAAGCCACCAAAAAAACCAACCTAGCATCGGACAGGAGATAAAGCCTGACCTGTGATTCAGCAGATTTGAATGGTCAGAAGTACAGCAGCCTGTGCACTATTGAAAGACAGCAGCAGTCCATTACACATATTGATTTGCAGCACTTTGTCAGCACTAATGATGTTACCTCATTAAAAGAGATAAATGCCCTACTGTTCCACCAAAAGCATCTGCTCCTTCCTTTTCCTTGCCTGTACTCCAGCAGGACCCTTAGCAGCAGCACAGTGAAAACAAATCAAAATCCAACACTAAACCTGCTTAGAGCCACTTGCTAACGTTGCTTATTTGTTGTTTTAATGTTAATGTATTTATGTAAATTTTTTAATGATGTTATTCTGTGTTTCCTACCAGGTACCTCTTCTCTTGATACTGAACCAGCACATGAAAGGAAAACAAAGCCCTGTGAACCACAATGGCCCACTGGTTTTCAAAGAACTTCTCAGAAAATAAACTAGTGTCTACCTCAAATAATTAATTCACTGTCGTGTAAAACAATACAGGCTGCAACTTCAATCACAGCAGGTGAAGTAAGTGCTAGGTAAGGGGGTGACAATGACTTCTGTCCGTTAACACCCTACAGTGTGTTGCCACACTCAACAGTTTTCTTCCAAGAGACTCCTCTCTACATGCAGAGGTAGCAGTTTACCATAATGAATGTTTTATGCATTATTCCTTTGTGTGTAGGGTCTCCAAAGTACACATTATTAAAGTCTACTAAACTCTCTATTTAGCAGAATTACCAATATGCCTTTGGGGAAATTATTACAATGAAGCTGTACCGGTATTTAAATTCCAGTTGTTTAACAATCTTTTCCTAATCACCAATCCAGGTATAAACATTAAAGTGCAGTCAGATTTCTTCCAGCGGGGCATAAACATGTCTATGAGCTGCTTATGGAAATTCATTTAAAAAAATGAGTATTTCAACTTGTCACGTTTTTCATAATTAGCCTCAGACAGCTACTGCTTTAAAGTAATAGGAACTCCGTCCTGATCCTCTTCACCAAGCAGAGCCCTCCTTTGGTTCTGCAATACAGTTAAGCCTGGTTACAAAAGCAATTAACTATTTGCAGCCATACAATTTCTATCAACATATCAGCATCTGCAAGGTATCAGCCTAATCAAGGAAAATTTGGCCAACAAGGTCCCATTCTTTACAAATGGCTTTTCTATGACAAAGGACCTGTCCTCGGTGCAAGGGATGGAGCAGTTCAAAAGCTGCTTCGACTCACTTGTATGCCCAGGTCCCTCTCTGGTCCAGATACTCAACTATCTGAGTTGTATGTAAAGCAACAACAGAGCAGCTACTAACTGTTGTTTGAGCCCATTTCCACTTTTAATCTGCACACTACAGCTATAACTAACTACTCTCTAAATGTGGTGGTTTCGTAGCAACGAGTCAAACTTGGTTCCAAATTTGTAAATGTGTGTCTGTACCTCCTGTGATAAGAACAAATATTTTTCCAGTGGGAAATCTCATGTTTCTCAGGGGAAGAGGAATAAACTTCATCATACTAGAAATCACAGGATTCAGCTTCCAGCAGGGCAGGGGTGGAAGAAGAGAACTAAGTCCCAACCTTTCAGGTTTCCCCCATGACCTTCAATAAATCACTGTGTTCCTGCCTCCATTTTTCATCACTATGAACTGCTCAGGTTGTATCTATGGGGCAGTCAGGCTCTCCAGCAAAGACAACCAAGCCAGCACCCAAACAGATGTCCTGTCCTTGCTACTACATTACACTGGCAGTTATACAACTTCAACACCAGTTTAATTCTCGGTCACTTTCAACAAAGAAAACAACATTAATGTATTGAAAAAATGCTGACAACAATCTCACGAAACCAGTGGGTACAGAAACAGAATACAAGTCACAGAGTTGCTCAACGGGATTTCATCTCATATGAAGATGCAGAATTTAGGCCATCATACAACTGCATGTTTTGATATGCCAGAATTCAAAGTTTATGTCTAAGTACAGATAAAAGGAGGACGGACTAAAGTCATCACTGGAAGCTGGTATGTGTACTAAACATTCCTCTGACAAGTATGAATCAAATGCTGTCTGCTCTTTTCGGCTCTAAGGCAGGCCTGCACAATGAAGATGCTTCCATCATGACCAAAAATCCTTCAGGGAACAATCCTTGGAAAAAAAGCACAGCAAACAGGTGAGCATATGTTAGCCATACACTAATTCCCTCTAAACCAATGAACAAAAGTACTTCCTTTCTCCAGTTACAAACCCTGAGCCAGATCACCTTCTCTGTTTTACAAACATAATCTCATTGACTTTGCTCAAGTTACACATGCACGAGAGCAGATTTTGTCGTTGTGTGCCATGGGAGACCAAATTTCCCATAAGTAAGAAAGGAAATAATCTGTTCACCTTAAATAAAGTGGGATGAGGAACACCCCTTTCACCTCTAAAAAGGAGACATATGTCTAACAGACAAACGGAAAACATCACTAATTTCACTTCTTCAGTTTCCCTCTCCATTAGAAAAGACTCTTGTATGCTTTAAAAGGATACATTTTTCAGGCTTTTAAGGTTACTTTATGTGAATGCAAATCAGAAGACTAAAAATATCAGTTGTTGGCTTAGAGATGTCTCCAGTGTTTACTTCACTATCCATTAAAGAAGTACCCCTTCCACCCTGTTTGACAGGGGTGGTAGAGATCAAGGGTGCAGCTCTATTGCCTGAATTTGTCAAGTCCCTTTTTCCTATCGCTTGCTTCTTTACCTCAACACTAGTTTCATGACCACGAGGTGAGATGCTTCCCTGAGTTGCACAAAATCCAACCACATCTTTGGTTTAGTTAGTTGTTGACTGACTTCACCCCATTGAGCAGCTTATGGTCAGCTTCATAAGCACCAATGCTGGTGCAAGAGGGAATGGGGGAAGTGCTGGCTAAGGACAATGTGGGGAGAGAAAGAGGATGAGCAACAGTAATTGGGAATGGCTTAGGCTGCCACACCACCTCTAGACCCTGAAACCTGCCAGAAGACATCATAGGAACACATGACACAGCGCAGAGTGTGGCATTTAACATGGGGGCATTGCAATACATGTGGCTAACGTTCCCATCCTGTTATGTTGTTGTGTTGATCATACCAGATGACAGACCTCACAAAAGCACCTGACATTGTATTCAATGTCACTTTTCTTCCAAGGTATTGGGTGTAGGCCTTCATTTGTTACTGTGGCACGTGGACCAGCAGCCACCCCCGACAAGCTGTCACTTTGTCTCTCCTGCCACCTACTGTATGTGGTGGCATAATGTGTGTCACCAACTCATGTGTGTCTCCATTTCTGTTTGGAAAACCCAACCTTAAGTTCTTCTAGAAGTGCCACTGCATGCATATAGGGACTCCCTTATCACCACTCCTCCAGCAATGCTATCCAGCGTTTCCTGATGAAGGCTAAATGCAGCCCTTTGAGCTCTACTTAACTCACTGATGCTTCAGGGTTAAAATTAGCATTAAATACTAAAAATTCTCCAGAGTTTAGGGCATGAACTTCTCTCCCCCTTTGCCTCATGGAGAATTAATCACAGAAGATTTATTTTAAACACTGAACAGGCCATGATGCCCCACAAACCTCTGTTCCTCAATTTGCTGTTACTTCCAATGACAACACTCACAAGGGGCAAAGCCCAGCAGAAAAATAACTTTGCATTGAGCGTGTGACTGTCAGCCCGTGGGCAGGGGTGAAACTCTTGCTGCACTTGAGCTGCGTAACCAAATGAGTGTCACTCAAGAACAGACCTGCCAGATGCAAGAGTCTGTTTTAGACCGTGGTTTACCCTTGTCCTTTTAACCTTTTGCTCTCAAAACACACAGCTGAGCAGGTCTGGCTGTGCCACGCGTATGCTCGGCAGTACAGTGCTACCCAGATGTCCTCCCCATGTGGTCCCCCTGCCTACAACATCAATGGCTGCAGAAGGGGTTTCACTGACACTTATGCCCAAGCAGTGCATCCAAGGAGGAGAATTCTTTAACCATAACCATCTGGGTTCTGCCATCCATCCAGACGCCATTAACCATAGTGAACAGCATCAAGAAGGGCAGCAACAAGTCTGAGCTGGTCCAGACTAGTCCAAGCCCACCACAGTGGCTTCAAACCCATTCACGATACTATGTGGAAGCCAATAAGCATCCAACCCAAAACCAATTAGATAGATATCCCATGTTAATTATGTATGTCATCCTCCCAGAACATATGACAAGTTTATTTTTCAGTATTTTATTATTAATGTTTTTGGTGGACATCCTGAGCATCGCTCTGCCCTAACTGCCCACAAACTATCACGTCTCAACATCGACATAGCTGCTTTCAGTGAAGTTCATCTCCACAAGGAAGGCAGCCTTAGAGAACATGGTGCCACTTACACACTCTTTTGGTCAGGTAAACCCAGAACCGAAAGCCGAATCATGGGTCATTTACCGCCACCACTTGTGACTCCTAGAACGCTTCCATCAACGCTGTCTCCATACAATTCTAAACAGCCACTGGTCAGATTATGCAACTAACACATCTGTTCTAGAACAAGCAGCAGTTACGAGTATTGAGGCTATGTTGCTGAAATCACAGCTGCGTTGGGCAGGACACATCTCCAGGATGAAGGATCACTGCCTCCCTAAGATCATGCTCTACAGTGAACTTGCCACTGGTCGCCGCAAAAGAGGAGCCCCAAAGAGAAGATACAAGGACTCCCTGAAGCAACATCTCAGCCTTGGCCATACTGATCTTCATCGCTGGTCTACCCTGGCCTCCAATTGGGAGGTCTGGAGACACACAATCCATAATGCTGCTGCTTCCTTTGAGAACACACGCAGGATCACCATCAAAGAGAAAAGACAACGCAGAAAGAATCGTATCCTGCTGATACCATCCAAGGAGTCTTTCTGCTGTGCCTTTTGCAACCATCTTGTCTATCTCGCATTGGCCTCTTTAGCCACCAGCACGCTTGTAGCAAATGTGGGTAGAGCCCTTCCCAAATGTTCATTTGCGAAGCCTAGTCATGATTATTAATTTTAAGAAAGTATTCAAAGAAAAAACAACAAGCTGAATTTTCTAAAAGAAATCTCATTATTTTCGAGTAAGAAGCTAGCTTGTGGGTGCTGGTTTATTTTCCCATATATGGCATTTCCTTCTACCTAATCAACAGCTTGGGGCTCTATGACAGCAGCTATCTTTGATAAAAGGAGTATTCTGATGAAGGAGAAACACATCCAACATTTGCATGATCCAGTAAGCTATCAAATGTATTTATTTATGCTGTGACCACAGTAATCAAGAGGTATTAAATGTGGAATGGAGTATGAGTTAAATGCATTTTAAATCTGATTTTTCACTGGTTGGAAACTGTTGACTAGCAGGCTCTTTAGGGTCTTTACAGTTAGAGAAGTGGATACAAAAGATAAATCACTACACTCCTGCAAAATCAAGTCTTACTTTTGCAAGTAACAGTGGTTCTTTCATCTTACCACTTAAAATTTGATCAAGTGAGAAAAAAAATTAATATAATTCAACTCACATATAAACTTCTCTGAAAAATGAGGACATCTCTTTTCCTTAAACAAATCTGACAAGCCTATAACTAAAAATATTTGTGTAACACACACAGTTCAGTATGAACACAGGAAAACAACTGGCATGAGTAACCAGAGTGTCTAATTTCAGCTATTTAGCCACCAAAATGCCTCAAGAGCTGTGACACATCCACTTAAAAGCTAAATATGGCCCACAAATAGATATTAAACATGAATGAATTTACCAAGAAGCAACAGTATGTTTCCATTAATCATACAAAGGCTGCAAACAGGTTTAAAAAAAGATATTTCTACAGCATGTGATCAGAAGAGGCTTTTGCCGACAAATTTATTGTATTATGAAATCAAGGCAAAAAACTAAAGGATCACATTAGCAGTTAGTAACGCTACAGGAACTCTCAGTGAAAAGCTAAGGGAGTGAACAGAGCCTTAAAACAACTATTTTTTAACACAAGCTTGAAAAACTTGATACTACAAAGACAGTGTCAGAGGATGCTTGGACATCCTTGCTAGAAACTCTCAGACAACTTTTAAGGTTCCCAAAGGATGCTCCAAGGGAATTCAAGAGGCCAATTTTATACACAGATATCTGGATTGATGTGTCACTAAACCAACAGGCAAAGTTTAATCTCCAAAAGAACTTTAACCTCTGCTGTGCTTGACTGAAGGGAAGGGAAAGAGATGTAAGCTTGTTTCGCCTATGGCCAGTGGAGACCCACTAGCAGAAATAAAAGTTGGGTGATAAGCATGTAATAAGCTGCTCCCAGAGTTTCCCTTGCTTTGAGAGGAGTGGAGTGGTTGGGAGGTCTTCAGAGCAGATTCTACAGACAAGCTGTTAAGAGAAGATGCTATCCAGAAGGCTCAACAGGAGGAAAATGGAAGCAGGGAAATCACCGTTAATGGGATTTGGCCGTATCCAGAACATAGCTAGGTTTCGAATACATTACAAACAGTCCTGTGCTTCACTGCTGCACCAATTCATTGCTGGATGAGAAATTTACACAGATTTAAAGCTCCAGAGAAATTTAGATTAATCCTTTTAGAATAAATGTCACCTCTCCCCTGGGATGCTGTCTAGGTGAATACATGAAGAAGATGAAATTGCCACCACTACACTAGAAGTTCTATGATTTTCTGTTAGGGGGAAGGTGTCAGGCTGGAGATTTATTTATTTTGAGGTTATTTCCTACGTCCCATAAATGAAGGCTTGGCCCATTCATTTTAGATACCACTGCATACTACTATAAAATTTGCCTAAGTTTTCTGAGGGAGAGAATCACTACCCAGTCCTGTCAAGAGGATAATCTGAGGTCAAACGTAAAGGGTTACCTCTCTTTCAAAGCATCTCTCCTTGGCACAACAGAAGTAGGTTGAGCAACCTTAGCAGGAAGTTCTCAGTGGCTCCCTCACCAAGCTTTGGTGGGAGCCTCCTGCTCATCCTCCAGCCTAGATGGAGGGAGTTAGTTGCTTAAGGCAGCAATGAAAGAAAAATTGCCATGGATAACATCCTCTACCCGTGCAAACTGATGTCAAGCATGGGACATGATACAACATGTATGAACTTCATATTTATCCCTCCTCAGATCCCAAAGGAGGCAGCACCTCCTCTCCTCAGTATGAGAGGAGGGAAGAGGCCAGCAGTAGAGAAATTTCTAGTCTAATCGTGAGACAGACAGAAGAATGGAAATGATAGGAGAAGTGAGATAAAAGAATTAGAGGGTTGATAGCATCTGATAGACAACACACTTTTAGAAGAAGGAGAGGAAGTTGAGTGGCTGTGAAGGAGGGGGAAGGAAGAGTAAGGCTGATTTTCCCGATAGACAGGTCATGAACAGTTCCCGAAACCTGCCTAACTGGGCTGGTTGTCTGACGTAAAGATGCAAAGAGCAACACACGTGGCATCTTTGAAACAGAAAAAGGAGACGTTGAGGAGCGGGGCACTCTGCAGGGGAACTAAAAACCCGCAAGTCTTTTAAGTGCCATAAATAGAGATGAAGCTATTGAGCTTTCAAGCAATAACAAATGTGAATAGTTAAAAAAGGAGTTTTGCAGAATTGTCCACTCAGACAAAAATCTTAAAAACTGGCTCTTCAAAAATGTCTATTCTTTTGAAAATCCCACACCCACTGCTGGGAGATTAGCTTTACAAAGTGAGAATTTAACTGGAATTGCAGCTCTGAGTAATAACAGGAAATGTTGCTCACAGCAACAGAAAATGTAGGATAATTAGGTATTTTGGGGAAGAGAGGAAAGAAAGTTATAATAACTATGCAAACAGAATAAATAACAATGCTGTTCTTCTCCAGGACCTTTCTGAGGATCTCAGAGCAATCTAAAGTCATTCCCCATTAAAAGCTGCTGTGCTACGGCCACAGCTTATTGCACCATCTAGGTCCCAAACCTGGCTGTATTTCTCATTTTATACTTTACCCTTCTGCTGATCCAGACATCAGTTGAGGGGCAGGGACCCCATTGTGGGTTTTTGCAGTGCAGGACCCCAGCCGGGACTTGGGGCGTTGCCAAGTGCTCCTTCAACATAAATAAGGTGGCAGCCTGATCAAGAGACAGGGAAGACAAAAGGTTTCCACCAAGTGAGAAAACTTGTAAGACGAAGAAGTTAAGGCTCTCCCCACACTGAACATGCTGTGGTCAGTGGCACAGCCTGGCAGGGTAAGAGGGCTGGGAAAACCATCTTTCAGACAAAAGTGTAAAAAGAAGCAGGACGAGTAAAAGGGAAAGACAAGGTCAAGTTAGAAGAAGGCAGGCTCCAGACAAACCCTCCCCTTCCCAGAGGAAATCACCTCAACAGACACTGCTGTGGAGTTTGCAGAAGATGCTACTCAGCAGGGGAAAGGGTCATGCTAAAATACAAACCCATGTTTACATTCTCCTGCAAGTTCTGTAACTGTAGCTGAGAATTTTAGGAAATGCTTTGCATTGGATTTGTTTTATTGCATGTTTCCCACCATTTCCAGTTCCAATTTCTGGTCCTACTCTTGATTTTAAATTGTCACTGGGACAAAACAGCAACATTCAGATGCTAAGAAAACTGGAGTAACTGGAAGTTATATTAACAATACTTAAATGCAGTCTATTTAAAGATTTGAACACATCTTGTTAGAACACTGCATAAATTAACCCAACCTAATTCTCTGGGATGTAACAAGATCTGAAAAGCTCCAAGTTTCATGTTCTCTCTTACCACCCACTTAAAAAACCCAAACCCAACATGCTGGGGTTAGCTCAGGTTGCAAACGAAAACAAAATTCACATTCAACTGAATAAATGTAATGCAATGAAGCTGATGCCATAGCCAACTCAAAACCAAAACAAGAAGAGGTTCTCTCCCACCCCCCCTCCATGCACATTCGCCCTCGTTATCACTCTTAATGATGCCCCAGCCCAGCCTGCCCCCTCAGGATACTTCATCGCTCCCTCCATCCCTCCCCATCATCCAAAACCATCACTGGATGGAGCAAAGCGTGCCCTGCTGCCACTGAGCTCCCAGTCTCGGCCGCCCCGCTTGCACTGGCGGCCAGACAAAGCAAACTCCAGTTGCATCACGGAGCAAACTCATTTTCCAGCAACCTCCCAGCCCGGAGTTTACCGCTACTGTAATCCGGTGCTGTCAACAACGCCGCCTTTGTTGCACGCCCGCGTGCGCCGCTGGCTTGTTGGTTGAGTTGTTGGGTTTTTTTTAATTTTTTATTATTCTTATTTATTTTAAGGAAAATTTTTGTTTTAAATGAGTAATCTGTTTTCGAGTGATTTCTCCTCTGTGCTGGCTCCACCCTATACTGTAAACGAGACATTACCTTATACAAGAATGAATCTGCTGCATTCCTCTGTCTAGCTGCCTCGCAGCACATTTCCTACGCTCGCAGCAGCCCCGGCAGCGCACGCTCTCCCACCCCTTCCCCCCCACCTTTTTCTCTTTTTTTCTTTCCCCTTTTTTTTTTTCCTTTTCACTGCCTCGCTGTGTTTTTGTGTAAATGATCTCACATGACTCAACAAATCCATCTGCCTGGAGCAGGCCAAGTTTGGAGCCTTCCCAGGAGGGAGGAGAAGAATTGCTTTGTGGAAAGGACCTGGAGCTTTGCCCTTTCTCTGGCTCAAATTACCCGCCTGTCAGGCCTGACGGATTTGGCTAAAAATAAAAGGAAGCGGGCCGTGAAAAGGAGATGAATGAGCTCAGCAGTTCCTTAGATAACATGGGTCTGGTGTCGCCCAAAGATCCCAGAGCAGGAACTTCGGATGCTGGACATGTAAATGCAGTGTTGCAGCCTCAGTGAATTCAGCTGCTCGAGGATCAAGAAAAAAAAGGAACAAAAAAAGGCAAAACCAACCATATGCTGTTGGAAATAAATGGATTAAAGAAAGACACCCAGAACGAGAAAACTGCCGACCGTAGGATTTAGGCTTGTAAATGGGGAGATTTACAGGGTTCCCAGTGGGGAAAGGGGGCGTGGGGGGCGTGGCAGTGGGCTGTACATGATGTCAACCTCCCGCCCTGACCGGGGAGCCTCAGCATCCTTCCTGCAAATGCCTGCCCAGCGCCCGCAGCGGGTATTAAGCACTTAGTTTGGCAATGTAATGACACACTGCAACAATCTGTAATGCGAGGCAGTCAGCAAAGCCCTGGCTCGAAAAGCTCTTTCTCCTAACCATTAACCATATGTTTGGCTCTGCCGCCGCCCAAGCGAGCGGGTGTTCCAGCGCACCATCTGGTTTCTATCCACACAAGCAACTGCAAAGCACACAGTATTTCCCTCTGGAGCTGTGTCTTCCTCCCTGGCCCCTGCTCCCTGCCCAGCCCCCCACTCCTCTGCTCCCCATTTTCCTCCTTTGCCCCTTTCCAGCAGCGACTTCACCTCCCTGTCCCATCGATGCTCAAGGTGGTGGAGACTGCAGCTGCCCCGCCAAAGGTGCAGCAGATGAGCGGGGATGCTGTGCTATGCTGCCCTCCGTGAGCTTACACCCCTGCACGTACACACACACACACACACACACAGAGGAATTGCATCCCGCATCACTGATGTTTGGGCTATCACATTAAAAAACAAGTGTGTTCTTGACTGGTCCAGGAGCCACTGCAGTGCCCATCGCATCGCACTCACGCACACATGCACACAGGGACTTGTTCAGTTTGGATTACATCAACTCCATGCTGACACTGCAGAAAGACCTCAAGAATGTACCTAACAACAGGAGGACAATTAGCAGTGTTATCTACTGCTCCCAAGTAGGGTTTTCTATGCACATCGGGTGTTGGTCCCCAGTCCCACCAAATTAAGAAGACTCTGGGGGGAAAAAAAAGAAGAAAAAAAAAGGAGAAAAAGAGGAATGGAATGGGAAAGGGCTAAAGAAAAAGGAATGAAAATGTTTACTTTTTCTGTGATAACTAAACAAGCTCTTTCTGAAAGTATAAAAAAAGGCTTTCAAGTGTTGTATTTTAGGCCTTGTATCATATGTTTACTTTAGGATTTTATGAATTCTAACTACTATTTATGTTCTTAAAGCACTTCCATTGTTCTGTTTATTTCTGAAGTACCTGTGGGACATCAGCAGTAATTTTCCCCTCAGGATGGCCAATTGAAGATCAATCATGACCTATTGCAAGTAAGTATTCAGGGATGCAAGCAACAGGATATTCAGCAAATCCAGCACTTGCTCCTTTAAAGTAAGTTTATACTCTGCAATGAGTCACACATACAGTGTTTATCCAAGTTACCAGTGCTACAGAAAAAAAAAAAAAGCCCATTACATTTACAAATACATAAAAATCACAGCTGTAAGCACCCAACTGCTTACACAAGGACTTGTTTCTGTGACTGGATATTGATTTTTTAATAACGTGTCATTATACCAATGTTGATACAGCAACTATCTTCTCAGAGTATGCAGTTTAATACTAAAAAGAAGCTGGCTTTAGGAAATATCAAATCCACACCCATTCACATGCTTTTTAAATGTCCTTCTTGGTCATTACTATTGCAATGCAAAGCCACAACTGCTTTTTTCCCCACCTTGCACCTAACAAAGAAAATGGACTCGTCAGTTTAGAAACAGCTCAGTCTAAGGCAACAAACTTTGCTGATCTGCTTCTTAATAAAATACTGCAGAACCTCTTCAATCGTTACTGGAAACCAAGAGGCTATGTTGGAAAAGATGCACGTTTTTCAAACTTCCTCAGTACGAGAAATCAGTGCATAAAAAAGCACACTGTAGGCCCTTATTCTGGAATCAAATACGTATGGAGAAAACCATATGCTTGTGAAAAGCCTGGTGACTTCACCAGGATTGCTTAAGAAGTCTGAGGGTAGGATCTGGCCCCAATTACAAATGTGGAGTGGAATTAGCACTGTAAACTCCCCCAGCCTTCATCTTCCAGTTCCCTTCAGTGAGAGAAATAATTAAACTGATTAAAAACATGAGATGCATTTTAGCTAGCAACTTACACTTCCTACAAAACAGGATGCAAATATGTTGAAGTCCATCATTTTAAGACAGTATGTTGCAAACATATTAGTAGCATGCCTAAATATCACACATTACGTTTCCTATAATATATGCAAGAGAAATTGTCTTCATTCACACACAGAAAACAACGAGCAGTAGTCCTCTAAAGCAATAAAGGTCTAGGTCTGGGTCTTTTAGCAGATAATGATCTACTCTGATCCAGAAATCCTTTAAAAGGGGGAATTCAAGGGAAATATTCATAGATTCAGAGTTCTGCAGTCTTAAGGGACAGCTAATCATTTGACCTTCTTTCATGAAACAGGCATGGAGCTTCCCTGCCTACATCAACGCAGCTGTAAGAGGCTGAATGAGAGAATCTCCTAGGGTTAAAAACAAACTCATTTAAAACAAACAAAACAAAACAGCCTCAGATTCAACAGCCTGACATAAAGAAGGAAGCTACTACAGCCCCAGCAACATTCTTCTATTCAGCAACCACCAGTGCTGTGTGAACACTCACACCCTTTCATCTGGTCTGAATGAATTAACAGCCAGCTACTGGGTCTTGTTATACCTTGCCACCTTCCTCTACTCCTCAGCCCCTGACAAAGTGCCATTGGCAGCCTTGAAAGCCAGCCAGTGTTCAAAGCACAATAAAAAGCAGTGTCACATTATTACCTGAATCCACTGAGTCCTCCTGTCAACAACAACGTTTATGCAATCACATTTTTCTATTTTTAAAAACTTCTCTCTTGCCTCATCGCTCTGTGTGAAAAACAACACAAAAGAGAAAATTGATTAATTGCATGCACTCCCAGCAGATATTTAGGTTCTTTGTTTTCTGCTTCATCTCATAAAGACATTAAACAAGAAAAAGTCCTTTCCACAAAATCATTCATTGACCAAATAGAAGCAACAGGTATCAGTTTGGAGAGGTAGATGAGGTACCACAGCCCGCCACTTGTAGAGCTTCACAGGAGAATGCAACTCTCCTGTGCCCATACCCTCTGCCCTCTTCCCAGGGCATCCTGCCCGGCAGCACTGGGACCAATGCCAAACAGACACTCAGTGCCACCAAAAGCAGAAATATGGGGGGAGAGAAAGCTACTTAAGTTTCTTTCAGTTTCAACAGTAAAGACATGCCTCTGATAACCACGGCAGTGATGTAAAAATAATACTTGCAAAATTACTTTGACAGTAGATTACTTTATCATAAAGTTTCCCTGAATTTTGCATCTACATTACTGAAGTAGCAACTCCACTTAAAATTCTCAAAAGGGTCTTTTAGTGTCTGTGTTTACTCCTTACTTCACATATTAGCAGCTTTAAGTTTTAGTGTCAAATTCTACTACTGATCCACCAATGCACCAAAACATACACTCCATAGAAGACATTTCTACATTTAAATAAGGAAGAAAAAAAGCCCATATGGTAGAAACTCAACTGAAGATACAACCTCAGCCCTCCACCCTACACCTCCCCAACCTCTCTGAATGGCCAGAAGACACATCATAAGTAAAGGAAACTGGATTTCCAGTACTGGAAATGCCTTTACTGTAATTATTTCATCACTTTCTTTGAACGTAACCAAAACAAACCCCTTCACTTACGGAGATGCAACTCAACCATGTGTACATGATCCCTTGCCTACCTCCACAAGGGCATACAAAACTAAACCCAGACATGTAGCATGGGGTGGGGGATATAGCTGTGATACCTTTCCTGCTCAGCCCTTTCAGGGCTCAGGCATTTGGCAACATGGATGTCTGCCAAAAAGTTTTGTTGCAAGATTTTGGTCATAGTGATCTGATTGAGCCATTCCCAAAAAAGGTGTCTGGAAAGACAAAATTTTGGCACCCTCAGAACAGAGAGTTTAAACCTGGGTTTAGCCAGACGCCACACTAAGTAAATAGCACAGTCTAGTTCAGGGCTAGGAAGAGAGGTGACCTTTGCCTCTGGCATCTGCTGCCAACCAGGGGAGGGCCACCTCCCAAGCAGGGACGGGGACCAGCTCTCTCTCCTGCTCCAGGTGACCTTCCTACCGCAGCCTGGAGCCATCTATGCTCAACATAGAGCAGCCAAGAGCTGGGCCAGGCATCAGCAGGGAAAAACACGTCAAAAAAAAGAAATTTCACTTAATGGGGACAGAAAATTGGAGGGGGGATGGGGAGAGGGTGAGAACCTGGTTAGGCACAGAGAGCTGCACAGTGGCTGTGCAGCTGCAGCACTGCCAATGAACCATGTTCAGGTCTCTATGACACCAGTGGACACTGTTTGCCATTGGTTTGCTTCCTGCAAAAATCTCTGGTGTACCACAGGTAAGCTGCAAGAGAGAACACTGATGAGTTCAAGTACTCAGCCCTTGAAATGGAGGAAAATGTGGCAGGTGAGTGCTGCCTGCTGTGGCTGCCTTCACTCTTGGCATGTGGGATGTACCTGAGCCGTGCATCAGGACTGCGGGGTAAGAGCACATGACAGCTCTAACAGCTGTTGGCAGCAAGGATTGCAGTCGCCCTGACACTCCCTGCCACTCTCTCAGTGCCCAGGCAGACGAGTTGCGCCTTGGAGAGCTGCCACAGAGCTCTGATGCAGCACTGTGCCAATCATTTAAACCCAGGACCTCTCAAGTGGCCATTAACGAGTTCCTAACCAACCTGAACTCTGGTTTCTCTCAACTAAAAATAATGAACAGTCACAACAGAAGGGGACTGTATTTCCAGCACATGAAATACTACATAGCATGGAGACATGTCAGCAGCAAGGCTGTAAGAACCTCTTGTTTTAACTCTCTTCCTGCAAAGAAGGGGTGGCGCTTCCCAAATCATTCGTCAAACCCTCAAGCCTGACACTAGCAAACAGAGTAAGATCATAAGGAAATGACAAACTTCTTCAGTAGAATTTGAATAGTGTGCCATAAATAAAAATTTGGGCCAAACATGGGACAGCAGGGAAAAAACAAGATGCTGAATAGGGAGTTTGCCCAAGGCTTGCCACTACAGCTGTACCTTTGGCACTAGGCAGGGGACTTGCAGAAAGAGGAAGACTTGACAACTGTCCATGCATTTACAACACTTAAAATTAGGTTTGCACAAATCCGTTTTACATCTGAGTCACACTTCAAACTAAGTTGTAGAATCATAGGATTGTCTGGGTTGGAAGGGATCTTAAAGATCATCTATAATGTTGCAATGTGCTTGTGTATGAAAATAAAATTAACAGCAAATAGCTGAAACTGCTTTAGATATTACGCTACCTTAGATGTTCATAGCATATAACAGCAAATAACAGAGCATAGGTCTACAGTCAACCAAATGCAGAACGCAGGAAGACAGTACTTAAAGGTAAATAATTCAGGACTTGAATTGTTTAAGGTAAATAATTCAGGGCTCTAATGAATACACTGACTGTAAACAGGGAGTTCCACTGCTAGGAACCCTCCAAACTGTCCTACATCCAATCCTTGGGAGGGCAGAGCAGAAAACCATCAGGAGAAACATGCCTCAAACATTCCTGGCTATAGCAGCAAGGACTCTAAGACAAAGGGAGTCTTGGACAGGAAAAGGTGGCTTCAAATGCTGGTTCCAGCATCCTATACTGTGCCCATGAGCTGCTAAAAAGGAGATGCTGTTTCAGAAACACCACTTGGGCAAACAGTGAGGTGGCTGGGAAGCAAGAAAACTGACTGACCCAACAGAAGCATTGGAGAAGCCCCTCAAGGATAGCCAACACAGCAGTTTGGTCTAGCAGTGCTAAAAACACAGAAAACTGTGGGTGAGGCTATAAGCTCTTTGCTAAATATGACAGCCCATGGATGAAAAGAACCCAGACAAATCTCTGAGTCCTCCTCACTTCCCTTGCTAATCTCTCTTCCCTATCCTTTTCGATTGGCTATTATCAAGTGCTTTTATCAACACCTGGGAATTCCTGTGCATCTGTCAAAAAGCATCTCAGCCAGCCAAATCCCATCAACAACCACAGTATAAATCCTCATAAATTTCTAAATTACCAGCAAGTCTCAGCCTTTCCAGCTTGCACCCTCTAGTTCCAAGGAGCCATTCACAAGCAGCAACTACTCCTGACTGAGCAAGGAAACCGTATTAAAGTGGACATACAGCAAATTGTCAGTTATACAACGTTGTTGCTGCTAAAAAACCTCAGAGGATTTTTATGCTGTCTCACACATACAAAAGTAGTATGTAAAAACACCCTGGAGTTGCCTCACACCCTCTTACAAGACCTACATGAAACCAGACTGCGGAAAAAAATCCTGCCTTTCTCTGCCAGACAAGGGCACATCAGCAGCAACAGCCAAGGTGCTGCAAGGTTGCTGATGATCCTGGAAATACTGTATGGGAACACGCCTGCAGATCAGCAATCAAAAACACAACTGCTGTTCTTGCTCCTTGCCCAGCGGAGACAGAGATCTCATCGCCAGTAGAGATCTGGGTCACCACCAGGAAGCTGGAGTTATCCCAGCACCATCATCTTTTAGGTAACGCTCCCAAAAGGGGAAACAAATATGTGGCAAGGTTTCATTTGACAAGATGCTGGGTGTAAACAAAACTAACAACTGGGGGTTTCTTTGCTCCCTGGTGATACCATCCGAATGGAAAAAAACCTCAACCAATATCGCCTGATGCATTGTATGCAAACTGCTTTGCAGAAAGAGTTTGCTGCAAATGCAAGGTTCAGTGTGCAGTGTCTCAAGAGCTGGCAAATGCACCTTCATTGCCAAAGTCTGCCTCCTCCCAAAAAACAGGCTAAAAAGTATTTGTTTGCCTATCCTGTACTTCAAAACTGAAAACCCAAACATGGGGAAGGAAAAAGCTAGAAAGACAATGAAGTATCAATTTTAAACCTATGATGTTTGTGAAAAATAAACGTTCTGAGTCTCCATGTAATTAAGTAGCTGACACTTATCCAGTCGCAGGACTGAAAACTGAATCAACCTTGTATCTCTGCTAACCAAAGCTTTTGCAATCTTCCTGTATGCCATTTCCTTGTTTACATCTCATGGTATAGGAGTTCAACTTTTGGAGAAATACGAATGGTGAACCTAGAAACTGAAATGTGATATTATTTACAGAATAGGAGAGCATGCCGTTCAAAGGAATTCGTAGGCGCACACATCCCAATCCTGTTCCTCACCCACTCCTGAAATCCTGTACCAACCAGATTAGCCAATGTGCACATGTCTGCACTCTTGCGGAAACAATAGTCTCTTTCAGTCCATACAGTCTTCTGAAGAACCAGGCAAAAACGTCATGGGAGAAGTTAGGAAATATCTGCAGAAAACAGTACACAAGATGAAAGGCAGAATGAGCCTTTTAACTTGCACAGTGTACATGGAGGATAAGTGTAGAACCTTGTTACCTAGCCCCTCTTCCAAAGGGCTTTTTTACCCCCCAGGATGGAAAAGGGGGGTTGTTGAAACAACTTTAGAAAATAAAACACTGGGGTGCTGGACTGGCTCTCTTACAAACAGACTACTGCAGGCAAATTCAAGCTCTGGGAGCTGTGTGGCAGACCTGGGAGCCAATACATGCTCCCCCTTACATGCTGGGATCTCCCACAGATGGCAAGGATCCTGGCATGATCAGCCCTCCTGCTCCCAGTGCACAGCGCTCCTCCCTTCATTCCCCTCCCAAACACCGCTCTGCTGCTGCAGAGGGCACAGAACTATTTTTTAATTAATTCAGCAAAAGGTTTGAGCTGCCTCAGGGTTAAGCTAAACATTTTCTGTCTTTAACCACTACAGCAGAACTAACTATAGAGAAAAAACACTTCACCATAAGTCTAGGGAATTGAGGACAGAAAAGTGCAACAGAGCCACCCCTGACCTCTCAAAATTTTGCCTCCAGAGGACTCAAAAATAAGAAACTGAATTTTTAATCAGCTGGGAAATGGGGCAGGGACACTCACTCTAGGTAACATGGTGAATGTCACATAAAAGGCATTATTGAGTTGTACTATCCACCTTCTGTTCCAAACTTTAGGCCTCCAAGCAACCTATCAGAAAAAATCCACCTTCCCACGCCATCAGGAAAGCACTAAGCACTCAGACACATTTAAAAGGGATACAGTTCTCCAAATACTAGTTTCTCCTCTCACAAGGGGCTGTAGCTCCTGCAGGAAACACATGCTCCTGTAACAAAGCAGGTATTCTTTGCATGTACTGACACTGCCGATTATTTTTTAATCATCTGGTATGCATCTTCCTACAGGATTGTTTATGTTAAGGGAAATACTAGCATTAGCTCTGCAAAAGAACACTGACCACTGTTCTGTGTGAATGCTGCAAAAGTTGCAACTGTGGCTTGAACCCTGCCTCTGCCTTGTGCTGAGCAGTCCATACAACCACTGTCATTTTACCTCGTGTGCTTCCCCTCAACTCATGCTTATTCTTTGCAGGATTTTACTACACAGCTCAACTAAACTTGATAGTAAGTATTTTTCAAACTGTAGGAGTGAGTCAAAGTATATTTTGATGTGTCTGATTGCACACAGACCATATGATTTTGTGAAAGCTGGTCACAGAAGAATACAAGTTGTTTTTTCATTTCACAGCTCTGAGAGTCAAAAATAGAGTGTAGGACCCTGATATATACCAGATGTTTTAAAGTAAGGTGGAAAAACCGGTGTGGACATGTTTGTCCATCATGAAAGCTTCCCGACAGCTACCAACTGCCCGTGCTACAGTAAGCAGGCTTGTTTTGCCTGTGAAATATTACAAGCCTAATGGAATGGGAGTATTCACAGCCTTCATGCACATGTATATTCCTGTTCTCAATCCTGCTCTCTTTTCCTGAAAATAAATTTGACAAGTCCATCACTATGATGTGAGAAAGCCTCAAAACAGAGCTCATTTTGTTAAACATACAGAATCACAGAATACGCCAAATTGGAGGGGACCCACAAGGATCATCAAGTCCAGCTGCTGGCCCAGCACAAGACCATCCCCAAGAGTCACACCATGTGCTCGAGAGTATTGTCCAAATGCTTCTTGAACTCTGTCAGGCTTGGTGCTGTGACCACTTTCCTGGGGAGCCTGTTCTAGTGCCCAAACAACCTACTGGATGAAGAACCTTTTTCTAATATACAAACTAAACCTTCCCTGGTTTAGGGAAGGTCTAAAACTTCAGGTTTGGGCTGGAGCACATCCATGGTTTCACCAAGGTTCACATTCAACCCAAGAAATGAAAGAGCAAAATTTTTTCACTTGTTTTGAGCAAGTCTTGAGTCAGTTTCCTTCAGAAAGTTTTGTTCAGAATTTGTGTTTGGATTTTAAAAAAATAAATAAAAAAGGCTTTCACCTCAGTCACAACCCTCGCTGCACTCTACAAATTCAACTCAGGACTCTACAAATACATACAGATACTTCACACCTCTGTCCTGAAAAGATAAGTTTCACCTCACAGTTACGAGACTGGAGGTTGTTTTCTTTTCTTTTTCAATAAAAGGGAAACTTCATCATTAAAGAAAATAAGAAAAAAAAAAAAGTAGCCCTGCAGAAAAGCACCATTTCAGAGTAACAGGAATATGCACCTATCATTTAAATTGGCCCCTTGGGTAAAGCTCATTGCAGAGATCAAAAATCTTTCCATGGACTTGGGATAAAGCCTGGAGAGTTCAAAATACTGCTGAGAGTGGACATGACTGCTCTTGACTGTATGGCATGAGGGTGTGTGAAGGCAAAACTGCTACAGCTGCCGCAATGCTTCCCAGCACGAGAAGTCCCAGGGACTTTGGGTACCACAAGAACACACACTCTCAAGAGCTTTCACACACTCTCAAGACCTTTCAGACAGTATGGTGATATGATTCACTGATGACAGAGAAAGACTTATAATTTCTTTGTTGGTGACTCTGCAGGTCCTATTTCCACAGCCCATGATGGTTCAAAAAACACCACAAGACATGACAGAAAAAGGAGTATCCTCAGGCCAGGGTCAGACAAATATATACACAGGTGAAGCAAGGTGAGGGCCAGGATTGTTGAGGAATACATTTAGTGCAGTTAGCTCAGTGTGCAAGTTGCAGGTTGTGCCCTATGTGGCAGGAGCCCAGGCAAAAGGCCACAAACTGCCAGCGACCCCTTGCACAACAAAAGGCACAGGGACCAGTGGCACCATTCAGGCGAACAGACACTTGGAGACACAGCAGGAGCCAATGAACAAGCAGGAAGACCTTAGATTATCTTGTGCATAGACTGGAAGTGTATAAAAGCCCAGAGTTTCCTTTGTTGGGGTCTCTACAAGCTGTTTCTGTTTTACTGTACCATGATTAAACTGCTTTCAGGATTCAGATGTCTGGGACTGTGCTATGAGAAACCTGGAGCAGAGCCGGCAAAGAAACCTTGTTCGACTGTGTGAGTGTGGTGTGTGCAGGGAGTCAAGCAAGGCACTGGTCAGGTCACTGGAGATGCCTGCTGTGAAAGAGCTTCAACCTCAACAGTTAAGTCTCTGTTGGTGGGACTGTGCCTGCCAGAGTGCACCCTGAATGATCAAACAGGAATGCTTATTTAACAGGGATGTCTCAAGCCTCCCATATCCAACCCAAAGCAACTTCTTCACTGAACATTGCCTCAGTTCTTTTTCTACACAATGTTTACAATCATAAAAGAAGGTTTTGGAGATTTACCTAGGACTTGTGAGGTGACAGGATATTTTTCTCACAATCTAGTTGAACAGCATTTATGTCTGTTGTTTTCTTTTCACATTCCCTTGTGCATATACAATGACCTCTTCTTTCAGCCTGGCTCTGCCTGAGGAGTAAGTAGAACTGTCAGCTTCTTCAGCACTAGGAGGAAAGCACTGCCTTGGGCCCACACTGAAATCACTCAATCTCACACAGGACTGTGGAGATAATCCTTTGCCCAATAAATAGCCCACTTTCTTCCTTATTGCTCCAAAAGGACATGAATGAATGAACTGCACTTTTTCTGAACACCACCTTCTACTTTTATTGAGTAGTTCAGTCACCGGTTCCAGCTGCACCTCCTCATCCTACAAGGCATCAGTTAAGGTTGCTGGGTCTGATTTCCAAGTCCCCAGCTATAAGTATCTTTGAGGAAAAAAGGTTGGATGCTATTAGCCCTATGAGAAAACATGCATTTAGTCCATAACCACGGGCTCCTGAAACACAGCTGTTAAGTGCAAATCTCAGTTTCTGAAATTTTCTTTCTGCTGCCTCATTATCTTTACTACATGCCAGCAGAAACCAGAGTCCCCGCAGGCAGAGGGAGGAAGTCTTTGTGCTTCCAGCTGCATCTAACACTGGCTAGTCAACCAGATGCAAAATATTGCATCAACTGACGTTTCACTTCAAAGTTTCAAAATTTTCCTCTTACTGCTGGGACTAGTGCTTGTGGTTTGAGTCACCACTGGGGAAATGGAATCTCACAGCCAACACTTCAGATTACTTCCCAACACTGCCGGGCTGCCCTCAAAAGAAAAACAACCAGAAGATGTCAGACACAAAATGGCTTAAATCAGATACTTAGAAAATACTCTGTGATAAACAAAAAGTTAAGCACAACTAATTGAAATGAAGATTGAGCTCACAGTAAGTCATCATTTTAATGGTAAGAGTAGGACAGGATCCCTAAGAAGTAGTTCTGGCCAAGATGTTCTGACCACTGAACTTAATCCTGCAGGTGTTGACTTCATGCTGTTGTTGTCTTCCAGTCAGACTGTTCCAGTTAAGCAGCTTTGAATATTCTCTTTAGAATCCATAGACTGAAACTCCATTTTTTTAAGTATAGTCATGCACAGGAAAAAAAAAATTCAACTTGCCAAAGAAGAACATATCTACCAGATCAATGAACATACAATCTTAAAAATAAAACCCTAATCCCTCGCTTGCTAAGACATCTCTTTCAAAGAAATGTTTATGTTAAAATTTAAAGTTATGTTCAACATTAATCTTAGGGAATGTTACAACAGAATGTACCAATTTTAAAAGGATTCTACAGTCCTAATGAATTCCTAAAACCCACAGACAGAAATTAAATAGGGGGAACCTACAGTGTTGGCTAGACATATTTCAATATTTGTTACCATAGAAACAAGCCAGTAGATTTAGGGTTTGGCATTATCCTTGCTATAAAATATTAAACTTCTTACAGTTTTTGCATATGTATATTATGGCAAGAACACTGTCAATCCTGATAAAGCCCAAAGCATCTTAATTATTTAACAGGATTTTAGCTTTTTTCCTTTTTTAACAGAGTAGCTTTTAATTTGTTTTTTTTCCTCGATAAACTGTATTTTAACATCTTCCAATAGGAGACAATTCTGGCTGACAGAGTAATATACAGGAGATAGAGACTTATTTTTCCTCAGTCTTCGAGATAAGTGGTAGATAACAGGAACACACACATATTCTAATAAACAAGATTCAACAATAACTATAAAAATTTTATCAGTTAGCACCTGTGGTAATTTTACCAGCCAAAAGTACAGTAAATGTTATATTTTATTTGAAAGTAAATTCATACTTCAAATTTGGTGGTTTTGTTTTCAAGCTTAGCAATGGAGAAATGCTGAAGTATAGAAGTGACTGAGAGAGCATCTCGACACTTCAACGATATCAAATACTTCTGGCAGATGCCTGAGAAATGAAACAAATGCATTGTCCTTTTGGGCTTCAGATGAGCATCAACAGTTGCACTGAAGCCACAGCACAACCAGCAGGCAAAAAGATCAGAAATTCCAACAAAGAGGAAGGACAGATACTTACTCCAGCAACACTTCTTCAAAAAAGGAAGGAGAACAAGCTTGTTCAGACAACTCGAATGGTGGAGGGGACTGACAGCTCTCCATACCATCCAGAGGAGTCCTGAACGTTGCTTGTTTTTGGGACACGAGCTTAGCCAAAGCAGTGGGGAAGATCACTTGGACAAGCCCGAGCCCACTGCTGCCGGGACTGGATTTGTGTAAGTGACTTTGACCCTGATGATTTCACAGCCAAAACTGGTTGTATGTCACAGCCTTCACTTTTTGTTTGGATTGAAGAAAATCTGCTTACAGGAAGCTCAACACAAGGCTTCCAAATGATGAAAAAATGAAAAACTTGGGACTAAAAGCCATAAACCACACAGTTGTTTCAATACTATGTTCCAGCATTGAAGTGGACAAAGAAAAACACCAACAAAAGCAAAGCAAACTAGAACAAATACAAAAACTGAGCAAGACCGAAACACCCTCTTCTTCCAAGAATTAAACAATACTTTTTATGAAGTGAAAAGATAAGCAGTGGGACTGCCATTTCCTAACGCCTTCTGAGGTCAGTCCTGTAGCACAGGTTCTCAAACAGCCAATTAAATGTACACAGTTCTCACACTCACATATACATTGTCATCTTAAAAAAGCCCAACAACTCACGTCTCTAAAAAAATAATGGAAATATATATTCTTGAAGGCCTGCATGACAACCCTTTAACTAATGGAAAATCTTCAACGCTTTAAAAGAGGAAAATGGTAAGATGGCTTTATTTTAAATGAGTAAGAATTTAAATGTCACTTCCTGCATGTGACATCAATTTGAATAACCTTGCATTTTTGTTTTCTTTGGTGTGGTTAACGGTGGAATCATTGTAGAGTACATTTCTATGGCATTTACAGTTGCAAGTTTATGTTTGGCAACTGCTTTGCGTAATTCTAAACACAAGAAAAGCAGAAAGTGATTTTTCCTCCCTAAAGAAAGAGAAAGATCTAAAAAGTAGCATGCTACTAGGGCTTTCAAAGAAAGAAAGGTTGGAGAAAAACTATCCCAACACTCAAGGGAAAAATGCACAACTTCCTTTAACTGACAGCTGCAGCGAGATGCAGTGAATTTATTTTATCTGAGCAGTTATGTACACATGCTAAAGGCAGAGCAACACTATGTACTATAAAGGAGTTCATGTAAGTCCACAAAGGGCACCACTATCAACCTGCAGTCAAGAAGTGGGAAGTTATTCACGTGTCTGAATAAGTCATGGAATGATAAGAGATGTTGGCAGCACATGTTGCCAAAAATAAGGCATTGAATGCATGAATTCAAACACAGAGCCATAAACCACAAAACTATAAATCCCCTCGACACACCCTCTCGTAGGCTCTCCAGGCCAGGTTTATTCCATGGAGAGTCCTACTCTGCTGGACACGGGAGCTCCAGGTCTTTCTTTCCAACTGATGCTGCAGGTGTCAACACCTCAGCATGTCTCCTCATCCTTCTCACGAAGCGTTTTTAAGTCAGAGGCTGGTTAGGAGAATCACTTAAGACACATGATGTGACTTTTATAAAGTTTTCTGTAGAATTCATACACACAAGTGAACTAAAGCAGTCTACATACGTCCTGCAGGTGCACCTTGGAACAAAAGAGCTATCATTCATAGATCACAGAATGGTTTGAGTTGGAAGGGACCTTCAGGATCATCTAGTCCCAAGACACTTTCCACTAGACCAGGTTTCTCAGAGCCCCATCCAACCTGGCCTTGATGGGGCATCCACAGCTTCTCTGGGCAAGCTGTTCCAGTGCCTCACTATCCTCACAGTGAAGAATTTCTTCCTAATATCTAATCTAAACCTATCCTCTTTCAGTTTAAAGCCATTACCTCTTGTCCTACCACTACATTCAAGAAGGCCACTCAGCTGACAGACATCTCTACCATGTTTTGTCAAAACAAAAACAAAAACAAAACCAAAAGAACGAGAAATGCATCCATGCAGCAGTGGCTTTTAAGTCAGTTGACAAACACCTCTCCAATTTAAGCAATAGTTTGTGATGCCACCAGGGATGGCTTGCATTGCCCTCCTGTGGTGGCAGGACAGCACAGGACCACTGCCCAGCCAACCCATGCCTGGGCTCTGAACAGGGGCACTCCATCACTGGATGACAAAAAGAAAGGGGAGACATCAAAACCCTTGTCCCAGTGTTGCTGAGAGGGAAGAAAGTGTGCTCTGGTTCTGGATAACATGCTCCAGTTGGTCTGCTTAAATTACATGTTTTAGAAAATAAACAGGAGATTGTGCTTCTTGTAACATAAAAAGGGAATAAATTTCACTCAAATAAAAACACAGCATGTGTAAAAAAAATACTCTATACAACATGCAATTTACCCAAACAGTAATTCACTTCTCTTTATACAGGGAGGCCAAGAGTCCTTCTGGATTCAAAAGGAGAATGGACACGACTTTCCCATCTCAGCAAGACTTTGCAAAAGAACACAAACATCTCATGTCTCTCCAGTCTTGATCTCATGTCTCTCCAGTCTTGACCCAATAACTAAAGGGTGAAGATACCACAGGCTGTCAGGATGTTGTATTTGCCCTTCGAGGTGGGGCAGGAGTACTGCTCCTTCCTCTGGAGCATCTTGTTCCTGGTCACCAAAACAAAGAGAGGAAATTGGGGTATACGGACAAGGATCTTAACTGGCACAGAAATGCATGTGTCTCTTCCAGTATTGGAAGATTAACACACGAGAGCGTTGATGAATGGGAAGGATTAAATATAGAACCAAAAATAAGCAAAATGATTAATTGCTAGGAAAGGGAACTGATGATTTATAGAAGAAAAAATTAGTAAGACTTAGGAAACTGAAGGGAATAAGTAGCAAGTGAACTGCAGGGTGGGACCATCTGGTGCATACGAGCCACAGCGGCACAGGGCACATGCCTGCAGCTTCAGCTGCCCCTCTCACCTTCTCCCAGCCTCAGTGCATGCAGAGCAGACAGAGCAGAAATAGACGGTGTTTAGAAGTTACTGGCTGAAAATAACTGACTTTAAAAATTGAAACTGGTTTCAAATAATTTCCTATGATCTGAAAAGAAACTGGTCTCTTCATTTAATGAAACACTTCCATGTGGTCTCACAGTGGGCTGGTAGCACTGTTGCACTCATATCCTTGCATTCTATGCTTTCTAGAAATTTCTGAAAAATAACTGGATACTTGTTTAACATATTTTCATTTATTTTATGAAGGAATGGAAATGGAAGGCATTTTTAGCATATTTATTTTTCATTTCTGGATTATAACATCTCAACAGTAACCTATGCTTTTGGTCCTGCACGTCTTTGCTTCGCAACTATTGAGATAATCAAACTCTTTCACAGTCAGCATGCAAACAACAGGCACCCTAAAGTAGCATAAATCTGAGGAATAAGCCAGCACCTTAAAGTCTATGATCAGTCATTCCCTTGATGTCTTCAATTCATTTGCTTTTGTGGGGAATGATAATACAGAGGAAAAAAACCCACAGATATGTTGTGAAACTGTAGAAGTACTTCATGTTTTAGCATGGCACGTGCTTGATTTTTTTTTAACTTAATGTCATTTTTAAATCACTTACAAAAATACTTTTTTTCAGTTAAAAAACAAAAAGATACAACCAACTACATCCTCTTTGGGTTATGCTCATGAATGAGCTACTGTCTGCATTAGAAATGAGCACCTGGACCAACTCATGGGCATCCAGCGAAGCCCACTGGTTTCCTTTCAAAACACTCATTTACAAAAGACACTGCCAAATCCCAGCCTGCGAACCGCCTTGCTTTTAAATACAAAAATCTCAAGGGTGGAAGCAATGAGGTGCAGAATGCAGAGGGGCTGCTCACCGCAGTGGAGTCCAAAGCTCCGGCTAAGACCAGGCAGGAGACCACTCCCTACTCCGGAGAGGGTGTTAAGACACCAAGGCAAATACTTTTAATACTTTTCTGAAGGTCTATTATGACATACCTACCACAACCTCATTAAGAAACAATTCTGTGCTATCTTTAGGAGATCTTGCATTTCCTCACCCAAGTCTTTATGTCATTCCCTTTACGCCAAATACTTTCTGTTCGAGGTAAACAGCAGGACCTGGATTTGAACAGCCAGCCAGCCAGAAAAGAAGTGGTCTGAGACTGTGGGGAGGCATCAGTACCTTTCAGTCCTAGGACAGTTATCTTATTAAACAAAACACCCCAACATTGCAGCACGGACCCTGCCTGTCGTCCTTTGTTTCACTTGGTCTGGCTCCCACACATGCTAGGCAGAAGTTTCCCATCCTTCAAAAGCCAGAGAGAGAGAACATGCTCAGAAGAGCCGTCATTGTGTAACCAATAGATCCTGGTGGGCTTCAAGCTTTTGTAAGAGGGCTGAGATAAAACTCATCACCATCTACGCAGCTTTTTGTGCCTGTCATTCCTTTCTCACAGTGCCTTGCAACTTCTAAATTTTGCGCTGTTCTCTGTGCCCCATGTCCCGTAGGAGTTTTCTTTGGGACATGAGGACACTTGGCAGTGTTTCAGAAGGACTCCAGCAGCTCCCCCTGCTCCACTGAAGGAAGAGCCACATAAACTTCAGAGTCAGGGACATTTTTCTCACCAAGGTCCAGTTTTACTATCAGCCTTTTGAAGGAGCACCTTTTCATTCAATATACACAAAGACAATTCTATATCCTTTTCCCTATACAGAGGCTAAGATTTAGGGGAATAGCAGACATCATCTGCTGTGATGAAATTCTGCATGAAGAGCAGTAACAAAATTTTTTGAGAACCTTATATATATATTATATAAGAATCAACACGGAAACTTCAAATTGCAAAAACTGTACCAGTTTAATGCTGTAAGCTACAACAGAGCGTATTTTACACTCAGTAGTGCCATATAGTCTCCCTATTAACTAAATAAACTCCCATATTTGATTCAATGGGAATTTGTTGTTCCAAACAAAATAAATAAGGCAAGAAGGTTTACTTAAGCTGCCAAGCATTCAAATAAAACTGAAAAGAAAAATAAGAACAAGTATAATACATTTCACAAAAGGGCAGCTATAACAATAATTTCAGTTGAAGTGGCCAAGAGATGAAGCAATAGAAAATTGGAAGCCATTAACATGTAACATTCAAGAAATATTAAATACATACTGAAGACTCAACACAGCATTCACACAAAAAGATCTGGTGATGAAAAGCATATACTTTGCATAATAAGCAACAAGTATTTCAAATGTGGCCATCAAAACAGAGGAGACCTGTAATGCCACACTGAGAAGAACTGGCTGCACTGCTGGTAGTGCAAGCAAGGAGGCATGGGACTCAAGTGCTAGTGCATCACCCTCACACCAGAAGACATAGTAACAGCTACACACAGCCCTGCAGCTGGGCTCAGGCGTCAACAACATATGCTTGTTGCCAGCCTGATGGGTACTTACAGCTTTGGTAAGTACTATTCCCCTGAAGAAACACCTCTGGGTAAAACTGGGAAATCCACAACGTGTGCAACCAGCAGAATCACAGCGCCCAATCCATGCCCACTCTCGCTGCCTTGCGGAACCAACTTCACCCTCTAGGTCTGTCCCAAGTAGGTACCAACACCAGTCTCTCTCCTAACATCTTCTGAAGTCACTCTCCCTGCTGGCTTCCTCAAAACAGGATATGACGGTCCAGCTTCCCTCCCTCCACAGATCAGCACCATCCTCCCAGGCTCCCCGCAGGCCAGAGTTCAGACCTAACTCCAGATCAGCAAGGTTACTTCTTCAAAGGCACAGAGGAAAAACTCAGACACATGGATGGATTTTATGTAGGCTCTAGAAACCAGTTTTTACTTCAGTGAGTACCAGACGTGTAGCCAGGCAAACCAGAAGTTCCCTAAGTGCTCTACCCTTTCTTTCAGCTAATGCAGAGGGGGACACAGTAAGTACTCTTTGGGCATCACTTGCTTGTCCAGAATCACAGTGCTCATCCTCTGTATCAGGAACCAACACTGTCTGCCCTTCATGCCCTACTTCTCACTACAACTTCAAGTTCAGGTAGAACTTCAAGAAGGACAAAGAAATCATCCACCCATTGCAGATGCAGGTGCCAAGAGAGGTTTTTCC
Source organism: Pipra filicauda (assembly GCF_003945595.2). Lineage (NCBI taxonomy): Eukaryota > Metazoa > Chordata > Aves > Passeriformes > Pipridae > Pipra > Pipra filicauda. The sequence continues at coordinate 1,629,133 of NW_024104765.1, forward strand.
TTTGTTTTTCTCCTATGCTAATATTTCAAGAGGATGAAATTATTTAAATTTTTTTTAAACTGAATTTTCATGAGTTTTGAAGTACCACTACACCTAGAGCATTGTGCCTAGTAAATTCAGAAGAAAATGGCTAACGAATTTCAGATATATTTGTTTCGTTATGTTTGATGTTCACACACTGAAACCTAAAAATGTTGGAATGTGATTGTTATTCTTGCATGATAATGGCTGTTTCTATCACAGCCTTGAAATACTTCAGGGTTCACAGACAAAATGCACAGCTCTATTACTTTATCGTATCAAGCCCACAAAGTTGTTACCTGCAGAAAATCAATTCCTACACTGTAGTTATTACAGACCATTAATTTGTACAAGGAAAAAGTGCGTTCTCCCTGGACTTATAAAATTATCTTTTATTACTACGGCCTTTATTCTTCTTGAGAAGGATGAGAAACAGAAAAAAAAAACAACCAAAAACACCAGAAAACTGAGTTAATGTGAGAAACCAGCTGATTTTTAACCAACAGATTTGGAGAGCTCTGGATGCCCCTTTTGGGTATCCCGCCAGTCTGCACAGTGTGGGAGCTCACTGCATCCCAGTTTCAGACACTGCTTTATCTGTTGGGCATTATCCAGCCCAACTACATGGAGTTAAAACCCAAAGGATGCAGAGGAGAATGGGCAGGAAGGAAAAACGGTCAGGGCAGCCAGGTAAAAGTCACCAGGACCCTTATGCAGATGATGGGGAAGCTATTGATGGGGAGGTCAAGCAGCGTGGGGCTGTATGCCCTCAACACAGAGTTCCCCTGTACTTGGCACTGGTGAGGCCACACCTTGAGCACTGTGTTGAGTTCTGAGCCCCTCATTTCAGAAAAGACATTGAGGTGCTGGAGCAGGTCCAGAGATGGGCAACAAGGCTGGTGAAGGGTCTGGAGTGCATGTCCGATGAGGAGCAGTTGAGGGAGCTGGAGTTGTTTAGTCTGGAAAAGAAGAGGCTCAGGAATCACCCTATCACTCTCTACAACTACCTGAAAGGAGGTTGTAGCCAGGTTGGTGTTGGCCTCTTCTCCCAGGAAACTAGCAACAGGACAAGAGGACATAGTCTCAAGCTGCACCAGGGGAGGTTTAGGTTGGCCATTAGGAAGAAATTCTTCACAGAAAGAGTGATTAGATACTGGAATGGGCTGACCAGGGAGGTGGTGGAGTCACCATCCCTGGAGGTGTTTAAGGAAAGACTGGACGTGGCACTTAGTGCCTTGGTCTAGTTGACATGGTGGTATTCAGTCAGAGGTCTTTTCCAAGCCAACTGATTCCATAATTCTATGAACACAGAGGCAACAAGGACTAATGGAAATGGCACAGAGCTCACAAGGAAAAAAACAATGCTCAGCTGAGTGGGAAGGGGCAGGTGAGCATTTATGCCACCAGTTCTGCTACATAAGGCTAATTTGTTATTAACCAAGTTTTGACTTACTCAAGCAGAACCTGGGCGTGGTTTTCCAGGCAAACACCAAACCTGTGCTGGATCATGATAAGTGGTGAGGCTTTCCTTTCCTGGCAGGCTTTTGGAGGGAGGCCCGGGGCAGGGTGATGGAGTCCACAGGCAGCATCCCTCAACGTAGGGAGGATGCAGGGACCTGTACACACACCCACGCCAGAACATGAGCTCGCCCAGCAAGCCCAGCACGTGCAGGTCCCAGGTACAGTTCATTTTGCATAAGCTGATTAAAGCCAACACGTTTGTGCTCGTAAGCACTGAAACACTGTGGGTATTTTGCCTCTGCCTGTCTCACTGTGCTTGCTTTAAAGAGCAGGCTGCATGAGTCCCAGCAGGGTCAGCCATCCCCATGCAGCTCTGGTATCCCTGCGGCCATCAGTGGCCTTCCCTTCACCCCCGTGAACCCATGCAGGGACTCTCCTGACCCTGTCCTCACCGGGTGATGCTCCTCCCTCTCCAGGAGCACCTTTGTGCCTTTTCCCTTCCCATCTCCATCAGAGCAGTCATACGTCACATCACCCTGCTTAGTGCTTCTCCTATCCAAAGCCGGTTGTAAGGAGTAACTAATCCCCTCTAAGCTCCGGGGAAGGCAGGTAGCCTCCATTTTACACATATAGAAACAGAAGAAGGGGTGAAGAGGTTCAGCCTGTTTCTTTCAGTAGATCCCTGAAGATCAAGCACACCCCTGGTAAGCGTTTTAACTTAAGCTCTTAGGCAACACAGGGTAACCTAACAAACAAACCTAACAAGCAGGCACTGAATGTTTATGATCTGTTTGTTTACGTGACACACAAAAAATTTACTCTCGGCAATTTCTCTGGGTACGTTCATTGTTCTGTAAGCCTGTGCATGCACGTTTGTGGCTGTATCCTCTCCTCTAATCTTCAAGCTAATTTCAGCCCAAGAATTGACTGGAGGCAACAGGAACAATCCATGCAGCCTTGTGAGGCTCCTTCACAAACCTTTGTGTGGACTACACAAGCCACATTTCCCATTCTCCCAGACTAACTGCTACACAAGATAGGAAGAAGGACAAATGAAAGCTGGAGAAACCATGAGGTAGCCAGCAGCAATCCTCTCCAGCACAGAAACTTGTCAGCCTACTGCCAGCATCACCCCTGGACATTCTACGGATTGCCTATTCTCTGGGTTTCTCACAGGCGTGGTTATTATGTAATGTCATATGGTCTGACATGTATTCCTCGAAGTGATGGGCTTCCTGGACTCCATCCAGAGGATCAATGAGGATTTTGTGATCAACAAGGGCTTTGAGAGAACGCTGCTGTTCAGTCAGTTGGACCCTGCTTGGACACTTAAAGGGGATGACCTTACTCTTCTTGGAGGTCTCAGTGGAGACCTCAATGGAACCAATTAACGCTGTGGAATTCCACACACGCATTACATGTTACAGGGGAATGATCTCCAGTACTAACAGTGGTAGATATTATCGAGATGGAATATAAAAGTTGCTTTAAAAAGATGAAAACCTCTTAAAACCACTTCATAATAAAATTCTGAAGTAACTGAAATAAATGCTATCTGCTAACAACAACGTTTAAAGTGGGCAGCAATCCTCGTTCCAGCATACTTAAGCTTTGCATCAGAACAAAACTATCATAAATTGGCTAAAAACCACAGTGATATGCAGTTGACACCCACTTATGTTATACTGCTTCCCAAGAACAAATGATGTGTATAACATCTCAGTATGCTCCATGTATTGTTGCTGTTAAGAATAGTGCAAAGTACTTAAAATCTAAAAAAAAGCATAATACGGATAAAAAAAAGTAAGTCTCTCTTGTACACATATATATTCCTACACATTCTCTATAAAATCAATATTATTTACTAAAACATTCTAGATAGCAAAAGATCAACAGGAGATCAAATAGTAGTATATAAATGAAAGAACAGTTTTAACTATGATGTCTCCAGTCCTTTTTCCCCTATGTTCTTATTGTAATACACATGCTTAAAAATGGAAAGAAATGTTATTTATAAATATCATACACAGACATAAAAATACCACCTGAAACACAAAATAGTAAGCTGACAGAAGTGTCCTCTGAATATCAGTGATTCCTTTGGCTATTCCAAGTAACTGCAGTAACAGGAAACCAACTAACAAAACCACCTTGGTCAGGAGCAACTGCGCTCAACGGCAATAAATACTACTGATGTGAAAGTGGTACATCATATAAATATTTCCTCTGTTTTTGCAAAGAATGAACTGCTGTCTGACTCCTCATCTGTAGCTCCACAATACGGTTATTCTGACTGACACACTCATCTGATTTCGAATCCAAAGTTTGCTTTATCTCAGTCTGAGGAACTGAACAGATGCTTCCCCCATGAAAAATGACATCCAGCCTGCTGCTGACAGTTTGCTAGAAATCCCAAAAGCAAGAACTGTGGAACCACTGCAGTTTAAAAAAATGGTGCTTCCCTGCTAAAACCCAAGTATTGGTTCTGACAAAGTTCTATGTGAAATATGTAATCCACCCTGGTCAAGGAAGAGTAGTTCTGCAGGCCTTACCCAGCCCGCACCCCACAGAGCAGCTGAGCAGCTCCTGACCTGTTGGTGTTGGGAAACTGCTCAGGGAAAGGTTCTCTGCTCTCACCTGCCTGTCAAGGTTTGGCAAAACATCACTTGCTTCCTTCAGTACAGGGGAACAGCCCCTCAGCAGAAGGTGCAAGTAGACTAACAGCCATAACGCCCCCTTATTTGTTTTTCTTTTGTAAAACACACTCCAGCAGGTGATGCTGCCACGATATTTCTCAGCGTTTGAATTATCTGCAAACACATTAGCAAAATAAACGAAGGTGAAACGGCATTTCAAATATCGTTTTCCCTGGATTTTATTCTGCCACAGAGGAAAATTTCACTAGGGAAAAAAACTCTACATCAGTGTTTGGAACTAAACAGTTGGACTAAGCCTTGGAAATAAACTTGGACATGAAAAAACACATCTTTCCATTTATGAAGGGAATTGATTATTAGCTTGCATAATCCCAAATTCTCCTCTGGGTAAACAAGACATTCAAGATAGAGCATAGACAAAAACCAGACACCTACAGGAACAAAAAAAAAAACACATGCAAGAAAAAGAATCTTTTAGTAAGATCACAGTAAATGCACACAAACCCCTTTTTCTCGAAGCCTAGCACTTATTTTCCATGCATTTATTTTCCTACATTTAGCAAATAATTTCCCAAACACCTCTGAAAATATCGACACTAATTCTAGGCATTATTAATGATGACAGACTACACCTCTTAACTGCAATCATTCTAGGCTGAACTTCATGTAGTAAACATTGCATTCCACAGACTGATGAGCCAGCTTTCAGATAAACATGCTTGCTTAACTATCAAGTATTAACACCCTATGGCAATCCAAGTCCATGAACAGTGACTCAGTGCAATTATTCTGAGTGTAACAATAAGTGGGCAGTCATGCGGATTTGTAACTTATTGGTTTAAGCATGAAATTAAACAAGCAAGAAAAATTAATGAAAACTATTCAATTTTAGACCAGACTGGGGACAAAATATGAGTAAATATTATAAACACGACATAATCTCATTTAAGGAGATGGTATAACACATAGGTTTTACAAATAGTTACAGACATTAATCTTGTTAAGTTTATTTCCAGAGTTTTATTCAGTAACAGGATTGATTGGCTGAAGAAACACAGGCTCAGACAAAAAACTAGCTGAAAGCTCTATTTTTGTCAGTGATGGATTCCCTTCTTAAGTAACTTGTTTTCTTGTCTTTTGTTCCAAGACTATAAACATTATTAACAATTCTCCAACTGGCAAGAGAGGCTGAGATGTTTCATCTTCACCATTCTGGATTGCTTTTTGTTTTCTTACGCAGTCCAAGAGTCAGGGAAGAGGCAACAACTTTGATTTCTCTTCCCTGTAAGATGACCTTTCTTTTGCTCACAAGTGCATCTTGCCTTTGAAGCACTGCATATACATCTGCTCCAGGGGCTCTCACTTGCTCTGGGAGGAGATGGGTTGCGGATTCTGATAAGCAGAACTATTGCAATCTATGAGTTTACATATATGACACAACCAACATTAACACCCAGTTCCCTGTTGTTTATTCACTTCCCATCATCACCGACTTCCCACAGCCAAGCCTCTGTACAGCTTTCATGTGGCTGCAGTTATTTCTGTTTGCACCAAGAGGTCACTTTGTATGTTGCCAGCAGAAGGGATTGACAGCAGAAAGCCAGCACTGCTTTCTTCTGTGACTTCAGGCAGCTTTTAGGAAACAAAGATTTCCTGCCCCCTTTCCAACTAGAGGCAAAGGTCAGTAAGTCTAACAATGAAGCACAGTGTTAATAGTTCGGTATTTTAGTACTAAAAAATTTACCCACAAAAGCAAAGAGGACAATTGTGATATAAAACTCCACGCGCAGTGCCCTAAACATATTGCATCCAAAACATGTGCTTGTAGCTCAAGCAAAGATTTGTGCCCACTAAAACAATACTATTATGTATAGGTTTTCCCAGAAAGATGCTATGTTACTAAGCAAAAGTGCAACACATTAAAATTGGTACATCTGGGTTTTTGTTAAGAAATGAAAAGTACAATATATGCAGTATTAACAAAATAGGATACCTTCCTTGCTGGACTCAAGAGCTAATGGTCACACTCATGCTTTACGTCCATGCTGTGACCTTTTCCAGACTCTCTGCCATCCCCTTGACCTACCAAAACATTACACTGAAGGGGTGCATTCTTTACATCAACATCGCTGGGTCAATTATCCTCCATTTTTCACTAACAAAGCTACATCTGATGTACCATCCTACCTCTATTGATGCGTTAGGATTCTTAAGATTTTGTAGCATATAGATATTCCTCATATTCAGGATCCAAGAGGAAACATATTGGAACAGCTTGGCCATACGTTTTTCAGATCAGTATAATACTGCCAGAGCACCAAGGCCTCCCTACATATTTATAAGCTGTAGATTTTCAAACAACACTCTTCCCAGGCAAAGGAAATAATCACCAAAAAAACGCAGTGAAGACTGTTTCATTATTTGGAACAGAGCTTGTAAGCGTGGTCTTAGCTGTCCTACACAGGGAATGGCAGCTATTTCGCTAATGTTCACTATAGATCATCTTCTCCATTTGGAGGAGATGGGACCCTAAATCAGCACAGGACAACGTGGTGTCTTATATCAACAGCAAGCCCTTTATCTATATCACTGGATACAGGGATAGTGGTCTGCTGGATGTAATACACTGCATTTAGTTTTGCTCATTTTCATTTCTGTAGAAGCTAAGTGTTCCGCACAGAGTGGTACTTTCTGTTTACACTTTTTTACAAGACTCCCAAATGTATCCTTCAGAGGAAATTCTGGCAATGTACTAGTTTATTACTGTACACAAGTAAACGCCTTCTCAGATCACACTCATGATCCACTCTACCACCAGCTTCAGGCAGCACAGCTACAGAAGCTTCGGGGCAAGGCACAAGAAAATTAACACTAGTCAATCACAGGAAAAACTACCCCATCCGGTCTCCTCTGTTCCCCTTACCCTGCTGGAAACCAAGCTCTTGGGAGGATGCCTACACTCCAAAGCACTAGGCTGCCAGCTAGTAAATTTTTTCCAACAGCTTCTATCATAGAAGGCTCACTCTTTTGGGTTACTTACCAGGATGCAGAAAAGGCTCATGGAAACATCTGAGGCTTCTTCCATAAAAATAAAGCTGGGCCACTTTCTGTGCCCCAGATGTTTAGGCACACTTCCTTCTGCAGCCACTGCAATGAGCATCCAGACACACAGGTGACAAAACTCACCATGTAAGGTGCTCACCACAGCACTTCCCAAACTAGTCAAGCATGAAGTGGAATAAGGACATATGCAGAACAGAAATCCAGCTGTTTTTTCTGAGTGGCTTCCCCGAAATTAAAACCCTCCATCTACTTGCTGACTGCTTCCATTTAAGACAATTAGTTAAACCAACACACATCTATCACCGTAAAAAATAGGTGTGTTGTACCCAGGATTTAGAGAAAGACAAAAAATATTTACTATATAGATAGACTGCCTGTATATGAGGAAAACAAACTGGTATAGACTGAACTTGCTTATACATCAACAGCCAAGAAGGAAGAGTCAGCAATGCATGGGAAAACTCTTACGGTTGCCTCTTCAGCTGGGCAGAAGCAACAAGCAGGGCCCCTGGTTGAATAGATGACTTCTCTTTTGACTACTCTCCAAGTCAGGAGAGAGGCAGGAAAGGAAGTGTAAGTCCTACTGATACAGGAGCAAAAGCATGCTCTTCTCATGCTCCAGTCCCTGGAGAGCTGTTGCCTAATCTGCAGCACACCCTTATTTCTCAGTACTTCTCCATCTCCCTGCTCTTGCTCTACAGAGACACTGGTTCATGCACCAGTCCTGTGTCTCCACATTTCTTGTCTATCCCCTCCACACCTTGATCGAAGTAGCAGAGATGACATAGATGTCTTTAGAGTGGCTGTAAAGCACCCAGGACTTCTTCAGTGGGACCTGACAAACAGGAGTCCCTTATCCAGGTCAGGCGAGCTACCACAGAGTAGTGGCATGGCTTCCCTGAACCACTGGAAAGGCCTGCCGAACTCAGCCTCTGCTCCAGCATAACATTCCTCTGCCCAAGAGAAATCATTTCCCCTACACTGATTCACTGATTTACAGCTGGTTAGATACTCCCCCCACCTCCTTGGTGCAAACATACACAAGCAAATGGTCTGCAGCTGCAGGGACAAACCCCAGGGGAGGCAGACAGACTAATGTGCCATATACAGCCTGCCACCAGTCAAGAAAGCTCCCATCTGAAAGGATAAATTTCTTATCTTCAGTGTCAGAAGTTCCTTGCACTGTCTTATATGAAGGATCAGCCCCATGTCTAAGACAAGCTACTCCCTATTCATAAAATTCACACAGATCCATGAAGGGAAAGTCCTTTCTCATGAGAGTGCCAGGAATCATGTGTTTTTATCTTGTTTCTCCTCTTCTGAGGACAGAGAAAGCCAGCTGAAGGGTGCTTCTTCCTATGGCTTCTGTTTCAGCGTGGGACAGGTCTACACTGCCATCATGGCAGCTGCAGCGACTGGGACCACCAGACTGCTGTGTACGCAGGCCAGCCTGGGCTGCAAACCTGACTCCCCCCGAATGGTAAGTATTGTGGCCAGACTCACGTGGTTCCCAAATTAACCTCTTCTCAGTTAGGCTGAAAATTCCAGTATAACGCTGTTTCCCATCTTAACCAGATCCTGTTTCAAGGTGAGGATGATAGCTTTATGTGTTGTAGGAATTGTGTTGAACCAAAAGGAGTGATGGCAGGAATGGGACAGAAATGCTAACCTACGTGAGTGGCAGAGTCCAAGGATAGTGCACTGGCCCACATCCTCGCTGCCACGAGAGACGGGCTGGTTGAGGGTAGATTCTTGCATCTCAAGAGAGACTACTGATGAGAACGCCAATAAGACAGAAGTAAAATAAAAAGCTAGGTCACTGAGACTACTAAATGCCAAGAGGCACAAAAAAACATATGCAGAAAAGCTCATTAATCATGAAATACGCTCCTGTGCCTTGCACTAGGAATCCAAGATAAACACTGGAGTTTTAAATTCTTTTCAAGAAATTACACCAAACGATATGAATTCTGGATGTATCCATGTTTGGGTTTCTAGGCAATAAGATTTAGTATAACTCTATTCCATGCCAGGTACTAGTTTTAAAATGGAAGTCAGACCTCCTTTGACAACAGATGGTGGGAGGTCTGAGACACTGCACGTGACCAAATAAGTTTACTTCTCTAAAGACACTGTCAGATTCACCCCCCCACACTTATATGAAAAGCAGCTGCTTCTTTTTGGTGGTGGTGGTTGTGTGTTTTTAATGTAAATGCTTTTCCCCTTCTCCAGAAAACGTTCCCAGGGTATTGTGGCACCCTGAGAGTAAGCCTTGCGTGGCATCTTGCTTGAAGGGAAAACTGAAGTTTTCTCCTCTGAAGAACTGAGGAGACTCCACAGCCAGAGTCCTCTCACAGAAGAGCAGCAACACACTCCCAGAAGAAAGCAGAGGCCAGAACTCAAGACCGACTTCAGGATCTCCAATACTCCTACTTAATAAGATACCAAGAATTAAATGCTAAAGTAAGCTATGGTGAATAATCTAAAAAGGATGACCCAACTACAACAGATTTTTGAAAAACTGCTCAGCAAGGGCAGTTCACTACATAAGGTCCAATTTTAAGGTATGACTGCAATAAAGGAGTGTAAGAATGCTTTTCTCTCTCACTTTTGCCATTAATCTAGAATATAATTTTTGTTGTGGAGAAAATGACATTGCTGCAGACTAAGAAGAGTAAACAACACTGAAGGGTGCAGGCCCCACTATGTGTACCTGCAGTAATGCCAGCTCAACATGTGTCCATCTTCCCGTCTGCTTCATCTCATTTCTCCTCTGCCACAATGTACCCCTTACTTCTACCACTTATGAGAAACACAGATAAATTACTGAGTTTGAAACATCTTTTAAAAAAAAAGTCTTTTTTTTTCTTTTCTAACCTAAACATTTAATTGACAGGGGTTTTATTAGAAGTATAGAATTGTTTAGGTTGAAAAAGACCTCCAAGATCATCAAACATTAACCCAGCACTGCCAAGTCTAACACCAAATCATATCCCTAAGTGCCACATCTACACATCTTTTAAACACCTCCAGGGGTGGTGAGCCCACCACTGCCCCAGGCAGCCTGTTCCAATGCTTCGCAACCCTTTCCATGAAGAAATTTTTCTTAATATCCCATCTAAACCTCTTCTGATGCAATTTGAGGCCATTTTCTCTTGTCCTATTTCTTGTTACTTGGGAGAGGAGACTAACCCACACTCCTCTACAATCTCCTTTCAGGTAGTTGTAGAAAGCAATAAGGTCCCCCCTCCAGGCTAAACACCTCCCTCCCTCCAGGCTAAACACCTCCAGCTCCCTCAGCCACTCCTCATCAGACTTGTACTTCAGGCCCGTCACCAGCTTGGTTGCCCTTCTCTGGACACACTTCAGTATCTCAATGTCCTTCTTGTAGTGAGGGGCCCAAAACTGAACACAGTATTCAAGGTGTGGCCTCACCAGTGCAGAGTACTGGGAGATGATCACTTCCAGCTATTCTGATGCAAGTGGATGCAAAGTAAATGGCTGTAGAGAGGAGAGGGTGAAACAGGAGGCTTGAGGTGGAAAACTTTGCAGTCCTCTGGAAAAGCCCCATGTGAATCCACTTTCAGCTCAAGTTACCAGCTACAGATGACTGCAGAGCCATGAGACTTTGGCTTAGCCCAGCAGGAATACAACTTGCCTACCTATAGCTTTAAAGCAGCAGGTATATTGGTGACACAGTCTAACACAAGGCATGCCACAGTGTCACCAGAAGAGCAAACTCTGTGATGCTCTTTCCTCTGGCTGGTGCATAAAGCACAGACCAGTGTCCTCTGACCAAAGAGGCACAAAGCAAAGAGATGCAAGAGCCTTTCTTTCCTTGCTGGAAATCTACTGGAACAATAACTACCTCATAAAGAACACCGTAAAACTCGGCACATTCATTGCTGATGTCTGCATTGTCACAATTCTGGTTCTTGGTGCCTTGTCCATGTGTATTTCAGACTGGGCAAAGGGAATACCTTTATTTTATTGACTAATTCAGTTATTGATAACAGTCACATTCTCTGTTCACTGTAAGCTTTTTTTGTATCTGATGATCGCAACTGGGAGGAGAGGGAGTAAAGGGAGGAGGGTATTCTGCATTTATGTTTCCATTAATTCAGCATGAGAGATAGATCAAATGTTCATTTATTCTGCGTTCCAGGACATTTCTTCCAGACAGTATATATAGTTTCTCAGATACCAGCATCTCCCTCACCTACATATTCACACTAATCCATAAAAAACTATGAGTCATTACACAAAGTTCCATCCAGAAGAGTAAGCCATTCATCCTTTGGGGGAGGAGGAGGAGAGGGGAAATTAAGAGCTGTTTCCAATTTAATTGGCAGACTTTACATTTTTGTTCTGCTTCCATTGGAAAGTGTGGTGCTAATTTTTCTGCCACAGCTTGCAACCACGGTGAGATCTCAGTCTGCTTCATTTATGTCTACCAGTAGGACTGCTAAAAAAATGTATCAGAACTGTATTTGCCACGTGCCACTGGTCAGCATGCAAGTCCTATGTGCTGAACTAAATGCTTGTGTTATTTTGGGGAGTTGAATGCTTTAAAACTCCCCACTACTGTTAAGTGCCTTTTTCAACTGCTCAAGCCTAGTGTGGTATCTTGAGAGCACAATACCTTCAGAACTCATTTTGAAAAAGAGAAAAGCACCACAGATTCATTTACAATGCTCTGCAGCATACCCTCGACTTTGACTTTCATACAATAAAGCACATTTATGCCCCACCCTGCCTTTTTACCATACCTTCTAGTCAAAAACATGGTTTCCTGTAAGCAAGCAGCTCTTTTTTGGGGTAATTTGGAAGTGAGGTTGCATAGGAGGCAGCAACTTGGAACAGGTATGTGTTTTAATTCCTACATCACCTACTTTGACATAGAAGTTTTAATTATGTATTTCCCTTTCCAATGTGACAGAGGACTGGACTTTGACTGTCTTCTGATTTTTCACTCTTCATGTAATTTCTGATTTTTTTCTCAGCTGCTTCTTGGCTTTGCACCATCTTCTCTCTCATTTTCTACTCCAATGACTCCAGCCTGGCAGCTGCACATAACATTTATGACTATTCCAACTCAACCTTCCTCATCTTGTCCCTTTTTGCAAACAGCCCCTAAATCACGGTGGGTAGTCTTTGCCTCATGAGCAATTCAAGAGCCATTCCCACCAACTGCATCATCCAAGAGGTGTGAGTGTTCCGTTGATGCAGGGACCATTCATCACCCTGCTGGCATTGAGTTGGGTTAAGTCCACAGGAGTTGCTGAGCTCCCAGGACAACCAGCCAAGGTAGCACTGAGCAGCAGATCCTCTGGAGAAGGGCTGGAACCTTCTATTGAGCTGCTCCCAGAGGTCCTGCAGCACTCAAGGAGGGACACCTGGGAAACTTTATCTATACAAGGATTTTGGACTGCACGGTTACAAAGACCATCAACCTCAAGTACAAAGCAAATAATATACAAAATACACCAACTCAGCAGTCTTTCTGCAGGAGATGAACTTAAGCCAAACTGTTATGAGACTTTCAGCACCATTTCCCAAGTTAAATCTATTTAATTGTGTATGACTTTGCTAATGATTCACATATCGCGCTACATCTTTGTAGGACATTAGATTTCCCTGCAGTTACTCCTTTTCAAAACATGTATCAAGCCTTAACCCTTCCACAATGGTTGCATATCAACATTTTCTAAAGTGTCAAACACACAACTGAGAACTACTGTTGGGTTCTTCAGTAACACTCTCATTTGACAAGGATATATGAGGTGGCACAAACATTGAAAGACTGCCATACACCTCTAATATCTCATAGCTCCCATTTGACAGTTCAACTCGCTCAAGCTCCCCTGGAGTCCTGTCAACCAAACTGAGGCCAAATATTCCAGGTACCTCCATGGGAAAAACACACTTATCTTATAAAAAAGAGGAGTATGTAAACTGTATCCTGTTCCGTGGCAGTACAGGACATGAACTGGGGGAAAAAAAAAAAAAAGACTCACAGGCACTAAAGCAGCACAATCTGCTAAGAAAGAAGGGTGTTACATCAATCAGATGAATGTACAAGCATAAGTCTGCTCCCTTCCATTCCCACCTCCTCCTCAAGGCAGCACGTGCAATTTTATCCAGTGTAGCTTGCCGGGCTATAGCATTTCATCTGAAATGCAAGGCAATATGAGCCACATGCAATACATTCAACAAATATTCAAGGTAGTAAGCAGCACCTGAACAGTTAAAGAAAATTACAGGCCCTCAAGTAAAGATTTCAAAATTACAAGGAAACAAATCTGTACTTGCAAATGTTAACACCAAGCTTTGTGGGATATGGCTATAGAAGACAGTCATCTCATCTACAGAGAGAGAGTTTCCTCACAAATTCCAGGTATTTAAGCTTTCTTTTTAATTTGTTTTAAGGTTCACCAACAGTTTATATTACATATTTAAAATTTAAAGGCTATGAAATTATTTAATCTCAAAAAGCAATCTTTAAAAGGCAAAACATGCATTCTCTTAGCTGACAAGTAACAATCAGGGAAAACTTTTTTTTTCTTTTAAAATGAAGTTATGTTTCTTAAAAATTATGGAAACTTTTAAGGGCAGAAAATGCCATGGGAAAAAAAAAAAACCACAAAAGAAAAAAGAAGAAATGCAACACTGGATTATTTTAAACACTTCACATACCTAAAAAGGGCATATTAAACCACAACCTTAGTCATAAACCTACAGTAACAGCAAAGACGAAGTATCACAGGCGTGACCTGCAGCCGCCTGGCTGTCGGCGAGGCAGTGGGTTGGAGTGCACAGCACTACACACCAAAGGAAGTGGGTGTCATACCCTGCCTCAAGCATCTCCTACTCCACCCCCCACCCTCCCTGACCACCTGTATCAGCCTCAGAGGAAGCAGACATACTCCCACAGACTTTCCAGCTATGCTGCACCAGCCACAAAAGATACATGCAGCCATCAGCACATGTGTGAAAATACATACATGGAGTACCAGCATCGGGTCTCTCTGTGATGATTAACTTAAGTCTGCGGGTAAGCCAGGCTTACTTTCTCATTTTTTAATTTAAAAACCAACCAGAAAAGCAGCCCAAGGAGTAAGACAGACCCCCCTCCATTGCATTCGTGCCCTTTCCCTTTCTCCTCCGCACACATGCCTACCACTCACACCTACGCTGCGCTGGAAAAAGGCTGTAAGCGTGGCATTACCACCAGTGTGTCCTGGGTACTGGGACCTGTGGTTTTGAGATTAAACACCCAGCAAAGAAATTTCACCCTTTTGACCAGAATTTTCCATAAGCAATTGAACACAGATTAGGAAAACAGAGAAATGTCTAAACCTCTTCTCATGTTCAGATATGGCAGTATGATTGAGATCACTTCTCTGTGATAAGCTAAAATTCAGGCAGAAAGGGCACACACCAAGTGCCTGAGAGAAGATGCCCAGCCGTGGGATCATACTGCTGGGGACATCAGGAACTGGTGCCAGGGAAGCAGGATCTGGTTTGGGGGCTCTCTTTGCAGGCGCCAGAAGGGCACCCTGCCTCCACCAGCTTCAAATATGCTGCTACAGGTGTCTTTTCATCAGTGATCAGCCTTTAAGGAAAAAAACCAAACCATCATATGACTCCCCCTCCAAACACCGAGCCACCACAGAAAAAGAAGTTTTACCCCTGTAACCCCCAAATAAGAAAGGAGCAAAAAGAAAATATTCAGGGAAAGGAACTCAGTTTCCGAGGGTCCTCTGGAAACTCTTGGGGTTCTTTGCATATTCTGCAACGATGATTTTCTCTCTTTGAGCCATTTCAGCTTTGCCAATACGCTGGAGGACAGACCCATGGGTGGGGAGGGAGTTAAAAATAAAAACAAACACTGAAAAGCTATTTGTAAACTGTTTCACCCCAGTGAACCCTTCAACTCGTGGTTTCTCTAACCGACTGCACAGCACACCTGCAGAGCGAGTCAGGGCAGGAGACACCCCTCTATAAATACCCGGGAGAACCCTCTCCTGGCTGCACCTCCTTGGGCATGTCTCTGTGCATGAGGATGGCACTAGGGTGCCCATCTTCCTGGGAATATCCTAAACTTTATACTGAGGTAACAAATGGAAGGTGGACAGGGCACAAAATCTTCTGAGGAAGAAAATATATATATATATTTTCTTCCTCAGATAAAAATGCCCTGAATATGATTTCAGCTTTGCAGCAGTCAACACTGCCCTTATCTGGGTTTCAACACCTACAAGGTCATCTCTCCTTCACCCTACTGTCTCTAGCCAGCCACACAAAGCAGCTGTGCCAGGGTGTTAGATCAAGTACAGCTGTAAATCCTGCAGCCTCCTCTGCCCCGTCCAGGTGACCTGCAACCTGAAGTGCCAAACCTGGCACTTAAGCAATCGCCCAACCACTGCACAGCCCCATAAAAGTCAGGTGCCCCGTCTCCCCCCCGATGTCTGTTGCCTGGAATTGACCTATGGACATCTGGAGCAAAAGGCTGGAAGCAAAGGCATTCTTTGCAGTGTTGGTTTACTCACAGTCCAACAAAACAGCACCAGTTCTCACCTCTGGGTGGAATACTTCTTTAAATAAACAAACAAAAATGAAGCAAAAAAACAAAACACCAAAACAAAACCCAAACCATCTTCAGGCGGTGAATCAGCCATCTCTTGAGTCACACATGCACAGTGTGCACTGAACCCAACTGATAGCTGCACCACCAACCTCAGCCTTTGCTCTTCTCTGCCTGCCCACCTCCTCCACCCCCACCCCTCAAATCCCACAGCCAGCAAGGAGACAACCTTCTTTGTAATGCTCTGAAGGTTTAAATCAGAAACCCGAAAGCAAAGCTGGTGTGGGCACAGGCATCCTATGTGCGGTGGGGGAGTGCATTAACTAACACTGCTGATACTGGAAAATGTGCAGATAACCAGCATGGGCAAATTCCAAAGGCTGGTGTTCAAATAAGCATCTCCACTGCGGCTGTTTGACCAATGCTTAACCAAACTACCCAAACTTGATGATGTGCAAAGTAAGACTGCAAAGAAAAACCTTTCAGAAGACATAATTCTTCTCACTGGCACATGGCTACCAGGACATTTTGGGTATTCACAGGGAATGGAATTGGATTCTAGGAATCCAGTCTGGGAAAACAGATGTTCCTGTACCTTTTCCTCAAGACTCAATAACATTTTTCTTATTCGGACAAAAGCAGAGCATGACAGAACTCTGCTATGGCCCCGTCATGCTGCAGCAGGAAGGTGCCACGGGCTGCCTACAGACCCCACAACTAAAGGCTATTCCTTCCCCTCCGCCAGCTTTTGCATTGCCTGTTTACAGAACCGTGGCACCAGGGACATCCTAAAACCACCTGCGCTACAGGACAATCATACACAGAGAGGACAACTTCACTGCAAGAAATGGACTGAAGTTGCATGGGAGGCCAACAGGCACCTGTGAAAGGAACAAGGAAAAGCATGGGACCAAGCAAGATGCTTTTGGCATTCATGTTTACCACCGTCACCTTGCCCTATCCCCACATATGCACATACTCCCCACAGCACTCAAGCCTCTTCTGCGCTTTGAATTCCTTTGCTGCTAAGCGTGGTAGTCAGCGCTTTCATGTTATTTCAGAGCAGACTGTAAAGACTTTGGTCCTATAAAGTTCTCCTGTGACACTACTGACCTTGCTACTTTTTACACTACTCCAGTTTCCATAAGGAAGAAAAAAGTAA
Source organism: Pipra filicauda (assembly GCF_003945595.2). NCBI lineage: Eukaryota > Metazoa > Chordata > Aves > Passeriformes > Pipridae > Pipra > Pipra filicauda. The sequence goes on from NW_024104765.1 coordinate 1,646,084, forward strand.
CTAAAAAATTCTCAAGTGACTCAAACAAGTACTGTGTTCATCTTCAGAAATAATGGGCATCACCTTGAGATCAAAATATCTACCCCACTGCTATAGAAAGACTTTATAGCTTCAAGTTCTACATAGATAACACTTCAACAGCACAATAATTTTTTTCCCACCAAAACTAATCATGAAAGGTACCAGAAGTATCTGCGGCAGGCAGCTAATACCAATTATTACTTTCCAAAAACTGTTTTCACTAAATTAGTCTTGATAGCGTCACAATTTGTTGAGAAATTAGCAAGTCATGGCAGTCTGGGGAGGGAAGGAGGGAAGTAAGGAGGCAATATTTACCCCTTGAAAGCAGGAGTTGCTAAGAAAAACATGAAGTATCACAACTGATTAAGAAACATGCTGGTTGCTGTACAACAGAACTTCTGCACTGCATTTGTAACCTTGTATTTTGCTTTAATAACTGGGACTAGACAAAACAACTGGACTGTAGTTGTACCACACTGCATGCCAGACCTTACTTGCTTTGATCTTATGGAATGGTAAAAATTTTTAGGAGAAAGTTTGCAGATGATTTGAATGATGCTCACAGCTTTTTCAGCTTGGAATTTGCTGGTTGGTACATAAGCATTACTCACTTTCTGAACAAAGCGGAAAGTTAACACAAATTGGCAGATGACTAACTGTCCAAGAAAGAGATTACTGAATGAATCACTGACTCTACTTTTAGTCTAATAATAAGACAAATGAAGAGGACCAAGAAGGGGGAAAAGACAAACAAAAAATTTCCTTGCAGAGTGCTTAAATTTGCATTGCCCATGATTTTCCAGCCATGACAAACTACACATACATTTTATAATTTACCACAAGTTTTATATTGGGGTTAGCTTACGCCTCATGATTACTTCACACCATCACTTAATTTGGATTTCTGTAAGAAGAACTCTGTTCCACACTTTCCCTTGGTACACATTTAATAAGTTACAGGAATAAATGAAGAGATTGGAAATTAAGTTAAATTGCCGTGTTTGCAGGGTACAGGTTCCACACAAAGAAACACCTCAGGCACAGCAGACACCTGAAATTGACCTGAAGCACAATTTAGGTTTGCCAGCTCAGGAGGACCTAACCAAAAGCCTGCAGACACTTCCATTTTTGCTAGTCAGGTTCTGGTGAAAAGCTTGTCTAATATGCATGACTAGCACTCAGCTTTACTGAAAATCACCCCTAGTGCTGCTCAGGCACACAGGAAAATGGCAGCAGTACCATCCCTCTCCCAAACAACAGCAGCCACGTGGGGTGATGCTATGCATAGCAACTCCAGGGGATTTGGGTTTGCCCCTCAGCAACCTGCACCCCCACTGCTCCCCCTGTCTTTCCTGCTTTAGCCTTGCTGCTCCTGGGACCTGTGGTCTTACTCATCAAATTGCCTAGGAAAATTAGCCAGGGTTAAGAAAATGGTAAATTGACAGGTACTAGGTTGGAAAGCTGAATCAGCTCAGCAAAGAACAACAAGCACACGGCCAAGCAAGACCTCCTGTTCTCACCAAGTGGCACAAGCTGTTACCACCTCCTAACTTCACCCACTTGTTAGGGAGGGTGAAGTTAGACTCCCTCCCTCACTTGAGTAAACTGAAGTCACTCAGGTCATCTGCTGAACCTGTTACTCAACATTGCTTGCCATCATCCCCAGAGTGATAAAAGGCTGCAAGAAGACTTGAGGGTCTAAGATTGCAGCCACATGGTTCAAAAAACTCTCCACAGTCACCAGGTCTGCTCATTGCCTCAGATATAACAGGTTTAAAATTCACAAGAGCTCATCACATCTGGGAGATTGGTGATACAACCAGGTTGCATCAGGCCAGGAGAAGCCAGAATCAGGTGGGAATTAGAACAGTTATAGAATCATAGAATGGTTTGGATTGGAAGGACTTTCAAGATCATCTAGTTCCAACCTCCCTGCTACAGTAGAGACACCTTCCATGTTGCTCAAAGAACCATCCAACTTGGCCTTGAACACTTTCAGGGACAGGGCATCCACAGCTTCTCTGGGCAACCTGTTCAGTGTCTCATCACCCTCACAGTAAATAACTTCTCCCTAATATGTAATCTAAACCTACCCTCTTTCAGGTTAGTTGAATATTTGCAGAAGATAGTACTTTTGCATTTTGTTAACATCAAAGAGGCATTTGATTGAGTTCTGCTTTCCTCTAACTTCTTTTCAATTGTTTGTTGCAGACATAAGCCAAAATTAAACATCCCAAACCTCTCATGCCCCTGGAAGCAAGCTCCTACTGTCAAGCTACAGGTTAGGCTGGGCACAGGCTGCTAATAGTTTCCTGCAGAGCTGCCACATTACTAAAGCAAGAGAAGAGCGACCTTCAGAAGAGGTATGATGCTGTGATGGTCAGTGTGCTTTGGGGATCATATGTCCCTGGGTCAGCTCCAGGTCTTTTAACAAGTTTTGATTTAATTTGACCCATTACCCAGGTCCTTGACAGACTCTACAGTAAACTTAACACGCACAAAACTAACCCTACACGTACAGTGAAAAATTTCCTGCCAGTTTAGCTCTCGGCGCTGGGTCACTGTGGGGTGAGACAGGTGCCAGGGCAAGCAAAGGCAAGGAGAGGAGATGCTGAGCAGAATCAGTCTCAAATTTCAGTATCCACACTGTCAGCAGCCCTTTGCAGGTCCAGCCTTCAGTGATTTTAGACACAAATCCCGTTTCTGAGTCAGCAGAGCTCAAACCATGGACAAGATTTAGACACATTATTCCTCTGCTGTGATCCAACAACCCTCATGACACTTCTGATGGCAAGATTTTCTGAAGACAAGGTGAAATCAGAGCACTGAACCTACATCCTCCTGAACTCTGAATGACCACTGACACCTCATTTTGAAGTCCTTCTGTGAACTTCATTAAGAACTGTCCATAAATAAATCCGTTAAGTTGGAAATTGGCCTTTTCCGCTGTACCGATCTGAAAATAGTAAAATCTGTCTTATTGTTGCCATGTAACAAACAACTGGATTTTCACATTTTTCAAAGTTTTACTTCCACAGGCTTCTGCGCCTCTATTTTTAGGGCGTCTCTCCCAGTAAGAGGCTACAACACAAAGATTCTCCATCCCAGTCTGGTTACACAAGAAACTGACTAACACACTCCAGGCATTTCAGCACAACAGAAATTAACTACATAAATATATTTAAATATTTAGTGGTAAATGATGCCCCCTGACAATGACGGAGCTGGGATAGGTCCAGATATTCTGAGGATCTGCCCCAGAATGGCTTTGGTAAAAAGCACACTCTGCTTTTAAAATAGAATAAGAAGAGTCAAAGAATCATCCCATCCTTATAAGGAATAACTTACTAGTATAAATATTGCAGCAACAGAGAAAATAGACATGAAAGTTTCATAAATGTTGGAATTTTCACTCTATGAGGGTGAAAATTTATACTCATTTATACTCTTTAAATCTTATATCACAGGCAACTTGAAAACATATAACAACACTAAATATTAATGCGGCAGATCAGGAGACACTGATTGGACTACCGCTAAAAGTACAATACCTTGAATAAAAGAATTAAAATCTGATCTACTATAACAGCATGAAGACCATGCTCTGCTTACATGAACACAAGATAACCTTGCATTCTACAAGGCGCAGTTTCAAACAAAAAGCAGTATGTTCTAAGGGTTGCTTTACTGCATTGAACATAGGGCAGAATCTTTACAAAAATATTTCATCCTCGTAGGTAAACAGCTAAAAGGATTTGAAAACTATTACCTTTCAAAAGGGGGAGAGAGAGAGAAATAGAAGAATTTAATAGATCACTTTCTGATTTGCCCTTTTTTCAGTATCACTTTCAGTACTGGAAGGCGTTTCCTTCCAGGCAGCGACAGACACATCTTACAGTTGTCATTTATTCTTCAACTCCTATTTTCTGCTTACTTTCCTCTCCAGATCCTCTGATCCCAGCTCAAACAGCAATACAGGTCACTTGGCAGTCTTACTGTCCCCTTCTTTACCCGATTGGAAAAGAGATGGAGAACAGCAGCTCGGCAAGATGAGGTAGTGTGTCAAGTCTTCCCCCACTTGACACAAATAGATTATATTTTCCTGATGCGTATCTCTGACACGGAGGCTAAGGATTGGCAATACTCCGCACTGAAATGCAAAACACTGAGGAGGAGACAGGAGACGGGAAGATTTTAGCACTGTAAGCAGTGGTACAAATGTAGGTTTCCTTTGGAGGGCATAAGATCTTTCACTGTTGCAAAGAAAATCACTAAATCTTCCATAAGTCTAAAAAAAAAATTCCCAAAGTAATATTTTCCAACCTTTCACTAAGAGTAGGGGCCAAAACCACATGTTTTAAAGGTCTTTCACAGTTTTATTATTAGAAGTAGAAACCCTACTGATACTGATGAGTCATTTGTATTGGCGGAAACCAAGAACACCCATTTTCTTCATGTGTTACAAAGCTCGCAATGTGGTTTTCTATTCATTACTGGTCAAAGTAGTTGACTAAAAACAAAACAAGTGACAAGAACTCACCTTGTAATTCAACCCTCTTCTATACCAGCTGATTTTGTTTATCACACTTTCAAAGATCGCTTATTTTTCATCCCATTCCACAAGAAAAATACACAAAAGACAACTATGAATCTAAACTCTGTGACAGTAAATCCAGAACTGCAGATGGCTAATTCACTCCACTTCTGCAAAGGCTTTTGTGATCAACTAAGAAAGGAGGGAAGAGAAAAAAAAAAACAAACCCACAACAAGAAGATCAGTTAAAAATCATCAGTCAGCAGAAGCTATAGTTTTAGGATCCTTATGAGTAATCAGAACAGAGTCTGTAAATAAAGAAGCAGTTGTACAGGAGCGTGAGCAGATGAAGGAATCCTTCAGCAGCCAGTGATACTGCCACACAGGAGACAAACAGACTAGGAAATAGTAAAATTCTGAAAATTAAGAATAGCTAAACCCAGGTTTTCAAAGTTTAATCAGAACTCCTTGCTGGCTTTAAAAAAGATTTCTATCAAAAAAGGGGTGGAGGGTAGGAGACTCTACAGCTTGTTTTTGGAAAAGGTAAATACAGCTCATAGGCTAGACTTGCCATATCCAAATTTGGAACAATACTCCAGGGGATTTTTTTGATAACATCCCATTCACCAAAAAACAAACAAACAAACCAACCACAAAAAAAACCCCAAAACACAAAAAAACCCAAACAAAACAAAACCAAAAAAAAAAACCGAAAAATAAACTCCAGAGGTTTAGTCTGCTGAACATCCATAGAATCTAGATGCACTTCGAACACAACCCTATCCACCTAGACGAATAGCAGCCTAGCAAAATGACAGTGTATTTTGATGTTACTGGGGAAGAAAACCACAGCAAAGCAGTGACCGAAGAACTGAAAATAACCTTTGAACAGCGGTTCGGCACTGACGGTCTCTCCGCCCGCGCCTCCTATTGTGGATAGTTTATAGCCAGGGTAGCTCCAAGCTGCACCAGACACGTGAGTCAGCAAGAGCAGCTCATAGGAAACTGCTGACATGTCCAATTGCTCTCACATACACCGAACACACCTACCCACTAAATAAAAAACAGGCTGCATGCAAATCGGGGTGAAGGAACACCTCCACACCTACAGTTCCTGTTTTCCTAGTTCAGGTTTAAATTTTAAAGCAATCTCCAATAAAAAAAAATTTAAAAAAAACAAAACAAAACAAAAAAAAACCCCAACTCAGTGGATGTCAGCTATAGTAAGTACCTGAGATTAAGACTATTTTATTTGTTTATTTAAGCTGCTTTTCCTCTTTTCAAAAAACGAAATTGCTGCTCCACAGCCCAGAAGCCCTGTGTGGTGACAGGCAGCAAACAGTTCCTGTTTTTCTTGGCGGGGAGACTCCGTTTGAACCTGTGCGCCAAAACCCATCTACCCATCACAGCCCGGCTGAGTGTTTTCAAAGCACAGGAGCAAAACAAAACAAAAAAACCTTCGGGCTTCTATTTCAACTCCTACTACAGATAAACTGGAAATTCCCATATTTTTCGATCCTAATAGCTTTTTAGACATCCTCAATTGATACCATAGCAGAGAAAGTTGTATGCAAATAATAAGTCTTAGGAATAAATCTGGGAGAATCTGACCCTTTCAGGTCACCTTTCAAATTAAAAAGAAGAAAAAGGCATAGCTCAGCTCCCCATGACTCTTGCCCCTGCAGCCATCACCACCTTCTCCTCCGTTTCCTTTGAGGCACTGATTCTGGAGTGTCCCAGCTGGCTCTGGGGGCAGGTTTACCTCAGCAGGTGTAAACAGCAAAGGGGGGAAGGCTGAGGGGTTATGCACAGAGGGGTTGCATACCTGGCAGCCCCCTCACCCACACAGGAGCTGCAGTTCAGCCCCCACCGCAGTAGGAGCTTTTACAGACAACCTTTTTCAAGCCAAACAGGGACACATCTATTGATCTGCTGAGATGCCAGTGCAGTGCAGCTGGTGTTCTTCAGGTTGTTGCTGTGGTTCCTTCTGCATGAAGATCAATACAATCAAGCAGAGGAGTCTTGTGAGCCCGATTTTTGACAGATCAAAGTTTTCTTTGTACAGTTTCTGCCATACATGTAAACTTTTAGTACAGGGGTTTTCCCGAACTTAATCCCTCATTCCTTTTTATTTACCTGTTCTGAACCTGTGGTTGCTGTTTGATCGTTAGTTCTAGTAACTCAGGAGCTGCGAGCCCATCGCTGGCCACAGAGGCATTTGTATACATTCCCTGCTTCTATGCTTTAGAATTGTAATTCATAGTCCATGCTCTTTTCAATCCACTACAAAGATGGTTCTGCCTATCTAAAAAGCAAGATGAGCACATTGCAACTCAGCTGGCTATATTCATACATTTTAAATCTTCTTGATGCAAGCTACAAATGAATGCGTAATGTTCAGACAGCTGTCAAGGTTAGTATCTTTTGGCTGAATTTAAAGGGATGACCATTTTTTGTAAAAGCCTAAATGAGTAGTTTGAACACTGTTCTGGGAAACCTGAGGGAGTTACTCTACTGCCTGTTCATCTACTACAATAAAATCATTTAGACACCAACTGAAATATCAGTAAAGAACTGCAATATCAGAACAACACTCTTACACATTCTCTTACAGCATCTATAGTCAGAAGGAACACTGAAAGCAGGAGGACTAACTTGGAGAAAGTGTAAAGTTTAAATCTGAATTTTCTTCATCACAGCAACAGAATGATTGGTATATTTCCCCTAACAGTTCAACTCAGAAACCATTAATACAGAACCATCACATGCAAAATGAGTTGAGATGGAAATTGAGACACAGAGGTGAAAGACTTAAGCATGCATGCCTTCAAATCAAAGTCAGATCTTCTCAACACTACAGGTATGTTCTTAGTGTAAACTAAGAAGCCATTCAGAGAGCATTCGTTTAAGTGAAAAGGCACATACATTTTGATTTGAATATATAAACCATGTTCATACCACCTAAATTAAAACTACAAGAGACTCTGTTCACATCACACAATAAATGCTATTCAATTTCACCAAACATTTATTACATAAAAATGTCATTAGTACCAAAATGATTACTTTGCATATAGTCATGTTACACACCTCATTTTTCAGCTTAGTGCCATAAACGTCTCTTAGCTACACTCTAAGAGGTTTCCTCCTTATCTGTGCATATGCAAAGTCTTATCCAAAAAGAATGTCACAGGCACACAATGAGAAAATATCTATTTCTATTCTTCTTTAAAAAAAAAAAGGTTGAATTTTTCATTACACCTTTTTAGGAAAATAAGTAATTGGCAATCATACTGCAGCCTCATTAAGAAAAATAGCTATTGCACTTCAGAACAGAAAATCAAGCAATGAAAGTTTTGAAATAAGCAAAGGCAAGCAACTTCTGTCACATATTCACACTACACATCATCTACACAGGATTTTATTTTTGCCTGTCTTTGTCATTTATTATGAACTGCAGAAAGAGATATGTAAGATTAATATATAGAGATTTCATTATTTCAATGAGTATCTGAAGCCTTTTACAATGTCAAAGATTTACGAAAATCTCCTCATATTAGGAGCATTACATTAATGGCTATCTATTGTGATTTGAACAGTTATCCTCAGCTAGTAACTCAGGTTTTATCCGTAACTTTCCTTGCTGCCCAGCACAGAAGAGTGAACAGCCAATGTTTTCTTGCTGTAAAGAAGGTAGGTGGGATGCCTTCCTCCCCTTCATTAGTAGCGCATTCTGCCAGCGTGCACATTATCACCACCAGATGTTCCAGATGTGCCTCTGAGTCAGAGAAGGACTAGGAATACCTGTTCTAGCACTGTTTCTCAGCGTGAGATACCCGGGTATAAACAATTGCTGTTGATTATCAACTTGGGATCTGTCAGCATATGCATTAGTCATGTATTTGCTGTGCGCATCTTCCCCATCCACTCTTCACAGTGCTAAAAGTTTTTTAAAAAATTAGTTGTTTAACCACAAGTCACACACCAGACTTGCCCAGAGTTGCCCAGAAATGCACACTCTGCTTCTGTAGAGCATTTTTGCAAGAGATTATTAAATATCTTGACAACCACCCTATTTCCAAAATCACTAGTGACCTTTCTTGCCCACTTGACAGCTCACTGTACAGGCGTACATGTTTGCATGGTTCGTTCAGTGTTACAGAGGAAAGTAACAAGAAAACTAGACCTATGATCCTGATTTTTCAGTTCTCTGCTTTTCCAATTAGTCACGGCTTCCTTCCATTCCTCGCAGAACACCTTCAGAACAGCCTTTGAAGCTAGAGGGTCAAATGTCAAAAACGTTGCTGAAAGCACAGGTTCAGTACACCACAGGGAAGTACAACACCGATCCATTTTTGCCACACAACTGCCCAGATCTCAGTGACAGGGGGTAGACGGGTGGATACAAAAGGCAACACAGGCTTTTAAAAGCGCAAGCCCACATCTAAAGTGGAATTTTATTTCTATTTGTCAGATGTAAGGCTCCTAGAACAGCGGTTTAAAGCTGTTGTCTACAGGGCTGTTGTGGCAACAGTGTAACACACCACCTTATCATTTTAGTCTATCCATCTCATCAAACGCAATTATCTCAAGTTTCAGTATTTACATACCTGAAAAAGTCAATTTACCCAAGCATCACCACCCTCCTCAAACTACAGAGCATTCCACCAGCTACGGCAGAATCTCAGACAATTCCCAGCTCATAAAAATTCCGACTCGTTTCCAGCTCGAGTCAGAACACAAAATTAAAATATGCACAAGTTTAGCGACAGTTCCAAAGTCTCTGAAAACAGGCTTTCATCAGGAAAACCCTGACATGGCTTCAACTAGAGCAAACAGCAACGCTGTAATTTCCCAATCTTTCCAACATCCTAAGGAGTATTTCTAATCAGATGTCGCCCCTGTCTCACGTTTATTATTAAAGACTGAAACCCAGGGTTTACTCCGGAGTCTCCGGGGCTTCACCAACAAGGGCACAATGATCTCACGGCAACTGAAGCGATTTAAGCAAGACACCCGCTGCATGACCAAAATAGCCCGCTCCACAAAAGGAGAGGCACGATTTCACACTCAGCTTCCTCCGTGACAGCCAGCGTCTCCGCGGCGCGCTGCCCTGCGCGCACGCCGCGCCTTCGCCATCCCAGGAACTGTTACCGGAGTTCGCATCCCTCTCCGGACCTACGGGAACGTGGGGGAGCGGGGGGCTCGGCGGGTACGGCGCCCGTGCGAGCGGCTGCAGGTGGTCGGGCGGCGGGGCCGGGGGCAGGCGGCGGGGGAGCCCCGGGCGGAGGGGCTGCCCCGGCCTCCGGCCGTGCGGAGCGGAGCGCGGCGCGGGGGAGCGCGCACGGGCTCACGCACCAGAACCGGGGCGCCCGCCGCGCGCTCCCCGTTACGCAACGCGCGTATTTCCCACTTTAAGGAATAAGCACTAAGCGCGCCTGCACAGCCCGCGGAGCTCCAGAGGCGGGGGTGCAGCCCCCCGCCTGACCCCGCGCAACAGCTGCTGCTCCTGGGAGGAGGAGGAGGACAACAAGGAGGAGGAGGGGGAAAACCACGCTGCCCCCCCGCCCAGCCAGCCTCCCCCCAAACTTTGCCCCCCCCCTTCCCTTTCCCCTTCCCCAGCGGGGCTGCCGAGCCGCGGAACAGGCGCACTCACCTCGCCTCCGCGCAACTTTCGGGGGTCGCCCCTGTCGCTGCAGCCTGGGGGGAAGGTGGAGGGGAGGCGGTGGGGCAGGGTGGAGTGGGCCCGGGGCGGGGCGGTGGGGGGACTGTTACGGCTGAGGAGGTTTGGGGAAAGGGGGGGGGGTTGCTCTTGTTCTTGCTGCTGCTGTTGTTTCGGAAATTCTTATTAGTATCTCTCTGCGGTCAGAAACCTGCACCCTCCCCCCCCCAAATGAAAAAAAAAACCCCGACCCAGACGATCATCACATGGCGATTGCTTTGAACCAGCTGTTTCCAGAGCCAAAGTCTTGCGGAGAAAAATAAAGGGGGAAGGGAGGGAAGGAGGGGAGGGCTGGCAGGGGGGCCGGAGGAGGAGAGAAAGCCGCAGCGGAGGGAGGGCGGGTGGAGGGAGGGACGCGGGGGGGAGGGGGAGCGGCACCGCAGCGGGCTGTGTCGCTGCCGGAGCGGCACCCGGGGCCGGCGGCGGTGGCAGCCCGGCCAGCGGAGGCGGAGGAAAGAAGGCGGCGCTGCTGTGCTGCCGCGGCCGCTGCTGCGCTGCCCGGCTCTGCCGCCCTCTCGCCCGCCGCCGCCGCCTCCCGCGCCCCGGCCCAGCGCCGCCCCCGCCCCTCAATCGCTACATTGTTGACATTCGCAGGCTGACGTCACCTCCCCGCCCCGCCGTGCGCTCCATTCACAACAACGCTACGCCAAGGGCGCAGCACCCGCCGCCGCGCCTACGCCCGCCGCGGGCCCTGCGCACGGAGAGTGGCGTAAGGCCGCTGCGAGAATAGCGGCCGCGCCGGCGGCGCTACGCCCGCCCCGCCCCTCCGCCAGCGGGCTGCGCATGCGCAGAGCCGTTCACTCGCTCCCTCCCGCGGGAGTGGGGGGGGAAGGGGGGTGTGCGTGCGTGCGCGCGTGCCGGCGGACCCCGCGCCGGGGCTCGCGCCGGCGGCCGCGGGGGGCTCTGGGAGCCGTAGTCCGCGGCGAGGGGCCGCCATGGCGGCGGGGGCGGCCCAGGGGTGTCCTGCCGCGGTGGCCGACGCGGCGGCGAGGTGTGCGCAGAGCGCGGAGGTCAGGGCACAGAACACCCACCCCGGTCATTCCCGGCCGCCGGCGGGGCCGCCTCAGTGTTGATGCCGACGATATTTTACGCGCTCCGCCCTCGCGGAGGAACCTCATCCTACTTGTAGTGCGGACCGCAGGCGTCCAGCAGTCATGAGTCAGCCGTGCCGGGCATCGCACGGAGAGAGAAACGCTGCCGGGACTGACAACAAAAACAAAACCCCGTCAAGTGCTTCCAGCGCGGGAGCGCTGGTTGTTCTTCGCCCCCTCCCCGGGGGGTGTGTGCCTGTGTGTGTGTGTGTGTGTGTGTGTGTGTGTGTGTGTGTGTGTGTGTGTGTGTGTGTGTGTGTGTGTGTGTGCCTCTGTGTGTGTGTGTGTGTGTGTGTGTGTGTGTGTGTGTTTAAAGCGCCCGGCTTGGAGCCCTATTCCCACCCCGAGGCTTGGCGCCATGGCTCCTTCTGCCAAGTGGAAAGCTGCGATTCCCGCAAATTATCCCGGTGCCGGCAGCCAGTGCTTCTGAGCGAGACCCCAAATGTCACTGGACATGAAATGCAGTCGGGAGAACCGGTAGATGAATAAGCCGCATTCTACAAGCCCGAGTTACTCAGCCGGGCAAGGACAGTAAAACATAAAGATGAAAGACAACTAATAAAAAGGAAAGTTGGAGAATAAATGATTCACAATAGGGGCCGTGAGTGAGATTATCTCCGGAGACATCTCTAATTAAAGGGCGTTGGATAACTAGAGGGTTACATTTTCCTGGGTCAGTGGTCTTGAAAAAGCAATTGCAGTTGCAGTAAATGTCAATAAAGAATGATGGTGACCTACTGCTAACAAAAGCACGTTCAGTAATTAACATGTGCATGTTTGTTATTTTTTCTGCGTTTGTCAGTTTTCATTGTACATTTTCATCCTGTTTCCCCCTTTCACTACAGACAGATGATATACTGTGTTTTCTGTATCTTTTAGAGAGGAGCAATTCCTGTGAAGTTATCTCACTGATGTCTTCTGAAATTGCAGCAGCTTCATCGAGCTACCTGCATTTTCAAAGTCTGCTAAACTACAGAAAACTATGTTGTCAACAAAGATTCAACTCTTTGTATGTAAGGACAAATATATCACCACTTCTCAGAAGCGTGGTTCTCCTCAGCTTGCATTTTGTACCGTTGTCTGCAAGTAAAGTGAAAAGCATTTAGTTCCATAGCATTTTTTCCCTACTTTTTGTGGCTACATGGGTTGCAGAATAGCACCCCACTGAAGATTTTGACTCATAAACTTCACTTTCCCTTTTCCAAGTAATGATCATATAAAGCCTTGCTCACAAGTACCATTTAGGTTCTGGTTCTGCAGACATATATGGTGTTAAGCACGTGAAAGGAGTGTGTAAGGAGACTCATCATGTGTTTAAATACTAGCAGGGCTGAATCTTCTTGTTGCCTCGTTTTTCCCTGAAACACAAAAAGAATTTTGTATTGGCATGAGAGATAAAAATAAGCCATGTAGCATTTGTAATGGTTTAGTTAGCATGCTATGTGCCCATTATGCCACTGCATTCAAAGTGTACATATTCTGTTACTTAGACCACACTACAGGAGATGTGGCTTTGGGTAGTCAAAGTTGTCCAGGTTGAAAACTCAACAAAACACACTGTGTAACCCGTAGCATGTGCTTCTGAAAGGTACGATAATTGCCATTTATCTTACTGGCTGATGTTCTAAAATAAATGTTTTAAAATTAATGTTACTATTTGGCTAAAAGGAAGAGTAAAGTGCAAATATCCATTTTAGATTTTATTGCAGTGACTTCAGTGGGAACTAGATCACACTTGTGCAAGACAAAGGTTGGCACAGAGTGAAAAGAGCTAGAGCCAAGCAGGGACTGGGCATAAAGGCTTTTGGAAAACTCACCAAGCACCTCCATACATCTTTTGGCACCCAAATTATTATTAATAATTTTGCGATCAACTTATAATAGAAGACAGAGTTCACACTCCCATATATCACTCAGATTGTGGTTTTATTATGGTCATTATATCTCTCCATATTGTTATATCTCTATACAACACTATACATTATTATATCTCTATATAACACTAGAAAACTGGGGAAAAACTGACAGAGTTGTTTTCCAAATACATAAGGAATATTAGACTAACCAAATGAAACCTACCATTTTGAAATGCTATTTTTATATCACTTATTTTACATTTTAATGCCTTGGCTTCCCAATTTGTTCCCAAACTGTTTATATTCCAGCAAAAAAATCCAGTCTGATCCTGTTTCCATTGCAATAAACTATCACCACGCCTCAATTTTTGTATGTGTAACTATTTCTGGACCATTTTTCTTGAAGTGCAGCCAAACATATATTCCAGACAAATATGAGTTATTTGAAAAGATGTCATCTATGGTCTCTCAAAACAATCCATAATTTGTCAAGCAACAACAACAAAATAAGATAAGAATAAAGGTGAAGAAGTTGACCCATGAATACTTAAGGGATAACTTGCCGTGAATGCGGCAATGCCATCCTCAACACACATTCAGCAACTTGCTTTAGCTCAGATCTACAGACAAAGTTCCTGGTTACACATCACCTTTACTAACGTCTTAATTAGGTGGTTTCTCCACACTGCCGTGACTTCATCCCTTTAGAGAGGACTGCGTGCTTGAGCTTATGGCACTTGACCTACTTTTCAGTGGTTTCTTTTTGGATAACACAAAACTTTCCAGAATAGATGAATTATGAATATATATTTCAATCATATTTCATATGTAAATTTAAGAGATTTTAAAGTGAATCCAATATTGTAAAACATGTCCCAACATCCCTTTCTTAGATCTCATTTGCATATCAATCTCATAATTTGAATAGTCTTAATAGTGCCACTTGTTGGAGAGCTCTGTGTATTGCAAGGTATTTCAGTCACATATTTATAAAAACAAATGGCTTTTTTTTAGTTGTAGACAATTCCTAATTTAAAGTGCTATTGGAAGATAAGTACTGCAGTCTTGGCTTCAACCACTCTGACTCAAAGACTTTATGAAAGAGCAACACATTAGTGGATCTTATGCAATTTGATCTTTACAATGGTAATGAAGGAATGAAAAGGGAAAAATAAGAACAAATTTTGCAGGTTTTAATTCAGGAAATTGCTATTTCCTTCTGAAGTACACTTTACCTTGCAGCATTTGGGTTAAAAATATCAGCTTTCCTGAATAGGCCCTGGTCCTGTGCACGGATCTAAGTCATTATTGGTAATTATGCACATATTCTCCTGGGTTGTGCAGGTAGAATTAATGACATTGCATCATTTTCTTCGCAGTGATTAAGAAATTCACAGTTGATTACTGATTATACTACAGGCACCATATGTCTTTTCGCAACCAGATTCTGACACACCCCAGGTACATTGTGTTTCCTGGAGCACTGACAGTACGAACAGCACGCCCTGAGTCAGGGGCTGTGACAGCTACGGAGGAGACATTGTCATGGTGCGCGATATCAAAGATCCACAGTGTAATGTCTCCGGAGCGTGGCTTGACATCACATCAAAAGCTCCACAAAGGAACATTTGTCATGCACAGAGCTTCTGATCCCTGGCATGATAGTTTAAGGATCTGGCAAGATATAATATTTGAAATATATTGAAGTGCTAACAAAGGATTGCTGCTGGGATTAAAATTATAGTATTGGGAAGCAAGGTAGGAAAACATGGCAGGCACTGACCTTTAAAAAAAATAGATGCAGATAACATAATAAAAAGGGAATATAAGGAACTCTCTGTATGTCAAGAAGTAGAGGGTCAGGAGTCATTAAGGTTATGCATCAAGTCCAAAAATTGGTTTCTGGTCACTAAGTCAAAAGGTGGAGTCTTCTCTGCTTTTAATCTTAAAAAAAAAAAAAAAAAAAAGGAGAAATAAACTTTCAGATCAGCTACTTGCTGAGTTTGCCAGACTTTGGTTTGACACATATTAATTTGGGAAAAGTAATTGCAACACCTGTGCTAGACAGGTAAGACCTAAAGATTATTCTTTCCATTGGTTCTACAAGAGGTCAGAATTTGTCATCCCCAAAGCAAACACAATCGTAACAGTCTGCTGGTAACTGGAAGTTCGATGCTGTTAGAAGCAGCGCAAATATAGAACACAGCAAGTCCTGGACGTGGCAGCAAGGTTAAGGCTTTGTTCTTGCTCATTTTCCTTTAAATCAGTGCCACCTTCTGAGAACTTCCTCAGGTCTATTACTGCTTTCAATTTTATTTTTTTTGTAACTTATTGTGCTCATTATTATTTACAAAGTGTGAGCAACATTTTAGAATTTGTATTTGAATTGTTTTTTAAAATATAATATTTTTATTTTTTAACAGTTCTACAGTTAAGTTCTGGCAAATTCCATGATTCTGCAGGTCAGGATGATCTCAGAGTCTGCTTCTAAAAGCAAGAATATCTGTAATGACATATTTAAACTTTAGTTCATGTTCCCTTATCACTAAGAATCAGCACAGGCGAATCAACTTCAAAAATCATTTGAGGGCAATTGTGGACAAAACCTTGTTTGCTCAAAAGCTTGCTCAAAAGCCTTGTAATCCATCTTTTTCAACAACACTTTGTTTTCATAATTGTTGTATCAAGAGTATACCTATTTGTCTGAAAATACCCTCCCTTACTTTCCAGCTAATTCTGAGATTGAAGGGGCTGGGTGAAGCTGAGCTTAGTTTCTGATTAGAACCAATTCAGCTCTGTAAGTCTGGTTGTATTCATTGAGATCTCAGACGCACAAATAGTTTGGGTGATGTTGTAAGTCTGGTCTCACTCATGATCACAGATTTGCAAATAGTGTGGTTTACTAATTTGGCACCAGAGGTATGGTGGGGTTCAATAGGAACTTTCAAAAACACAGACTTACAAATGTTTATTGGAGCAACATATTCATCTTAAAATGCTGGTGATAGATTCACTAGACCTGCAAAATATTAGCATTTAACACTAGGTACAAATGTTCCTGTGTATGCTGCAACTCAGTCAAGACGCAAGCCAAAATGCGTCCTTGGCTTTGGGAAGGAGAGGGGAGCAAACCCGTCGACTTGTCTGCAAGGTGGGGGTTTTCAAATGCCAGTTTCTACTTTGCAGGAGAAGTGGAGGTGAGACTCTAGTCAAATACTCTCTTACTGCTCTCATAAATGTGGGAGGGGGGACAGCCACAAGGAAAGTTACAAAGAGAGAGATTATAAAGACTATGAGTCTTGCTCAAGGCTGGAACAAAACCGTAACACCTTGGTATCACTCCCTCTTCCACTTGGCCAACTGATAAGATCCAACCTCTGCCTGATAACTTATCCCCCCATCACTATCTCATGGAAATCCCTTCACCACATAGCTCATGGCATAGCTCGTGCCTGTAGGCCTCATTCCTACAAGTTATCCAGAAAAATGAAAATATCCACAGCAACCTGTGAGAATGGAGGCAAAACATCTGCTTTGGCCAGGCTGTCCTTCTGCAAATCAAGGGATGCATGAGAGGGTTTAGAAAAAAGCTTCTTTCTCTCGAGCAGTGCGAAGGGAGGGAAAACATCTGGTACTGGAGAACAAGGAGGGTACATGGAAGTTAATCCAGATGTGACAGAGTGGTGTTTGTGTTCTAGATACTAAATATCAGGCTGGAGACTTTCCATTCAAGAGCTCAGAGATACATCTCACTAGTCTAGGTTGCAGTTCTGACGTGTCACAGGGCACCAGTTATCTGGAAAGATTTAATTCAAAGTCATGATTTGGGGAAGGAACAGAAGATAGGTAAGAAAAAACATATTACATGGAGAGAAATTGCTGTTTCCAAAGAGTCTTCTACTCCATGTAGTCTTCAACATCAGTGAGAGTTTATGCACATGTGCCACTGGCTGACTAGACTCAAATCTACTGATTAAGAGTAAAAGCCTAGAGTTAATCATTACTCACAAAGATACTTAGTTCGTAACAGTTCTGACCTTCTAGCACCCATGATTCTGCTTTCAGTGCACAACTGTAAGAAGGCCTTCGTGCAAATGGATTTCTTTCCTTCCTGGCTCAATTGTGCAGCCACAGCAGAGGGCATCTGGCTATTGTCACAGGGAAGTCACAAGGAGTTTCTTCAGAACTGACAGTTGTGATGGAATGTCTGACTGGATGCCTGGCTGCTTCTTGTGTCTTTGGAAACATCTCTTGGTCCTCAGCTCTGGGCTGCTGTCATGGTGGCTGCGTGCTCTCTAAGGCATGCTTTAGGTGAGGAGGTGTTTCTGGTGGTGAGTCATGCACGATGTAGAAGACGGAGCCATGAAGACAAGGCAGTGCTGGTGGGACTGGGAAAGGAGCCTGGGACACCGGGAGCGGACAGTGGAGATGGAGGAGAGGACAAAGAAGAGTGCAAAGCCACCAGCTTTGGCTGAGCCCAACAGTGGCAGACCCTACTGCCTACTGTGTTATGGGGGATGGCCAAGGTGCGCATCAGTGTGCCTTCAAAGGGAGCGGTTGGAAGTGACACAGCAACAGGTGGGAACATAAAATTTAAGAGGCAAGTCTGATCGTTGTGTAGTTTAATAATGTGTGCTTCATGAAGCTGAAACATGAGTGAAGCATTAGAAGGCTTTGTGAAGGTTGGAGATGGCTTCTGGCTGAACAGAGGCTGGAGAAGGACTGGTGGGAGTGCTGATGGAAAACAGAGAGGATGCAGATATACTGGCACTCAGTAGGCACACACTGGCCCTATTGGCATGGTGGGTCTCCCTTCCTCTGATGGCCTTGGAGAAGCTATTGGAGTATTTTGGAATTGTTATTGCAGGTTAAATCCCTGACACACTGCGATTCTGAGGGGGTGTGTGGGTGTGGGTGTGTTTTGGAGTGCTTCAGTACTATACTGAAGGTTTTGGCTTTTGCAGGGACAGTTTATTTTGCTTTTAGCTCTAATGCTAACCAAAAACTTGGGATCCCAATAAAGCTGTGGGTTTCCACTCACAATTATCTGTTTGATTCATTTACATCTTACATCCATTCCTTTTGCTTTTTTCAAGAAGGCGCCTTAAGCAAGGACAGAAAATATATTTCTGTAAGGAAGAAGATGGCTCTTTCCATGCAGAGGTATTTATAAGCTGCATTCATCTGTTTTTTGATGAATAGATAGTGTTGCTGAAGTGTTAACACTTAAGGCAGAGGTTAAGTCTGTTATTTTTCTGTCTTATAGGTGAAAGCAAAGTGCATTGGCTTGCAGCATGTGGTGTGGGATTTTTTTGGTAGCTGCAGCAAATAATTGTGACCCCTGATTATGGGAGTGATTTAAAACTGCTCTTTGCTATGTTAACTTGAAGTTGCAAACTATAAAGCTTTGCAGTGAATAGCTTATGAATAGAAAAGGGACTCTGTTGGAACTCGCTATTATGTTTGAAGTTGGTAGAAACTAGAGATTGAAAAGACCTGCTGGTTCACTGAATGAATTCATTGCACGTGCAAGACAGAAACTCCTGGTGCACTGATATCCTTCCTATGTTTCTCAGGAAAAAGAAAAGATGTTGAGGTGTTTCTGGACAAAATGCTTTGACACAGTTCAATCCGTTAGGATGTCTACATTTTCACCCAGTCTGCCATCTAGTTAATTTTTGCATCACATTTTCAGTGACAGTTGCAGAATGACTAAAAAATTAAAGCTTTGTGTAGAAGAAAGATGATTTATTATGTGTTTCTCTTTCTTAGAGTGTAAGGAAGTGCTATTCTGTAACTGTTTCAGTTCTGATTTTCTCTGAAGAATTGTCTGTTTAGTCTAAATGAAGATGTTGTGAAAACATACATGAAACACAAGGCTGATAATGTTTGTTTGTTGTTTTTAAAATATAAGTCAGAAACATATTTCTTAACAACCAGTAAGGAAACAAAAAATTGGTGATATATGGTGATTATGCCAAACAAAAAGAAAAAAAATAAACAAAGGCTGAAAAGAGTGACAAGCAAATTCCATGAGGAGAAATGTCACTTGTCTAATAATTGAACTTAATTTAATTTAACTAGACATGTAGGCCAAGAAGCCTTTTTCTTCTTCTTCTTTTTTTTTTTTTAATGGACTTTCATAGGAAGTTGATGGAGTTCCTCAAAGGAATAGACTTGCTAGCTGCAATTTATGTATGGTACAGCCTACTTTTGTCTTTAGCTTATGAAATTTGGTCTAGTTTGTCGTGACTACTTTCTTTGTTAAAAGGTAAAATGCACATTGGGCAAATGTTCTATGGCAATTTGCATAAAAAGTGATGACAAAGAGCAATTAATTCCTCATTATTATGCAGTGAAATGCTACTTTGCTCCTAAGTGACTGTAGAGAAGCGTTTTTTCTCTGTGTGTAAATCTGTTGCGGCATTGTTCTAAAAATAGTACTTAAGAGCCCTCTGCACTCTTTATAAATCAGGGTCTTTGACACTCCATTCAGTTCTCCACAGAGAGATTTTTCTCACACATGCTGAACATTATAAGTATTGCCCCAAATATTCATCACAATAATAAGCATCAAAATTTTGTTAGATAAAGCAAGATAGAGCAATTCAGTATTTTGTCAAATTAGATCTCTATCCTTTTTATCTGGTGATCAGTATTCAAAGTACACTCAGATCACCCACAAATAGAAACATATTCCTACCACACACAGCTAGTCTGTACAGAACAAAGAGTCAAGATATCGTTTTCTATGAAGGCTTGATTCTGAGTACAGATTTCATTACCAGCTCACCATAGGATAATGAAATTCCTTCGGGGCAAAGATGAGGTACATCAAAGAGGCAGCATGGAGAGGCAGACTTTGTTAGTGCATGCTCTGTCACCTGCAGTACTGGTCCTTGCCTGCCTTTAATTTGTAAGGAAATGTTAGTAATTCAAACCTTTTTATTGGACAAACTTATATTTATATAAATATGCAGAAATGTATGTGTATACACACACACACACACACACACACACACAGAAATACATATTTTTCAATATTCACACACACACACACACAGAAATACATATTTTTCAATATTCAAAACCGTCTGGAAGTCTGCGACTTCTTTGCATCTGAAATGGAATACAGAAAATAATTAATTTCTTACTAGCAAAAAGTTACCCATACAGGTCCTAAAAGCATCTTTGTATTTACTAAATAAATTCTGTCTGCACCATGTAGATAAATAACCCTTCCTGCAACAGTGCCCTTTTATTTCTGTAGCAATTCAGAGTGACTTTAGTGCCTATGGAAATGAGAGGACAATGTTCGGCAAGACCAGGAGCTGCTGAAGACATCAATCACTAAAGCTTTCCCACAAAGCTTTGCTGATATGGGAACAAAAGGGTTGCCCTACAGAAACACATCACGGGTCTATCTAGCCCAGCATCCTACCTCTGGCAGCGGGCAGTAACTGATGCTTCAGAGCAAATCAAAACCACAGCAAGCATCTAGCTTATTATGAGATGCTATGTGTAGAGGAAAAAAAAGGTTGATCCTGACTCACAAGAGAGCAGTTTATGCCCTGAAGCATGAGGTTTGATTTCCCTTGTATTCATTTGCTTAACTCACACAGTTGCAAATACTATTTATGCTCAAAAGAGTTTCTAATCCTCTCTTGGATTCTAATCAACAATCTGCCTCAATAACCTGAGAGTTACCAGGAAGTTCTTGGGGCTGAGCACACACTGCGTGGAAGCTTTGTGCTTTGCTAGTTTAGGGGAAGTTTTCAAGCCTCGGCCTAACACCCACTGCCCTGAGGATCAGACCTAATTGTCTAGATGAAAAATACCCAAGCTACCGCTCCCTTCCCCTTGAGCCCTCCCTAACTGAAGCAGTTAATTCTCTCCCAGCCCCCACTTGCTAAACAATTGCTTTGGGTAGATTTCTTTTTCTGTCATTGGGCAGTGGCTCCCGCTTTCTATTCTTCTAGGACGTTTGGACAGGTTCCTCTCTGTCTCACCTCTGTACTTGAGAGGTCTGCCAGCAGTCAGAGGATGTTGCCTGGCCACGCTGCCTCCTTCCCACTGTTGCAAAGGGCAGTGGCAGGCAGAGGGACAGGGCAGAGGGAAGGTTCATGGAAGCCAGCAGTGGTGCCAGCTTCTTTCTGCTCTTTCAATGTTTCCTCATAAAATAGAAGGAGTTCTGCTTAGGCTGCTCTGTGAAAACATGCGATACCTATGAGACTCCCTCTCCTTCCCAGCTTAGCCCAGATTTTCTTCTGTCCTAAGCAAGAATGCAAGCTTTCCAATCATCCTTTCATGACCTTACATGACCTTGAGCATCACTGCAGCGTGATCCTGGCTCCATTACAGCAAAGCGATAATCCTCTCTGCACTCTCTCCATTGCATGTGGTTTTCTTCTAGGTATATCACAAAATGGCTATTTAAATCCAGCACATGGACCTTAACAGCAATACAAGAAAGTAAAGGAAATCCAAAAAAGATTTAACTACTTAATTACTTAACTACTCCCCATGGGGCCTAAATGCTCAAGCCTAAAGGTGTGACCCTGAGCTCCTGAATAGAGAGGTGCCTCCTAAACAAAGAGGTGCCCAAAGTCTGTAGGTTTTTACCCCAAAGTTTTCCCTTCATGACCTGAGGCTGTCATGGCTGCACAGGTGCAGACAAGCTGCAGTTTTGATGGTGGCAAGCAGACTGGCGCCTAAGGGTGTTCTTCCAAGGCGGCTCCAAACAGCTCTCATGGCACCACTGCCATTTTGTCCTCATCTCTGGCTGAGTTTTCCGATCTCTTGCCCACTATTTGCCCATTAGGCAGGCACTGGTGTTGTAGTAAGCTAGTTTGGGAGCTGAAGTGGCCACACATTTCTTTGCAGGATTAGTTTTCTGCCAGCTTAACTTCCTGAACCAGCTAACCAGATCAGCCAAGACCAGGACAGGCACAAAGGAGGATTGGCAATGAGAGGCTGGGGACAAGGCAAAGCACCCTGAATTGGCATGGACCCGCTGCCTTGAGAGTCCAGCAGAGGCACCTCTGTCTCAGTCTGGCACCCCATAAGGAGATGCTCTGCCTGCTTGATGCTCCCTGGTGTGGGGGCTCACCAGCCTCTGACCTGGGGCACAGCTGTAGCTCTGGCAGCACCTCTGCGTTTTAGTGAGGGGCGGTGCTGTAAAATACAAGGAAGAGAGGCAGGTTGGTGCAGTGGGGAAGGGAGGAACAGAGGGGATATGGGGGTCTGGTGGTGGGCTCAGACTGTGAAAGAAAAGGTTATGAGTCCAGTGGCTTATTGCAGGCTTGGAAACAGGAACTCTTGAACCTTTTGAGCCCCTTCTGTGCGAGGCAGAGGCACTGGGCAATTTGGGAGTGTAGGGAGGGCTGGGAGTAAGCTGCCTGTACGAGCAGTGAGGGTGGGCATATGTGACCATTTCCCTTCATGCTTTCTCCATACTTAATGTCAGCCATGCTTCTGTTTCCATCAGCTTTCCCAGGATTTCTTCAGCTGCTGCTTCAACTATGGCAAACAACAGAACAAAAACCAAATCAGAACCCTCATTTAACAATGATCTCCACACAGAGGATCCACACAGAGGATCCAGCCTGCCAAATACAGAGGTCTGAAGCTGCCTGTTGTGTGTTGGTCTGTTTATCTAGCGTGGCTCATGCTATTTTATTTGCTTAAGTGTCATTACCTGTGTCCTGAAAGAGGTGGGAGAAGTGCCTTCTGCAACCTATACTGGATTTTTCTGAAACCACCAAATGAAGAGAATGCCATTTCATGTCAAAAAACTGTTATTTCACCTATGAGCATGTTATTTTGTATTCTTCAGACTACATTTTACATGCCTGGAGTGTATATGTGCTATCTACTGAAACTGCTTGCCATCTTCCATAATTTATGCTGGTCTTCAGTCTTAGCAGTGTGCATAAATTCAGTGACACGTTGTCATTTCTCTCTAAATCATTGTGAAAAATCATTCCAGGTACAGCACCAGATCCAGGGTATTCTGTGTTTCTCCCTCTCCACTTTCCAGATCAGGATATGAGGTGGCAGGATGACACAGCAGAAGAAAAATCACAGCCAGCAATGAGTGAAATAATGTCCCTCATAGTAAGAGTTTCATAGTAAGAAATTAGAATAGCTAATGTATTAGAATGAACTTTGGCATGGCTGTTCAGCCTAGCAGTGTCATCCCAGTGGTGGTGGAGGCAAGGAGAAGCCAGCTTTCCTGAAGGCAAATGTTCCCCTTTTTCTTCAGGCAATTTCTTCAGAACACCTCATGATGAGCCAATGTAATGGAAAAGGGAAAACATGAGGGTTTAACCTTTAAGACACTGGGAGTTTAGCATTTACTATTGTCGTGCAGAACTGTACTGAGATTATTTGTTTCCTATTGCTTAATCCATTTATAACGCGGCATACTAATCCACAATTTGTCATTTGATCCATTGCTCTGCTATGTGGAGCTCTGTCAAAGGATTTTGAAAACCTACTGACACTTTCTGCTTCCTTAATTTGCTGGCACTCTTTTGCAGTGTTTGAGGGAGAGAGCTGCAGCCCAGCTGGCCTGATCCTGCACCCCCAAATTAACCATGTTTGTGTTTGCACACAGTAAACATCCTCAGCACTGGGGCTGACCTTGCCTATGTTCCTTTCAGTCTCATATTTTTGAAGGGAGAAATCCTTTATTCTTGGAAAACACCCTTGTTTTTCCACATTGCAGTCTCTTGTCAGTTGCTCTGTTTTAAAGTTTAGCTTCTGAATACTCCTGAATTCTTTTAACTTCATCGGCTTGGGTTTTCCCAAATTGCTCCAGTACCTTTTTTTCCGAAATGTTTATCTTTATAATTGCACACTCATCATTTCAATAAATTTCCAAATCCCTCACTACAGTGAGAACAAATGTAAATAATAAATTCAGCTTCTTGAAAATGTCTTAATCCTTGTTAATTGCGTCCTTAATTCTGTAATGACCTGGAGGGCCTACAGAGACATGCAGCTTTATTTATGTTTAGTCTATTTGAATAATTATGTATTGTTTATCTTATTATCTTTGGCTGTTTGCTCCCTCTCCTCCCTCTGAATTACTATCTATTTACAGTTTACTTGTGCTGAGCTAGTTTGGGCAGAATTTCTAACACTTCTATGTGAAAGCTCCTCCAGTGTTGTCCTGGAGGCAACGTCTCTGAAGTTCACAGCACCACACTCTTCTACTACATCAGCTCTCGCCTTGAAACAGCCTTTAAGGCTCTGGAATTTCTTATAAAGGTTTTGTTTGCTCAGTTCAGTGTGATAAAGCAGTACAATGTGAAATTTCAGTGAGGCATTTGATTTTTTAAATATTGTTATCACTAACAATGATATTAGCTGGAAGAGTAATTTAAGATTGTCAGATACTTTCCTCCTGTCAGCTGCTCATAAATCCCTCATTTTAACCATCACAGGTGGCTTCTTCTAGGCTCTGTGTCCAGCTTACCTATTAAAGCAGTCTTTTTTTAAGGAGAGGAGCAGGCATTTTTGGAAGTGAGTTAGGCTGGGAGGTGAGGGAGGTGGTGAGAGTGGACCTGAATGAAGAGCTGGTAGGAAACACCAAGACTACCTGACCTAAGGACCAGGGCTGAAACCCAGCACCTGCAGCCATCAGCCTCCCTTGGCTGCCTGCAAGGGTGACTTACAGCATTGCCCTCTTGGAGGTTGTGATTTGTACAGCTGAGGCTCAGCATGGGACCGCAAACTTAGTTTATATGTCCAATGTGAACTAGCAGTGAGACAAACCTGTAAAAATGCACAACTAGTTGACTACCTTGCCCAGCCTCTGATTCCAAGGAATTTCCAATTTTACTCATCACTGAGAAGGTCATGAGAGAAAAAAAAATTCGACTAAGTTATCTTTGCCTTTTTTTTACAGCTTTGGCACAAAACAGGTTAATTAAAATGGAGAGAAAAATAATCTCTTCCTTTCTTTTGTCATGAGAACCGTATGTGCTGTGTAAAGTAGAGAGTGAAAAGAAGCAAGTATTGTAAGTTGTGGATTATTTTATGTATTTCATGGGAAAAAATTCACCAACTCTTTTCAAAGCAAAGCATGCCTACAGTACTTTAAAGGGAAGTGGGAGTAAATAATAATAATTATATCTGAATTGGCTGAGGGCTAAATTCTCTAGATGCATATGGGTGTGACTGGGCAAAATGTTGTCTTGATGTTAACCTGACTGAAAAATGAACCTATTAAGACCAGATTCAGTTGCAAAAAGTGTTATGTTTGTTATTGTATATTCATGCAAGGATATTTGATTTTTGAATTTTTCTTACCTGAATACGCAAATTAGCTTACTCCTTATTATCCTTTGTAGGAGCATATTCATATGAAAAAGTACGAGAATTTAATTTCAGTATTTCAGTCTTAAAGATCCCAAATGGCCAATGTAAATATTAATGGAGAAAGTAAAATTAAAAAAAAAAATTAATGACAACTAGAGTATTTCTGGATTTTGCTCAGAAGTAGATGGGAAAGTGAATATGGGCCAAGGAAGGGAAAGAGCAGTAAGCTTATCTTTATCTGTGAAGTTATCTGTAGGGCAGAGGGGGATTATGTTATTGATCAAGGCCAATAGCCATGGTCATAAAGAGTAGTAAATAAGACCATTATTAAAGGGAGCTTATGATTGGAAAACTTTGAGAAGTGGGACATTATAGACAAATGGAGGAAGAACTAAAGTATGAACAGAGTCCAGTCCTGTGTAGTGGAAAAGAGAAGTCTGCTGCAGCTCTTAACTGCAGCAGTCTTGGTGTTAATGAAAGCAAATCTTTTTTTTCAGCATCCAGAAATATATGGGTTAAAAATTCTTCCTCATCTGACAAGGTCTCAGCTAAACAGATCAAAAGGAGAAGGAAAACCAAAACACAAGCTCAGAAGTTGCCTTTGCCTTGTACTGGGAGTCAGAAAGTGTCAAAAGATGTGTCATGTCTTAAAAGGCTAAATGAAAAGTTATAGTTCCTCAGTACATGAAGAAAGAAAAGCTTTATTGAAATGGTTTCTTTGTCGCATCCTATAAAAATATTATGAGGACAGCATGTATAAAAGAGCAAGAAAAACAGAGGTTACTGGAAATTCATGTAAAGACGAGTTTCTCTGTTTTATAGCATAACGAGAGAAAGGCATCACTCTCAATACTAGTGTTTCCAATTATATGGGGGTTTGGGGTTTTTTAATAGTTTCTAGACTTTTCTGCTAAGAACCTATGGCACTTCCTGAAAGTGTTACCAGAGTAGCTGGTTAACCCATCCATCTTTCCTAACTTTGATTAACAAACATGAATTTTCATATTCTCCAAAAATGTGGTTTTTGAAGTCAAGGGCCAAGGTTTTCTCTGATGGATTTTGACATAGCATCTGCAAGTAGTGACATACCAGGGGCTGTTCCTTCAGCAGCACTGTGCAAAGCACCCTCCCCTGCCACGAGATGAGTTGTGTGGATGCTCATCTACTCCAGGGCTGCCACTGCTAATTTCTGGACCAGTTTTCTATCAAGAGCGACCTTGAAAAATGCTGGAGAAAACAATTGGTTCTGTCACATTGTCGTCCCTGAGAATCCTTCTGCCAGTTGCAAAATACTGAAATTTCAGTAGTTCCAGCACTTCATCTTTTTGTCCCATTCACTGAGTTGGCTCCTGCTGAGTGCCAGGTTGAGATGAAAGTGGTTGACAGGCTTGACCTGTACATAAGTTCTGTAAATCTGGGAGAATTTCTTACTCCACCCCTTGTTCCACTGGAAACATGGGTAGGACTGAGGGAGCTGAATGAAACTACCTTCGGTGCTTTTTTTGGGAGCAAGCATAGCAATATTTCCCCCTGAGGCACAGGTTACATATGTGAGCCAGAACAACACACAAATCTACCCTTCATTGTTTTGAAACTTTGAATGTGTGCTGAAAAAGGTAAGCGGGAACCATTTAATTCTAAATATCCCAGTTGAGTTTAGACCTTCCTTCAAGATAGTTTTGGCTGCCACTGTTGGGGCCTAATTTGCTGAAGAACCCTGCTATTCACCCTGAAAATTAGGGTGAGATGAAAACTAATCAAAGCAAGGGAGTACTCAGGTGGTTTCCTGGGCCTGTTTAGGGCTGTGCTAGTGCTGGTGAGGAGAATGTCCATTGTCTTTGTGCCTCATGTAGCAGACTCTCCCCTGCCAGCAGCCTCCACAGCCGTGTTGCACGGTCAGAGCTGGCTGGATGAGAAGACTTACAGTGTTTCTTAGAAAGAGCCCAAGATTGTTACTAGAAGGACATGCAGAATTTGTAAGTTGCAGCAGCCTATGTTAATACTGAATGCAAACACAATAAGGATTTTGGGGAGCTGGGACATGGGTGTCCTCAAGAATCCCAGCTCAGATACAGAATGGACCCTTTTTCTAACCTATGACCATGTTGAAAATGTCTTAGTTCAGTTAAAGAAGGAGGAATTCTGCCTTCAATTAGATAAATTCTGCCTTAAAATTCTTCATGGTTTTTAGCATTGCTTACTCACTGATACCAGTGCAAATTGGATGTTAGGTCACTTCTGAAATGGGGATGATTTGTATCAGCCATGCACTGGAGAAATGACTTAGCAGCCCACTGGAGAGCCTGTCCCGTTGACTTCACCAGGAGTTAAATGACTGTAACTGGAACTATTTCTGACTTCAGAGACCTTTGTGAACACCATGCATTTACCCATCGACTGCTACACTTTATTAGTTTTTTAGCAAGACTAGAAAATGGGATAGTCATCTATTAAGATATATCAAAAATACTGTGTTTCTCCTCTTTGTCTAAGCACTGCAAGCTCTCCTTGTCTTCTTCCCAGCCAAGGAAATTCTGCTACAGTGCATAACTGAAACCAGGTATTTCTGCAATTTTTACGCTACTGATACGTACTCTGGAGCAATTGCTACATGTCCTTCTCCCAGCTGAAAACCAAGTAAAAGCAACCCTAACCATAATACTGATAAATAATTAGTTATGACTTCTGTTAACAAAGCTTTTTTACACACAAAGTGGAGAAGCAGCAGACTGTGAGTGTTGTTAGCAATGTGCTGTCTTCTCACTATTATTAGAGTGGCATTTCATCACCTCATTTTATTTGTTCCATCTGTTTCATGCCAGCTTTGCTATAATGCTACCTCAAGAATACTGTGATTGTTTGTTTTATTGATATCAGAAATAAATATAAAATGTTTTTGGAAGTACCATAAGGATGTAGAGTTGTATGGGATTACAGTAAAAGCAAGCAAGCTGTGAACAGAGACACAAACTGCTGCAAGATACAGGATCCCTGGAAGAAATGAGTTAGAGGTTATTAAGGGAGAAAAGAGAAGAAAGATGTTCTTGTGACTAAGGCACTGGACTGATACTAAAGAGGTCTGGTCTTTGTTCCTGGATACATTATTGGATTCCTCTGCGACCTGTGACAAGTCACTTAATCTCTCATTGCCTTAGTTCTTCACCACTAAAATGGAAGTAAATAAAATTTCTTTACCTCACCAATATATTTCAGAGAAAAATCCATTCAAAAGTTATGAAATGCTCAGCTGTTAAAGTGATGAGCACAGGGGAAAATGAGTAAATCAATGAATTCTAACTCTGCTTGTGATAAGTGTAGCGAGACATTTCTCTGGCTAGTGAACGTGGTAAGAAGACAAACATCAGCTTTCTCCTAGTCAGAGAAATATCAATGACCAGTTTTGTGCGAAGTTATAACAAAGTCTGAGATATTTTTAATTATATGTCAGTAAAGAGAAAAAACCCCAACATATAAACCCCATCTTTTTCTTATTACATCAAGGTAGAAAAGACCCAAGAGAGGGAGTGATAGATGTGCTAACTGTATCAAATGAAAACTTGAATAGAGGAAATGTACAACTTTTCTATCACTGGAAAACTTTAAAAGATTAAAACATAGATTAGTTTGACTTTTTACTGCCAGGTACCTTGCACAGTCAATTGCATCCACTAATATTGTGGATAACATGCCTCACGTATAACTGGTTGTATTTTATATTCCCCTTGCACCATAAACAAAAGACTCTAGGCATGGAGAATCCATTTCCCACAGATTTCCAGCATAGCACAACCTGTGGATGTTGCTTTACTCTTCAGTACCATGTTTGTCACCAAAGCTAGAGAGATATGAGGTAAATTCTATTTGTGAATCACACCCAGAAAGCTTCCTAATCTGAGGTAACTACTACCTGATGCTGAATGTGTTTGCAACTGATAAGGAAATCTTTTAAATTTCCTATTATCTTTGATTAGATATGGGTTTCAGTTTTGGTTTAGTGTTAGGCACCTACTGTGAGGAACAAAGGAGGTGTCACAGATAACAGAGAAATAATTGTTTTTAAAAGTGAGATCCCTAAAAGAATAAAAAGCAGGCTGTTGAATTTCTTTTCATTTTATTGATTATCCTTTCACTATGATTATCCATCTATGGAAACATATGCTTTCAAAGGAGATAATATTATCTGTGGGATGACTAACATGCATCTAAATTTTCCATTGTTTCATACCAGTGACATGTCTTTAAACCAGACCCTTCTCCTGGAACGGGTTCAATGCCAATGACACTGACGGGTTTCCCTTTACAATGAGGACAAGCGGTTTTCTTTGAATCACTCTGTTCTTCCTTCATGGCTCACGTGTTTGAAAATTATTTGCAGGCAGATGCTAGCAATTTCCTGAAGAAACTTCATGGTTCATTATCTCCCTTTATGATAGCAGCAAAATAAATCGCTGTAGAGTCAGTTAATGTGATAGAAAATGTTCACATTTCCAATAATAATAATAATAAAATCTCAATCCTGCTTTCTAAACTCTTCCAAAATACTTTCCAAATCACTTCCCTTTCTGCTTTTGCACAGAGATACTAAATATTACTTTGTGCTAGGTAGAACAAAGGTTATCTCTGCGATGCAAATACTGCTGGTTTATGATGCTGCTTAAAGAGATTCTTCAGGAAAAATAATGTGCATAATTTAGTGTGACTGCTGGATGAGCAGAGGAGAAACAAGGGATGGGGCTTGTTGCTTCTGCTATGTGCTGCTTGCTAAGTCCCGAACATGCTTTGGAATTACAACATGCAATGGAATATCAGTCAAATACATGCTCACATTTTCCCTAGAGAGGGATGGATGTAATATAATAAGCATATAACTACTGTGTATATTCTGGTGATCATAAAATATGTACCAGCCATACAGTAAGCAAGAAAGAACAGACAATCAGGTTTTTCCAAGTTCCAGTGTCTTTGCCGTGCTTGATATTAGCACTATGTGGAAGTAGCTATGCTGGTTTCCATTTTCCTGAATGTCCTGGTGGCAGAGTCTCCAAAGAGGCTTTAACTGAGCTGACTCTCATGTTGAGAGGGAAATAATATCAGGGGTGCTTTGGGGTTTGCTCCTGCCAGTCTGGAGGTGGATTTTCTGTGGGGCTAAGCTTGGATTCTGGACCATGTTGGCACAACCTTTGTGTATTATCATAGCTCATGACTCTCAAAAGGGCAAAATGCAAGAAGGTGGACAAAAATATTCACTGCAAGTGAAGGGGAGGAGCATTAACTAAAGTGGATTCTCTTGATCAGCACAGAAGATGTTGCTCAAACAAGAAAATGAAGGTGGTATAGCCAAATGTGTCATGACCCAATACAGGAAAATTATTTTGAAAAATCAGTGATAAAGGGCTTGCATGGGAGTCAAACAGATGATAACCCTCTATTTTGAATGATCAAGAAACAGGTTCTCTAAGTAGTCGTGGCTGCACCCAGGATGGGCAGGTAGTTATGATCTCTGTAATCCATGTGTGTATCAATAAAGCACACAGGTAGCAAATCATAATCTCATAGTGAGCAAATCATTCTAAAGAGGAGATTTGCATTCTGAAATTATGCCCTAATCCAGAAGATAAGTCTTCTATAGCCTGTATTTACCACATGTAGCACATGTTTAACTCTGGTTGATGTGATTTCACTTACAGTTGAGGTTAATACCACAGCTCAAACTCTAGGGGTACACAGAGATGAGCGGTGTTTCAAAGGATGTATCACTGGACTGGCTGACCATTTCAGATGAAAGAAAGAAATTGGATTTCTGGGGTTTGGATGAAGACAGGGCTTGTGTCCTGTTTCTTATTTTTTTCCATTAAGCCTGATCAGTACATAAAGGAGTAGAATCAAAATGCAGAGCTGTAAGTTCATCGCTGAGATGAAAGAAGACACTCAGCATGAACTCACAAAGGCACAAGAAAGAAAGACAGGGAAGTAAAAGAAGAAGCAAAAGGCAAAACTTCAGTAGAAAAATCCAAAGCATCAGAATGGCTGATTTCAGCTTTAGAGAGTTGCCCTGAGCATACATTAAACTGGGTTCAGCTGCTCTATGTACCATCAAATATTTCATATTAATAATTAACCAGTCACTGGCTGTCAGACCAAGATTCAAATGGATGGAAGGGGAGTTTGGGTCACATTCCCTAGGACTGAGAGTCTTAATGAAAGGATGGCTTTACTACACTGTTGAGGAATGATGAAATATTAGGCAGAAGGATTAAGGGATATACATCTTGAAGGATCCTTCCATGCTTGCTCCCCCATAGGAGCATATTTCATTTTCTCTTTTTATTCTCCTTGCTGATACACTGCCAATGTGTACACATAAAGGGCTTGATCTTGCCTGCCAAATGTGATGTACCCCAATGTACATGTCTGGAAAATTAGCTTGCGTATATGCAAACTCAACAGCAAAGGTGCTGTGTATTGGGGACATGACTGCATGCAATGACTGTTATAAATAAGAGTGCTTGGTGTGTCTTTGCTGGACAACATTCTCATTTAGCAAGGTGATTTTTAAACCTGTGCATAATTCCCATGTGTGAGAAATCAGAATTCACTGAAATCTCTTGTGATGCTTTGTTCTGGCTTGAGATTTTCTCCCCAGCACTCCTGTTCACCTTCAAACCTACTTGAACATGAACATAAATGATAGACTACAAGGC
Source organism: Pipra filicauda (assembly GCF_003945595.2). Lineage (NCBI taxonomy): Eukaryota > Metazoa > Chordata > Aves > Passeriformes > Pipridae > Pipra > Pipra filicauda. Next base: position 1,678,336 of record NW_024104765.1, read on the forward strand.
ACTGGGTTTATTGCCTTTCCATCGATCACTGATGGGTGGTTACAACTCATGCCATCACATGAACAGCTCAAAATGGCACAGTGAAACCCCGAGCTTTCCTTGTTACTCTTATGAAGGGGAGAATGAGTCCAAAGGGACACCAAAAGCCTTTTGCAGCCTTGGTTGCAGGACCAAAAGTGGTCACTGCTAAAAAGAATAGCCCCACAGGAAGCAACAAGCAGGACTTAAGAAAAAAAAATGAGGAAACAACAGTTTCTTCAAGATCAACTGAAAATGTTTATGAAGTCGGGCTGTCATTTGCATCTCCGGCTTGGGGTGAAAAATGAACATAAAAGCTGTGCAGAATTACCTTTTTTCTAGTCTTTCAGAAGGACAAACAAACACAATGACAAACTCTGAAAGCCCAGAAGAAAAAGTGGCACATTTCAAAAAGCTAATTACAATTTTTTCCCCTAGAGATTAATCCACTGACTGTAATTAAGCTCCCCCTATTTTTGAGATCTTGGCAAGATCTAAGAAAAGTGTGATCAAATGAGAGAGTGCCCTTGCTAGCCAAGCAGATTTTTTTACTAAGCTCTATCAGCCCTAATTAATAGACCTTTGTGTAAGACCAACGAGAAATCAGATTTCCAATAGAACTGAATCAAATGGCCTTGGCTACTTCTGCACACACGGTTTGTTAGGAGCCTGGTTACAGCCAGGATTTACACATTCAGAGGATGAAAAGGAGGCATAGAGGGGAGGCAGGATGAACAAGCTCCCCCCGCCCCAACTCCTTCTTCTCCTTCACTGCTGCTTTGTTCTGTTTGTAATCTTACCAGATGGCTAAGGCAGCCTAGAGAAGAGATTGCCTGAAACAGGCAGGTGATGAGGCCAGCAGCAGGGACTCTGTCAGTGATTGAAGAAACTGATACAGCTCTCTAACCCTTGCTGCTAACAAAAAGCTTTGTTATTCTTTAGCTCACAGCTACGTTGGGTTTTGTGCCTTTCTGATGGACAAGAAGGATGTTAGAAGCCAGATCCTCAGCTGGCATGAGTGAGGATAGCATCACTAACATCCCTAGAGCATGGCTGATCTGTGCTAGCTGCAGCTTTAGCCCTTAATTGCTGCACAGCCCAGCTCTACTCTTCTCCTTATGGCTTCTCCTATAAGTATGCAGGCATGCTACTTTCAGAGCAGGGAGGATCTAGCCCTTTCCGACAGCTGTACCTGGCAGACAACATGTTTTTCTTTCCACCCACACCAGGATAATGCTGTGGGCAAACAGCGGTGCAACAGAAACTGAACTGGGTCACAGAGAGCATTCAGAGATCCCCAGAAATCTCTAGAGACAATATTGACTATGCCAACACCACCCTCAAGAGCAGACTTGACTCTTTTCCATATTGCGAGTCTGTAAGCGCAGTGTCTGCCTGGATTCAAGGTTTGCTTTCTGCAGCAGCTGCAAAGACTGTGCTTGCCTGAGCTTGCTCCATGGGATGCTCCCAGGTGCATCCAAAGAGTCCAAGAGCAAACTGTTTGTGAGGCAGCTGTATGGACTGAAAGTGGGTGGGATGTGGGGCAAAATATGTTAACAGCCACTCTGGGGCTGGTTTTCAAAGCCACCACCAGCTCTCTTCATTTCAGGGATCCTTTGTAATACAGATCAAAAGCATAGCACTACCAGGAAAGGTTGAAGCAGCTCATTCTCTATTTCCATTGCAGCCCCCAGAAGTGTGAAGAATCAGCTATTTAGAAAAAAACCCCCAAACCAACACCCAACCTGTCAGGTATTTGATTCCATGCAATGTGTTTTCTGACCCTACTCTCATAAAAGTTAATAGTGAAAATCCTGTTGACTCGAATGGGAGCAGAATTGGGTCCTGCACTGCACTGTAAGAGCAGAGTAAGGCCCACAGCACTTTTCAGTTATTGTACAGTCAAAGACCCAGCTTTGTCAGTTCTTTGGTTTGCGGATCGTAAGGCCGTACAAGTTCTAGTATTTACCCACAATGCACGAAACAACAATAGAAAGTTTGTAGTTAAAAAAACAAACTGAAAGCTGCAGAACAAAAGGCTGAAATACCATAAAAATAAGGTAAGGCATATTTTTCATAGCTAAGCTTACATACAGTATAAATGCACTTTGCCTGGGTTTTTTTCTTTCTGCAGAATTCAGCATTGAATTTTAAAAATGAAGGAGAAACTACTGTTCTTTTCTTAATCCTCATTATAATTATCTATAAATCCTTTTTGAAACTGTTTTTTTTAGTAGGACCTTAGTAGTATCAGTTTCTCCCTCCATATTGTTGCCAAACAGTGTTAAGACTTCTTGTATATCTTTCAGAAGTGGAAGTGCTTCTACTTGAAATGTAGAAGTGTTTATTTGAACCAACAACTCTTGAAAAAAGGTAAAATTTGAACACAGACATCTCACATAGTAAGTTTTTCTGTGGTAGTTTGAGAACTTTCTTTTACAAATGTAGTGATCAGGATGGGAAGAACATTACCAGTTCTTTTTACCCCTACCTACCACATCATATTTGTTTCTTACCTGTGGTCATCTTGAAATAGGAGCTACAACATCTTCTACAGAGAGAAGTTAAAGGTGTTAAGAAAAAGCTGACCGTCTTACAAAAGGCCAGAAATACAAATGCTCTTCTGAAAATTCTCCTCGATCTGGCCAGTATCACAGCAAATCTTTCAAGCTTTGGCAGTGGAGTTAAGTTGCTCGGGGGACATGAGAAACAAAGAAAGAGGCTAGCAATTTGTCATGGCCAGGAGCAGGAGAACCAGAACATTATCATCACATCTGAAGGTATTGAATCACCACCAGGTGCTGAATCAGACACCTGAATGAAGAACCTGCAAGAACCAACTGGAAGAGGGTATATGCAGGTGGTGGAATGGGAAATTGATAAATGCTTTTCCTTTCTATCCAGACAAACCTCAGAAAAGCTCAAAACGGCCTCCCAGCTTGTCCCAGTCAAGACAGATGATGCAGAGGATCATCAACCCAGAGAGGCTGGCAGTGCATACGGCTCTTGGAGGCACAGGTGGATCCCACAGCAGTTTTCTGCTTTCTAGAATTGAGGGGCAACATCACGATAATAAAGGACACTCATGTGGGCATCCCAGATTTATGTATGTGGTGGAGATCTGCACTAGTGACATTAGCTTCATGTAAGGCACAGTGACAGAATGGTACCTTTTAGACCATTACAGATCCTAACCAGGCTGTCTGAAAGGTTGTAAGCTACACTTTCAAGTGGTGAATTAAAGAGGTGTTGGTATTGGCAAGCATTTATTAAAGTGCATCTAATCTTACGTGCTCTTAATCTTTCTATTTAATGTGCAGTGAAACTGCATTATCACATGCACCTTCCTCTTGGGACACACCAACTAGACTCCCTTGGCCTGTAGCAACATTTCCTGAGTTTCCAGAAATGATGAATTATTTCTTAATGCAGAAGTGCTGTGGTTTCACTGCAGTCACAAAAGCAGATTAAATTAGTATTGACCTTGGTGCTGCAGTAGCCATGCGGGTATCAGGAGAACATATGACAACTCTGCATACTGTTTCTTATTCTGCTTGAAGAAGATGAGATCATCTCTGACCTAAAAATTGGCAGCTGTGCCTGCACCAGTGAAATCAGCCTGGTTTCATTGACCTTGTAAAGAGAGTGCCAACATCTATCATGTATATTTGGAACTTCAAAAGGAAGAGTTTTCCAAGACTCAAACCTCTTACTGACATAACCACTGTAATGGGGGAACCATTACCTCAAACTGAGGATTGTTTCATGCTATCCTACTGGCATCCCTCAGCCTTGCTTCTGCAGTGACATGGGGAAGTTGTGCTGCTGGAAAGATTTCCAGGCTGAAAGGTACGTGGACAGTAAATAATGCACAGTGATGTGGAGAGCTCAAGGAATCATTCACATAGCTTGGGATTAAAGGGCTGGAAGCAATAAGAAGGTGTTTTTGTCATATTAGGAAACAAATTTTTAGGTGAGGTAAGGGTGCACTGCTGCTTGCAAATGGTGGATGTGAAAGTTTGATCTCAAAAAGGTAGACATTTTCAAAGAGGTTTTTGTGTTGTAAGTGGGGTGGAGCAGAAGAATATATCCAGCTCAGAAGAAGTTATAGCCAGGAGTAGAAACCTCTGAAGTACAGAAAAAGGGGCATGAAGCAGCATCTGCTAAAGATCAAAATTTTAAATCAGCCTATTTAGATTACTTATAGCCAAGAGGATGAAAGGAGTGAGTCAAAGTGCTCAGGGCTTGAACAAACCGGGATACTTGGGCAGTGAGCGAGCAGTGTAATTCAGGGAAGTATAAGACCCTGGTCAAAACAATAGAAGACTGATTCAGGACTCTACAAACTATAAACTAAGATCTAGTTACATCTAAAATGATAGCAAATGTAAGTCAGTATGTTTTCAGGTATGGTATGTCTCATCACACAAACTTGTTGCCCTTTTTTGACAGGATTACCGGCCTGCAGACCTGCATCGATATATACATTTACGCTTCTCAAACCCATTTGACTTAATACCACATTATCTTTTGATTGAAAAACTTGCATAGAACGAAGAGCCCTTTCTTATAAAGTGGTATTGAACAGAAGGACACAGGGGTCATTGTGAATAATTACCAAATCACAAGCACTTAACACAATGTCATGGGAAAAATTTGCCAATGCAACCCATAGATGTATAATGAAGGAATATGAAATAAAAGAGGGAAAATCATTTCAAATTAATGGTCGTTATTACTATACTTTGTCCACTTCTCATTTTCATGCTTCAAGAAAGACATTAAATACTGCAGAGAATTCAAAGGACAGCTACAGAGATGACCCAAAGGCTAGAAGACAAGCTCCAAAGATAAGGCTTATGCAGGATGAGAGGTGACTTGATCTGTGTTTATAGATATTCACACAGAGAAATGAGATCTAGGGTGATGTTTTAATGTTGTATATAAAAACATAATAAGGTTCAGTATCTGTAAGCTGAAGTTAAATGAATTCAACCTCGGAATAAAATCAGCTTCCTAGCAGTGGTGATAAATAGATATTGAAATAGCTTACCACAATGGTGATGGGCTTGACACTGCTTCATGTCATTAGGATGATATCAGCAGCATTTCAGAATGATGCATCTTTATGCCACTACTGTCAGAAGGTCTATGGTGATACAACCATTTCTGTATTTGGGAAGGAGCAGGCTGAGCCCCACACCTGAGATCAACTGTAGCTGTGATTGAGGCAGGTTGAGGAGGGATGTAGTTCTTGGGTGGGTGTGCTGGTTTAACGGTAAACAAGCAGGGGAAATGAACTCAACTCAAAAGAGAGATTATAAGTCAGAATAACAATTTAATAAAATAATACAATAAGTACAATTATACAGACAAACAATTGGTTTTAACCCACAAAACCCAAATATATAACCCAGCACCTTGGGGCATGAACAGAGTGGTGTTCTTTGGGCCCCGTGAGTCCAAAGGAAAAAAAAATGAGGGGAAAACCTGTTGGTGAGAGTGCTGTTGCAGTCTGGTCAAGAGTGGTGATTGCAGTCTGGTCAAAAGTGGTGACTGCAGTCCAGTGGAGGGTGGTGGTCTCAGTCTGGTTGAGAGCGGTGAACTGCAGTCTTCCTCTGGATCCCACAAGTGGTAAAAAGGTTCCAAATCTCCAAGTTTATATATTCTCCAGTTCAGGCAGAAATGCTCAGTCCTTCCCTCAGAGCGCGGAATCCCATAAAAGGGTATGAGGATGCTCAGTTCTTCCTCCGGGGAATTCCATAAAAGAGTATAAGGACAGGAACATCTTCCTATCTTGCAGGCCTCTACTGCTAACAATTTCTGGGAAATGGCATGGAAGGCTATAGAATACACAGTTTTGTGTTACACTCATACCATGATGAACTGGTCTCAGCTGTCCTAACTAGGACAGTGGCATGAACGGTTGAGAGCCAGGTTGGTAACTCAGGGCTGTGTGTCAGGGGCAGAAGTTTGCTGCTGGGCACATCTGAACATTACCCCCTGATTACTTCCCATCTGCAGTGGTGGTCACATACATTGCAGGAAATCAGTATTCTCTTGCATTGGGCCTGTGCCTGAGAGTCCTGAGGCTCAATTTAACTTTTCAGGCTTTGTCTTGCTCACATTCTTGAGACTACATAAGTTTTATATAGAGGAATAAATTATTCAAGTTATAAGAAGTATTAGGGAGCTAAACCAATTTAAGTTCTAAGTGACGATAAACTTCATGGGTGGAAGTTTAAATAAATAAAAACAAGGTTTGACAACTATTTGTAAAGCATGGACCTGTGTGATTCAGACCAGGGAGCACAGTGGTTTTCACAAGCTGGCCTGAGGGCCATCCATGCAAGCAAGCCAAGGCTCAGTTTTACGATACTACTAAGCTGATGCAGCCAATGCCTTGGAAATGCCCTGCTGCCTCTGGCCCTTTGTGGTCCCACAGCTTACTGCAGCATCACCATGTGTGTTTTGCTGACCTGGCCCTGCCGCGACCTGGCCAGAACAGAAAGCCATGAGAAAACTAACCCCAAAAGAGCCTCTTGCTACTTCAGCTCCTGTATGGCAGAACCCTGACCCCATAAGAATGCCAATGCTCTGGAGGAAAGAGGACAGGAGTAACTCATGGGGATGATGATGATGAGATGGAGGATTGCCCATTTTGGTGAAGGTTTGGCTTAGGTATGATGTCAAGTTATGCTCAAAAGCCACCTGGGTCCACCCATGCCACCTCCTAACCTCAGAAGAAGACCTTGCCATCACAGGGTAGATTTTTCAAGGGACATAGTTCAAGGAATCACAGAATGGGTAAGGTTGGGAAGGGACCACAGTGGGTCATCTGGTCCAACCTCCCTGTTCAAGCTGGCTCATCCTAGAGCACATTGCATAGGATTGCATCCAGACAGTTCTTGAGTATCTCCAGTAAGGGGGACTCCACAAGCTCTCTGGACAATCTGTTCCAGTGCACGGTCAACTGTACAGTAAAGAAGTTCTTCCTGATATTCAGGTAGAACTTCCTGTGCATCACTTTCTGCCCATTGCCTCTTGTCTATTGCTCAGCACCACTGAGAAGAGCCTGGGTCCATCCTCTTGACACCCTACCTTGAGATACTTACAGACATTGATGAGATCTCCTCTCAGTTGTCTCTTCTCAAGGCTGAAAAGGGCCAGCTCCCTCAGCTTGTCCTCGTAAGAGAGATGCTCCAGTCCCTTAATAATCTTTGTTGCCCTCTGCTGGACCCACTCCAGGAGCTCCATGTCTCTCTTATACCGGCAGCCCAGAGCTGGACACAGCACAGGGTCAGATCAGACCTCACCAGACTGAGTAGAGGAGCAGGATCACATCCCTCAGCCTGCTGGAAATGTTCTTCCTAATGCACCCAAGACTGAGTAGAATTGGAGTAGGCGATATCGTCCTGTCCTTTCCAATCTAACTTGGCCCACTTCTGCAGCAGTGATGGAAAAACATCAGCTGACAGATGAACAATGACAGCAGAGACAACAACACGTTATGTCAGTCTCACATCAAACATGGAAATGTTTAGACCCAGATGTTGGAAAAGATACAAAATAGGGTTTGTCCTGAGCTCCCTTGACTAGCATGTTGTAGACAGTGCTGGCTCAGCTACCTGGGTTCCTTAGCAGTGTCTCTGAACAGCTCTGCTTTCTTCTAGTAAATCTGTGTTCATATAGATCAGGTTAGGAGAGGATCTAATAGTTCTAGCAGACATACAGGGTATCTATCAGACATAGCCACAGTTGGATTTGTTGTTTGTTAGCAGTCAGTGCTTATATGTACATAAATGCACAAAGACACCTTACTCTGACATTTTTCTACTGGGATCATAAATTTATATTAGAGTACTTCTATTATAGTCTGTTTTTCTTGGCTTGAAAATATCAGAGTATAATTTAATCCTCCCCTCTCACTGCCTCTCTTTTCTGTTCCTCCTGTGAAGAGAAGAAGCTTGCAGTAAATAGTGGCCAGAAGATGCCCGGAGGAAAGCACAGTCCCCCCTAAATAGGAAATGAAACAGAAAGCTGCAATCATGAAAGAAAGTGCTAGGAAAGATTTTAATAACATTCTTCAAAAAGTGTCTTGTGAACACTCACCACAATTTAATCCTCAAGTGTTTAAGTTCTCCTGAAACATTACATCTTCTAAAGGGGAAAAGAGATACCTTTCTTCTCTAGTGCTTCTAAACCTTCGTGATTTTCAGCAGTACATTTTCTCATAAAGCTAGTACATGAGAAAGAAAAAACAGTCCACACCCCTTGCAAAAGGTTATACCAACACCATCCCATGTGGTTTACACCAACACTATCCCATGCTGCTTGCAGTTATCATTAGAGTTCCTTTCTTAAAGTCACTCAGAACAGCTCTCAGGCACTGATTGCTCTTGTCTGAAGGGCTGACTGGGACACTGGTACAAGGCAAATGTTGCAGGTTTGGTTGTTTTACAATTTGCTGGTAAAGCTGCATACAGCTGCACAATGCCTCCAGATATGACCAGACTTGCTGACTAAAGGCCCCTGTCTGAAAAATTACCTTCTAACCCTAAGCTTGCCGCTCTCCAAAGGACAGCACATGCTGGATTTGAAGTGAGGGAGGCCAGTGGGCCACAGTTCCTTTCCTAGCCCTGAGGCTGCTGGGGATCTGCAGCAGAAATTGCCTTGAAAGCTGGACTCTGGACTCCTCTGCACCCCACTGGACTCCCAGCCCTACAATGCTGACCACTATAGGGAAGTAAAACCCCGAACAAAAGGCACATGTAAAACTATCCTAGTGAAGAAAGATTTTCTGCAGTGCAGGAAGCAAGCATGTACTGGTCAAGGAATTAGATTACTCAAGGTGGTGACTCACCCAGTAACTATTCAGTGTTTGTGGTTGAAAGGGAAACCTTTGCCAGAGAATGACTAAAATCCATTGGCACAGGCTCTAAAGGAATCATGACTGGGCCTAAATGACTGTGTACGCAAGTGAGTTATTTTTCCGCCCCTTTCCACTGAAGCAAGGCAGAGGAAAAAAAACCCACACCATCCCTGTTTACGTAGGTTATTACAATGCTGAAGTTGCCTCGGGGGGCCTTTCCAGCAGCCGCTGTCGCTGGGGCCAGGTTCAGGCTTACATTTCCCTGTTCAGGCTGGGCTGTGATTTTTGTGTTCATTTTAAAGGCTTCAGTTGGCAGTGTACAGCTAGCTCCAGGGCATTAATTCTTGCTTCGCTGAATGGTATATAGGAGGAGAAAGAACAAATTCCAGGATTTCGCAGTTTTGCCGCAGAAATGAAAAACAGAATGACTGGCTTTTGCAGGTTGCACCGAGATAATCTGGGACTAATCTCAGCTCTATCACTGCAAGCTGCTGAGTGTGGCTGTGGCTTGTTGCTCAGCATCTGACAGGATCAAACCAAAGTAATTTCAAATAACTCGGAGAAAGTACCACTAATGTATGCAAAAATCAAGAAGGACATGGAGTGATTGAGAGATAAATGAGATGCCTTTTTTCTTCCCACTGCTCTCCAAAGGTGTTTTCATATTACCCTTTCCTTTGTTGAATTCTGAAATCCCCAGTGCCCTGATTTTTTTCTTCCTTACAGCCTAGCAAACCTTATTTACTGTCTTTGTCAAAGGTCAGTGAAGTATTTCAGTGGCATGGGCTGTCAGCAAATACGCTTAGAAGAACTTGAGTGTGTTTGGTTGCTTTTGTCAGTTTTTGTGGCTGTAAGGGAACTATGCAGTAAGGCAATAGCCTGGCATGGCATGCACATGTGTATTTCCCTCCAGTAAAGGTTAAAACACAGCGCTGGCATCATTCAGAAAAGCCTTCCCACACCTGCTTTTCATTTCCTTTTGCTATTTCTGGTAATGAAAATTGGAAGTGTTGCCATAGATTTGGAGTCTAGAAGGCCTTCTACACTTTTTTTTTTTAAAGACGAGCTGGGATTAAATCAATATTTAAGACTCAAAAAGATGAAACCAGAGAATTTCTGGAAGGAGAAGAAAAGGAAAAAAGCCTGCTTTCATTTATTATTTTTTTAATACAGCTGGGAAGCTCAAGTTGCCTTTCATTCCTTTCAAACCTCCACTGCTTTTGCACCAGAAAATCCACTATGTGCTGGAGCTGCCCCTTTCTAGAGTTTAACATGGAAACAACAGAACTGCAGTCTGTTTTGCGACAAACCATTGAGCTTCCTGTAGCAACAAATTCCTTTCCAGCACTTTCTTCCCCTGCTCACCAATCAGCCTTTTGTTCTTTGTCTTTCAAAGCTTGGCTGTGCTGCCTGAAGGAAAGGGGTTAGCCCAGCCAAATGCGCTTTTTTGCTGCTTCCACTCCCATCCCCCGACTGCTACTGAGACACCCCCTTAGACTCTGGCAGCAACTAGGGGGCACAAGTCCTCAAGGAGATCCTTGATCATGTCTCCCCCTCCACTACTGTCACTTGCTTCGGCAAGGATCTTTGGGTGTGTTCTGTTTTTCTGGGTGGGATTTCTCAACCCCCTGAGGAAGAGCAGTACCAATTCCCACCAGCCCTGGCAAAAAAACCTGCTGCCTTAATGTCTCTGTAAACAGTGCAGACAAAACCCTCAGGGCAACACTGCACACAAGTTCGTAGCTCACCTGACCGTTTAGAGTATTGCCCCAGCACATACAAAGCCCAAGCTTCATCTTGTGCTGCTTCGTTTGGAGAAACCACTTTGAAAGCTCTCCTCCCATGGGATCCCACCTCTCACAACAGGGTATGGAACATAACAACTGGAATGTCCTTAATAGAGGAGGTTAAGACTCAACCAAAATGGTCATAGTTCAGCAGCAAGGGCAGCCTGTGTACATGGCAAGTGTCCCGCACCCATAACCTGCTGACATCAAATGTTTGGGGCAGTGAACACAGCTGATTTCTCAGCCAGTGTTGTGTCTGTGGGCTAATGGGTGCACAAAGCTGGGAGAGGGCAGGAAAGCTCTTTGCCTCCTGTAGAAATGCCTTGGCAAGTTTTGGCAGACAGCTCCAGGCGAAACTTCCCAATGGAGCAAAGGACATAGCTGTCTTTGAAGGGCTTTGCCTAGTTTGCTCTTAGCACTAATGGCCACCCACTTTCACAGGGCTGATTCCTCAATCCCTGCTCACATTGCCAGTGTTTCTAGAGACCCCTGTTCAGCTTTTCATCCTCTATATGTAGCCTGTAGGGAATGTGGGTTTCTGCCCTGGGGCTTCATTTCCTATAAATCTGAACTGCTAAATCAGGCAGCACTGAGTCTGGAGAATATTTAGCCTTAGGTGTGCCAGCACCCTCAGGCACGTTTGCAGATGTCATCCTTTGACTCCAACCTCCTCTTTTCCTGACAATGCTTTTACTCCTCCAGAATTTTTGGTCAAATGATAGACATGTGGTGTCTGCGTCCATAAGTGGCATTTTGAACATATGTGAATGTGTAGATTTGAGTGTTTTGTTTCCATCCTGGATGAGATGATCTCCAGAGATTCTACCTACCTCGGCACCTCTGTGTTATTCGGGTGTGGGATTTTATATACAAAGCGACATTTCTGCTCTTCCTGCTCTCTCCACTTTTAAATCCCTTTTGGTGCCTCTCCATGCTTTTGCACTCCATTAAGGTTATTAGCACACACTTAGGAAGAGCGTAGTTTGGCTTACCCACTCTGAGAGCATCTCATCTAAATGGGAGTTTCATAGGCAGGTCTCAAACCCCGCAGGTCAGTTTAGTGTTTTCCAGACACTGCACGTTCTCTTTTAGCATTCATAAAGCAGACTGACTCCGTCACTTTATCTCACAGCCCAGGAAGGTATTCTCTCTGCTACCTAATATCCTTATTTTAACATGTAGGACAGAATCCCGATTGCTATATACAAAGATCAAAACTAAAGATGACAGGCTTTGAAAAAATAAGCAGGCTCTGGGCCCCAGTTAAGTGCAGCACTGTGCTTAGCTCCAGGGAAAGCAGGAAGGATGCAGAAAAGTGATCTCCACTGAGGCATTCCTTTACAACATGTTTTGTATCTCATCTTTTTTCTCCATCAGGGTTTTCTCCGTCTTTTTTAAACCACAGTGGATTGTGTGTGCTCCTTTGAAAGAAAGATGCAATTGTTAATCAGTATTTGGGATGCTTAAAGAAATCTAACAGCAGAAACTTTTGACTTTGGCAGTATAAAATTGTCCCCATTTACTCATGGTCTCATTTTTTTTGGTAATATATGCTGAAAGTGCTCTAACATCCCCCATCACTGTAAGGATTCAGGCTTTAACCAGCAACCCTATCCTTTCTGCCGTTGGCACTATTTGCTGAATAACCATCTGCTGTCATCAAAGTCCTGGTGAAGAATTGTGTGCTCTGCAGTGCTGAGTGGGTGGCATTTGGCACTACCAACCATGGAAATACCCAAAGCAGTGCCCATACAAAACTGGAGCCCCAGGCAGCATATCTATCACAGACTGGGCGGAAAGCTGAGGGAAACACCGGGAACTCCAGGTGCTGTGAAGGGCTCTGGTGATGGATATTGCCGCTGTCCGCCTTGTCTGTGTTCTCACAGATGAAATGTTTTCCTCACGGAGTGCACCATGTGATTAGTCTTGCCTTGAGTATTACTGGGATATGACATCATCTTCTGTGTTTGGCCTTTCAAATAAATGACATTAGCAGGAAATAATTGCTGTGAATATAAATGATATGCTGTCTAAACTAATTTTTTAGGAGGGAAAAAAAATGAGCAAATGGCACTTGGTCAAGAACACTCATTTGTGCCAGTGAAGATGCAGAAGTGCCGTATTTGACCTCCTGCAGCAGAGTGTTGCTGCTCCTTTGCTTCAGGTGCTCGTTGATTTTCATTTGCTGTGGTGCTCTTAACTCATTCTTTTCTACAAGAAAATAACTGCCATTGACCTAGTGATGCTAGTCTAGGGAGAATAATAATAACAACATCACATCCAGCATACCATAATAATAGATTACAAAGATTTTCCATCAAAAAAGACCCTAAAAAGGAACATTTGCTTGCTTTTTTTTTCTGATATGTACCACACACTCAGATTTGAAGAGTGGATCTGAGGATGAGACATGTGGATGTTGCACCTGGGCACCTGCGTTGGCTCATAGATAAGGAAGAGGGGATGCTGGTCTGTGTCTCTCTGGGAGAGTGCAGAGGACAGCAATACCTCCCGACTCTGGGCAGGAACAGAATTTTTTTTTTCAATCCCAAATGCATGGCAAGAACATGGCCCACCTGGGTAGGGCTCGATTTCGTTGATCCTCTCTGATGCCAGTGATCTCTCCTGCAACAGAATTAAGCAGGGTTCAGGATAGCCTGTTTAAATACCCATAATTCAAGACCAAAGGCCCTCAGCCACTTTCTGCCTGAGGCTGACTCAGGATGCAGCTGGGTTTGGATTGAACTGTGGCAGGAACGTAATTATGTGAAGAAAAACAATGTAACAAACTGGAACAAGAAGGGCAGGCTTCCCTCATGCTTGAAATTACCATGAGAACTCTAGGAAAAAGAGTATCACCTTGTCCTTGGAAATCTGACTCAGGCGTAGCATTTAGCTCCGCTACTGAAAGCATATCTGATGCCCCCTTTTTCACTTTCTGGTAGCTCTTAACAAGATCTCTGTTGCACTTGGATCTCTATGTAATTGATTGAGATCTTATCCCAAAACCAAGAAAACAGAAAGAAAGAAAGCAACAGTGCAACCCCAATAGGTGGAGAACATAAAAAAATCTTCATGAAGCTGTTAGCTGGAGACAGAGACCCAGAACACATCATGGGATGAGCAAATGCATGATGAAAACTTAACACTCTCCCTGGAGCTAAAGAAACAGGCTCAGAAATTTTAAACAATCCTCCAGTATCCCCAGTGCTCCTATTTAGGATCAGTGCATTATTCTGCATTCTCGTTAAAAAAAACCCAACCAAACAAACCAAAAAACAAAACAACAAAACAACAGGCATGGCTGGGTGACTGTATGGAAGCCAAGCAGCAGAGACAGCTCCTACATTACTATACAAAGTAGTTATTGCCATTAGGGGATAAAGGGACACAGCAATTGCCCTTAATTTAGAAACAAAGAGCGAAGGGATGAGTAGCAGCTGGAGGAGTCTGCACGCAGGTGCACTAACACAGAATCTATAGCACGGGAGCAAGATGATGCGTTTTCAAGATGACATGGAAAGAACCCACTTTGAAGTTCCCAGACTGAGTAAAATCAATATCTAAATGCTTCAGTGAAATTTGTTTGATGTTGTCTACATGTAGAAACCCAATAGAGGCCACTTACTATTGAATAGTAGTAGACCGAGCAAAGTAGGTCATATTACAGCTTTGTTTGGGAGGCAGCACTGTACCTGCCAGAACAGCATCCTTTATGCATTGTATCTGGCACTGGAGAATAGGTAGGATACGCACCCAAGCCACCTGCAAGAATGAGTACACAGACAAGCGGATCTCATCTATGATTGTTTTCTGAAATAATTGTTGGTCAAATTGCCAGGTTCTGTCAAGTGGCTGCTTGAATCCATCTCACATGCCAGGCATTTGCAAAGGCTATTTTTAGAGTGACTGTGGTGGTGCTGAAGGTCTGTCAACATTTCCATTACAGGCTCCTACAACCTGGCAGTATGATACTGACTCCAGGCTACAGCCTGACGTGAAGGGTGGGATCTTGTTTTAAAACAAACAATATTTCTCCTTACCTTTGGGTTTGTTTCCCCAAAGACACTAAAATTTATTGGTGTCTATTAGACTTTTTTGTTCTCTTCCTTTTTTAAAAAAAAGTGTAAATATTCCCGATTTTTTTAAACTGGGTATTTTCACAGCCAAAGATCAAGCCACATTTTCCTGTAGGCAAAACAGAGGCAAATAGAGAATTGGAAATGGCAAGTGGCTGCCCCTGTGCATTATTAACACAGTCACTGGCTGATGACTGTATGTGACACAGGGATGTTTTGTTCCTGCGGAATGTGTGTGACACTGTCCTCTAGCCATGTGAAGGACTGTCAGGTGTTTCTCACAAATCATAGAGAGCTGCTCCACTGTTCTGCTTGATACCCTCCGACACCATCACATGTTGCAGGGCACAGTTGTTCAAGGTGTCTGCCCACATCTGTCCCTGGGCATGGCCCCTGCCCACATGGACACATCTATTTCTGTGTTCAGTGAAAAGGCTCACCATTGCTTCTTCCGTTCTTCAAGACCTCTTGGATCTCACATCAGGGAGAGCCTGGGAAGAAAACAACCTAATTCTCCCAGCCACCTTACCCTGGGGTGTAAAACTCCTGCCCTGGCAGCTGCCAGCTCACAGGATTGGCTAGGAATTTTACTTTAATATATAGATACAGGGTTCTTTAATACCTCAAGATAGTGTCAAGAGTATAAGCCACGGGCTTGTTCCAAAGGAACTTTATTAATTCAAGGGAGCAAACAAGGGGACTTGGCCAATGTTCAAAAGGACACCATACAAGCTAGACAAAAATGTTCCACCACAATACTGACTCAGCATATACTATTAATCCACAACACTTAAGTCAAAATGCAGTAAACCAACAACACTTAAATCAAGGTCCAATAAACCAACAATTCTTAAGGCAAAATCCAATCAATTCCACAACACTTAAATCAAGATCCAATCCTTCCAACTCCAAACCACCCCAAGCATAAAGGTAGGAGCAACGAAAGAGAGAAGCAGACAGAGCAAGAAGAGAGAAGGAGAGAGAGGGAGAGACAGATTATACAGCTACCACCGAAGCCTCGTAGAAGACCAGCTCTCACAAGTCCAATGGCAGGACTGTGACACAAGGTAAACACATGCCCTTGCTTTTATCTGCTCTGGTCCATATGGCCAACTCCTCTAGGCAGCGTCTCTGACCCACCAGCCACTCTGGGGCTCCAGGCTAGGGTGAGGGGCAGTGTTCTCGCTGTCCCTGTCAATCTGAGCCTGGCTTAGGGGCTCCAGGAGGTGTAATGTGTTCTAGTTTTGCCGGGCTGTTTGTGACTGACAGCTGCTCTGGGGCTTCCCCGTGTGGGCTCCAGAGGTCTGCTATGAGGGATATGAAGCCACCCCTCCACATATCCCCTCTCCTCCCCAAGGTGGTTCTGACATGGGGTAACTCCACCCATGCGCAGCCTGAATTGTGGGTGACTCCAGCTGTGGTATGAGTGCTGTGCTCACAACAGGAGAGAAACATCCTATGCCCACATGTTTGGTAGCCACACAGCATGTGTGTCTGTGCATCCAGTGTGGCTGAAGCCACCTTCTTTACAAACAGGAGGTAGAATGGTGGGGCAGAGGTCCAGGATGCCCAGGGCACTGCCTGACTCCTCTGCTCTCCACCGTCTGCAGGCACTACAGGAGATGTTTTGCTGATGTGCCTTTCCTTCCTCACTACCTCGCTCTTGTCGTCTGGCCCAAGACAGATTGCAGTGCCTGGCAGCCCCAGCTCCTCACTGCTCTCATATGGAGTCAGGACTCATATTGATTTTTCTGCTTTTCTCAGACTGCACTCATCTGTCATTTTATTTTACTGGCGATACCATTAACAATAAAGTAAAGGATGAAAGGCACAGAACCCATTAGAGAGCTTACTTCATGTGCATGAGAGAGCGAGTGAAACAATTAAAAGCATATCAGCTTATAAACATGCTGATACAGTTATTAGCACAGTGAATAACACTCAGAGCATGATACCAGGGGATAAAGATGAAATCTCCCCTTTCCTTTTTCCTCCCCTTACTGGGAAGCAGAGAGGGTGATCTGATATTTCATAACCACACTGAATGTATGCAGCCATAGATTTTGTACATGAGCAAGATGAAAAGCAGACTAAATAATAAAATCAAGGGACATTACACAACAACCAGTCCACAGTTGGCTTCTACATGAATGAATTTCAGACCCACAGTGGTAAAACTAGAGTGACAGGAAGGTTAAATGTGAAAGGAAGAGGTAGCAATACGGCCCTGGAACTAGTTTCTAGTAAGCTAGGAAAAGCTTTAGCAAAGAAAAGAACAAGTTTTATTATTCCCATTCATGGAATGATTTAACCAAAATCCTTCTGAGAGCCTGATACCCTGGCGAGGATGATACCAATGAGAATAAAAGGTGTGAAAATATTAGATAATAAGCAGGCACTCACCCACCATCCCGAACACCTCAGTGTCATTTGCAAGAAAAAACATCTGCTGTGTATGTTTTGCAACTTTTGTTTTTATTATCTGTTCTTTTTTCTCAGCAACCTCAGGTGACATGCCCGGCATCTGGAGCACCAGGTAACATCACTCCAATCAGTAGGAGTGAGCACAACTTTTTGGTGGAGTCAGTGTCACACTCTGGGGTTCAGACCCACTTTGTCCAAAGGGTTGTATGTTTCTGTGGGCTAGTGTTCCCCACTGCAGATAACCTTCTAGCACTCCCAGATAGTGTCACAGATAGTGTCCCAGGAGGTCAGGCCACATTAGGACCAAGCAATTTTTGAGGCTGATGGTGCTTGAGAATTTGTACAGAACAGAAAGTTATTGAAACGTTGCACTGCTATTTGGGACGGGAGTTTTTTTTTGAATGGTCTTTTTGATGAGGTCAGTGTTGAAAAACCATGGACTTACTGTAGGGCTTACTGTATTTTTATGTTTCTCTTCCTCTTCTCTTTTTACTCTGTGACACTGTAGAAAAGAGATCCTACTGTGATAATGTACTGGATGATAATGTACGGATGTGGAGTGGGTGAGTCAGACACGACAGGGACGCAGAGTTGACTGAATTGACTGAACCACGTGGTGGGTCAACTAGTCCACAGCTGCTGATGCACCCTTGTCTTTGCACACTTTCCCTGCCCTGGGGCATGCTCTCCTTGGTCAGAACCTACAGTCCTTGGTCCTGTTGATCCCTTTTTCTATGTGCTTGTGATTAAGAGCTCATAAGAACTGGCAAGTCAGCTGAACTCAGTAAAGCATGAGTTTACAAGTTGTGAGCAGATATGGGCGTCCACAAAGCGTTTTCTGGAGCAACCACCTTCATTCTCTCTAGTAAATGGTACACATGAATACGGATCTCAGCTGTGCAGAAAGATAGTTGCTAGCAATTAAGGAGTTTGCACACACCCATACCTCAGTGAGTTTAATTGCTTCAGTGCAAATCTCTGTGGACTGATTTAGGATGTGTTTATACCCATTTACCTTGCTAAATGGTAGGAGCCTGACTGAAGTCCTACAAGGTATACCCGTGTACAAAAGTCTACCCCAGGTTCAGTGAGCAGATGTATTCACACTGATCAAAACCTGCTTAAAATCTCACCTATAAGCTAAATAGAAACAGCGGTGAGTTTACTTCAGGCTTAGTAACTCTCTATGGAGTAAAACTGTGGTGCCCCAATGCACAAGTTCAGTCATGTTTGTGCTTGACAAGGATAGGGATGGTAGAAGTTAAAGGGGAGATAGAAGAGAACAAAATATGCCCTCAAATGTATGAGTTTGGTAAAGGGGGAATCTCTGTGAGAAAAAAAACCTGAAAAAACCAAACCTACATAGTATTTTGATCTTGCTTTGAACAATAAGCATTGCAATCCTTTAGCCTCTGATTCAACAACATTTGGAGCAGAGGTAGGCAAGAGAAGATGGATCCTGCAAGCCTGAGCATGTTTTGGGAATACGCCCAGTGTCAGGACATTTCCATGGCCCCAGGGCAGACAGCAGGGGTGCAGCACACTAGGAGTGGCAGGAAGGCTCTTGCCTTCTCTGTTGAGCAGGAGGCAACTGCGCACAGAGAAGGCAAATCTCAGCCCTGGTATACATGTACCTCGGTTCCTGTCGTGGGATCAGGAAGGAAGTGCTAACTAACAGAGCAGCTCTCAACTGGGTGGTTTTTGTCATTGATCCCCTAGCATTGAGCAACAGTGACTTTGCAATGACTGACTCATTTCAGATATCCCAAGAATGGAAAAATAACTGAAAGATCCTAAATTTGTCACAAAGCTTGTTTTGATTCAGGTGTTTGCCTACCCAAATATTTATATAGATCAGAAAAGGTGCATACCCCTTCTTTATGCCTTGGTTTTTGTTCTCAGGGAAACTACCAAATGCAACTATAATTTCCCTTTCTTGTGTGAAGCAACAGTGCCCAAAATTTTTAGGTTGCTAAGCCATGTGGTTTACCATTGTGAAAGGCAAAGGTGTGCAGTGCAATGTTTCCATTTGAGTATAACTCTGGCAAGCTCCTGGAACTGCATGTTTTCCCAGGGGAAGGGGCCTCGAGAGCCAGCAGCGCTTGCCCAGAGAACTCATACATCAAGGTCTGAACCAGCTGCTTCCCTGGGTGAGCAACTGGATAATAGGGTGAGTCAGGTAATTTGGGATGACAAGAACTTTTCATGACTCCTTTGGATGTTGGGATCCCTCCCTGCTCCAATACCAGGCAGTGTTACCACATGGCTGTGCCAGGGCTGTGCACCCATAGAAAAGAAAGAGGTAGCATCTGGCTGCTCTTGTTGTCGGTGGATTTGTCCTGTTCCTTTGGATATCGGGGAAGGGAGTGACTAGGCCATCTGATGCATGATGATGCTGTGGCCAGTCATCAGGGCGCTGCTGATAAATGGGCTGTACAGTGAGCAACACACAGGTCCTGTTAAAATGGTCAGCACAGATTCTCAGAGGGGATTTCTGTGGTGCCTAACTCCCAAGAACTGTTGACCTTGTTTAACTGAAGAGAGCCTTTATGTACATTATTTTATTTTTCTTCAGAACAAATAAGATTGTTGGAATAGAAAATTGCCAAAGAGAAAAACCTCGTGAGTGGGAAAATACAGAATAAGAAACAATGAGAAGAAAAGTATGAGGCTAAGCCAAAGCCACTCAGCTCTTTGCTTTGCCACAATTATTTCCTGACCTGTTTATTGCAGTAAGTGCCTATTAATGGGCTGACTTCAGCTCTCAGATGTGTGAGCTCCTGCCCTGATAGTTATGCTGAGGTAAAAACAAAGTGCGAACAACAACCCCAAACCCTCCACAACCAGTTCTTGGCATTCAAAGTGTTAGCAAGCGTTAATGTAGTAATTAAATGTACCCAATGCTTTCTGACTTCACGGATGATATTATGTGGTTTGCCTGCCCACCCAAAATGCGTGGGAGGGCAAACCCAAGTCTTAGAGCTCAAGCTGCACTAAGTGTCTCATCACTTTCCTTATCAAGATTTTCACAGTCACTGGGAAAGAGTTGCACCTATTAGCAGGAGACATTCCAGCGCAGGAGACAAGATGACTTTCCTACAATTCAAGCTGCACAGGATTCCTGCATAATCATATTCCCTATCTCATCTCTTTCTGCTGTGCACCTTTTTCCCTCCTGTGAAGTTTTGCATCACTTCTGCATCTGAGCATAAAGGAAACTCACAGGAGAAAGAAGAAGTTTAAAGCAAAAATAAAACACTACAGCTCCATGGATTCCTTAGAGGCATGTCCAGGATTGTTCTACAGTGACCCTGAGCACCTACACTTTCAGGAAGCCTTTGACAAAGTCCCTGACAAAAAGTTCACAGAGCAACTAGTCACAGGACCAGGGGCGTTGTATTCAATGGCTGAGAAGTGCAGGGCAGAAGTAGGCTGGCAACTCTCAGTGTGGCTAAGTGCTAACAACGAGAAGCTCCAAACACCTTATCTAGAACAAGTGTTTGAAATATGTCAGCCTGGAAAGGAGGGGAAACCACTGCAGCCACAAAGGTACACAACCCACCATAGGTTTGTGACTCAAAAGAGGGCACTGAAGAGCAGCAGAAAGGGCTGAGATGATAGAGCAAGGTGGCAGGAGGGGAATTTTCTGCTGACAACTGTGGTGTAAAACTTCTGGAGGCTTGGCACTGCTTGCTTGGCAGTTGTATGGAAAGGTGAACTTTTCTTCTGCGTGCCCTTAGCTTTTAGCATTCAGGTAGTTTAAATAGTATTTCTGGTTTTTGAACTGTGGGCATGCACTTTTACCAGTGTCCAGATACATGTATTTTGAAACAAATGCATCACAAACATCTTCCTATCTTCTCCCTGGGAGTCCTCTATTGGCTTGATGCTGCTGACAGATACCATCTCATTCCTCCTCTCCTCTCCCTTTTCTCCTCTTTCTGCTGCTGCTGACCAGGACTTTCACCCACTTTCTGATGTTGTTTGTTAGGCTGACTGTGGGGTTGATATGGCTACCTGACCCATCACAATACGTCCTTTGCTTCTGATCTTCACTTCCCTCTTGTTTCATGAGCTGCTTCTGGTCAGTGAGAGTTCCAAGAAACACTGGTGCTGTGGGATGGGAATGAGTGTAGCTGCATGACCGGAATGTAGAGGTGTTGTGGGAATGAAGTGGGGCATCAGCTCCTGGCAGCAGTGATCCTGTCTGACTGCAGCTCAGTCATGTTGCCCCACCAGAACTCAGCCTCCTCTGTGGCCCATCACCAGGGAAGGCTGGGCTGAATGTTCAGGTCACCAAGTGCTGTACAGCTCTAACCCAAACTGGAATTGCCAAAAAAAACCCCAAAAGGATTTGTGAGCAACATCAAGATGCCCCGCAATATACCAAAGCTATCAGAACACAAGCAATATGCTTCAGACAATAAAAAATTAATCAGATGATACCATTTACATATGCAAAGGCGTTATTAGGTAATCTGTAATTTAAGGCGGGCCAGTCTTTCTAGCGATGATACAGAAACCTGGTGAAAAAACAGCTAAAGTGATGGGAGACTTCTTGATGCAAAGTCAATAAAAAGGGCATGCTCCTCTGAGACAGGAGGTGAATAACAGGGGACAGAGCATCCTATGGCACACAAACAATGCATACAATACTGCCTGAGGTAAAAATGAAGTGAAACTGAAAGGTAACCATTTCCAGTAAATGGTAAATACTTTTTCAACAACCTGTCAAGTTCATTGCCACAAGACATGAAGAAAGTAAAGGCACTATTAGGCATTTAGACATTTACATCAATAATAGAATATGTATTGCTATTGTGTGAGATAGCTGGAAAAATTACGGAGATAAATACTCACATTGCAGATGATAAGCTATTTTATTTTCCTAGTGCAGGTAAATTTGAAACTATTTTGAATATCACACTACTCCACAACTACTTAATAAGATCCTGGCACTTTTTCCAGAAACATCTGGAATTGTCCAGTCTCAGACATAAAATGCTTTAACCTGCTA
Organism: Pipra filicauda; assembly: GCF_003945595.2. NCBI lineage: Eukaryota > Metazoa > Chordata > Aves > Passeriformes > Pipridae > Pipra > Pipra filicauda. Next base: position 1,700,533 of record NW_024104765.1, read on the forward strand.
TGGAAATCCTCCTTTTCCTAGCGCAATGACGAAATCCCACGTGAACACAAGTGCAGTGGATGTTTGAAACTAATTTTTCTGATACCAGGAACCAGGAATGTTTGAAGGAATGGGTAATGGTGTGACCCCATATGCCCATCTCTGTCTCCAAAACTGTGATTTACAAGGTGCAGTAACAGCCTTTGAGCAGCATATAAAGGCATTCAAGGCAGAGTGCAAGACCCAGCCGCTCGTCTTCTCAGCTTTAACTTAAAAAATATTCAGCAAATGGTGTAACCCAGAATTATAACAGATTTTCTCAACAAATGGCACTGCAGGCCTATGTGATGTGAGGGTCTTCTTGCCATTGAAGCAAAGAGAAGAACAGCACCTGCCCATGAACAGTGTGTTCCAGGAAACTCAAATTAAGATGCCTGTTCTGTGTTCGATTAACAGCTCTTAATGGCTTTTCGGTCTGCCAGTCCATATGAATTACAGTAAAGAACTAACTTGTTTTGGATCCATAAATAATCATAAACAAATGTTGAACCAGATAGTCTTGCTCCTCCACACAGAGGCGGATTTTGCAAATCTTTCAGAAACATCATGTCTTGTTGAATTTGGGCAGAGAAATTAAATTTGCCGTGAGGCAGCTTTAACTTGTGTGACCGGCACTTACAAAGTGAATCACAGTAGGTTTTGTTGACCTTGGCAAAATCAGAGGTCATATTTTCACACATATAAGCCCTTTTAGACATATTCCCCATACGTATTCACTGTGAAAAGGTTTCTTTTTGTACCTCTACAGAATGTAATGCATGTCCTCACCTTCATTCTTCCCTCTTCAAAGTATTACTGAGGCTATTGAGAAGGAAATTAAGTTCCTTTTGGAACATCTCAGTACAATTATTCAGGGCAGGATTTTCTGCCACACTCTTGGGTATTTTTATATTTATGAGTTCTCTTTAAGGCTTTAATGGGGCAGCAGCCATAGTAAGATGAACCAAATAGGACTCTTAAAGAGAGACTTGGTACATTAGGGGCAGATTCTCATTCTTATTAGCCTTATAATTTTTAATCCTCTAAGCAGTGGCAGTGATTGCAATGTGACTTGTATTTGAATGAAGTACAATTTAGGGTGAAACCAGTTTTCAGAATCTGAACCTTCCTTATTCCACGAGAAAAGCTCAGACCAAACAGCAGTAATTTCCTGCTGAAAAACAGCTGATGGATGAGGAAGGTTATCAGATCAGTGAATCTTCTTTTTCTCTATGACATTTCGGGTAAAATAAGGATGAAAACAAAGCATGCAAAAAGAATGAGGTCCAGAGGTCTTGCAGAAGCCTCATACAAAATATTCTGCTTCCCTTCATACTTTCTGTGAGTTTCCTGTTTTAGTTTGAAGTAAAAGAGCACATGATGCCAAGGCAGGATTGAGTAGTACCATAACTGTATGTGTGCTCTTATAAATTTATGGTAAATCTGAAGCAGTCGGTGGAGATTGGCTTTCAGTCAAAAACACTGAGTTACACCATGCTTAGCACAGCCTGAGATCAGTTCCTACGGCCCAGAAAATGGAGTATGAGAGGCCTTTGACTGCCCAGACCAAAGCCCCGGATAGCTCAGTAGCCTGTCTCTAACCAACAGTGACTGACAGTGGATAGGAAAATGGTTTCGGAGCGACAGTGATACAAGTACAGTCCCAGCTTCTGACAATCTCTAACCTAGACACTTCCTGTGCCAGAGGTGGCATCTTTATGCAGAATAGCTCAGGATGGTATTTTTCTGTGACTTTGTCCAATTGCTTTTTGGAATCCGTGCAAGCTTTTGGGATTTACAGCATCCTGTAGCAGTTAATTCCTCGGTGTAACCTTGGCATTGTGATAAAGTGCTGCCTTTGTTTTGAAATGACCAGCTGGTAGGTTCAAAATGTGATGCTGTGTACTTCTCATTGTACAGAAAGAGTGAATAATCATTCCCTATCCAAGTCTTCCATGCCATTCAAGATTATCTAGATGCCTTTCATGTCCCTGCTCACCGCTCTAGGTGAAAGACTCTTAGGTTACTTACTTGCTTTTTGAATATTTTTTCCATACATTTAATCATATGTTGTGTGTCTGTCCTTTTTGTATTTGTATCTTTTTTTCCCCCAAGATTTATCAAGGACTGGAATTCCATAGATGCCTCAAGATATAGGAATAACAAGGATTTTAGGATTCTCTTCCTTTCCTAATAGTTCTTGAAATATCATTTCTCTTTTGATACTACTAAACCGTGAGCTAACATACTTATAGCAGAGTGTTGTAACACCAGGATTGCTTTTCCAAGGGCCAACAGACAGCTCAAAACCCATCACTGTATTTCTGAATTTAGGGTTGCTTTTCCCTGCATGCATAGATGTTGTGTTCATTGACACCAAATTTTGTCTGACCTCTTATTGCCCTGTTGCTTTGTACCATAGCACTGAATTGTGATTCTACATGGTCATCACTCATTTTCACAACTTCAGTGGCTTAGTATCATCAATAAACCTCATTAGCCTACTCTCCATTGCCTTTTCTGAGTGGTTAGTGAACATGCTTAATGACACAGAAGCAGAACAGATCTCCACAGGACCTCCGGGTTTATTCCTCCTCTTTGTTTTCTTTAATCCACGAGAGAACTTTCCCCCTAGTTTAGCATCTTTATGAGTGCTTGGTGAGGGTTATTGTGAAACCTTCTTGTAAATCTGCTTCTACTTTATCAATCAAATGAGCTACATCTACATGTGTGTGAGTGGCTTTAGAAAACTCTGGTAAATTTATAAGACACAGCTTCCCTGCACAACATCCATTATTATTCTTCTCCGTTACATCATATTTTTCCATGTATCTACTTGTTTTATGCTTTTAAAAAAGTTTCTATTGATTTGTTCAGTACAGTTGTTGGTGACAGTGATAGGGTAGCTCCCAGTTTGTCCTTTCTTTATTTTGTAAAGCCACATGCCAAAGAGCAATGTCTGAAACACCAAGAAGAGAGGCCCGGAAGACAGTCTTTCTGAAATGTCCAAGGGATGCAAAGATTGCTACACAGACATTTCCAGGCCTCCTTCCTGGAACTGCCATCTGCTAGAAGATATGTGAGCATCAGTTGCTATGGTAGCACACAAAATACTATGTCCAAACCCTGGAAACGTGGAGTATAGGTCTAGAGCTGGGCTGTGGACCAAGAGTCTCTGCAAGGTCTGGAGGATGAGAGTTTTATCCCTTTCCTGACCTATGCAAAAAAATCTTTTCACTGTTGTATAGTCTCACAGCTGCCATGGATTCAGTGGCAGACATTGTCATCCTGGTTGGGGATGACAATATGTAGAACTTCTTGTAAAACAAGCCTTACTTTTGTTTTGCAAATCTCCCTATAAGGAGGCCTATAAAGAGTAGCAATGGACTGCAGTGAGGCATTTTGGTGACGGTTTCCCAGTAAACTTATGCAACATCCATTGTGCTTGTGCAGCCTGTTGCAAAAAAAATGGATGCCATCCCCAGAATGTTGGCTGAATATTGATTTAGTAAATGGTGAGAAAAAAGGAATGAAATAAAAGGACATTGTAGTTGGTACTGCATATAAATAGCTGGGAGGTTAATTTATGTTATTTATGGAAATCTGGAATACTGGGAATGCTCTAATGCTTATCCCAGCTAGACTATTAGTTCTCTTCTTATGTGCATGCATCACCATGTTATCTGAATGATGCTAAGCCCTCTTTAAAGGAAGTCAGGGAAGGCTTTAAGCAGACTAGAAAGGGGACTGTGAAAAAAAGTATAATTTTCTGTAACTATTTATAAACCTAAAGGGATTAATGTAATATGAGTGCACATAAGCCACGCTTTTATTTACCTAGCAGTAGAGAAAAGCTGCAACAAAAGGAGGAGAAAAGAATGTCCCCCTCGCAAAAGAACAACAGTTACAGGTCATTTTTAAAAAAACATAGATATAGTTGGTTCATTTTTTTATTTTTCTGCTGAGAGGGTGCACATATGACTAGTGGAATCTCTCTGAACCAAAGAAAACACTTCAGATCATTTTATGTTGAACACGGATTTGCCTTGTACAAAACGCATAGTCCTCACTCATTTGACTATGCAAATAACATAAATTAAGAAAAGAAAAATGCAAATAGAATATGTATCTCATCTCTCATTGGAATGATAACTACAGCACTTCTACGAGGCACATCATGATTTGCTCTCAAGGCTTCTCTTTTAAAGGCTTGCAAAAAAAGGTGTGACAAGGAGATCCAGTGGTGAAAGTACTGTTCTACATCAGCTAAAAATACTCCCTGGTCAAAGCAAAGAGTGGATGAGAACGTGCCAGAGTTGGGGAGGGAGGCGAGCCTCCAATGTGTATAAACAAATGCCCCAGTGACAACTGGAATGTATACAAAGCCATTGTTGGAGATTTCCTACACCTTCAGGGGCTCATTCTTCTGCTGAGATGCACAAACATAGATGCTATTCTGACAGGGTATCTCAAAGAGTGTAAAAGCAAAAGCCAACGCTAAATATAGAAGGCTGTCACATGCTGCCTTTAGTCACATTTCAATTCAATGTAAACTGCAGCATGCCTCACACCACGGTTCTTTTAACCTTAGTGACGTGTTTGAGGGGTTTTTCCTTTGTGCATGTCCCTTTCTCCCCTCTAATTTGGAAATGCAAATGTAGATATGCAGTCGATAATCAGGCAGTTTGGATGGTCCTGTTGAGCTTTAAAATGTACAGGCATGTTTGAAACAACATGGGAAGTGCTGGTGAAAGGGGGAGCAATTGGATGAGTCACTTCTAAAGCAAAGCAGGCAAATTGGGGAAAAACAAAAAAAATGAAAGAAAAATATCTGTGTCTTGACTCAGTGCCCAGACTCTTAAGATGATGCTTCACTGCAGAGTCTGAAGTTCAGCTTATATTTCCTCTCATTTGTTCTCTTATTTTTATGTCTTACGTAATTTATGAATCTTATATAAATTGATTCATAGAAATCTATTTATATAGTCTAGGATTTGGGCCAAACTCTGAAGTCCTAACTCTGTCTTTCCTCAGGCGAAATGGCCATTGTGTTTAGCGATATGAATGAGTTTCCTGGGACTGTATGTTCAGGGCTGGACTCCTGGGAGCTATTCTTATTCCCTCTGTAATTTCTTATATCCTTGCTAGAGTATGATTTCATGTAAAGAACTCTGGGCTGTATTGTAGCTGGAGGACAAATTGCCAGAAACACACAAAATATCCCAGCTTTTACTGGTGAGGCCAATGTGAGCCTGTGGTCCCTCCACGTGCCCAAAGGATACCAGTCAGCATTTTGGGTCTCAGCTTTTTGCCTTATTCCCCTCTTTCCACATCAGTCCTGCAGAAGGAGGGACGTGGAAGCCACGTGGAAGTCACATGGAAGCCATTTACTGGGAAAGCCCTGACATGAGTATGGGGATGTTCTCCCCATTCCTGTGGTTCTGGCATGTGATATTTGCTGTAGAGAAGGGATGGCTGGACCATGAGGCACCAGCGCCATCCCTGTTGCAATATGTCTTTTTGAGGGCTGCAGTTGGATGGTGTCATGGAGGGCAGGTTTGCAACTGAATAGGATCTTGGAAGTGGAGACCAGGAGCTGGCTTCCTCCAGGGCTGCTTTGCTTCAGGCAGTTGGGTGTGAGCAGAGGACTCCATACCCTGGGTCTGTCGGAGGAGCTGGCAGAGCCAGCTGACCTTTTATCTGACAAGCTGGCTGTGAGGAGAAGGCTGCCAGAGAGAGAGCTCCCTGCTGACATCAGAGTTATTCTTGGGGCTAGATGGAAAACAGTGAGAGATAATGCCCTTTGCTGTAATGATGAGGCTGATTTCAAATACTTTGCATGAAAATAGCAGTTCAAACCCAACTAATTAGGTCAGAGAAGCAGAACTGAGGGAGATTGCTTCTCTGTGGCACTGTGACCAGGGGCTGGAGTTGCTGCTCTCTAACAAAGAGCAAACCCAAGAAGAAGCTCCTCCAGGGGCGAGACATGCCCGGGAATATTCTTAGCAGTCTGCTAGTGTCTCAGCTCATCACCCAGCATTTCTTGCAGTGCAAATGCTCTTATAACCCTGTTCATTTGTTGGGGTATTTTTTTTGCTTTATTTTTTTTTTATTTGTTTGTTTTGTTTGTTTGGGGTTTTTTGTTTGTTTGTTTATGGCTGCTGGTAAGAATGCAATAGCTTTGATACTACTACCTCTTGGTCATATTTGATGACACAATGTTCATATTTTTAGCCAAACTAAAAGAAATCACTGTAATGATTCCAGGAGAATTAGGGAAAATGTTTTCAGTTTATGCTAGAATACACACACACACATATTTATATATAGTTCTCTCTATGTATGCAAAAATTTTTGTCTTTTGACTGATTTGTCAGAGTTCATAATGCAAGAACCATACATAAAGTATGCCGGATTTTGACACTACCAGAGTAATGAAATAGCCAAACAAGCATTCGCCCTTCACTTCCTCAGTTATTATTCTTTGAATGCTGGAGATAAATGTCATTTGTAAATCCCACTCGTTGCTAACATTAGTACTATGCATATGTACTTCCTTTGACAAGTTACCCTACCAGTGAAATCTACAAGGCAGCGAACTTTAAAGTTTTCTTTTAAGCATGGATAATTACTAACTGGGGGGCACCTGTTTCTGTGAGCACCCACACTCACTCTTCTTTAAGGTGTTCCAGGTTGGTGACTTAGAGTCAAGGAGCCTTGAAACATTTGACATCCTTTCTCCTAGTTATGAACTCTGTTATCAACTTTCTCTCTGCTGGAATGGCTTTTTCCTTCTTTCCCTTTCTCTTTCCTTTTGCAGCACAAACTATGCCTATGGACCTTGGGCTATGCTCCTTTCCATCTACAGCCCAGCTAACTGAGATGACCCATAGGTTCCACGACAACCCTGAAAGACTTGAGCCTGTTGGCTCAGCCACCGCTTGGGTTCCTGCCAGCTCTCCAGCAGCATCTCATAGCGGAGAGTGAAACCACTCCTGTATGATGCTGTCTCATGCCAGGAAATCCAAGGACCTCACTTGTGTGGAAGAAATCATCCTTCATCACAAGAAAGATGCTGTTCCTCAGAAGCCTTTTTCCTCCAGGCTGAAGTTTGTGTCTGGTTATATTGCCACAGGAGGCATCATGAGGGGTACAGCCCATGGAAATAAATCATCCAGCTCAGTGGCAGAGCTACTCTGTCCCTCAGCCCAAAGAGAAGAGCTGCATTTTCTCCCTCTGCTCCCCTCTTTGGCTTTACCATTCAAGAGGAGGACTAATAACATTAAAGTTACCTCAAGCCAGTGTCACTTGTTTCCTGCTCTGCTGGAGTGTAAAGGGTCCAGAAGGCATTTCGGATCTGAAGTCTGTTAAGACCCCACTGATCGTCTTCTGGAGTTGCCTGCCATTCTCCACTGACTCCAGACAGGCCCTTGGGAAATTGGCCTCCAAAATCAGCCTAGAGAGGAGGTAAAACCTTGCATTTGTACATACCTCTGCCCCTTGTCCTTCCCTTCCCATCTTATCCAGGTATCTTGAAACCTTAAAGCCACTGATAGAGATGAAAGGATGGAACTCGATATATTTTTGTGAAGATGTGAATAAGTTTTCTTACTCTATATGCTTTCCTCTTTATTTTCCACTGCTGTCGCATTTTGTTTTACCCTGTCGTGTTTTTTGCAAGCTCATCTGTGGTCCTCGTAAGTTTTTTCCTAACAAGAAGTTATTGGTGCTTCTAGGAGGAGAGAAAGTGTTAAGCAGCTTTCGGGGTAGGTAGAAAAAATCCCTGCTGGGTATTTAACCTACATTTGTTTTCAATTTACAGGAGTGTTCGTGTTATAAGTCTGCTGTTAAAGGTGAAAAAAAGTAGCTCAAGTAGTTCAATAGGATTTAGCTGAGTTACTAAAGAGCTATAGTAACAAAATTTGTAGTGTCTTTTCACAGAGGTGACATAGTCTTGAAACAAGGAGAAGATTACTGGTCACGTTAAATTTCCTTGGAGCTGGTAGCCTTACCTTTCCCCAGTTAGCAGCTCATTTTAATTGTAAAGAAAGATATTCTCTGTTCGAAGCTCAGCGTTTGACTGGTATATCCAACACCATACTGGTAATATTAGTCCCTGGCATCCCTAGGCAAGCTGAGAGAAGCAAATTCTGCAAAACATGGAAACAAAGGCAAGTGGCAAGCCACACAATGCACTTTTTGTCTTCACATATGTGAAGTTCATTGTCAGAAGCCATACTTTGCTCCAACTGTAGGAGAAGGCTGCAACTGTGGAAATTCCCAACAATGGTCTTGAAGTAACAGAGGCTCTAGCACATCTAGGCAGAAGTACGGCATGTTCAAAGAGACAAAAGGGAAGGCCCTCTAAAGGCCAAGAAACTGAAGCAAGGAAGGATATACACATAGTTTCTCTTTATGAAGCTGGCTACTGAACAGCTATGCTTCCCTTGTAACTCCCAGCACTTTAAACTCTGCTGGTAGATCTGCTGTACCTTAAATTCAATATTCGGTGCTGTATCTCATAAAAAGGAACTGCTTAAAGGCAGGTCAACCTTTTAAAGTTCTGCTAAAGGATTTTGCTTAGAAATTGTCTGTTTAGGAACATTTTTGCATGCTGCAGTCCCATCTGTGCTTTCGATGTGAGTCTGTAGTTTCACATCGAGACTGTAAGTACAGAACATCTGTTGGGTCATGTATAAACAGTTCCATAAATAGCTGACAGTGGACAAAGCAATTGCTTTGGTGAAGTAGGTAACTGCTGGGCAAGTTACCCAAAAGAAAAGCTGTCTCCTCTTCCCTGAGAAACAGGGTATAACAGGCTTTCTGGCATAAGGATTTTCAGATATTAGTGGAAGCACTTTTCTGCCAACCTAAGTAGTAAGTATTTTCTCTTTAAATAAACGTGCCAAGTTTATGCCTTAAAGATTTCTTGCTCAAACTCCATCTACATATAACCTTTCCTGTCTGGCTGCATAGCTTCTTAGGATGACGTGTCTTAACACTTTTATTGCAGCAGGAGCTTTGCTGCAGTGGTCATTTCCTTAGCCCATTGCTTAGACTACTCCATCATCACTTTTTCTTTGCTGGCTCCTTTCTCTCTCTGATGATCACATCCCTACTCTGACTCTCATCTCTTTGTGATATCAGGCAGAAATAATTTCTCTTCACTTGTAAGATGTATTAGAGCCTATCCCCACCCTGCCCATAAATCTTTGTTCACTGTTGAGAGTCTGACTTCCACCTTCAGCAGCCACAAGCAAGCACCTCTGCTATTTTCTCCTCGGGCTTGGGTGGAGCTCCTCATTAAAAATGTACAGTGTTCTCTCCTGTTCTTCCAGGCCCTGTTTTCAGAAAGACTCTTAGTTGAACAATGCAGGCCAAAATCTGGTCTGTAGTTTGTTGGACCTGCAGGATGGCTGCAGAAATTTTCCTATGCTCTATTTATGTCTCCGGGTATAGTTTTTCATGTTTGTGTTGTAAGGGAGGACTGTGCTCTTGTGTGCTGAATAGTACAGTGGGGATCCCAAGTCTGTGGCAACCACCAGTGACTCATTGCATGGGAACATGCTTGGGCAGAAAGAGAGGAAGGGAGGGGAAGGTATACAGAGATTTTAAGAAGCTCCTTTCCCTCCCTTTAAACACTCTCTTTGATACACCTCAGCACCATCCCTCCAGGGCAATGGTGTGTAAACTTCACAGACCTTTATTTCAACCTGGAGCTCTGGCCTGGTTTTCTCCAGGAATGCAGGGAGCTACACAGGATGCTTTCAGATATTGCATTACGTCTGAAACCAAGGCAGTGTTTTAGAGTGGAAAACCCAAGTCAGCCTCAAAGAATTGGGAATTTGATTTGTAGCCAACTCTTTTTGTGTAGCTCTGCTTTTCACATTGTCCTGCCCTCCCTTTTCCTGTAGGCTTGGTCCTGGGGAGAGTTTGGTTCTTGCTTTCTCCAGGAGTTTTGGAACAGTGCAGCATTTTACTGTGGGGTGCATCCTTCCTCTGCAGCTATTCCTATGAGGACAAGCAGCACACGCAGGAGAGAAAAGAGTGTTGTGAAGGACTGTTTATAAATGACTTCAGTGAGGCAGAGTGATGTGTCATTCTGGCAGAGAGCCCATTAAAGAGGAAGCGCTACTCTTGAATGCATTCAGCTGGGGTTTCTGAGAACTCCTTTTTACCCACTCATTATCCATTTCACATTCTGGAAGTGGATGGTTATGTTTGCCTATGTGATGCAGATTGTAATAGTTTTCTGCAGTACTACATCATTTAGCTCTCAGCTAATACAAACCCAAGCTAGTAATTAACATTAAATGCTGAGAAATGGATCTGATGTGATGAACACTCAGTGCATAATGAGAACGCTGTGATTTCTTACTGGGAAGCCATCGTGGTCTTACAACATAACCAGTTGTTACAGATACCCAAACAGAGTTGAGATTAACAATAGGATCTGGTTACACTTGCAAACCTAATTGTTGCTAGTCTGGTAGAAGTTGCACTCTTGGGCTCCACTTAGACGGATAACAGCTCTGGCATCTATTGTCATTTCATAGTGGTGTAATGCTACTTATGCCACAGAAATCCCAGCTGAGCCATGAATTACATGTAGATCAGGCACACCATGGAAAATGCAGCTGTGCTGGGGGGCTTGCAAGTAACTGCTCTGCAAGGCCATCTTGTACACTGTGGAGTGGGACAATGTAAGTCAACCATAATAATTATTAATAAAATTATTAAAGTCCCAGCAGCACTGGAACCTGAGCATGCCAGACACTGTAAAACCAGCAGCTGGTTTCTGCTGGACTGATAAACAATCAGAAAGAAAAAAAAAGCCTTAGCAATGGGTAGGCTGTAGACTTTTTCCTTGATATCACAAAGAAGACAGGTGCCAGGAGGAGGTAAATAAGCTGCAGCCCTTCTGTTTCCTGATGCTGTTGGGGTACTGGTGGTGGTAGTGACTGTGGGGCTGTAGACTCCTCAGGGTTGAGGATGAGGGTACAAAATATTCTGAGATAAGCCCTGAATACAAGGGCATGTTCCCAGAATTCTATTTTTTCCAGAATGAGCTCTAGAGGGGAGAGGCCATATTGCCCCACACAAAAGTACTGCAGAGCCCCAGCCTCTCCACACTTGGTGGTCCAGGCCCCTCAAAAGCCACCCAGAGAAGACTTGTGATAGAGAAATGCAGAGTGAAGCTGTCCCTTGCTGTGGGAGGGTGACCTTCCCCTCTCTACAAAGCCTTCACCTTCCCCGATTTAGCTGCTGCTGCTGCTGCTGCTGCATTTCTCTGTCAGAGGGGAAAAACTTTACTGGGGCACTGGTGATGCCTGAGAGCTGTGGGGAGGAGAGGACCTGCCCCCCAGCCCGTGAAGTGCCCCGCTGCCCTTTGTCTCTCCAGCCTAGATGCTCAGTTCTTGTGGCAAGGGAGGAGAGGGGACACAAAGCAGTGTTTAAAAAAAAGGAAAGTAAGTTGGCCCCAGTTGCCAAAGTGTCTTCATCTAGCTTTGGGTCCAGACAGAAATAGGATGCTATGTTTAAGCACATCAGTAATGTGATAGCAGCAAATACAGGACTAACTGCATGCTTCTTGTGTGATTTGTGTCTTGGGTTTGGGTTTGGGGGGGTTTCTTTTGTAGGGTTGCATCTCCAGTTGGAAAGGCACAATCCAAGTGGAAATAAAAGACAGGTGGGAGAAAGGGTAAGGAATGAAAACAGGGGAGAAACTAGATAAAACCAGAGTGTGAACCCAGGGTGAAGAGATCACAAGCAGTTTACAAGTATTTGAAACAAAGCTTTGATCAACCCATGCCAGAGAAAAGCCAGACTGTACTGTGGAAAATTTTGAGTGCACTGTATCAGACTTCAGCCTCACCCTGACCAAAATATTCCACATCCGTATCAGGCAGATAATAACGAAAATTCTTAGGAAAGTTCACATACAGTAGTGGCTTGGAAAATACAGTGGCGTGAATCCTCATATGTAAATATAGATAAAACATTGATGGGTATTCACTGAGTTTACCCTGGAAAAATTAATCATTGCATTGATTATACTAAAATTGGAACTTGTCTCAAGCCCAAAGGCTGGATCACAAAACTTGCCCCCCTAGTGAATGCACAGCAATTCCTTGCAAATGGTCATTAATGCGGCTTACCACAAAATACCTTATTTTCCTTTTTTTTTCCCTGAAAAAAATACATTCTTTAAACTGCTGAATACTGAGCTGAATAGAAAATTTTGTACCATATACAGGATGACTGAACATACTACTTCAAAGCCATCTCTCTTGGGCTTATGGCTTTGCTTTGTGTATTTTTAAGATTTTGTGTATTTTTAAGATTTTGTTTGCTTAGAATAGCCTGCAGTTGAAACGACAGACATTATAATGTATCCACAGTCCCCTCCTCAACTAAATTAATCCCAAAAGACAGAGAAGCAGGTTCTCAAGGGGGAATTCTTCATGTACCCTTTCAGTCACTCCTTCTTTTCTCTGTGCTTTCATTTTTCAGTTTTCAGTGTAGAAATGTCACAGTCATGATCTGTCTTGTTTGTAGGCTGGTAATTCCATTTCCCAGCTTTGTTCTGTTTCCCTTAAGCTGTTGGATCCAAAATGCATAAAGGAAAAATAAAAATATTTGAGTCTAGTGGGGTACTAGGGTCAGCTTTGGGCCTACAATGTGAATGGGGTAAGGATAATCTCTGGCAATGTGTCTTCATGCACATTCTGGAATGGCATATATTAATTTTTAATCTATTAATTTTCTAAATTATTCATGTCAGAGAAATGGAATAAAGGGAGGGAATGGAATGGCAGACTCTGTAAAAACAGTGTTCCTGTGCAGCTAATGACCTCTTTTCTCTCTTGGTATGCTCCAGTTCTCCTTCTCACCACTCTGATACTTTTGTGGGCACAGCTGTGAACAGCATATATTACCTGGCAGCAGTGGGAGTGCCCAGACCTGATGCTCTTGAGGCTGAGCTTTGCACACACCAGTACTGGTATCAGTGCCAAATCAGGAACCTCCACCCCACCTTCAGCCACTATTTTGTCCCCTGCAGGGATTCCTCCCCATAGCTGTGCTGTGGGTCTCCGCTGTAAATTAGATTAGGCATCTCTTCTGTGCGATAGAAAGAAGCAAATGTATATTTTTTTGATTCCTAGGCCAAAACGCATTTAAAACTATTCCCAGAATGGATAAAGTGCATGGACAGAGCTATGATTTGATGAATCAGATACTTTTTCTTTGACAACACCTTGTTTAATAGTGTCAGTAGTGTACGTGCATGCAGATAACACTGAGCAGACCTGACCTCTGGTTCCTTCAGCCTCTGCTTATCTGTCTAGCGAGAGTTGCTGTTACCTCAGGGTGCTATACAGATCAAAGGCAGCTAGTTAAATATGCCTACAGATTTTTAGACCTGTAACTACATCTCTCTGTGTATTGGGTGACACACAGCACAACTGATGCTGATCTCGATTGCACCATTTTTGCATTACCGTCAAACAAACAATGAAAAAGCCATGAGTGGAATCCTCTAAGGTATAGCTGTCTGCATGCCATCTCCCCCATGCTTGAGTTCTTCAGGTCGCTTAGACTGTAAGAGCAATCCTCTGCAGGAGCTTTTATTTTAAATTAAAGATGCTACAAGACTATTATGTCGTGAGGCATCATGAAGAATACCCTTTCAGGAGATCAAATTGACGCTTCCACCCTGGAACTGCACAGTGCAACAGCTACGCACATTGCTAATGTTTGTGTGGGCACTGTGTAAGGTCCTCGAGGGCAGGCAGGGAGGCACTGCTTTGTTCTTTCACCTGCACTGAATAAAGATGGTTGTCGGTGTGCCGATAAATCCTGCCACAGACTTTTGTTATGCTTGGAAGGAAAATAATATGGTGTGTTAGAAAGCCCCATAGGTGATAAGAAAAAGTTTACTTTGCTTTGTTTTAAATAGGAGCTGCTTTGTGCATAGGCATCTGTATAAGCGGACACAGCAGTGATGAAGATAGTCAGATGAGGAGACTGACCATTGTATTTAGAGACCTAAATTTCAGTATCTTAATCTGTGCTTTTCTCCTGAGCCATCTTCAGCATGGTCTTCGGGTAAAACACAAACAATGGCCCTGTCGGAAAATTCGAAGCCATTTTAACTGTGTGACGACTGATCACATCCTCATGCATCTTCTTGTGGTTGACCTCCACTGGGGCATGGACACAAAATGCATCCTGGTGAATGGCTTGTCTGGAATCCTGGTCCTCCTTTTCATACTGAAAGAGTAAATACAGGACTGATGCTTTGGAAAAGCCACTGCTGCATGGAGGTTGGTGCTGGCAGCAACCAGGGTTATAGGTAAATTCATACCACAAGTGTCACAGAAAATGGGAAGAACTGAGAAAAGCCTTCTACCAGGTTAGGGATGGGAACATCCCCAAAAGAAGTAAGGATGTGGGGAGGCAATTCAGCCACAGAGATGAAGTACTCCACACAGCACCTAAGCCTGACCCTGCAGGTAGCCCTGGGAGGGCTGAATGGTCCAGCTGGCACATCCACAGGCTTGTAGCCTTTCTTATGACACATTCACACCACTGCCACAGTGGAGACTTCAACAGCTGAAGCCAAGCCTCCGCCTTGGCTTGTCAGGATCGAGATGATTTCTGACTTTCTTGTGAAATTCAGGTAGACTGCAGAGAATAAATGACATCCTGGATGTTGCTGAGAAGGTCTAGAACCAAGTCAAATACTTAAGCAATGGTCTGCATTTGGACTGTTAATATACTACGGGACACCCTGAGAAGTAGCAACCCAGGCAATCTTAAGGATGCTTGGCTGGAAGAATGTGACTGCCAGATCTTACCTCCATACCACCTTGTGCAAGGCCATGCATCCATAACCCACAGTTATCCCCACGTGTCCTCAGTGCATCAGAGTGGGGTTATACCAGCTTATCTCACCCCTGCAAGCCCAAGGGCTCTTACTAGGCAGCTCCATCTGTGGGACTTTGGCCTCAGAGCCAGGCAAGTTAGCTGGCAGTGCTTCTCCAGGATACAAACAGGACTCAGAGGAAGACCACCAGGGTATTTTCTGGATTTTCTATCACTTTGGTTTTCTTTTTTTTTTTTTTTTTGGTAGTGTGAACTATCCTGTCTCTGTTCCTGTATAGATGATGGGAACAGATCCACTTTACCATGATGATGGATGGATAGATCATAATCTGGATTTGACATCTGACATAGTAAGTCAGAAAGGGTTAGTGGCTCTCATTCTTTATTTATTGTATTTCTTCAGACCTTAAGTAAGTGCTAAAAGGGCAGACAATATTTTTTACTTATTTTTAAGGTTTTGATGGCATTATAATTTTATGCTTTCTGTTCTTCTGCAGTGGCTTATTCCAGTCATAAACCAGCAATGGTCTGGGCACATTTAATCTGAGAGGATTCCAGATGGCTGTCGTAATAGAAAGTGACCAGTTTTTCAGTGTGTGGTCTCTGCTTAATCTAAGCTGGCCCAAATAAAAAAATTGATATGAAAATACCTCTATTATCTGTGGATTCTCCAGTGAGGAAGTCTGGAACTTCTGTAAAAGTTTTATTTTATTTTCAGTCACTAATGGTGCAAAGCTATCAAATGTGGACTATTTTTTGGGGTTTTACCCCTTGGCAGTAGCCTTTCTGCAGGAAACCATTACAGTTTTATTGCATTGAAGAACAGAAGTTTTTGCATTTGACAATTACAAAATACCACTAATTTACAGTCTTATCTGCTTGTTATTTTGATTTACGGCCTTGGGCAAACTCTTAGTTCACACACTGTCCTCCATCTCATCTGCGATGGTCAGATCCAGTGAGGGTCATGATAGGTGCCCTGAGCTTAACAGGTCTGAGCTTGGTGGAAACAGCCTCTAGAGATTTTTGGAGCTCCTGGTGTAGGGGAGAGCAGGCCTGGGGCCTTCTGTGTTTGATCACAACACGGGTGGTGGTATCATCCCCTTTTCTCAAAATCCCCTTTTTGCTTACCCATATCAGTCTATCATAGCACCATGGTCAGTTGGAAGCTGAAGTCTTCAGGTATCTGGATACCTAATGTGTCTATACTTTCAAGGGCTGGGATCAGAGGATGTAAACACATCAGATATGGGGATAGTGTGAGAATGACCCTTTGAGGTAGATTGTTTGGTCAACCATATCCCTGATCTAATGGAGCTGGGGTGCCCTAGGGGCATGCACCATGGTGGTTTAAGAGGGTCCTCACCAAGCTGTGTGGGTATTACCTCAACCTTCTTGGCCTCTGCATAATGGAAGATAACAACACTTCCCTACCTCACAGAGACATTGCATTTGCATTTGTAAAGTTTTCTACAATGACAGATAAGTAATTATCTAAGTAAGAGGAACTAAGTACCTAACATAAGTACATGAATCTTCTCATTTGCTTTGACTCATCTCTATCTGGACTAACTCCAATCATCAGTTGTAATTGCCCCTCTCCTTATAAAATCAATATTCCAGTAAATCATTCTTTTTCAACTGCAAACATGACCATTTTATTGCACAATGACATCTATCTCAAATCCAGGCACTCTTTCACTCTGAATGCCCGTGAATTTCAAGGATCAATATTTGATGAAGTTGACAATCGCGTATATGAGTTACATTCAATATTTTGGTCTATGGGTTCTGAAAAACACTGATAAACTTGAGAGAAATATTCTGTCAAATGTACCACAGAGTGTACACTAATATGGCATAAACACACCATCTACTCACCCTGGAAATATGACGTGATAATTTACTAGTCTAGCATAAGGTCTCCGCACGTGACTGGTCAGCTCACACCATACGGGAGTCACCTGCCTGTATCTTAATTACATCTTTTAGTCTGGCACCAGAACTCCCATCACCATGCCTCAGTAAGCAGCCCATATTCTAGGGCTGTCAGGTCTTACCTACAGAAAGGAGAGAAAGCCTTGGAAAGCAGAAAGGCTAGAAAACAGTGATCGGGACTTGTGGGATTATTGCTGGCAGGTTTCAAGCGCTCAAAGTGGATGTATCCAGGTGCGCTCCCACCATGTCATGAAATGGGGCAGTTCAGGAGACCACAGTATTGCTGTGAGCACTGGAAATGCATCAGAGCTTGCAAGCTTGATCGGGGTTTTCATCTGCTCCTGTGTGGACACCACAGATGCATATGGCAGAGTGATCTGAGAATCACTGCAGGACTGCCATGACTGAAGGTTTAAACTCAGCAGCACCAATCACTGCCAGTGTTGGTGTTGTGGCCCACTTAGAGGCTGAACGAAGCGTCCTGCCTAAAAGCTACGTGACATGTCAGGACAATCCTTGTTTGCATCTTTATCCATTTCTTTATGTGAAGATGACAAGTTTATCGAGTCAAACTGTGAAGTTTTGTTCAGAGTGGTGGTGTCTCTGCTTGACTTGAGGGGAGCTTTGCCAGAACAAATTCTGAATGAAAAAGGAGGCGGGGATTCAGGTTTTGATGGAGTGTTTTAACTGACATTTTAAGTTGAAACATATTTGGAGGGGACTCTGACTGAAACAAAGTTTTTGTGGTAAATATAGCTATTTGAGATTCAAAAGAAGTTGCAAAATTGTTGCCATGTGTGCTGAATTTTATCCCATGCAGGAATCCTTCAGATAGACTTTGACTAGTAGCATGGGTGAGATTAATAAAGATTTGTATAATGTATATAACTGAAATACTTTTGTGGGGGTTTTGCTCTTCCCAGAGATGTGTCAGTTGGACTTTTAGCCATGATGTCAAATAATTTTGATTACATGACAACAAATACTTAAACTTATAACAAGTATGTAATGCTTTTTTATTCTATTCCCCCATTACTAGACACCCAAAATAGTAGAATCTGACCAGGGCATAGGGCCTCCTTTCGTAAGATCTCCTGTGCAAATATCTTCTGAAAACAAAGGTATAATAAAGGTTTTATTATTTTCTCTTCAATCACTTGCACATGCCACAGAGATGAAAAGGAGGAAAATTTTACCAAGTAAGGAGGAAAGGAAAGATTTTAAGTGGGTCCTGAGTGGGATTCTTCTCCAAATGGGGCTTATTTGTCACTGCCTTAACACAGAAAAAGAGAGCAAAGACAAGATCTTGGGGCAGTCCTGCCTCTAGGCAAGCTTCAAATTAGAACTTCCACATTATGGGTTTGTGACTATGTGTACAGTGATGGGGTGAAAGATGTGGCACCTGCAAGACTTGGCCTGGAAGGGCGAGGAGAAAACCTGAGTCAGCTGCTGACACTGTGCAATGTCCACTGATAACCCACTTGGTAACATCACATCAATGCTGTGGGTCCCACACTCTTTCCTGCAGGCCTGCCTCTCATGGAGATTGCCACTGTCATCCTGCATCCTGACATGCATGATGTGTTCACATTACTGCCCATCAGATCTTTGAAAGAGGGAGAGAGGCATGTTTTGTGTTCTGCTGCAGGAGTGTAGTGTCTCATCATGTTATACCGTGTTTCTCACTAACGCTTATTAATACAGTTGTAATACAAGTAAATCTTTCTGCTGCTGTCGATGAGAGCATTAGCACAAGTCTGGAGTTGAAAAGGTAAAGGTGAGATGTGGGCTGCATAAGTGATGTTTCAGACATCAGAAAAGACCCAGACACGTGAAGCCTCCCACATCCTTGTTCCCTTCCGTCATCCCTATGTCTTGGAGGGGAGAGGGGGACCTGGCAAGACCACATGAGAGAGCTGAGTGAAAATGAGCAGACGTCATTAAAATTATCCAGTGGACCTCAGTAAAAATGTACTGAGTGGTCCTGACAGAGAGAGACATTTTTCACACTGTAATGGCCACGCAGCTCCCTAAGTGGAAGAAGGAAGGTCATTTACTTCACAGAACAGGGAAAAAAAAGTCTCTGAGATCATTTATAACATTACTCACAACCATTATCTATCCCAAATCATTCTTATGCCTTGTCTGTGATATTGGCTGCCTTGCAGTGCTCTGAGTTGCTCTTAACATAAAAACCTTTCTTATTCCTTAATGGCATACCAGCTGAAATATTTAAAGCATTTGCAGACAAAGTATCTAATTGTATCCTAGCTGCATGAAGGCCCCAGGGAATGCCAACTGCTGCCACAGTCACATTTACCTGCCCTGGGGAAGGCTGTTGTTTCAGTAAAAACCCTGTCAAATACAGTTTGGTTAATAAGAAAATGCTTTTCCACAAATAGAGCATCTTTAGGCTCGTATCCTGCACTGATGAATTCCTCTAAGTGATAAATCTCCCTGACCTCTCTGACAGCCCATTGATCCCTGGGAGGGCTTCACCAGCTGGAGGGCTGGCAGCAACCACTTCACCTCCCACCCAATACCGAAGTACCCCCTTCACCTAATGGAAGGGGGGGTCATGCACTGGGTTGTCCTTCCAGAGCCTTCTGCATTTGAAACTGGATGTAAGTGTGGGATTAAACACAGATGCAGAAAGAAAGACCTAAAAACTCACTTAAGAAGAACAGGCAATCAAAGAAGACTAGAGCCTTTTCGCCCTTGAGCCATGCAGTTTCTTGCTTGATTTGTATTCTGGTCCTGTTTCCCATCCCCATGCGAGAGACGCTGATGTGTGTGGCAATGGTTTTTCATGCATGACCCTAGCAGATATCTCTGGCTCCAGCCCACCACGATGGCTGATCTGGTAAGAGTCTTGAATAGTTTCTTGTCTGTGCATGGTTTCTTTTAGTGGCTGGACTAGCAATTAAAGAATGATGTCCTGCCCACTACATGAGGGGCTAGTAAGGATCATTCACAATCTCCTGCATTTTTTTCTCACTCACTGTCTGTATTTGCCTGTGAGTCCTACCCTGCATTTACCAAAAGCATTGGGTTTGACTTCCAAAAACATTGGGTTTGACTCTACATGCTTCAGAGCAGGATTGATGCATTGCAAGGCCCTAGGGGGAGTATCTGGGATGACCCTTCAAATCATCATCATATTTTCTTCAAGGTTGTGGTGCAGTTGTTTCCTCTGCCTCGGGCTGAATGGTCCTATTTACTGTTGCCAGAAATGTTAGAAATGGTCATGTGCCTGTGTGAGGCAGGCACGTAGGTCATCCAAAAAAGGAAAACTCTCTTTGGTTTGTCCCAGTGCTGAAGAAATCACAGCCATTGCTAAAGATCTCTGCAAACAACCCGGGAACCCTGCTCATTCCCTAACACAATCAAAATGACTGCCACACTAGTAAGACATTATTTGAATAACAGGCAACTGTGGAAATGTGAGGCAAGACAATATGTGGAAAATAACAAAGCAATTGCAAACCTGGGCTGCCATGAAGTAGAGTGTTTGAAAATCCTGCCCAGAAAGTCCTGAAGGGAAACTGTTACATGTTGTGCCCCAGATTATTTCATATGAGACATTAAGGTTTTGATGGTAATGACTATCACTTTTCCCATACTACTGGCAGTGCCCTGAACCAAATCAAGGGCAAAAATAAATTGTCCTGCCTAGATCCTATAACTGTGAAAAAGCACGCCCTATTCCCCAGAGTAAAAGTGGTTGAATGATCTACTCTAAGAAACATGACTCCAACTATTTAGTGGCAGCCATCTCAGGTCACGGTGGTGCAGTTCCATTAAAAAAAAAAAGAAGAGAGGTGGGTGGAGAGCAGCTGAAAACACTGTGAATGAGTATGGGTTAGTCCTAAACCTGGGTTAAGACTCATAGCCAAAGAATAAAGGAGCTGGTGAGACAGGGAACATGTTGTTCTCATTATCTGCCAGTGGTTACACATCTGCACTGAAAGTCAACAAAGGGGCATTTTTTGTACAATTGTACATTGTGTAATAAGATAAGAATAAAACTAATTCACATTTATCTAGAATTTCTCAGAACGGCTGGAGTCCCAGTAGATATAACTGACTTCATAAAATGTGAAAGTCTGAGTCACACCAGCAGATTGTATATGGCAGGGAAACTAATCTGATGTAATAGAAATGTTTACAAGCCCAGTAACCCTTCTCCCTCCACCCTCCTCCGCTTTAAAGAGTCATGTAAGGCCACGGATCAAAGCGATGCAGCAGCAGCATGCTGAACACTGAAACAATAACAGCACTGACTTCCTCAGACATCAACAGTACCAGTTACCAGTGGATTTTTGTATTCACTGAAGAAGGAGGTAATATAATCATATGCATCAAAGGCTGGAAGTGGAGCTATCACTTATCTCTAAAATATTGCTAAACATGATTAAACACGGTTCAGTGGAAATATCAGAAGCTGACTACCCAATGGGATCAAAAAAGCAGCAAACAGTTCAGAAATGTGTACTCAGTTAATGCTTACCAGATGCAATCAATTTAGACAGTCAGTTCCAGTACTTAATTCATACCTTTATGAAATGAGTACAGACACACTCCTCTTATGGCTAATAGTTTTCCTGCCTTTACATTTTACTTTCTCTTCCAAGCAACACATCAACTTTTGTTTTTCAAACTCTTTGCCACTCCCCAAGAAAGCTGCAGGTTCCTTCCAGATAGCAAGTTTGCTATTGCTTCCTTGAGTAGATCTCAGTTTTGGTAAGGGTAAATGTGATGACACAACACTTTTAGGGTTTTGTAAGACATGTGATTTCACTGCACGTGATGCTGTGAAAATAAATGAGAACTGCAAAGTCAAAAGAGCCCATACTGAACAGATTACATGTTGCCTGTAAGTTTGTCACCTTGGGGGTTGTTCCTTGTAGGGTCCCACCGGTTTCCGTTCTGGTCCTGGTGGAAAATATGGAGATAACCAAAAACTGTTGCAGAAATTAAGAATGGGTCAGCTAGAAAAAGTGATCCAGAACACTTGTTAAAGGAAGGTCAGTTAAACAGTACACATTTTGACAGACAAATGGAAGACCATGAAGCTAGGGATAAATAAAGGCAGCTTACCTACAGGAATAGGGGCTTTATCCTAGAAAGTGGTGGTTTAGCAAGGGATTTAGGTGAATAGGCTGGTAACCAAGCCTAGGGGAGCTCTGGGGATAATTCATAGCATAAAGGCCGATTTGAATCTCAAAGAAGAGCAGGGATATATTTAGCTGCCCTACTAACATGCTGGAGAACACTCAGACAAAAGCAACAAGAGTGATTAGAGGTCTAGTAAATGTGAACTCAGGGCAAAAATTAAAAAATGAGACTGTGCCTAGCATGGAAAAGAGAAGACAAGACAACAGTCTTGTCAAATATGTAAAAGATAGCTGCAGCAGAGACTGTAATAAAGCGTTGTCCATATCTGCTGGCAATAGCACAACATGTAACAAGCTTAATGTGCAGCAGGGAAGATTTATGTTAGCCATCAGAAATATTTTCTAATGATAAGGACTACTGGGCGCTGGAACATACTGCAGATTACCGTAGGGTTAAGAACTGTTTAGGCTGGTGGTTTCCAATCTTTATTTTGCATCAAACTTCAACTGAGAAAACTTACAGGGTTCTGCCTCCCATTGTTAAATGGTAAAATTGTTTTATCCTAAAACAAAGAGCTTTAAAAGCTTTTGAAAACTGGAAATAATGATGGAGATGATGATGACACGCACAAAAGTTATCACATAGTGAACTCACCAACTCTATTAGAAACAAATTAAAAGTCAGTTTGGGAGTTAGTCATCTGCTTGTAATGGTCTTAGGAGTGGGAGGGTGCTGGAAAACTGACTGGGATGTGTCTGGGACATGAAGGAGGTGATACAGTGGTAGAATTTGTGGGGCTGTGCAAGAGGAATCATTGCAGACAACTACAATGAGTCCATTTTAAAGCAAGCAAGAAATAACTGGGTTTGGGATGAATGGAGATGAAGGGAAACTATGGCCTCTTGTGGGTGTCCATGGGCTTACTGGCATGACACAGGGCTGGGAGCAGAGAGGACCAGTGCGAGAGACATGAGATGATAGTAAGGCAAAAGGCACAGCTGGAGGTATTTGCTCCTGAGTTGCACCAGCTTTTCTTTTTCCCTTCCCCCACAGCTGTGGTGACCCCATGGTGTACACCTCACTGGGGAGAATCTCAACAGAAGCAGTTGTGCATCTCTGAGGGAGGCCCAGACCCAGTCTTGAGGCAACTTTATTCAAGCAGACCTTTTTATGATTATAAATACCTTCTGAGCAACCTTTGTCAGATAAATTGACCTTGCCAAGCAAAAAGCGATGCAGAGATGCTGTCAAACGAAAGGGTGACATTTTTCTGTTTTCTGTGCTTCTCGTGCTGTTCAAACTGTACCTGTCTGAAGCCTAGGGAATTGTACACTAATGTAAATACGCACATGAAAGCACAGAGGTCCTGCTCTGCTGGTCATTGAGGGGCAGTGCAGATGGTGCCCTCAGTTACCCCTTTCCTGAGAGCCCAAGTACATGTCCTTACATTGTGTCACTCCTACGTTTCCAACTGAAATCCCCTATTGCTCATGTTTAGGAACTGGAGTCACGATCTCAAATGTCGTCACTATAGCTGAGTAGAGAAATGCCAAGCTTCCCACTATGTTTGTGTGGGTAGCACCTTTTCTTTGATTAGCTCAGAATACTTTCTAATAGGAATTAACCATCCTGACATCCTTAGGGGACTGGCCTGCTGTGATTAATCTTAATATCTCTATCTTACAAGTAGGAAAATCAGTACTAAAACTTGCCTAACATCATCCTCTAAATCTTTGCTTTAAGCCTGGGAAAGACTATGCTCTCTCTCTTTTATTAATTTTTTTTTTCCTCCAAAGAGTTGCTCTATCAATTAAAATGCACAGCCAGATACAGGGAAGAAGCCAATGTGGAAATGCAACTCTTAAACAGTATCTGTATGTTAAAGAAGGCATTACTGATATTGTAAGCCCTGTCTGGATGGGTCTTTACATCCTCTCAGTTCCTGGCTCAACAAAGACTTGAAATGTGTCTGGCTGAAGTCATAAGCTTCCAGTGCTGTCCCAGCACTGTATATACTATGATTCCTCTTGGAGGGAGTCCCAGCCCATGCTCATCATCCTGAGACTAAGAAATGCTCAGAACTGCAAAAAACACAAATTACAAAACAAACCTGGTGAAGTTTGAAGAGCAGTTTTTGAACACCCCAATGTGGACGGTAAACCACAACAACAGTGACAGGAAAAGCAGCACCACAAACGAAAACCCAGTACTCCATTTGAAACTAAATTCATTTAATAAACTAGAAGAAATTGCTCAGCAATGAAAATCTCCAGCACCACCACCCTGACCACATAAGATACATGAAAATAAACAGACTTGTGGGCACACCTCAAGCAAGCTTAAAACAGCAGCCTCCTCCAAAACAGTCTCCACACTAACAGGGTGATTTCACTGCCTGGTAGAAAAAATGTTTGTCAGCCAACTGTAATGAATCTGTTTCACAAGAGTGCATGCTATATATAAAAATTGTGGTTGGTAACATGTACAGGACGTTTGTGCCAGACCACTTTTTTCTGATCTCGATGAACAACAAAACTGAAAGTATTTCTCACAGAAACCAGTTATAAGTTATAGATCAGGTAATAACTTGGGAACTTCAGCAAAGTCACAGTTCAGCAAAGCCTCCAGAAAATATTTGCAGTGATGTTTTTGATTCAGTACCAAAACATCACTTGAGGTCTGCTTTAGTAGAAGCATCCAGGAAATTAGTTTTATTCTTGCACTGGCAAAAAACTTTGAAAAGTGGGCAATCCAGGTCATAAAGGGCATGATAGTCTGCTTGTTGTAATGGGTGGCAGGTAACCAGGAGATCCTTTCTGATGCTCAGGCACATGACCAGATGATCTAACTTCTCTCACCGTGAGAAAGACTGTAGGTATAGACACATACATGTCATACCAGTAAAAGGTAAAAGACAACATTTCTTCAAACTAATTTTTCCATTATTTGTGTCAAGGAGTTGATGGGTGGAACTGGAAAATCAATAAAATGTACACAATACCAACATTTGCTATTAATAAACAAAACCCCAACTGCTTTAAATGTGCTTCATGCTTTGTGGGGAAGGTTGAATAAACCAGGCATCAAAACAAGTTTTGTCCTTACATCTAACGGATGTATTAAATAAGGGAAGTAATAACTGTACTTAATGAACGGACAGGCTGTTTCTGGTCACTGAAGATATTTAAAGACATGTAAGTTCTTAAAGATACAGATGAGCTGTCTGTGGCACTTCCCAAAGCATCTCAGTGGAAATTAATGACAGTTGTGTGAAGTGGGAACGCTACCTGCTTGAGTTGCAGTTTGGAAAATCTTACCCATATCCTTCTTGTTTCTAAAATGAGCATGTCTTGACCTTGTCCACCTGCTTCTAGTCACAGGCTGGAAGAGGAAATGAGCATTGCTGCTTCTTCCACTCCCGACTGATTTCTTAACTGTGAATGAATGAGTTCAAATGAAGAAAGTGCTCTTTTCACACCCATTAGCTAAACTGAAACCAAAAGTCACTACACTAAACATGTTTCTGCATAACAGAAAACTAAACTCTTTGCATTTAAAAAGGGCAAATATCTAACAGATAAAATATCAATAATATGATACATGATGGTTCAAAACAATCTTAAGAGTTAAGTTTAGGTTATTTTTTTTCCTGTGACTTTGCATATTGACTTGAAAGACGCCACTATCAAACTGGCAAATCAAGGGCAACAACTGCCAGAGCTAGAGAGAACAGTTTGTCTGAAATCTCTTACTTCTCTGCGTGACCTCTTCTTCTGGGCAGTGCAGATCATCTCTACAAAAGAGCAGGGCCTGATGGAACTAGGCCTTCTCCCAGTGTACAAGATGTACTGGAGATTGAAGATGGAAAGGAAAAAAAGGACCAGGAATGGAGAAAAGGAAGCTGATGGGATGTTGGGGCATTGTCTGAGGCCACACAAGGAATTTGGGGCAGTCAGGTGAGCTAGCCTCTGGTGGTCATGGAGGAGGTGTGCTGATTTCAGTGACTCTTCTCCAAGAAGCCAACAAGGTAACGATACATGAATTATCAACTGCCACCCAAGTGTCCCTTCAGAGTGACATTATTATTCATCAACTCCTGGTAGAGTTTGTCCACATGTGACTTAACAGGGAAAAAGCCCATCTTTTGAACTAAATGACATCCTGCTGTATTTTGAACAAAGCAGGAGGCAAAAATGGAAGAAATTGGAAGTCACTTAGTAATACCATCAGGATACATGTGATACCTAGCAAAACCCGTTTCTCTCAGGTTATTGACTAATTCAGCCCAACCCAGGCACACACAAACTGCTGGTCTACATCAGCATGTGCAGGGGTACACTTACCATGGTATAAAACTTAGTCTTCCCTGTGGAGGTCATTTGGCAGAAGATACTGTAAACTGTTGTATCTCTTGGTAGCCAATGAGGAGGGATTCTCTATTTTGAAAGCAGCTCTGCTACTATGAATCTGGATGTGAGCATGGGCTACAACAAGTGAACAGTCCTAAAGGAATTTCACCTTGTTTAGAATGCTTGTTAGTGTCACTATTCTTGTTCAGTATTATCATTTTCTGGGGAAAGCGAGGCAGACATTTACCTGCCTTTGCGAAGGCCAAGGCAACAGTCTAACCAAATTCCTGTGCCTGGTTTGCGAAGATCCCCTAGGTCTCTTTGTATCCTCTTCACACCTACTCCATAACATCAAGGCTGGGGACCAGATGGATCTTATAGGTGAACTTTGCAAAACAGTGAGCATCAGGGATTACTTAAATTCTACCAGGTTTGGGAAGAGGAATGAACAGGGAATGAAAGAAAAACACTATATACTTTTCTCAAGAGGGATAGGGCAGTGCCTACAACTGGAAAATAGTGGGGTTTCTTTTGCAACATGCATAAATCTGGACTCCCTTCCCTTACTACCCACACCCTCCTGGGAGCGTCTGCTGAATTGTAGCTCCCTTGCCACGGCCTTCAGAGCAGTGTGTGGCTTTCAGCCACAGTGTTTCTAGCTCTCTTTGGAATACAAACTTTGGGTTTCATTCAAGAAAGCACTTAGGCATGTGTAATTCCTTAAATTTCAATGTGACTATTCATGAGCATAGAGTTAGCACATATTTAATTGCCTTCCTGAATATGAGCCAAAATAGAGAGTATCCCAGGAGTGCATGAAAAAGAAACTTAGTTTTCATTGCTTTAATAGAGGTAGTTGCTCCACTTAGATGCATTTGCAAATAGGAAGGTTTGGGACTTTTTGCTAGCACATCTCTAGAGGGTAAAGCAGGCAACTAACCCTACTGCAAATATGATGAGGATCACTGGTATCTGCAACCACCCCAAGGGGGAAGGCTCACGTGAGAATTGATACTTCTTCTCATTTTTTGTCTCCCTGCCCAACAAGTGCTCAGCTCCAATGTTCTCCCTATCCATTTTTGAATTTGTCAGGTTTTATTAATGTCCTTTGGTTGGGAAAAAGCTCTGGATTTAGAGTATTCAGTTGTGCAGGTAAGAATAGAAAACTTTTTAAGTGTCTCATTTTTAAGACTCTGCTTTCCTTTTTAAAAATATCTGGAAGATTATCAGAAGAAAAACCATGTCATGTTAACTCTAACATGGAAAAAACCCAGAGGTACAACATCAATAAGGATGGTACATTTCCTTCTGGATCCCACAGACCTCCTTTGTTTTCAAACGAAGTAGTGGGAAAACCCACCAAAATCTTTTGTATTTACTACCAGTTCTAGACCAAGGTGGATGGTAGCCCTCTCCACATTTCAAAATCAGCTCTAAAACCTTATGTGGGTTTTCAGTGAGTAGTATGAGTTTCTGTTTGGCTTTTCAGTTGTAAACAGTGAACATCTAAATTGTGATGGAATTTTAAAAAAAAAGCATTTGTCCTTAGATCTACATTAATTTCTCCACATATTATGGTGGATACCTCCACATCTATGATGAGGTTCATCTCGTCTTAAAATAGATGTCTCTTAGATGGTTAATTGAGTCTGAGAAATCATTGCTTAATTTTTGGACCCCAGTTTGCAACACTTGCAGTTAGCAAGAGAAACCTACTTTCCTCAGGGTCATTTTCAGTGGTAGCTTGGTCTGTGACAGCCATGACCCCTATATGCACACGCCAAGCTGGCTGAGCCACACTGCAGATTAGCACACTGACTGCTGCTGTGGGGTTTTGGGTTGAGTCATGTGTGGTGGGGGTAAGGCTTTCTCCTTCACAACCAGCGTTATTTTCACTGACTCTCTGGGTGAGATGATGGAGGAAGGAGGTTAATAAAACTGTGTGTGTGTGTCCTGCTTGTGGCAGCATCAGATGTGACTGCTCAGCACTCTGGGGCTGAGGGCGAGCATCTGGCCTCTGTGGTGGGTGAGAGGCTGCTAAAGCCTGGAGAGGGCATGTGGATGGTGCCTTGGTAGCATGAGGCCCCTGGAGTGCAGAAAACTCCTTTTTGGGGGAGAGAGGCACAGCTGAGCCCTGGGATAGGGCTGTTCCTCTCCTACAGCACTGCAGAATTGCTGGGATGTGATAGGGTCTTGGCATGGTGCCTGTATATCCTACCTCTCCTTCAGCACTCTCCACAGATGTGCTGCTCTTCATAGAACAAAGATTCCTTCACCTAAAGGATCCAGGGCCATTCCCAATTTTGCGACGGGCAGAGCTGCTTTGGGTGGTAAGGGTGAGAGCAGATTAAGCTGCAGTCCTTCTCTGCTGAGTAGGAAATGGGGTCAGTGTGCACAGAAGCACATGGCTGACGATGCTATGCATCAACATTGCTGATATTGCAATACGCTTCTCTGCCCGAGGTGACATGTGAATATGGAGGGCAGAGAAGTGCTTTTGAAAGATGTATGAGAGAATGCCAAAAGTAATTTCTGCTTCCTGAGGAGGATGGCCCAGGAAAGGCAAAACACAAAGGCATACTCACATTAACAAAGAAGTACATTTTTATATGTTGTATGTGAGGATGATGATCATGATGGAGACAAGTAAGAGAAAGTTTCCCCAGGAAAAAGACAACTCTAAAGCAAGGCTGGCCTGTACAAAGGAAATGCAGTACAACTGAAAGGATTATTTTCAAATTAGCAAACCTTGACAGTTCACTTTGTTTTTTAAAAAAATAATCTTATTTCTAAATATAAAACCATGCTTATAGTGGCATCTAGTGGCTATTGTGCTTATGGAGCTCTGCTCCCCAACACTGCTGAGAGGGTAGGACCAGGAAAGATTTGCAAGACCAGTTGTTCACCTTTTCATCCAAGATTGACTTTGCAGCATTTTTTTTTATGCTTACTTTCTTCCTTATAGTATTATCTAATGGATCAATGCAAAGATCAACACTGAAGATGGGGGAGTCCCAGACTTCAGGGTGAATGTTGGGTTAGAGCAACTTAAAAAGATACATATGAAGTTCTGGAATCAGATCTTCACTTTATTTCAGATTTATAGAAAACAACTTCAAAAAGGTAAAAATTTAAGGTGGTTCAGATTGATGAGAGCTGAAAGCAGCTCAAATCCAAAGTTCCCATTTCATGTGAACTTTTAATGTTTCAGCAAAGGGGAAATACACATGTACACGTTTACTAAAGGGCATTTGAGCCAGGTTCTGGCCGTGACCCTCCTCATGCTTGCCGGAGCCCATGTAGTGGATGAGAGTCAGGGCATTTGGTAAGAGACTGGTCATGCCTTCTCCTGCTAGTAAACACCCTTAGGGGAACACTGTTAGCCAGGTGGCTGATAAAATGACCCAGTAAATGTTCTTCCACTCAAGAGACTGAACTGATAGAACTCTTCCCACAACACATCAAGAAAAAGAGGGAGGTCAGTGCAAGACCATACCTGCGGCCCCACTGCCTGCTTCCTGCTCCTGTCCCCCACCTGCAGCCACCCAACATGGAAAAGAAACACTCCTGCCTCTCCCCTTGGCTGTCTGCTGGCCTTGCCTCCAGGGCAGGCTTCTGCTTACCCTTCTCAGGGTTTCAGCAGTGACCCCAGCTCTCCCTGCTCTTGTCAGCCCAACTGTCCTCAGACCTCCAGACTGTCAATGCCTGCACACCAATGGCTGCCTGTGGTACACTCCAGCCCAGCTCCTTGCTGCCTACAGCTCCTGGCATTTCTTTACTCTCTTGACCTGCTCCCCAGCTGTGTTTTTCTCTTTCCAGTGCTGTAGATATCACTGATAGAAATATTAGGGTGATGTTGAGTTTTCCCAATTTTCCAAGTTTAATTTGCCATTGTGCTAGCTGGTCTCTCCACCTTCCCTGAGCCCTACAGCAGAAATTTCAGCTCCTGCTTTGGCCATGCTTATCTCTTCCCCTACTGCACTCCCTGCTGTCCCTTTCTGCAGAGCTCTGAAGGTTTTGCCAGGAAAACCATCTTTTCTATTTGACCCACTCTTTCCTTTACACAAGCAGAGCTTTGACTAACACAGGTATTTTGGGGATTACAATCTCTTTTCCTGTGAAGGTCAGACACAATAGCCGTGCTTCTGCTACAAAGCTCAAGAGGTCAAGTGACAGGGCCTGAGCATGTCATGGTCTGTATGGTTAATTAGAAAGGTCTTGATACACAAGCACTCTCCCCTCAGTGCTGAGGCATACTCCAGGAGTACTCCTAAAAGGCTGCAACAGCTTGAAAGGGTTACCTGTCTGGTGTGAGTGGATGGGTGTCAGACTCAGAAAGCAGTCTCAGGCCCACTTTATTTACTAAGGTAGCTGTAATCAGCATGATCAAAGCTGTTACGATGAATGACTCACTCATCAGCCAGAACATGACATGATTCCTCATTGAACAGCTCTCTGCTCCTTTCCTCTCAGCAAGCAAGGGCTGTACTGGCGTGGCTGTGCACCTCCTATGAGACCTGCACTTCTTTGACATACCTATTGAAAAGATGTAACAGATTTAGGGAAGCACTGAGATAAAATCATGTCAGAAAGATCCACCAAGGAGCTTCAGAACCTTCATTCTTTCTTCAGAGATTCCCAAGCCCCAGGTTACTGTGAGCTGAGAAGGAGGATGATATACCTGCACTGCTTCTGACATGGTTGCTCAAGCACCCCCCACCAGCCATTCTCAGAATGTGGATATCCCCTTGATGGCTGTTCTTCTTTGCTTGCCCTGGATGCAGTAACAAAAGCAAGTTCAAGGACAAGAGCAGTAAGGCGGATGTTTTCTTCAGCGTGTGGACAGATAGAATTATACACAGAACTGCTGTGTTAAAACAATTCAGGCAACAACACAGGGGAAGACCTAGAAAGCTCATGTGCTGCAAAAGCCCAAGGGAGTTTTTTCTTATGTGCATACCTTATACTGTAATGTATGAAATATTGTAGCTAATGAGTCCCATTTTCCTTGGATATTAATGCATCCACATCCTGTACCACTTTATCTTTTGACATTTTAGAGGTTCCTTTTTTTTAATGGAAGCAATAATTTTCTTGAGTATATTATCATGAATTAATTTAAACACCTAAAAGCTCAGCTATAGTTTAATGGTGACACAGATATTGGCAATATGAAATCTGCTTTTGCAGTGCAACTTCTTGGCTATTAGCAGAATATTGTACATTTGATTTGGAGTTCAGAGCAGCAGCTGTTTATTCAGTTTGCAGGTTTCTTGTGGTTTGTGGTTTCTTGTGGTTTAAACATTCGCAGGGTGTAGACACTAACGAGAGCACTGAATTGTTTATGGTGATCTTTGAAGCAGAATTGCAGATTTGTTATGAATTTTTGCCAGGCCAGCAGAAACAGATTAACCTCTCCTTATGCAAAGTCCCATGTGCAGAGAAAACTTCACTAATCCAGCACTTTAGGACCATGACATCATTCTGGTCAGTGAGAGTTTATACTGCTACATTATGGCAGCTGATGGCTTCCTTTCTTCAGATCTCTCATTTAGAGGATCATCTTTACTCCAAAATGCACCATTCAGGCATAAAGCAAAAAACCCCAACAAACCAACAGCCCTGCCCCGCCCCTGAAACTAATTTGAAAGCACAGTGCTCACAGAAAAAGCTGCAATGTTAGAGCACTGGACAAGGCAGCAGGTTAGTAGTCATCCCAGCGACTCATGAACTAGCTTTGTAAAGCCAGCTCTGCACCAGGAGTGCATGGAGGAACACTCCTCACTGGAAACCCAGCTCTAACAAAAACAATCTCCTATCAGAAGCTGTGAGACAGAGATTCTCCCACATTTTCTCTGTACTTCTGCTGGTAATTCCACCCCAGTTCCACCCCTGCCTGTTTTCCACTTCAGTAGTCAGCAAAATGACTTCCAGGAGCCTGGTCAGCTCACACCAAGCTCCCTTGCATGAGCTATAGGTAGAATGGACTAGTTGTCCCAAACTCAGAGAGCAAGTGGCCAGACTTGTCCTAATGACTCCTAACTTGATAAATATTGATTGCAAAGTGACTCACTAGAGTGTTATCCTCTCTACAGAGGAGGAAGCTTAGATGAAATAGGTTGAGCAAGCCTCTGTAAACGTATAATTGTTGAAATAATAGTGCATAATGGAGTAATAAGAAAATTAATCTCACAAGCCCTTTCTATGTAATTCTTGACGACATCATGTCTTCCTTAGGTACACAGCAAAAGGGAGCCCTCTAGAGTAAGTGTTGTATAGGAAGATCTCAGTTTTCAAGATGTTTTGCAGTTGGTTTCATTTTGTATTTCAGCAGCTATAAAAGTTCATGAAACATGATGATTTATGTTGCAAACTCCAGCTCAAGGGAAGCACAAGCTGTTCACACAAGTCCAGGACACTTTGCCAGCAGTAAGATCTCACCATCTATGCCCTCTTTCTCCAAGCATTCATCAAAGACAGGCTGGAAGGGTTGGGAGACCAGCCATTCTCATGCTCCCCAAAATGAATGAGTGAATGAATGCTGGGTCACCTCTCTTGCCATGCTGGCTGGATTTTGCTTTTTGCACTTCTGTTGAATGTTTCACAGCTGTTGAAGCCCCATGTAAACGCAATGCTTCTCCTTTTCCCGTTGTTATCCATCATTATGAATTGCTCCCACTCCCACTTACCTATGTGCTGCTAGTACTGCCAGTTATCATGTCCTGTTTATTCACTTTTTTTCTGTAATTACCATGTCTTTTCCTCCCCCTGCTCTCAGACACCTTCAATAAACAAGCAAACCCAAGCTGCTTGGCTTGTGTTAGCTACAGTGGGGGCGAGGAGCAGAGAAGGGCAAGAAGAGGAGAGTGGTCACGGTGTCAGCGCTGTGCCGAGGAGAGAGCTGACAGAGGATAAAGGGACAGCTGGAAGGAGTGGGATTAAAAAATGCAAGTAGGTCTTTGTACATAGAAAGTTAAGTGGCTTTGGTTTATGTACAGTCTCTTCCTTGCCATTGACTGAATGCCAGACTCAGACCTGCCCTGTTCCTGTGACAGCAGCCCCAAGGACAGGAAGGTGCAAAAGACCCTCAGCACCCAGTGGGATGGACATCCTTCAAATGGGGCATGGCAGACCCCAGCCAGCTACAGCCTTCCTGTGCTGCCTCGCCATTGCACCCCTCTTGGAGGCACCCCATCTACTGGGCCCTGTAGCTTCTTGACATTTCCTCAGTACAGAGTTACTGTTGTGCCAAGTCTAACAATACTCCCTTCATTCTCCCTGCCATTTTGCTAAAGCACACAGCAGTAGCTCAGGTAAATTATAGGCCTGCAATTACTGGGTGTAACTTCTTGGCCTGAGTTGAAAGGATGGCAGACCTGGGGATTGCAGAACTTCCTCCTGAGCCTGGGAAACCATGAATCATCTGTGGAGCCTGTGGCTTTATGCAGTCCTGCAAAGCTGTCCTTTTTTTCTGTCCCTTTTGTTTACCACCCCAGTGGCAATGCTTTTACCATCTTGGGCAGCTGTATAGCTAAAGGGTTACATGTCTGTATATTCTCTGATCTTTCCTTCTAAAGCAGAAAGACCATAGAGAGTAAGAAATCCTTGTTCAGAAATTACTGTCAGGGAGGCAGTGTAATGATTTTATTGGGATATCCCATTTCTTCTTTTTCAACTCTCACATCAAAGAAACAAGCAATTTTTCCTCGGGTTTCAGCCTCTGGCACCTCCTCCATCACATGTGGTAGCTTGGTCTTACACTTCCACTAGCGTTGAGCTTTCTGCACAGTGCCTGACTTCAGGCAATGAAATATGTGAGACAGTGCAGCTGTTTGGGTTAGAAAGGCACCACAACTCATGTATAGCTGTGCTTGTTAAAGTGGACTAAGGGAAAGGGTAAGAATAGCAAAATTAATTTACATTTCTTTCCTAATCAGATGCCATAGCAGAGTCAGAGATAGTTATGTGAACTCTTCTTCTCAGACTTCACTGCTCACCTGGAATGTGAGCAGATGCTTCAGATTTCAATTTTTTTAATTCCTCTAAAATTTTCATCCATTTTTGAACTGGTTTAGCTTGGGAGACAGCTCTGTGTCAATGTGCCCCTCTGCTCTCTGCTGGAGTGCCTGGCATTTGCAATGGGCCAAGCTCATCGTGCTTCACCCTCTGCAGGGATGCTTTGTTCTCCCTGCCCAGACTACAGCTTGCATATGACTGTATTTCTCAGCTGCATCCTGGTAAACACACAACCACAGAGGAACTCCAGGCATGGGAACATGGCTCACAGGAGCTAGAAGGGCTCCACTGGTACAGTTTATGATGAGATCCATCAGTAAGAGAAGGCAAAGGGAGCACTGACTGGCAGGGTAAGACATTTTCAGGAGCTATTCTCTGGCACAATGCCCTTACCTTCCCCTGATGGGAACAGCCTGTCTTCATTAGAAAGGAATGAAGGCTGCATCTTGAGTCACCAATGGCATCAGTCTCCAAAAATACCTTCCTGCTTCTAGCACAAACCTGGTTATTAGGTCAAGCATATTCAACACCCAGTAACTAAAAGAGGAGTTTGGCTGTGACAGATGCTGATTGCAAAAGACTTCACCTGATGAATTGCTCATTAGTTGATGAGTTGTTCTGAAGG
Source organism: Pipra filicauda (assembly GCF_003945595.2). Taxonomy (NCBI): domain Eukaryota; kingdom Metazoa; phylum Chordata; class Aves; order Passeriformes; family Pipridae; genus Pipra; species Pipra filicauda. The sequence goes on from NW_024104765.1 coordinate 1,735,486, forward strand.
AACGACGAGTGGCAGAAGACCAGATTTTGAGGTACTGGCTGCCATATCTGGAGTGACAGAAATCAGAATATGTAAAATGCAGCACACAGAACAGTTACACTGTTTTGAACAGTGTTGTGGTCTCTGGACCAGAAAGAGGGGATCACAGTATGACTGCCTTTCCTGTCAAAACGGTCTTTCCACCCCAGTAAGCTCAATGTTCCCAGCACTTCTCCTTTTTATCCAAAGATTCCTTCTTTGGAAAAAATCCTATAAAAAGGATTTGGCCAAATCCCATCCAACAACAACCAAACACACTAGCAAACAGAAACTTTGGGAGCTCCCTCAAGACAACATTTCTATTGCCTCTTGAACTCGGGAGACTTGTTTCCCATGGCTTTGGGGCAGCTAGGTAGGGATGATGCTATTTGCAAATTAGTGTCGTTCACTGTATTACAAAGATTGGTTTGTCAGATGCTCATACAGATGTTGTAGCTCCAGAGCATTTACAAGAGGCAAAGCGTAACTTAACAGCTCCAAATTAGCTTTCAGAAGAGAATACATGATGCTTAAGGTTTGCCAAAAAAGCAGCATGCAACTCTTCTGAAAAAGCAATGCTGCTGTGCCTCGTGATGCTTTCGCCTCCTGCGGTGCCAGAAGTAGCTAGTATTTTACTATTTCTTTCTTCAAATAGCAGTGCTCAGGGGGGATAAACTTTACTTAACCTAATTAATTTTAATCACAGCTTTCAAATCTCATACTGTGCAAAGAATTACAAATTGGGATACATTAATAGAAGCCATGGTTTATGCTGCAAGCTAATCGGGAAGTGTGCATTTACATTTTCTGCATGAGTTTGCAATTACCATTAAAACAAAATTCAGTTATGTCCTTTTAAATTACTAAAATGTGAAGAACAGATTGAGCTGGTCCCATTTGTTGTAGAAAATTACTTGAAAATGGCCTCAAAGAATTAAATGATTCTTACTGAATAAGAGGTTTTAGAAAATGATTTCCAGTTGTCTAGAGTTAAAGTGCTTCCAGGCATTCTGGTTTAAACAATCTTACTTTAAAAATAATGGATTGGCTAACGTTTCCTACCTGCTTCAGTATAGATTCATGGAAGGAACAAAGAGAGTTCTCCCAAAAAGCCTCAGCTACATCTTCCTTTAGGAGTAAACCAGAGAAACAACAACATCTAACCGAACCACATCCAAAACCTAACTCCAAAATACCACAGCAGTGAGCATTAGTCCAGGAAATTTCCTTCACAATGGGGATGTTCCTCCTTATGTCATGAACTGCTCTTCAGCAATGCCCACTCTCATATCTGGAAAGTTAGGTGCCAATTTTCTGTGGTCTGTGTCATTCCAAGTCCAGGGGCTTCAATTTCAGGGGTGCCAATGACCACAGAAGAAGTAAAAATAAAGTGGCCCTGCCAAAAGACCTGATTTTTTTTTTACAGGACTATATGTCCAACTAGATGTCAGATAAAAATGATTTCACCAACAAGCACTCATCTTCAAAAACAACTTGATCTTTTAGGAAAGCAAATCCCATTGAATTCAGTGAAACCTAGTTTTCAGGATGCCAAACATTCTCCCTGAGCATGGAGCTCAGATCCCTAAGTTACCTGGTTCTTTGAGAAAGTGTTACCTCACTAGAAATTATCTAATTTGCAAGAAAAGTTAAATAGCTCTGAAAGGAGCATTGTCCTTGGGAGTGTATTGTCTTGCAGTTTGACAGTGTGCAAAATTGGTTTCAATATAAAGCTTTACATCATAATAACAGTGTTCAAGAGAGTAGAGTGGTGTTTGTATTTATTTTCTGTCACAAACCTGTTGAAACTATTTTTTTTTAAATTTAAGATCATGTAGAGCAAGCAGTGCAAAATCTAGAGTAAAACCACAGTGTCATCAGATTGTAGAGACACAGAATCAGTTTAGTCTCTTTTGTATAGCTAAAAGGTCAAAAAGCATGGCTCTCAGGAAAACACAAGCAGGTGTATCTATTATAGATGATAACCTTTAGCTAAATTGTAAACTCCATGCTTATTAAATAATTGACAGTACATCAGAGCTTCAGGAAAGCTATGTTCAACATGCTGAGTTTAAATAAAATGGCTTGTAAAAATATTTTTTTACTAAAACATAATATAAAGTACAACTATTGACACAGACACCAACAGGATGAAACACTTCCAGGTTATTCAATAGGTTACTATATCTAAAGTAGCACTAAACCTCATTAAAATCTCTGGAAGAGGAAAATTAACCATGTTTTCACCACGAAATATCACTTCAAACTTGTATTTGCAAGAGAAAGCTTGTTGAGTGTTTCTTCTCTTTAAAAATGCAGCTTAAATGCTCTGTAGAGTGCTCATAACCACAGAAAGATATATGGAGCTTTAAAGGAAATGATGAGCTGACTCTTAACTGATGTAAATCACCAGAGCTCTGCTAGAGTAAGTGGAAATTTATTCAATAGACAATTTTAATTTTAAATAAGATACAGATTGCTGTTCCACCAAAATAGTTTCCATATACTTTCTTAAAATTGCAATGAGAAAAGGAAAATTCACTTTTCCACCGTTCCAGTTTCCATAGGTGACTGTGAGACTATGTGCTCGTTTGGCAGAAGGAAATGTAAAAACATACCTCATTTCCCTCTCTGTCACACTCAGGTATCACTGGTAAGTTTAGCAAGGTTGCACTGCTGCAAAAAGTCAGAGGGATCATAAATGCAGAGATACCTCATCTCCTGGTGATTCATCTGTGTCTTTTATGCCAGGTAGTAGGATGAGAGTGGTGCAAATGCCACAGTTCTGCCTTTCAAAGCACCCTGCTCACTGCTGAAACAGGAGCTGGACTCCAGCAAGCATTTTTTGAACTCTCTCAGGGTTAAAGGTTAGATTCCATTATAGGTATGAGGCTTACTGTAGGGCTTATGATGGAGCAGGAGGGCCCTGCTCTTGTTCTTCTGCTCTTTGGTGGCTGCTGTAAATACTGCAAGCATCCTTTGGCCCTTTCAAAGGCTACTCTAGTAACTAATCTGGATGACCTAAGCACTGTGCTGTGGTGTTTTTTTGTTTTTGGTTTTTGTTTTTTTTGTTGGTTGGTTGGTTTCTTGGGGTTTTTTTTGGTTTTTTTTTTGTTTGTTTTAATGCAGAAAATTCTAAAGCAAAAGTAACGCCCAAGGTGTTTATTACAATAAATAAAGATCAATTTCAGATACTTCTGAGATTACTTCTTCTTAACTGCTATAATCCAGCTTCTTTTCTTGAGTCCAAGCCTGCCCAGCTGCAATCAAGGTCAACCTAAATTTTAAGCAGGCTCTTAGTAGTAGCTGCAAAGCCCAGCCCAAATATACTCAAGAGTGTATTTGCTTTGCTTTTACACTACTAACAATGTCTGATTTCAGACACAAAAAAACCCAAAACCATTTTGCACCCTCTAGAGAAGCTTTGTGTATTGAATAGGCTCCACGTGATGTCCCTTCACAACAATTCTGGACCATAAGGAGGAAACCACTGCAATTCCCATTTCCAAGCTGTAAAGCAGCTTTCAGCACCACCAGCTGACTACTTAGTGCATTTCAATTAGCTCATGAAGGTTACCAGGCCACTGTGTTGAAATGAAATGTACACACAACTGAAGACTTGCTCATTGGTAATCAAATTTTCAAGTTACCAGGCCTGCTGGGTTCTCTCTGCAGAGCAAAGCCGCTTCTTCAAAAGCAGCAATATTCCTCTTTGGGTAACAGAAAAAAAAAAAAAAAGACCATATTTTTGCATAATCACAGCTTTTAGTAATACAAAATTCACTGCTCTGTGGGAAATTGCAAGACAAAAAGTCTCAGTAAGTATGAAGTCCTCAGTGCTCTGACATGTTAATGCAAGGAAAAAATTGCCTTGCACAAAAGAGATTATGAGGGTTATTTGGCACCATTTTTCTGTTGCTGGGTCTCATCCAGTTACAGAGCAGAGCCACTGAGGTTTGAAGGCCTCTGAGCAATATAGCTCAAAAAAAAAAAGTTTTCTCCTGCTGCTCAGCCCTCCTTCAGCAGAAGTCTGTCACCTTCAGGAAACCCAGGCTATAGCATGATGTAATTTAGATGCCGCTTGGCAGTCTCAGTATTGTTTAATTAATTTTTTTCAAATTTATTGCTGTTTCTTGCAGATCCAGCGCAAATGCTATGTCTTGGCTACTGTAAAGCTGACACTGAGAAATCTTGCAGAAAAGCTACTTGTACTTATGACCACTTACATAGTGAAAAAATGTTGCTTTTGTCTACTAGTGTGCTCAATGACAAAAGGAATAGCACATTTTTCTTTTTCACTTTGCTTGAATTTAGAGGCTAATGTGCGTCTATCATATATTTATTTCTATATATTGACAAATAAGGTCAATAATTAGGTAGTTTAAAACCCATGTGTGCACATATCCAGTCTTACAACAGAGATTATAAGTAGAAGATGACTGCGTAAGCCCTCTGTACTCGGCTAAACTTCAGCAATGAAGAATATGGCAAAAAGAAACCTGAGCTGGGCATGAAGAAGACATTGATCATTGAAAAATTGACTGGTCATTTCAATCATAATTAAGGGTGTTGGTGGTGCACATCGTGGGCACGCTCCAGGACAGGCATTGGCCTTGGCTGGTTCCCTGGACAGAGCTCAGCAGGAGTCCCAAGGGGGGTAACAGCACACCAAACTAAACATGTACAGAAATTTCTGCAAGACTAAAAAAGACACTCTCCCAGCAAGAGATGACAAATCAGATCTTCACTAACACAGCAATGGTACAGTGAGAGTAAACACAGCACAGTGCCATTCTCTAGTGTGCTGGGTTCCGGCTGTACCCTCCAGAATTCAGCTGTTTTCTGGATCATTGCAAGAAACTCTGGCATTTTTTTTTTTTTCTGAAGTAAATAGTTTGTCCTGGTTTTTCAAGCCAAGTAGGCCACAGTTCTTTCAAAATGATGGGCCTCCAGGGAGCCAAGAGTAACTGAGCTAAGTCAAGAGACTTGCACAGTTTGCTATTTTGCAGAGTCCTAAGGGTTTCCTGCAGATATAAGTGAAGCATACATTTATTTAAATTTTTTTTTTTTGCTCTCTCACTGGCGTTATGAGAAAGTAATGCATTTTTATTTACAGCTTTGCAATCACTCCTAGATTCATAAAAGGAAGATGATCTTACATTTCCTGTGTTCTAACTAGCAGAGAAGAAAGAATTTGAGCTTGGTGAGAAATTCTTTCTTCTTAAGAGCACTGCAGGTGGAGATACTGCTTTAGGCACATTCTTTCCTAACTGCACAGCATTTAAATGTAATTAAGCACAGTCACTTGTACCAACCAAGGATCATGAAGTGTATAACATAAATAGATCTCTGTTAACCTCTTACATCAATAAAAAAATGATATCATAATTTTTAAATGATTTTGCAGAATTTTTAACAAGTAACAATGTGTTTTGTTTAAAATATTTTATTCTCTCCTTGAACTATAAAGTTCTTTAGAGCATTACTTGAAAGTTGTCTCTTAGGTTTTTTTATGTCATTAACAGTTATGATCCTGAACAAGATTAAGCACAGTCAGCGAGTTTGTAGGAAGCCTGAAATTCATGGTCATTTATTAAAGCTTTTTATATATGTAGGAGACACATTCTCTCATATTAAGATGTAATTTCATCACCCTGCTATGCATATCCAAAAGATGTACCTATTCATTCTTTGCTATCCCACTTTCACAACAGCTGACCTGGTTTGTAATTGGTTTATTTCCATTTGCATCAGTTTCATCGACTTAGCTGCAAACAGCAGTTAAAAATAATTAAAAAAAGGACCCAATCTTCGCTAATTAAAAGGGTGCTTCCTGGATCTAGCCAAGCTGGATCTAGTCAAGCTAGATCTAGCCAACTTAGATCCAGGAAACCTCTTCTGCATTGTACTGCTTAACTAATAATTAATCAGGGACAGAATCACTGGAGCCCACATTATTGGAATGACAGGGCACCTGTGCTCCCTTGGGCCTCTATTTTCCCGTAAACATGTTTTTTGGAAAGTTATTTGAAGCCTTCAGGTGAGAACCGCTCTGTAAGTGTTATATATCAGTAATAAAACTAGGCCTAATGGCCATATATTTTTCCCTTACAAGCTTCCCATGGGGCCAGCATCACCCAAGGAGATGGTTCTGCAGTATTTTGCTGATGCTTTTACCCTATGATGCAAGATGGGCTCCAGTTACTGGTTTATTGTTGTAAGCCTGTGCTGAGACTTGTGCATCTAAATGCTGGTGAAAATTCAATCACTGTAAATTCTTTTTACTTATGCTCTGCACATTGCCAAACAAGCTGTTGCCTCTTGGTTGCTGCAATGACATTTTTTACAGGGTGCTGCTGCCTGTGAGACCAGATGACAGTGCTAATGACCCATGTCCTTGTTCTCTGCTTCCCTTGCTTACGCTTCTTGTTTCTCCACACTCAATTAAGGAAAAGGAATTGAGGTTAATATTCCTGTCCTTGAAATTAAATCTACCCTTGTCCCACAGTGCAATTAATGAAAACAACTTGGATACAGAGCCTTTCATCTGTTGTTCACTGGTTTATTTAGTAGGAGTTGACAATGACTCACACCATTAATTTGTCTGTTGAGTGGCAAACACAGCGAATTAGCAACGTTAGCCTAGATTGTAGACATCACCCTTACAAAATCACTGCCATGAGTTAATATCTCTGCTGCTCTTTGAGGTGAAGAGTTGTGGTGACTACGAGACTTCTTCTGTCACAGGTCCTCCTGCAGCCTGCCTGCAGACACACCAAGGGTACACATGGCCTGTGTTGCTCTTGATACCACTAATTCTAGGGGTAATTAGATAAAACTGGCTATTACACATCAAACATCAGCCATTAGATGTCCAAATAACAGGACACTATGCACTTGTACTGTGAAAAGTGTTGGTTAATTATGTATTCAGCTATTAAATTATGTTAAGTTTCAAGGTAAGTTCAGCAGCAGAAAAACAACAGGTCAGAATGAGTGTAGGTATACTCTCTGGTTTTTCTCATTGGCAGATGCTGACAAATGGGAAGTTCTTTTGGTATTCACAAATGTTAATGACATCTGAGAGTTATCTCTCCCATATCCACTTGTGTAGTCTGACTTGCAAGGCAGAGAGATTTATGTTCTACATCATTCACTTCATGACCATGAATTAGGCTCAGGGCTTGAATTACTGTGGAGGAACACATCTCTCCCTTGTCTGTGAAGCAAGTGGGATAAAGTGTCTTTGTGAATACTTCTACGACCCCTCCAGCTACCTGCTCCAAGGCTGAGCTCTGAGAAAATGGTTGGCACATGAGCAGAGACAGCACCTTCTCTCTACAACCCTGATTCCTGTTATGGAGGAGACTGTGTATCTTCAAGCTCACAGCAACAGGAATATCTTCTATTCACTGCAGCTCTGATACAATCATGTAGGCTTTCCAACCCTGACAAGTACATTCAGCTCTTGTAAATAAAGTGTAGTTTTCTTTCCCCCATTTCTTCAGAGCAAAACAAAAAAGATCCCCAGAGTCACAGCTTACTTAAAGTCAAGTTGAAAATTTTTGAACTTTGTTGTGCCTGAAAGAAAGGGGAGCTGGCATCAGTGTGTTATCATCACTCACACAACAGCCATAAGATCTAACACCATGGGGAACATCAGTCCAAGTAAATACCAGCCACTGAATCATAAATTTTCAGGAGGGCTCAAAGTGCTTACTGTTCATCATCTGATTCTTAAGGTATTTGAATTTATGCCAAGATAATAAGGGAACAGCATTCCCTGCAATTCATTGCTGTACTGTACAGCAATATTTTATGCAACTGACTGCAATAACACTGATGTTGTATTAAATTTTTGACTGGCTTGAGGAGGCAGCCACTTTTCTTCTTTTGACGTGCTCAGGCTGGAACACAGATGATGGAGTCAATAGCATTGAGATTTGAGAAATCTGTTGTGATGATCTTGCAGAAACTTCACAATGTAGTGTGCTGCTGTGGTCGCTTGAATACAGATGAATAAATGCCTCAGCTGAATGCTTCTGTATTTAAGACACATTTTAGAGCTACTGCATACTTGTCCATTACACAGCAGGAGGGACACTGAACCAGAACATAATCAGTCAGCGTTTTTAAACTTCTTTTAAGCGCTTTTAAAAACATTCAGCTCATTCATCCTGCAAGCAAACAGGGCTCTTGGGACCTAGCAGCACTGGCTGACAGAGGGCTACTATAGATAGTATATTACACTGCCAGTACGGACAGCTCTTTTGTTTAAACAAGTGTTCTAGGCCTCATATTTCTTAAATATTAATTTATATATTACCTTTCCATTGATTCTAATATGTTTTCTTCAGAGGAGGGGGGATAAGTAATTACAACAAATGCTGTCTTGTGGTGCGAGAAGCCAATGCAAATGAAGAAACCTTAAGCAACTTATCACTATAAAACATTTGTAAGACACTTGGCCATTGCAGTTGCTGTTGTGATTTTAGTGACACTTTCCCGGGAAATGGGGAAGAATATACCCTCTTCCTACACCTGCACGTGCTGTTACTGACCAAGCACTGTACTGTCTTGGGAGCCTGATGTTTGTTAAAAAGCAGAGTGTAATACTGTCTGTAGTTCTGACTGTGAAAGGGTCCCATGGCTTGCTGAGAGAGTAACAATCTCTCAGACAAACTGACAAAGTAGGAAAAAAGCCTAAATGGTCCTAAACCCATTGAATTAAAACAGCAGACATTAAAAATGCAGTTTGATCTATAGAACTTTTTGGGGGAGGCATGGCATAATATCAATAAACTGGCCACATTCAGCTCCCCAGTTGTGTTTGTAAGGCTTTTTCCTCTTTTTCCTTTCAGGTCTGAGAACCCAGAGCACTCAGGGAAGCAAGTAAGAAAGCCTTCACCACACCACTTTTTTCACCACATGGTTCCTTTGGTATGATGTCCCACATCTACTGGTGTGTTCCCCGGATCCAGAGATGTGGGATACAGTGCACTACGTGACCCTCATGCACGTTTGGTTTTGTTTGCTTTCTTTCTTCCCCAAAACAAATAAATCCCTCCCCAGCAATCTCTTGGGACCTAGGGTTTTTGATGAGCATAAAATTATCACCTAAATCTCACACTTCACTGCAGCTTTGGTGTCTGCCAGCACTCAAGGACACCCAGAGTGGCCATTAAAGGTCCTTAATGGAAAGCAGCAGCCCGGCTCTCACCATCAGCCCAGCTCACACTCAGCCACAGCAGCGTGCTCTGAGTCAAAGCACAGCTGCACTGACCAAAATGGCTCCTTGTACCGTCTCTGAGGTCGTATCTGAGCACTTTACTGACAGAAGCAGTTTGGGCTTGGCAGCCCCGTGGACCCCAGGCAGCCCTCAGAGGACAAGCTAAATTAGCTTCACCTCCTACCTCATGAACAATTCCTGGCTATGCCCTACCCACATTGCTAATGATGATGACAACGATGATGTAAGAAACTTTAATAAGAATCTGATTTGCACATACCAGGTTTAACTTTTTGGAGACATCTGCTTGAGGAGTCCTCCAGTGACAGGCACAGGCAGGCTCCTCTGGGACCTTGGAGAACAAAGATGCTCACAGGAATACTTCCACAGCACTGGTTTCACAAATATGGATATTCCTGGATGATAGGATGATTTATTCCCTCTTACAGCCTAATCATCGTAACTTTGCCTGGTTTTGGAAAGGAGTCTCAGAAGTCTTAAACACCTCCTGTACAGACACCAGCAAAGCTGCATAAAGGACTCTCCTTTTCTTAAGCACATTTTTGGCCACCCCCCTTTTCACACTGCAGGAGCTATGAGGACAGTGATGGTGGCTTTGCAGATCACTCAAAGATGCCCCAACATGTGAAGTCCACATTGCTACTCTTCGTGAAAAAGGAGAGAAACAGACCTAAATAGAGTTCTTAGGCATATCCACCTCAACAGAGAATGGTTCAGGTCGGAAGGGACCTTAAAGATCATCTAGTTCTAAGAGCAGGTTACTCAGAGCTCCATTCAACTTGGTCTTGAACACTCCTAGAGATGGGGCATGCACAACTCTTCTGGGCAATCTGCTCCAGTGTCTCACCACCCTCCAGGCAGAGACCATATAAGATCATATGATCTTCAATCTGCCTACAACTAGGATTTTTTTTCTAATTTTCTGCTATAAACTAAGATTTTGTCTCATCCTATACGTTGAGACCACAGGTTATAGGAATGCAAGTCACTCCTTAGTCCTTTGCCTAAATATGAGAGGAGAGCAGCCTATATGCAGTTGTCTCATAGCCTCTCCTGTTCAATACCAGTGGGATGGAAAAGCATGGTCAGGAAAAGGGAAGACCCTTACATTTCCACCAGCTGGCATGTGAATGTTCACTGATGAGTAAGTTAAAACTGGACACAGTATCAACCCTTGGGAGACAGGGCTAATGACAGCCTCCAACTAGACCAGGTGTCACTAATCATAACCCTCTGATTCATGTTGATACAGGGACCACTCACTGCTTAAGGACAGAAACAGGTCCAAGAGAAGCCAAAACTCGCACATGCAGTCTGCACACTGCTGGGGAGACACAGCTAGGGCTGCATTATCCCCTGCCTCTCCCTCAGCCTTGGCCAGGAGCTGTGGTCTCACACAGAGGAGGTGGGGGTGCTTCTACCTGCTACCCCTTGCTTCACACAAAGCTGAATATGCTTTAACCTTCTTATAATGCAATGATCTCAGGCGGAATTTCTTCACTCAGAGGGTGGTTAAGCACTGGAACGGGCTGCCCGGGGTAGTGGTGGAATCCCTATGCCTGGAGGCATTCAAGAAATGACTGGATGTGGCACCTGGTGCTATGGTTTAGTTGTCAGGGTGGTGTTCATTCAAAGGCTGGACTCATGATTGTGGAGATCTTTTCCAACCTCAATGATTCTATGATCTGCTCCTCTTCACTCACCCTTAAAAGGTAAGTTTCCATGTGTAGGAGTAGGTGGGCTGCCTTTATCCAAGTCAGAAGGCAGGTATCAACAAATCATGTGTAATTATGCAAACACAAGCCTGTTGTATCCCTTGGGGTATCTCAGATTTTTAGCTACTTAGTGTAAAGCACACAATTATGAATAAAAACCATTTTTTCATGAACGCTTATTTAAGTTAAAGCCCTAGGATTAGTAGTGGTAGTATTTTAAGACAGTATTTTATAAATAATTAAAAATTTAAACTATTTGGTCTAAATTCAGTTTTGCTCTTTCATTAAGTACCTCTCTGTGACCAGAGTCATGATGTAGGTTCAAAGTCAAAACATTTGTAGCAAATCTCTCCAAGTTCAGTGGAAGATCTGAACTGTCCCTGCAAGAAGCAGAAAACCGCTATAGGGGCATAGAAAATAACTGATGCACTCTCAGATACACACAACTGTATTTATCTGCCTCTACAGAAGAACTTGATCTTCACAGGTGTAGAGCATAACCCACTTAGTGACATTATTAAAGTAAATGAAAGTTAACTACAGAAAGGTCTGATTTCGGAAAGAAAAAGAAAACTATCAATTCTGATTGAATATATGTATCTCTCTACACCTACACAGAATCACAGAATCAATTAGTTTGGAAAAGACCTCTGAGATCGAGTCCAACCTATGACCAAGCACTACCATATCAACTAGACCATGGCACCAAGTGCCACAGCCACTCTTTCCTCAAACACATCCAGGGATGGTGATTCCACCACATCCCTGGGCAGCCCATTACAATCGCCAATCACCCCTTCTGTGAAGAAATCCCTCCTCATGTCCAACCTAAACCTCTCCCGGGGCGGCTTATGACTATGTCCTTTCATCCTGCCTGGGAGAAGAAGACAACCTTCACCTGGATACAACCTCCTTTCAGGTAGGTATGAACGTGCAAGTACATAACTGTGTTTACGTGTGCATATACATGTACACAGGTTTTACTTTCATAAGATCCTCCTCTTCAACCAGTTCACCAGGGATATCTGTATTCTGAGGGCTTGAGTATGCCACACCTTTTTTTTTTTTCCCTTACCCTTTCAAACCTTCCCTGCAGGTTACAAGCAGGGCACCTAAACAGTTGAGTTGTTCAAAACACCTCAGAACAGATCTGAAGAACAATTCTGTGTTCTTCACAGGCAGTGAAATAGCTAAGGGGATTGTTTCTCTCTGTGGCACAGAGAGAGGCACATAAAATCCATTATGAACAAAATAAAGAAGTTCCAGGGAATCAAATTTGTCTGAACAGAAGAATGGAAGATGAGACCGTATCTCTCTGCAGAACATCCATAAGGAAGATGTGGCATTCTTAAAATATCTTGATACTCACTTACGAGTAGGACTATTCATCCTACACCCTGCTTCTGCACACAGGAAGGGACGAGCTCATAGCAGAAGAATTTTTTTCAGCAGTGGGAACAACTGCACAATGATCATCTTCCACCCAGTGTGGGATTCCATCAGAGAGTACGGATGCCCCAGCAAGTGTTGGGGCATCACTACGTATTTGTGGAAGGCTCTCAGCTTTTACTAATTAATTCCTAACAAAGGAATAAAACCCTGTAGCAGAAAGCCACACTGCTCATTCCTGAATCATATGAAATCATTCACCATTTTATGTACAAGTTATGAATTACAATCTTCAACTCCTCATCAGAAAAAATAACAAACCAAAAAGCCTAAAAAAGCATTTTGGAAGAACTGCATAGTGTACAGAAGCATACTTTCCATTACAAAATATCTTACAGAACACATACTGCAACAAAAAGCAGAGCCTATTACCTTTTCTGAGAAGGCAATGCCCAGCCAAAACTAGATGTTTCACCTCTATCATTAGAGGAACAGCTTTAACTGGACAGAAGAGTACACGAAAAAAGTTCCTGAACAGTCCAGATACTTTAAAGGGAAAAATACAAGTACATTTGTAAACAACTTTAAAACAAGAGCCTTATGAAAACAATAAAGGTCACTGAAAATTAAGCTGTTAAACTCTTCTTAGCCCAAACCACTATGTTCTACCCTTATACGTTTTTTTGTTATGATACACAAATTTTGCCACATGGAAATCTTCAGTGAGAAATTCGGGCAAATATTTTTTCGTTTTTGGCAGAATTAAGAAAGGGATAATTTGAAGGAAAAAGGTCAAACTCCAAATTCCCTCTAAAAATTACAAGAGCAATATAACCTAACTATTGAATGGAGCCAACAGTACAAGGTAGCACAGCACTTATTTTATAATCTGAGGCCCTTTATAATGTAAACCCTGAAAAGTCATAAGTAACTGCTAGAGCAGACTTTTGTATTATGTACCATTACTCAAACCTTGCCATAAAGTGACTTTTTACATACAAAACTGATTTACCCTAAGCGTATCGGTTTTATGACGCTGAAATGTAAAAACTGTCCTAGTAAATGATTTTGTGTAGGTAATTATCAACCACGCATCTGAAGTTGAGCATCAGTATTTATGCTGTTCTACCTAATGCTTCAGCATATGTTAAGTAAGCTACTGATCATCGAGTGTCTCCATTTTGGTAGATGGACAGATGTATGCGAACAGCAATGCTCTGGATAACTTGTGCTATTCCTAATACTACAGTTATTTTCTCTCCCAATTACATTTTGCTATAAATATGTGTGCCCTTAAGTTGATCCCAATATCAGTTTCAGCTAACTAATCAAATTATCTGCTAAGGTTTTGGAAATGATAACCCTTCCTTTATTTAAATAAAATGAGGGAAGGGTTTCTAACTCCCAAAGGTTTGCCAACAACAGATTTATTTTCAAGACAGGATGACACTGTTTAGTACATTGTTCATCATCTTTGCTGTTCACAGATAAGCACAACAGTAGTAATGGTTTTTATGAAGTAGGCAGGAAAGAAAAGAGAAAATACTGTGAAGTTTTTACCCTTAAGGTTTTTCTAAGTTCTGCTCATGGGCTCTTATAAATAACCATTTATTTGAAATAAGTGTAAGTAAAATTTCAGATTACCTTTCTTTTATTTGGAGGGCTCCACAGCTAAACTTCAATTTTCTACTTTTCTTTTGCAAAGGAGTGTTATTAAAGCCCTGCCCACAACTGGGTACCTCAAGAACTTATGCAAGGAATAACTTATCATTATATTTAGAAGCGCCTCATTTTTGTACCAGTTAATTCATAATCCAAGTAATTAATCTGCAATGTAAAACAAGCAGTTATTTTCTCCCATGTAATAATGGTGAATAACAACACTGAGCATTACATATTCTGCTTGAGTTCGTTAAACGCAACTCTTCAGTCACAAAGGCAGCAGGCATTCTGTAATGGACTTCCTTTGAACTATGTTCAAATGAGTAGAATAACTGAGATTCCTGGTGGAGATCTAAGCCATTTCCCTCATGTTCTTAATAGCTTCCGCTATTTGTACACTCAACTCCATTTCATAATTTGCTATTTAAAATAAATTCATTTCCCCAAACCTTTCTGTCCCTATCTAAAACAAACTTATTTACATTTATGGTAAATGCTTTTCAGCAAATAAGTTGTAAGAAAAACAAACAAAAAAATCAATAAGGGAGCAAAAACATAGAAGGAGCAAGTATTTCAAGTTTTGTAATAATTCTCTTTCTGAATTTCCATCCAAAGATGCTACAGGGACAAAAGCTTTAAAGGTTTAAAACATGCTTTCATACATTTTTGATTCTTCCTCTTTACACAAGGGACCAACTCTGCCCAATGAATCACCTTCATAACTTTTGCCCGGTAATTAAGCGAAACTGCATGTCATTCACCCCAAGAAAGTAAACAAAATACAGTCTTTTACTTCAAATATTTTATGAAAGCAAGATTACAAGAAACATATTAGTCAAAATGCAGGGCTATCAAGCACTGAACCAAGGATGCTGGCATCAGTTTGCCTACCATTTTGCATGTGGAAAAAATACACTATGTCTACAGGTAAAAGGCATCACTAATGCATCATGAATTACTGTGGTCAGCCAAGATCACCTCTGCAGCCTGGAGCCTGTTTAAGTCTTGAAAACAATCATCATAATAATAGTATGAGATGAGACACTGGAACAAAACCATTCTTAAACAGGAAAGTTTTGGTTTTTTTTTGCTCTTATCGAGGTAACACCAAAAACTAAAAATAAGATCTTAAAATTTAGCAGCCTCCTTAACACTTGTTAGGCTAGCCTTCACACAAGGAGCATGCAAGCAGCCACTCTTCTTGCTTTAAACTGAGGGCTGTTGGTTAATTCAAGTCATTGTTTTCTCACCTTATTCGATTAACCTGTTGAACTGGATGTCCACCATAGGAAAAAGAAAATTAAATGATGTTAAGTGCAGCAGACAAGTACAGATCACACCAAGAAGCTAACACTCATGAGCTGTCATAATAAGGGATAATAATAACAATTAAAAAAAAAATAATCAGTCTTTTCTGTGCATATTTTTCATTTGAAAGGTCCCAGGAAATCATGATGTGCCTGGCCGTTTCTGTTGCTGATTTCTGATTACCTCTAATTGTTTTTTGCATTGCTGATAGTATGTTGAGAGACTTTTGTTTTCATCTAACAGCTTTTTATGTTCTTGTACCAGACGGGATGTGTTTTGCTGGTCTTTTTCATCCTGGTCCAGTTCTGCTATTAGTTCTTGTCTAAAATAATAATAAAAAGAAGTAATTGTCATTTATAATCTATTTCTATTTGTGTGTAGACGATTTCAAATATTTCAAATCAGTAACTGATCATCAATCTGAACTCATAGCTGGTGATATTTTGCGCAAAAAAAAGTCTTATTCTTTAATGTAGTCCGGGGAAAAATTCTCTTCCAAATCAAGTCCACATTTGAACTTTAAACTAGCTGCAAGACATAGCTTCAATCTCTAAAATTGTCCTTTAGAGAATGTCTTTCAGACACAGTTCTAAAGGTCACAGCAAAATGTCTAAGGAGCCACATAAAATTTCATATATATATATTCAACTCTAATTTTGCATATAGGCACATTTTAAATATCTAAAGACAACTTAAAATATAAAATTGCAGTAATTTTTCATAACTTTTTAGTGAAGTGCTATTTTCTATTTGTACTTGAACTTATGAAAGCAGTGGAAAAGCAGAATCAGGAAAATATTTTTGTAACTGGCATTTCACATAATTCACACCATAAATGTACACTGTTTTTTAGCAGCAATTTTAGAAGAGCAAACACGCTGATAAACTTGCTATAATTTATCCTGCAAAACTGATGTAGCAGTTTGTTTTACTACTTGTTTACAAGGCAACAAGAAGGCAAGCTGCCAGTAATATTTTTCAAACAAAATAGTAAAGGAGAAAGTTCATGTTAATTAATTGTTGCCATATGGTTTGTAATTACAGTTGAAGAAAACTTAATAATTCCTTGAGGGCTGAACTAATAACTACCTTAACCAGCATTAAATTCATCCATCACAACACTATTTTTTGTTTCAACACCCACGGACAACTACATTCTGACTAAGAAAAAACAGTTTGGAAGAAATGTCAATACAAAATTACTACAAAAAACCCTAGTAGGAATCTAAAAGCAGAGAATTAAGAGTTTTGAAACAGAAACACATTTTTATATAAGTTATTGACCCTTAGAAATAACACAAATAAAATCAAAATTAAGATATTCACTCTAGCTTCAGTATCTCCTCATCAAGTCTAAAAATTCTAGTTGCATGTGAAAAAATCAAATTGTTCTCAGGATACTAAGCCAAAGGTGAATACATGATAGGAGTTCAAACTTACAATAACATTTTCCCCCCATTCTGTATGCTATTTCTAATGTACAAACGGTTTACACAACACATTTTTCTCATTAACTAATCCATAAACTCCAAGGCAAGCCCCTTGTTAACAACTGCTTGCCTGCAGCGGCTCAGACACTGATGGGTAACAAGCTGATAACTTGGTCTAGCGTGGGAGTATAGATGACCTCTCAGAACTGCTCCCCAGCGTCATGAAACAGAAAGGGTAAGTAGAGCACAACAGAACTTATTGTGAACTCAAGTTCTGAATCAGCAATAATTTTCCCCCTAATACAAAAATACATGCAGTTGCTTCACTTATACATGTACATAATGTAAGAGGAAAGAGTTTATTTCTGGTGCACAAGGAGAAGGTACATAAAAAGGTCAAAGTATTAGGTCCTAAACCCCTGGCAGAAAAACATAAGATGTGTGTTGATAATACTGTTGTAAATGCAATGCTTGGCAAAAGTCAGATAAAGATAAAAACTAACTGCAAAATGAGTAACACTGACATATTACTCAAAATTCTACAATCCGTTAACTAAGTGATTACCTACAAATTACAACTGAAAACATGTTAATGGACAGTGTTGTAAATAAAATTCCACGGTTCTTTAGCAGTCCAGATCTTTCATTTGATATGATACAAACAAACATTACTGTTTTGTTACAAATACAGATGTGCCACACACTTATCTAGGACTTGTCCGGAAGAAGTGTCTTGACATTGATCAAAACTTTCAGTTATCTGCTCTATCTCACCTGTACTGAGCAGCTCAGTATTTCTGAGATTAAGGCTGGAAAATAATTATGCTCTATGAAATGTTACTTCATAAAGCCAGATAAACAGTCACAGAGAACAGACTTTGTGTAAAAAAAAACCACACAGAAGAATAGAAAAAGTAAACCACATTTTACTTACTTCCTCTGCAACAGCAATGCAATTTCTGTCTGAACTTTCATATATTCTTGTGCCATTTTGCAGTGCTGTTCAAACACAGCCATAGATTCTTTGGAGTTTGGGCACGGTGCTAGAGGCTGAAAATAAATCAGACATGTTAAAGACTAATGAACTGATATCTTAGTAAATAGTGTGTTAGAATGTCTCTGCAGTGTATTTATAACATCTTTTAAAAACTGGTAAGCTTTTAAAAATAAGTGTTAAACCATGCCCTGGAAAACGTTACAGTACCAATGTCAAAGATGACTCAAACCTCAAATCTGCGGTTTTTAATCTGACACCTGTTACAAAAATCAAAGTAGTGTCTGATCCCATATACAACAAATAAAGTGTATACAACAATTTAATTCAGTAACACTCAAGCAAATAATGTCTTATTTTGACAGTCAAACTCAGCTTACATTTGGTTTTAGGAATCATGTTTCCCAGGGCTTGTTTTTAATAGCTTGATCAAATCTGAGTCAACCAATCTCAGATTACAGAATATATTTTTTTTAGCCTTGGTCAAAAATTAGACAGACTATAAACCCAGGTAAATATGTGGCACTATATTTTGCAGCCCAAAAGTCACACGTTAGAATGAAATGCAAGCTTAAGAATCTCATAAAGTGTCTATTTTTTACCTGTAACTGATGATCTAATGTAAGATATGCCATTGGGATGGAGTTATCTGACCCATTGGTCTCTGTAACAATACCAAGAAAATTTTAATGTATTTTCAAGAGTTAATTCTATTCTTATAGGACAAAAACAAGAATTCTAAGTAATTTCACAAAACAGAATCTGAATGTGGACAGGCAGATGGAAATAGCAGCAATTCAATCCCAAGGCAGATGAATAATTTTGTTCTTCTGACAGTTAAAAATTCAAAAGTATGGTCTACCATATCAAGAAGAAATAAAGATTATGGTTATCAACCTACATTTCTAGAAGCCACGTAACAGCATACAGATTTTAAAAATACTATTTTTGTACAGTTTGCAATCATTTCTGTTTATAAAAAAATTGCCATTTCATTCTTGTTTATGAAGGATCAGCCAGCCAGCCCATGCATCTAATCACTTTAAAATTAGAAGCTGTGCAAATCAGCTCTGCCAAAATAAAATAAGCACAACCTCCTGCTCAGTTTTGAAACCTGCTCCCAGTGAGGTCTCTAAGTTTCTTCCTCACAACACGCTCTAGGGCATCTTCTCTGTTCTGCAGAGATACTTTGTGGGTAGCATGGAACCCAACCTGTCTCCTGGGCCAGGCTGCTCTCTTCTTACGCTGCAGTTACTCCAGATTTCTCTAGTGCTTTCATTCCAGATTTCACATGTTTCTGAATTCTTACAGATCCTATCTTTTAGTAGCCCACAATCTGGGGATCACAAGGTTACTGTTAAGTTTTAAGAGACATAGAGTGAAGACACATGGAGAAACTACTGATTTTACAGCCGCATTATTGCTACTAGAGGATTATATGGAGGAGGGTAGGTGGGAAAAAAAAGGGGCTGCTTACCCATACCCCAAAAGCACCTGCCACAGAGTAGTCGTGGTAGAGAAACTAAGGTGTTGCCCTCAAAGACTATGCTATCTCCAAGAGCAGCTTCAAAAGGAAACAGAAATAAGAGGGTGGGAATGGAGAAAAAGTGGTTAAGTGTATGCTTGTAAGGAAACTGGAAGGTGGTAAAAACAAAAAAAGGAAAAGAAAACAACCCTAAAACCAGAGACTTAATCACTACAGTATCTTAAATGCAATCAATATAAAAAGTCCTTCCCTACATTAGACTGTTGCTGTAAATGGATACTGCTAAAACCACTGCAATGCTTAAAATACATCAATACATGCAAAATACTTTAGATGACATTTTTGAGCATTTCAACAGTGTCACAGAACTGCAACTTTTCCTGTGACTGACCAGATTCAGCTATATCCTTGTTTTATCATTTTGCCTCATTAAATTAAAAATGTACCCTCTTTTACAGAAAACCAAAATTATTTCTCTCTTTAGAAGCTCAAACAATTCTTTGTTCATGGACTGCATAAACCTAACAAGAAAATATACATATGGCACATTCTGTATTTACCTGAGTATAAGGTGAGGGATTTCTGTGGGCCAGAAAACAGACCTGACTTTTAGCTCTAGTGTGTGCTGCATTTAAGAACAAAGATTTGGCACAAACTGTCCTTGCACTGGCATAGGATTAGCAGCTTTCAGTTCCCAATGAACTACTGACTGGGTAAGACCTTGCTTTCATGTGAGGCAGCAATTCCCATGAGTGCTCACTGCCCAAAGAAACTTAGGATCCATGCTGCACAAGAAGGCACAGGGTGGGCTGTAGCAATGGGCAAGGGCTTTGGGAAATTATGAGTGATAGGGCACAGAATGTGATCAGGCAAAGTAACAATGGACAGAAAGAAGAAAACACAGAAGCTAAATGCAAGGGTATGATGTCCTCCTCCCACTAAAGCAGGGGGAAAAAACCCAAAGTACAAGTCTTACAAAATCACCTTATATTTGGTGAAATACAAGTGTGCATATATACATACAAATGTATGTATATATACATATGCCTATGCAAGAGTTAGTCCACATGTGAGTTTCCATTTTGTACTTGGTTAGAGGAAAAGAATAAAAGTGACTGATCAGCCAGATGAAATGGATCACAAGAAAAAGATTTCAGAATTTGACATACTGTGAAGTACCAGCTTGAGTCTAAGTTTAAGATTCAATATGTACAGTTTGGTAACAAAATTGTAATTTTCATTTATATTCTAAAAAGGAATTTGTGGGATCCATTGTTTTCATGCAGTCCAGTACTGGTTCTTTTCATTATGGAATGCATTATAACTTTTAAAATCGAATTCAACTACTCAATTATGTTCATTCTTAATCCTATTTCATAACAAAAGAACAGTGATGCTACAGTAGAAGTATTTACAACATTTCTGCAGACACGTGTTAGTTCATTTAAAAACAGTAATTTTATGTACACATGTACATTCTGCATACGCAAATTATAACAGAGATGATAAACAGAATTAACCTATTCCTGATACTCACCTACACGGCATTTCACTCTAGATGTCAGAGCAACAAAAGTTTTAAATGTACATTTATAATATGAATGCACAAGACTAAAATGTAACAAGATGTCTATTCCTCTAATTTTCCAAAACCACACTATAGTAAAAAACTGGTGCTAACAAGATCTTCATTAAATATTAGTACCACTGCATATGTACAGTGCTTTCTTACAAGCAAAATACTAACAAGTTTATGTAACTCAATATAATCTATAAAAAAGTGTTCTCAAAGCCTACATGAAAAACAAGTCAGTAATGTAATGATTTAATTTAAGCAGAACTAAAATGGACCTTGACTTTCATTGCTTACTCTTATTGTCTAAGTAACCACAACCAAATAAATATTTTATATTTTTTACAGGCAAAAATTTAAGTAAGGAACAAAGGATTACCTGCATCATCAGGTGTCCATGGATTACGAGTTGGCTTTTCAGAGGTTGGTCCCGAGGTAGTGATCATTCTCACACTAGGACTAGATGATCTACTGCTGTTTCTACTCTCCTGAAATGACAAAACAAAACAAAATGACAAGTTAACAGAAGATTTTTGAAAAGTTCATTAAAAAGAAAAAAATGAAAGAAATCTGAACCTATAAACCTCCAAAATATCCTCCTCCCCAGACTTTTACCCTGAAAGCTGTCCTGACAGTTTGATCAACTTTACATGCAGTGCAGGGATAATTTCATCCCCATTTGTACTCCATCTGTACTGTGTAAAATAAATTGATACAATTTTGCTACTCAGCATAATAAATGCAATGCTGAACAATGTGTTCAAGATCTTTACAGAAAAGCATGACAACATGTCTAGGAATTTTCACACCACCATTCAGTGAAATCTAGCAACTCCATAACATAAGGAAGAAATAGTTTGTTTCCAATGCTTAATCAGCGAATGAAACTACATTCAGCTAAAGGAACATAGCTTAGTAACTGCACTAGACTGCAGTGTATTAATCTACAGTTTTCTTATGGTTCTTTGGTTAACTCAGAGGTTATGTGATTCATCTTCAGAAAACACGAAATAAGTGTTTAATCAAAAAGGATCAATCAATTGAAACAAAACAATCAGAAAATGAGTACATTGTCCCTCATGAAGCAAAATAAGAATTAAATCAAAATTCTCTAGGATGTTCTTTTATATACCGTTTGACTCCTCCAATCCTTTTGTTTACCGAAGCACAAAAACATAACATAGACTTCATTATTCTACTGAGCTTCTTTTTCAGAATAATTATTTACAATATGTATGCTTGTATTTCACATACCCCCTCACTGACATAAAATTAACATAGTAAAGGACTTAAGACTATAAGCCCCAATGAGTTTTGCAGAAAAAAATGAAGTAAAAAGATGCAACTAAAATACAACTACTTTCAAGATGGTGCATTTATCATGAAATGATTAAATGTCTCCATTTTTCAAAAGAAGCATTCAAATATACATTTCCTGGAAACCATATTTCTTTATGATTCTTTATGATTTCCAAATATCCTACCTTAATTTAAGTTTTAAAAGCCAGGATTTCAGTGAAGTAACAATCCAGAGTAACAAGATTCTACACACCGAAAGATCCATTATTTTGATTGCATAGTGTTTCTTTTGTAATGTTTATTAAGCATTTAGTGTTTTAAGTCAATGGCCAGACACAGGGCAATAAACTACTCTAGAAATAATCTGATGGATATTTCAAGATGATGACATCAGACATTTTGAAAAAGCTTTTGTGTTGGTGTCTTAGTTGATATTAAGCAAGATTTAAGTTGCTGAGCTTACTGTCAGCATCCTCAGATATGAATGATAAACATACCCTGCTGATGTGAAAGATCAGAAGACAGATCACTTTTAACAGCATGCGAATCCTCTAAGCAAAAAGAGATTTGCTGAGTATCTACAGTTGATAGCAAAGGGCACTTGAGAACTACTCTAGTT
This sequence comes from Pipra filicauda, assembly GCF_003945595.2. NCBI lineage: Eukaryota > Metazoa > Chordata > Aves > Passeriformes > Pipridae > Pipra > Pipra filicauda. Next base: position 1,758,229 of record NW_024104765.1, read on the forward strand.
ACAGTAACTTCTCATCTTGTTTTGGTCCATCAAGAACAACAACAACAAATTTCCTTGATAACATTATTTAGACGAAATAACTAGAGATAAAAATGAAGGATTCCTATAGGAGGCACATCTAAAAAGTGCTACAAAGTCAAAGGGAAGTTCCCAAAACTGAACACCAGTTAAACTGCAGTGTTTGAGTGCGTGTTGAGTGAGATGATTTAAGCCTCCTGGACATCAGCCCCTCTGATCGGAAAACCAGTGCCTGTACTTTAGCAATCAGTTTCTGCTACCCCTTCACCAGTATCCTTTCATCCTTGCTTCCTCCAGGTATCTCAGTATGCTTAACAGACTTGTTAGCAGGTTATTCTCAAATCTTCTCTTCCAGGCAGTCAAACTCACATGGCATTCCTAGCTTTTAGCTTCCACTTCTCAAAGACTTGCAGCCTGGAAAAGCTCATGTGCTCTGAGGAATAACATCCCATGCCCCAGTGTAATTTAAGTGGGCAACACAATTTAAAGAAATTATCATTATTAGCCCTGTCTCCTCATCGCCTCATCTGTGAATTTTATCTCAGCATGAGAGAAAAAAAACGAATGCGCATCTGTGACAAATTTCACAATCTCACAGAGAGAATGAGTCATCTGTACAATATCAGATCCCCCAAATTATCCCACTTAGCTTGCATGCATGTGGGCATGTACATTCTGACCTTGCTTCTCAACTGTTCAACACAATACATGGTTTTCTTTAATACATATTTTACACTTCAAAGTAAACTGTAAGAATTATGAAGGCAACTGCTACGACACCTCCCCTCCCTCAAAAACCAACAACCCCAAAACAAAACAAAACAATGTTTAAAAAAGGTAGTAGGTAGTTTTGATACTCCGATCAGATAGATATTCTGTGAAAGATGATGTATCAAAGCAACCAAATCAATATACAGTACACAGGGAAGGAGATGGATACCTTACTAGCTATCTGATCAGTTCTTGCATGATTATGCCAGATGTGTTTCTCAGTATCTGTAAAAAACTTCAAGTTCTGTTAAGACTCTATGCAGTGTAAATACCAGTTCGCTGTGTTTCTTCAAGTCCCCAAAAGTATGAATGGCTGCAAAAGTATTAATGTGCGGTTCAGAGTCTGCACATGTATTTCTGTGTTACAAAGGTGTTTAGGCAAGAGCAGTAGTGCTGGACAGATGACACAATATAATGGTTTAAAATGCATGTACAGGGAAATAGAAACTCATGCAAATTCAGACTTAAACATATATTCTCAACACCAAATCACTCCAACAGCTGATCCGATGATAGAAAACCTTTGACAGCATATTTTCCTACCTAAACTGTTGATGCTGATTAGTAAAACCATCTGCAAAGCTCTATTACTATCTGCTATTGAGAACACCAATAGTAGCAATACCAGAAAGTGTCTCAATAACATATATACAGTAATCAGCAGCCATACAAACCACACAAAAAATTCTTATAAGAGTACACAGAAATAAAATATCCAGAAAATCATAAAACACAAAAGGTGGTTGAATTAAAACAGACAAGCAGTTAAAAAGGAAGACAAGAGTCTTGGTCTACACGTTCAGGTAAGCACCCAAAGTTCAGTATATTTATTATTATCAAGCCTGATGTCTTCCTTCACCTTAAGAGAAAAACCTTAAGAAAACCTTCCTGATTAAAACCCAGTAGTTACAACAGAATCATTTGCTATTAACACAGCACCAATTTTCAGGAAAAATACGTCCAATAAAAAGATTTCTGATCAGCTTTAGCGTATCAGTCAAACAGTTAAAAACCAGAAAAGAGGTACCGTGTCAATCCTTCAGTTCTGAGAGGGATAGGGACATACACAGCCTGGGTGCAGGACTAGAGGCACGCAGTGCCATGGCTGCTTGGTGAAGAAGGCTGTGCTGCAGGGTGGGTGCAAAGGAGAATGCAATGCGGGGAAGAAGGATGTTTGCAATGAAGGGAGGGAGGGGGAAGGGGATTTTCACATTAGAAAGGATACCCTATATATGGTAGGGTGCATGTGGGAAGATAGGATGAACTGACCAGAGCCACGCTGGTCAGATGTTTTTTCAGCTTTGATTAGTAGATTGCTATACTGATAGCAGTTCAAGATTGTTAATAAAAATTCAAGGCACTGAGGTCCAGAGCTATAGAAATACATAGAGAATAATCTTAAGTCTTTAGGCATATTACTTCCTTTATTTTCCACTCCTTTTTTTTAACATACAAACCTATGTACGTCAAAAGTTAGCATTAGCTTCAGTGGATTTTTCAATCCCTTCTCACACCAAAAAGGGGATAAAAATTCACTATTTGTTTATATGGACAGCAAAAAAATATCTTTGAAAGTGCATTTTTCCTGCCTGTTAAAATATTATGTTTTCCAGATTTACCATAATGTTTCCAAAAACTGCAAGATAGAAACAGATAACGGCAATTCTTCTTCACATATTTCCAATATGTACACTATCAGAAGCAAGAAAGTAAAATGTGATTCTGGTACTTCTACAGACCCACATATAAAATTGGTGAAGTAAACATAAAAAAAAAAATGTGCATCCTCCTGGTCACAAGGACAATTTAGCTTGAACATCCATGCAAGCAGCAGAACAACTTTCAAAGAAAGACTGTTATAAGTTATTAAGATATGAAGCAAATGCTGAAATTCTATATTTTAAATACTAACCATTCATTAAAATGAACGGAATGAAAACCTCTAAATAAAAAAAGCTATAATTAAATATATCCATACAATCAGCACAATTTGGTGTAACTGATGTACTGTCACTTAATTTCCCCCCCCCCAAGTCTTACATAATTTTAGTTCTACAATTAACTGAATAGGCTAATATATTTCTTTCCTCAATTTTGCAGACTCATTTCTTTCCTTTCTAATAAACCTGTCTTTCTGAAGATAGTAAAATGTATTTAAGACTCATCTGTTATTTTCTGATAGATACACACAGTAAGTTCTACTAATACCTATAGGATTGATGAGGTTTCTGTGGCTATAATACTCCACTGAATTAAGGATCAAATGTTCATCTCCTTGATAACTGCACACCCCAAGAATTACCACCTATTTTAGATTATTGCAGTCGGTTGTTTAGTATGCAAACCTGATTAACCTGATGAATATGCTAAGCTTCGGTATCCCACATCCAAATAATAGCAGGGATCTCAAAATTTCCCATTCACACTAAGGACCAAATAGGCCCTGTGAATTATTGAAGCAATTAAAACCACAAAATAAACACATCTGAATGAAGAATTAGCTGTACTTCTCTCATTTAAAATTAAAATTAAACTAAGAGCATGTTATGTAGCATACCACCGTTTCTGTTACCATGGCAGTTAGAATAGCAGACAAGGAGTTATGTTATTATAAAATATTTTTTTGAATAGTCTTTTTTTAAAACAAAGCTTTGTGACATCCTGCTGTAAATCTTTCACAAGAAATGGAGAAATTTTACTGTAAGTTACTATTCAGGATTCAGAGATTGACAATAAATAACATTATAATAGTGATGCACATGCTTTTTGTTTTCATGCAAAAAATTAGTCTAATGTATGTGTAACTGCTTCAGATAGTAAGTAGTAATTATAATTGTCTTCTACACATAGAGAGAAGAAAAGGCTTTCCTGAGTAATATCTGCCCTCAAACAAATTAGGTGGTACACAAAAACCATGTGTATGTAAAAATGCTAAATACTGCATAAACTATATAGAAAATGCTTCTCATCTAGAGCTCATTCATAGATTACCCTCATGGAAGCATTTAAATTCAATACACGCAACGCTACAGTCTGCCAAGCTTCCACATCATTTCTACGAAAGCATCGAAGGTGAAGATTTCCAGACCAGTTCCCCAGTATGGATTTGGTGCTGACTTTACTGAAACGCAAAGAAGTGATGAGAAGCACATTACCTGACTGGACTCTGTTCCAGCAACACTAAGATCTTGAATGGATCTGCGCCTCTGCTGTCCGTTTCCTGCTGGGAAAAAAACAAAACAAAAACAAACCAGTGAAATATATTCAGAACAAAATAAGAAGGGTGCGACTGTTGCAGAGGAGCTTGGAATTTGTACAAATCCACAGAGACAAAGTGGGAGAGGGAGAGAGAGAGACAGCTGCAGAATTTTAACTCAAAACATGCTGGCCTGTCAACAAAAAGTATACCCTAATACAATAACCACTCCTACCACATGAATTGCTGCTGCACTCTACTCCACCATCTTCTGTCACATGTATTTGGTCAGGCTTAGTACTTGGGGCAGGAGCTGATGACGACATCTATTTCAAGTGCGTTACGTTATGGGGATTTCTAAAAGCTAAACCGCGAAGATAACAGGCTGCCAGCTTTAACCTGTTGCTCTTTGGCTTGCTCAAGGAACACAGCAAGGACTTCTGCCTGTGTGCTGCTCCCTTCAAGAAGATGAAGAAATGAAAGTGCTTTCTTCTGGTCTTCTGCCTCCTTCAGAGGAACGAAACTATGTCCTATTCTCGTGCTCTGAGAAGTGTGAAAAGGGGACTGTTCAGCTAAATCACATCTCACCATCAACCTACGGAGCACAGTGCTGTAATCTTTTCCTCTTCTCCTTCCACCTGTTCACAATTATCCACCAGTGACAGCTACATAAAACAGTTTAAATTTTAACACTGACACGCAATCAAAGGCATTTCCAGGAAACAAAGTCTTCTTAAAAATAAAAGGAGATTATGCAACAGAATCTCCCTGGCTACTTTGATTTTTATTACAGTGATTGTTTATATTATCTCTTGAGAGCAGGTCAGCTGTCCAAAAGGAAACACCAAAACGTCCTGAGTAACAGCTGACAATGCTCAAAATTCTTGCTCTTAGCTCTGCATTACGTAACTTTGCTACTGGAGGGGAGCATCTGAAACATGTACTGCAGCCGTGGCAGCCCCTCGCCCAGCAGTCCTGCACTCAGCAACCAACCCAGCTCACTTAAAGCCCTGGAAAAGGCATCGCATTTTTAACCTTTTAGAGACTTCTCATTCAGCATCATTTCCATATGACTCCACAGCCTATCCTGACACATGTTTTGAATTGCAACAGTTACTACAAAAATGTAAGACTATTTAATACTGATCAATACATTTAATAATCCATTAAATTTTTAAATATAGATACTATTACATGTAGGAACACACTACCCCAAAACAGCAATAAAAAATTTTCAGTGTCACTCTACCGATTTGTCATGACATTTTATCATCTAACGTTTATAGCAAGTACTATAAGAAACAAGCATGTAAGAAAATCAAGCAGTATTTTAGAACAGGAATATATTCTTTGCTCTGTCTACAAATGAATTTGAATTGCAACTGTTCTGTGGTCTTGATCTTTTGCTTCTGAAATTCAGGGAAAGTATATACTTACCTAAGCAACAACGGCTAAGTTATTTTTAATACTTTGATACTAGGGATCATGTGAATGACTAATCTATGTCAAAATGTCTGAACTTGTTCATTTGCAGCGAACTTTTTCACTATGTAATCGTTTAACAAACAAGATTATACATTTAATAGAATTCTGTGCCATGGACACTTCATCTGGCTGCCACAGCTCATCTCAGTATTCAAGATATGTGCAATCCACCCACAACTGACACAAAATTATGTGCGCATTTCATTCAACAACACTGTTATAAAATTAGCTCAGCTGAAATAGGCTTGCAAAAATATCTGAAATTCTCATTTCAGATTAGCAACATTTGTGAATTTAAAGAACCCAGCACATCTGTTGCTGAAATATTAGAACGTGGCTGCCAAAATGTTAAAATAATCAGGGTGGGGTGCAAGAAAGAAAAGAAAATGCCTTGGGTTGAGGGGGAGGGGAGAGAGAAAAAGGGGCCAAAACTCCTGTGTTGTAAAAAATGAACACCTTTAAATGAAATATCTTCAATTTAGTAGCATGAGGGAAGAGCAAGCTCTACTAGGCAATGCCATTTTAATTAGTGTAACTACTGCAGACATCTGGCAAATAGCTTAGACAAGGCAGAAACAGACTACAAATCAACAAATACTTATTGCTCCAGATTCAAGAAAAATTTCAATTGAAAAATATACAACACAACATAAAATATTTATTTGAAATGATCACTGCTACTTCTTTATGCTTTCCTCTCATAGTTATGATCTTGTTCTTACTTCTGTGTCCATTTAAAATGGATTTTTCCTCATTATAAAAACTAAGAGATTTGTACATGCACAGAAGTTCATCTACAGTAGCTTGATGCCCAGTGTCAGGCTTTTGGTAGTTCACAGGATTTTAAGATTAAAAAGCAAATGTCACAAACATACTTCCTGGCCACAAAAAAACCCATTTTGCACACTGTTGTTTATTTTCTAAAATTAAATTCTAAAGGAACAGGAAACTTCCATTATGTCCTGCTCCACATACTGCAGGCAAAAATAAATTCTACAACCTATTTGATCACCACCCCCACCCTACCGCCAAACATCCAGACCAGCTATGACCTCTTCTCCCTGCCCTTTAACAGATACTGGCATCTCCTTTTACACTTTCTTATTTACTCACAGTACTCTCTCTTCCTTACACACCTACAAGACTCAAACCTCTCTCACAGTGCAGGATGATCAGTGACTGTAACAGTGCTAGAAGACATTCTGAGGAAGTTAAAAAATTGATCTGAACTCCACAACAATTAAGTGATTTGAGAAGCCAAGGGGGGGATTTTTGGTATATATTGGTTTTAAAAGTAGATAGCAAAATTACAGACCTAAAGCATCCATAATTCCTATCCCCCTTTCTAAAGACCCTCAACAAAATGGGTCCATCTTGAGTAATCATTTATGCAGTGTCAATGCTATAAAAATTGTAACGCTGTGGCAGAATTTCAGATGACAAAATTATAAAGCCAAATGCACACATGCTAAATGCACGAGATGTCTAACACTGCCAGTGAAGAAAAGACTGTACTTGAAGGTTTGCTGCTTGACTGGTTTGTATTGAAAAGGTATGCAAACTATAATTCAGATTTTTTTTTGTTTCTTTAAACATAAAGCTACTTAAACCTTTTGCACTTACTAGGGTTTTCATTTTTCATATATATATATATATATATATAAAAAATAAAATGTTGGTGCTTATAACTTATACTATATATACACGGTAAATTAAAAAAAAAAAGAATTGATACATCATTTGTCTACCTGATTGTAGGAAACCACCACTGCAAACTCCTGCTATGCTGTTAGACAAAGAAGGAATTACTTGATCCATTTTGCAGTTTCTAAGTTTGTAAGCTAGCAACACAAAATAGCATCTTAAATGAACAAAAAGTTCTAGTCACCCTTATTGTACTAATTTAGAAAGAAGAGCAAATATATATTAAAAACTTCCCCTTCTGCCAATATTTTACCTTTAATTGATAAAAACGTGTATTTTACGACCTTGGTAGCATAATCAGTTCATGGACGAAATGCAGTTGAGGCAACACATTACGAAAACCCCCAATGATAGCAGATGTAGTACTCATACTTCTAAAATAGCCCTGCCCTAAAGCAGCTGACTCACGGTAACATGCCTGCTCCCCTCCCTGGGCAGCAGCTGCTTTACCATGTGCTCAGCACAACTCCAGGCAGCAGCACAGACCGGCACTTGTGCTGCTCCAAGGACCTAGATGAGCTGCTCGCCCCACCGAGGGACATGCCCAGGGAAGTTCGGAGGAGCTGGGTCTGGGGCAGAAGTGCTATGGAACATAACGGGGTGGGATCGATATGGAGGTGACGGTTTGGGGGAACTGAGAGAGTAAGAAAAGGAAAGCAGTGAGAAATACATTGTTTTTAAAAGAATAACCGAGCAAGGTATTTTTGCATAACTGCTTTAAGTATACAGATGAATATAACTAGTTTACTAGGCAGATAATCATGTCCCTGTCATGTAATGATTAATCTCATTTTTTTCTGGCTTTAGGATTATTACAGGAAAGCTGTTCTGACAACCAGGAAACTTTCAATATACAGCCCAGATGTATTTGCAGACAATTTAAATATTTCTTCTGTAGTGCCAATATTGTCTTTTAGCTTAAGTAGTTCTCTCTTCCTAGTTTTTAGCTGGAGATTCATCTATAGAAAATAATTATTAATTTCTTAGCTTTCATTTTGCGGGCTAAAAAAAGCCATGCTTTCATATTCTTCTTTATACTCTCCATAACATCCTATTAGCTCTTCTTGATATTATTTCAGAGTGCATGTATGTTTCTTTTATATGACTGACCACAACAGTATATTGAATTCCTGATTAAAATTCAACAAGGGCCTATAAATAGCATCAATGCTTCTTCATTCTTCCTGGAAATGAACGTTAAGATTTCAGTTTTTCAGAACTGCATTAGATTAGTGGCTTATACTACCTGGGATTCATCTGCACACATCTGCTATGGTCCCATGTCATCTTATTAAAAGAAACAGTTGCTAGTGTGTGAACCACAGTGCATGACCCTGGATTTTACCCCATTCCTTTTCGGTCACAGCAAAATGCACTTTACGTAATACTCTAATCCTCCTCTTTATGAATAGTTGCTTCTGATAAAACATTATCAGTGAATTTCATTATTGTTTATTTGACTTAAATACCTTAAAATTTGACTTAAATTTTGAGAAAATTGATTGATATGCTTGCTCCAACCCTTTAACTTCTTTCATTTCTACAAGTTGCTATTTCTTTCATATGTATTCCAAATAATTCATCCTGGAATTCCCATCCTGTCCAGTTCAATTAATATAGACCAGGTGAAAAATTTCTAATGACTCCTCTGCCTAACGAAGAAACCAATAGACTGGTATAATCTATTTTGTGAAAACAACATGGCATTTCATTTAACTTGACTTCATCATTCCTTAAAAGTCTCAAGGTTTCTTGGAAGCCTCGGAGTTGTTATGTGCAGACTGTGTGCGCAGAAGAGGAACTCATTAGCGTTTAGAGCTTATTTAACAGGCTCTCAGCATGTGGTAACACTGTGAAAATTGACAGATCTCTCCACTTTTGCTTTCCTTACTCTCTCAGGATTTCATTTATGCCATTGCAGGCCAGGACCCTTTGAAAGTTACAGTGGAAAGCTACCCTAGCAAACTCTTTTGCCAATTTGTTAGACTCAGTGCCAAAAACGTTTTCTTTTCATGGGTTGTATTGCTCAATTTTTTCTGTATTTTTACACGTAACCTTCAATAAAGTTATTTGAAAGAGACTTTTTACAAAATTATCTTCTGCATTCAACTTTAAAATACCAAACAATATCAAGATTTACAAGGTAACTTCCTCAGATGACACCAATTTAGACTGAGAGGTCCACAGTTTCTAGTGTATTTCTAAATTAGTAGCAGATACTATCATTTGCATCTCCTGTCTGTGACAAATAATTCTGAAGTGACTTGCATACTGCTAACGGTATACATATCACAGTTTGGGATTGATTATACTTATTTTTAGGCTTTGAGAAGTATTAAATGAAAGAAAGAAATACACTTTGGTTGCAAAAAAAAAAAAATGGAAAGGGAAAGGAAAACGTTATGCTACTAACTAAAAATAGACCTGGGATACATGAGAATTATTCATTAAAGTCCCAAGCGAAATTATCATCTATGGTGCCTGATTATACTGATTTTCTTCCTGTCAGAAGCCTCTCCTAATAATTTTAGTTTGCATTTACTTAAACACAACAGAAATACCTCACGCAGACACGTTTTAGCTCTAGAACAGTGTAGTCAAATATAAGGATTACATAGATTAAGTGTTAATGTTTTAATCACAGATATCACACGGATTTGAAATTCTGTACCTAATGTATTTAAGTTTTTTGTTCTACTAATATTTGATTAAAAAATAGGAGCCCAAACACAACAAAGATCAGGGCAAAATAATTAGCTAGACAGGAATTTTTCAACTTAAGTCCATTTTCACCAAATGAGGCACTGTAATAAAAGACTATATATAGATTTGCTCTATAAGAAGATTCTAAACATCAAGATAATAAAGGAAAAAATGCTTTATCAATAGAACTAAGTTTGAACTAGAAGACTGAATCCTTTACTGATAAAAGTAAGCTTGTAATAAAATATTATGCTTCTCTTTAAAGAAGCATTACAAAAAATTTTGTGGGATAATTTCTAGTTCTGTCCTACAGCAACTGGAGCAAGAAGTATTTTAGCAGTCTGATCATTATTCCGGCATCTTAACCACTGACCCGTTCACCTGGTCTGCGATACCTGGTATGATGATCTCAGGGACATCCAGAATGTTGCCAAATGAAGCAGTTTTACGATGGCCTCGTTTAGGCTTGGAATAGGCTGAAAAAATACACATATACAATACACATGCAAAACACTAAAATGGCAATAGCAAAATTATTAAATTCCTAATACTGCACTTTTCATATACTTGGTTAAATTAGAGTTCATGCAAAAATGTGTCATGCAGAATAAACTGCATTGCCTTCCACTCATGCTTACACGTAATTAAGCAACGGTTAAAAAGCAAAAAATGCAGAACTAGCCATCATTACAACACGGTGTAATTAGTTACAGTTAGCAACACAGAAGTCAAACACAGAAAGCAGCATGGCAACACGAAAGGGAAAACCAAATGTAATTATCCAAACAGAGAAAAAAATGAAATTATTTCAGTTCACCTGTACATTCAGAATAAATTCTTGACTCTCTGAACTTATATAACCTTTTCTCTTTAGTGTTGAGAACAAACTATTTTATAAACAAGTTTAATAGTTAGATACTTCTTTAAATCACCTCCTTTTAAAGCAAATCTCATCTGTCTGAAAAAAATGCTTACTCCTACTACATTTGATAATCATTCTTGCTGCTCACTCTTTTGTCCCATTAGTGACAATTTTTTATTTTGGGAGCTGGATATCACTACCAACTTTGTAATTTTTGAATGATGTTCAAGAAATGTCATACACTATGAATTAAAATCTAATCATACTTTTTTTTTATTTTGCTACTTTTGTACTTTAAGATAAATAGTTCCTATTTAGAGAAAAACTGAATGCATCTCCCAAAAATAGAACATTGTAGCATATTCATCTCACTAAGTAATGGTGATGTGTACTACATGATTTACTCTTACACTTAATCTAATGAAAGCTGGAACAAGAAGATTAACTAATTCTTGACTTGATTTAACAACAGCCCAATTCTCACCCAGCCACACAATTTTTTTTCAGGTTCACAGCATATTACTTCTGTCACGCAGTTAACAAGATTGAAAAAACAAACCAAAACCAACACAGTGCTGTTTCAGCTCTTTCTGAAAAAGTTATGGTCAGATGGGTTTGACCTCATTTCTAGTAGTCTTCTACAGCCTTAAAAGATTCTTTAAAAAAATACCCAAAGAACCCCAAACCAAAAATATATATATACTTTTGTTTCAAGAAAAAGAAACCCTACAGTGATAACAAAAAAAAAATTATTAGAATATTCTGAATAGTAATTATTATTGTCTTCCTTAATGTACTTAAGGAAGACAAAATAGAAAAACTAAAAACTTGCAAAAAGAGGAGGGTCGGATTATCTCCACTAATGTAAAAAACTTACATTAATAGTGTCAGTGACCAAAGTGAGTCCTGACATATTTTAAAATAAAACCAGCATGGTGTTATTACTAGGTAAGTACACAGCTGCCTTCTGTGTTAAGAAACCTTTAGAGATATTCAGGGTGAGATGTGCTACACAATCATCCAGTCAAAGACTGACAATACAAAAGACAAATTTTGGAATAAAGCTTTAAAATAAGAACATGAAAGTAAAATGTGTTTAGGGCAAAGTAAATATTATGTCATGAGTAACTTCAGTATTTAGTAAAACAAGATCTTGGAGTAATCATAATACAATGAAGAACAAAATGAAATAGTCATGGAGCACAAGAAAGCCAGAATTTTGATACGTAATTCCTTATTAATTGCATCTACTCAATTACCCTAATTTTCAGATTGGTAGAAAAATACTTAAATGGCTAAATAACCCTGAACTAACCAAAGTAATTTTGTTCTATTATTTAAATGTGTGGTTATATACCATAACAAAACAAAACTTTCACATATAGAACTTAAAACCTGAAGCTTACATAAATTAACAAACAATATCTTTGATGAAGAAAAGAGACAAGAAAGTGTTTGCCAAGTATACACATGTTTATTAATTCACTCTTCTGGGAAGAATAGATATTGCTTTCACCATAAAATTATGTACTTATACTTACAGATAAATTCCAATTCTCTCAAAGATTTAATGTTTAGAAATAACAGTTTATAGCTGAAGCAAACCTGGCAAAACACCTGTAGCTTTTTTTTTTTAAACAGAAGACACCAATGCTTTGTTAATCTCGTGAATAAAATCTAACTATGCTCCTCTTTCTGAAATCTGCCAAAGTGGATTTTAAAACTTATTTGGGAACATGCTGAACTTTAAACCTACCTCTTAATTTCAAAAATATTATAGAAATAACCTTGAAGAAAATGTTATTATATAAATAATTATGCTAGCAGAGATGAAATAACACTATTTCAGATGCAAAAGTGAAAGTTGTGCATTTGGAATAGGATTGACACTTAAAAGTCTTATAATGGGTTTTTAAAAAAAGTAAAAATCTAATTCAACAAAATCTCTTCTACAACCTTTAAAATACTGAATTACAATACTCAACATTGCTGACTGTACAACCATAAATAAAGCCATTTCCCTCCCACAATTAATAAAAGACAATAAAGACTACATGTAAAGTTAAAGTATTTTCATACAGCTACTGGTATTAACCTTTTGTAAGGCTATGCACATTTCACATTTTCCTTCCAATTCCTTAATCTACGCCCCAAACATCCTTTAATTTTACCTGTGATGGAAGCTATTCTTGCTTCTATTTCAGACATATCAGCACTCATCCTTTTGGCTTCTCCTGAAACAAGGGCTGACGGTGGTCGTGCGCGAACATCTGACAAGCTCTCCACACTGCTCCCACGAGATGGGGGCAAACTCAAACGGCCAGGATCACCCTGTTTCAACAGTCACATTTTTAAAAAGAAAATTCTGCACAAGCCCCTCCCTGATATGCACCGGTATGTAGGTTAAAATACATTTTTATAATGTGCATTTTAAAAGTGACAAGATTTAAAATTTATAACAATAAATGGTAATAATTGAGCTATTATTGGCATATAAAACTGAAATATCTGCAACTTTGAAAATAATCTAACTATACACAGATAAAAAAATCAGTAGAATTAGGTCAATATTATCAGAATAGAATCTTTGTATTTTTGCATTCTACTTGAAATAAAACACAGTATTTTCAAAATTCACATAAATGTTTAATCCTTTTATATCATACTACTATTTTAGACTTAAATTAAGGCAGCAATTTTCAAACATATATTTTTTTTTAATCTAATAAATACCTTTGAATAGAATGAACTATTTTTTACATTTCATCGGAGATCTTAATAGAGCCTTCTGGTTTACATTTTTGGAATTATTCAATATATTTCCATCCCTTTTCATGTTCTTCTCCTATAAATAGCTGGGTCCAATTTTGTATGATTTTTGAAGGAGGACACAAATGTTTCAGAACAGATACAACACTTTTGTCTGCCTATGTCCACTTCATTATTATGGTTCAAAATTGCACAATTCAGCTTACCGGCTGCTTGGTTGTGTTTTTGATTTGTTGTGCCAATTTTGACTCTAAACGTTTAATAGTGTCATTGGTAGAAGCTCCTTGGAAGTCACTTGGTTCTATGTTAGCATCACTCTTGTTACTCGTGTTTGTAGAAGTGATGTCCATGAATGAACCTAGAAACCAGTAACAAAGAAAAACATTTGGGAATGTCCACTGAAAATACTGAAGTGCATCTCTTCACTACAGCATTCTCAGAAGTCTAACTTGGCTTTAAAACAACACTTTTCAAAACTTTTAATGAAAGGCAAGTTGCAAGACTGCAACAGATCCATTACTGTAAGAAGTAAGAGGAGTGAAAAAGAATACACAACTACCTACTACGGTAACATTCAGAAGTCAATCTTTAGCTTTCTTTGAAATTGTCAGGGTAATGTCATATTAAAAACATGACCAGCAATCTCATTCACAATTAATGACAAAGACCATCATTAACCACAGAAGAGCATAAACACCTGATAAATAACAGTCAATATATATTCACAGTTTAAAATCATAAATTATGTCTTAAAATCATGTGCTGAGAGGTGGAGAACAACTAGTAAAGTCAGTGCAATGCTAGAGCTGCAAAGATTTTGTTAATATACAGGTCACTAAATTGTAAAGTAGCCAATGAAACTTTATCCAAAATACCAGCAATTTCTTCGGAGATAGAAAATATACCAACCAAGCAGAGGAAGTTGAAGACACCTAAGATTAAAAATTACTTAAGTGGAAAACCCCTACTCTAAAAATTGAGGAGACCAAATGATCTTCATTTTCTATTATTAAAAGGATTTACCGGAGAGCAAGACTACCTGAAAGTCTAGCCCACATTTTGTTCCATCCACCTTTCTGGTTATTTTCTTGCACGTAACTTAAATTACTGTATTTAATGCCTCTTAACATAAAACAAATACAAGTTTAAATTCTGGATATTATAACTGAAAGAGGTGCAGCTTTAAAAAGTAGTGAAAAATTTTAAATTGACAACTCCTACATATTACATATTAGTGAAAAGGTTTTAATTGTTAGCAACATTCATGGGAAAAAAAAAGGAAACCTTAAACCTGGACATTTGGAGACAGCTTTTACCATAAACTTGTTCTCCATTACACGTAAACTTCATCAAAACCATTTGACTGAGAACACTGAATATGATGTGGTAAGAAGTATTAACAAAACAAATAGATCCCTGTCAATGCTTATGTCACTATTCTTTTTCTCTAACTTACACAAATGTACCTGTACTAGTGGCAGAGTTGCTTTGGCCTTCATCTGAATACTGGCAAGGATACTGCAGAGGTTCATCAGCTCCTGGAAAGTACTGTGAAAAAAGAGTTGATTAAAAAACCTAATTAACCATTGTTTTAAAATTATTTTAATAGTATCTCATAATTTAGAAATACAATTTATATATTTATAATAATTTATTTTGAAGACACATAAATGCAAATATTTTTAGTCATACATTAAAATACACCTATGAGTATTTTTTTAATTTTCTCAAATCTGTTATGAGTTTGTATAGCCCCCCCATAAGGAGATGAATTACTTCCCTTCTCTACCACAATCGATAATTTTTATCAAAAAGAGGAGAAAGAAAACATGTAAGCCCATCTTTAGAGTGTGATGAAAGGCATACTTTTTGTAATTCAATTTCCTAGCTTAACAGATTAAGAACTGATTAAGATACTAAAATAAATTTTTATACCCGCATCAAGTGTGTCATTATTTTAACAATTTCCTCCATGGATGGTCGTTGAGAAGGATCCTTGGACCAACAACGGGTCATTAAACTCTCAATTGGTTTAGGTAAGTTTTTGATCAGTGGTGGCCGAGTACCTGTAATTGAAATTAGAAAAAATCCTTAATTTTCTAAACAGACTATAATAAACAACTGACAGTGATTGATCTCTCTCCAGTATTTTGCTAAATAAATATAGGGAAAGGTGGAGTTAATCGTAGGCTGAAGGAACTGGTTTGTACTTAATTTTCTCTCTTACAAACAAAAATTGATCAAAAAAAAGTTACTTTGCAC
Source organism: Pipra filicauda (assembly GCF_003945595.2). NCBI lineage: Eukaryota > Metazoa > Chordata > Aves > Passeriformes > Pipridae > Pipra > Pipra filicauda. The sequence goes on from NW_024104765.1 coordinate 1,773,999, forward strand.
TACATAGAGGCTACAATTACATGTAAACAAGTAGAAAAAAAATTAACCTTCTCCTTCAGTAGAGGCCTGAATAAATACAGCACATTACAATGGCTAATGTTACTTGTCTCTGAAGAATAAAGCTCTAGAACAAACTAGGAAGCAAGTAGTAACAGTCTTTGGTTCCTAATGCTGTATTCACAAGAAAAAAATAATGAAAAAACCAAAACACCTGAAGTATTTTTGAGAGCTGATTTTGCCCTTAAAAACTTCCTTAAAAATTACAGGCACTAGAAGTACCAATTCTGTGCAACTTTCTCATGCCTACACACATCTGTAATAACATATTTTACTTCAACTACTGTATAACTATTCAGCTGTTTTTTGGTTCAAGGTTCTCCTCTTTTTATGAATTCAACAAGGAATACAATTATTGGACAACCACTTGTGTCTGATATATGAGGAACAGTGACGGTTTGCAAAGCAATCAGCAAGTATTTAAAAATATATTAAACAGATCAAGTAATACATGAGTGCCACAGTAGTTTTAAGTGAGATGAAGTGTACTAACATTTCCTCTTAAGAAGGAAAAAGAAAATGGAAGAAGATAAAAAGGATAAGTTTTTAAAGCAAAAGTAGCTACAGATAGGGAATTTTTCTGTCCCTAAAGGATACGCCTGCACCTTATTGAGGCTTCCTGATTTATGACTATTAGATTTACATTTAGTTTCACAGTTAATGCTTTTATGCAAGGCACTCTTTACTCCTAACTTTAAATGACCTGTGTATTTGAAAAACCAGCCTTCGTTGCTTGTTTGTTATTTTTTTCTTCCAAACAAGTTTGTGCTTGCTTTGATGTTGTCTCTCACAAATGGCAGAAATTCTTTGCAGTCACTGAACTACTTCACTATCATTACTTAATTGTTTGTAAAACTCTGTTTTGCCATGGTACTTAAAAACACAGTAGTATAGAAGTTACACCACTAGCATGAAGATACTAAAATCTACTATCCTGACAACATTATACCACTGCTTTAAAGAAAAAGTCCATTTGAATACAACCATTGTGCCCTGTTTATAGTCTAAGCTCACAAAAATCTGTTCTATACCTAGCATAGCAGAGTGCTGCCCCATGAGTGCAGGTGCCTAGGTAGAAAGGAAAAACCATTCCAACAGCAGAACAAAAAAAAAAAACCCAAAACACCACAGATGAAAAACAAAGTGACATTTTTAATGCCTAATGGTCCCGCAGGAGTTTGACAGTTTCTAGCATTTCTAAACACAGGTCAAGTTACTTCAAGTTACACATTTATTGTAGACATTTAACTACAAAGAGTAAAAAAAATAAGAGACAACTTAGCTAATAAAAATCACCATTCATTCAGATAGAGGGGTTGTGGGTTTTTCTCTAGCACCTCTCAGATCACTTTTAAAATGGAGTGTCATAACAAAGAAGACATGGCTCTTTACCCTTCTTTATTCATACGCCAGTTACACATAGCAGCCAAATAACACAAAACCCACACTGACACAGAAGTGGCAGTGTTTAAGTATGTAGTCTTTGTGACAAAAGTGTATATTTAATGAAGCATAAAATGGAAACACTAGTAATTTAAAGCTGCATGGTTAAGAGTGTTTAGCAAATTTATAGGTCAAATACACAACTTCAAATGCAATAAAGTATTTTCAACTCACCATTGTGAACTGCCCACATTATTCGGAAAGCTGGACCACCAATCTCATCAAAAGGTTTCCTACGGGTGATTACCTCCCAGAGAATAATACCCCAACTGAAAACGTCACATTTTTCACTGTAATTGCTACCTGGAAGAAAGTCATCAATATAATTTGTGTCTTTTCTATGTAACACATTAAAAAGAAGTACAGTTTGAGTTGACCATAGAATCATTAAGGTTGGAAAAGATCTCCAACCTATGTAAACAATGGCAGATCACTAAGGGAAGCAAAACAGTCTCATCTATGCAGTCACAGCACTTCTGTGACACTAAGCCTATGAAAGGAAAGGAGCCCTATCCTCCTGTTGGCGCAAGGAAATTCAGTTTTGTGGCCGAGAAGTCTTGGACTAATTCTGAAAACAGAGTCTAAAGAAAGTGAGAGAATATTCTCTATTATTTTATTATGTGATAGACCAAGACTGGATAGACACAATCATTCCTCAATCATTCCACAGCAATTTTAAAATGGTTTCTTCTAATGAGAGTTCTGATATTAGAACTGCTCTCTCTAACTTTACCCCGATCTAAATCATGTTATTTTCATTTAGATTATTTGATCTGTACAAGGCTTTAGGTGCCCTAACGTTTAAAATGGGAAGAAAATCTTAATATTAAGGCAACTGCTTCAATAGGCAGTTGTCTTCTACAATAGATACTTCTCATGTCTTTATTGTTCTAATCTAAAAACATTAGTACTAGAACAGCAACAGAATAATATTAGCATCTTCTACATTGTTGAATTCTGATTCAGTAGCTTAGGCAAACAAGTTTTTAACAATTCTGACATTTGATGTGGTTATTTTAGTAGCTTAATAACTGTTTCTGGAGTAATTTTCTATGCTGCATCACAGAAGCTACTAGATTTCTTCCTTTCCTTGATACTTGTCCATTTATAATAATTTGTCTCTTTATCAATAAACACTTTCAGTTAAAAGTACATAAAAACAACTGTAGACTGAAGGCTTTTGCTGCTGTCCAAAAATACAACTGCAATACAAGATTTCTTTGTTCTGCCTTGCTGAATTCATACACCAGAGGAACTAGGATATGCACTGCAAATCCCTACCATAATATACTTATTTGTATTCATTTTAGATTAAGATTTTTCACTCAAAAAAAGAAAATCTATCTGTAACACTAATTGTCCAACTGATTATTTCTAAAAGAAAAAAATCTATTTGTACAATTTAATTTAATAATAAACAAATGTTAAGAAAAGAAGCACTCCTAGCTAGAGTTAAAGAAATAAAGTAGGTATCTGGAAAATATTCAGGCACCAGAGTGAAACACATAACCCTTTGGTTGGTACTTAAGGCAATATGTGGAAGAAAATGGTACCTTCAGAACAAAAGCTCCAAAGGTGATGTTTGTGAGGAAACACCTCCTAAAACTGTATGGGAACAGTCTCTGGAATAAGGACATTAAAAGAAAAAGAGGTCACTTGGATCCAGAATCGGGGAAACCACTGCTCCACACAGGCACTTCCTAAAGCAGGAAGATGACTTTTTCCAGACCACTGCTAAATCACTTTGATAATTTAAGGTACTGACTGGCTAAACGGTGTTTAATTTGCAATTTAATATAGACTGGATTATTTCTGTGATAATCATGCAGCAATTATACCTATCTAATTATCAAGTGTCATCAGACTTTCCCAGTTACACTCCAAGAAATAGCTTATTTTCCTACTTAACTAAATTAACTGGTAATAGCAAGTTCCTCGGTACGTAGGAAAGAGGAAGTACATCAAATCTCTACATTACACAAAAAGCAGACAAAGATGGAGTTACAAGAAAGTGGGGGATTGAAAATGAAGGCAATTATGTTTAATTTAGAGACACTAACAGGGAAACTCTAAAGTTAAAAGCCGATCAGAATAGCGAATGAAAGTAATGACAGTGTATTTAAATGTCAGAAAAGTTTGAAATAATTTAAGAATCTTGGAAACATTAAAATTGTGGGGCAAGAGCCCTCTGGCTGTATTTGATGTACTTACAAAATAAGAAACAGCAGCTGTCTAGAGTTACTCCTTACGTAAATCTTAGCCATGACACAAATAAATATCTAATACAAATGTGAGAGAGTCGGTTCAGTGCTGTTCTTTAAACCTCTACATAATTATTTGACAATGTATAATTGTACAGATTTTTAAATAAATGTTGAGAGTTCTACCAAGACTCTTCAGTTGTTACCTCAAACTTTAATACACACTGAAATAAAGATTATATGATACTCTTATTTCCTACACCACATTAATTCACAGTTGTATCCCTAAAAAGAACACATAATACTGACACTGTGAATTTTTATTACCTTCAAAAACTTCAGGTGCCATCCAAGCAGCACTTCCTTTATTGTTGGTCATGTGTGTTTGAATATCACAGGCTGTACCAAAGTCACAGATTTTTAGAACTGTCCCCCCAGCTACCAGGAGCAAACTGTCAAAGAAAAAAAAAGATACTAAAATTGTGTGATGAAATAGTCTGGCAATAAACCACTGATTTATTTTTTTTTTTATCCCAACAACTATCGTTGTAATATAGTTGAAAGTCACAGGCTTTCATTCTCAGTGCTTTAGTTTTATAATCTGAGAAATCAGTAAAGTCACTTGTTTCTAATGTGAACATATTAAATATTTTAAAATACCCCAATATATATTGTAATTTATTCCTATACACTAGATTTTAATTAAGTATCTTTAGCCATAGTAAATCACTAAGCATATATTGACAAAATTAGTCCTTCAGATTCCAGAGGCTGAAAAACTAGTGCTGTAACAATTTTAGCAAAAGAAGAATGGTCAAGACGCCCGCTAATATCTGTCAACATAGATATTTATTTAAACGAAAGCACTGAAGTTACATGTTAGCAGCTCTCTAGATCAAAACTGGGGATACAAGAAAGAACTAAAGATTTAAAGTGTGGCTTCATATTAGGATTTTACCTGGTAATAACTGCAGGCTACTATAAAAAAGAGATGATTCTGCTCGTACTCAAATATCTGTTTCTACTTAATCTGTACAGCCAGATCTGAAGCTGTAAAGTGAGTCAGATAACAAGCAGTGGATAGGAAACTACTAAATTTTGTTTCAGTGGAAAGTGATGGGAGCTTCTGGCAGGGGTAGTAGAACTGGCAGAAGGAGGGGATAAAAGAGGATGGCCATGTGGCGAAAGAGCTCTAATATAATAAATATGACATTAGAACGAATCAACCAAACAACCCCACCACAATGTTCTCTTACTGAACAACCAAACCATTTCAAAACTGGAGGATTTTAAGTTCCTCTGATTAGAAACCTTATTTCTAACAAAATCCTCTTCCATGATGCAGGGCAGGAGCAGGACATTCTTCCAGTTTGACTGGAATGTAACTGAATACAGTTCATTTTCTGTATCATACACCATCATTCTGTAACTGAAGTTTCAAATGCACAGCTTTCATTTGGAATACAGTACACACAAAAGTATCAATTAAAGGTTCTTTTCAAATGCAATAAATATTTAAAAATTATTTTAAATTCCAATTGTAAGAAAATATAAAATATGAACGTACTTTGGTGGTTTCAGGTCTCTGTGAATTAGAGCCTTTGGTTTCATGCTGTGGAGATATGCCACTCCTTGGGAACACTGTAAACACCAACTCATGGCATGTGCAGCAGTATAATGAGGCAGAGGTTCAGCACCATGTAGCACTGCAAAACAAAGGCACAAACTAAAAAGAACTTTATTGCATATTACAACACATACGAGGGAGTTAAGAAAATACCAGTTAGAAAGCTCTATGGAATCTAAGTAATTATCAACACCTCATGACTGCAACTGAAAATATCCTTCTGGAGACTTTTTTAAAATAAATGACAAAATATTTTCTGCTTTTTAGTATGCTTTCCATGATTTTTAATGTCAAAATTCAATACGAAAGGTGTTGCTTGTTCTCAGCTATCCTTGGTAAAGTCTGTGTTAAATAAATGGTCAGGGAATTTACAAATCTTTTCAGATGTTCCACTGGAAAACCTTAAATTGCTTGTATAAAATATAAGAAACTGATACCAAGAACAAACCAGTGGACTGAAAAGCAGTTTTAAAAAGCACACTCCTTTCTCCTTAAAATTATTTGAAAAATTTAAAAGAACCAGAGAATGGTTGGAAGGGACCTCCAGAGGTCTATCAAGCAGGGTCAAGCAGGCCACCTCCAGTTGGTTGCCCAGGACTTTGGTGAGGTGGCTTCTGAGTATCTCCAAGGATGGAGACACACATATGAAACAGCTTTATAGTTTAGATCACGTTTGCCCTAATACTAGTGCTTTAGGTCCAGCAAGACACTATGTTGAAGTGATACTCACCATTGTATAGAGAACCTCCTTCAGCATACTCCATAACAAGACACACCTTTGCAGGGGAGGGAACAAAAAACAGGGATGTGTTAAATGTAGGGGCAGAAAACAGCTTCTGTAAACTGAAAGGAACGGTCTTTGAGAGCAACTGCAAAGCCTCTGTGCCTAAACTAATGGAAAATATATCTATGAAGTAAAAGGTCAGTTTGAAGTGTACATGTTTACGTGTGAGAAACAGAAATGAGTTTTATACTTAGTTCCCACTGTAAGTTACAAAAGAAGAGAATGACCTCCCCCTGCCTCAGTCTTAAAAAGCAAATCCTGTCTTCAAACTGCAATTCACTTGTTCTTACTTTTTTCCTTTAGCAATTTACAAAAAAAAAAAAATCAAATACCACATCAAAATAATTTTACTAGTACTTAAAAAAAAGGGATGCAGCATTATTTTAAACAATTAGATAGCCCATAAAAGAATTAGCTAAGGATATATCAGTCCAGTCATTGTACTTGCTTTCCTGCTTTGAGAATTTGTGGGACTGTTTGCAGCTGTGGCAAATCCTGAAAATTGCATATATGAGAATAGGAACTGATTTACAAGGTACAATTGCGTGTTGCTAATGTATTTGCTTTTTGTATTGCTAATTTGCAATTAGTAAGACTGTAAATATGAATGTAACTACATATGTAATACACCAATGCCATTCTGACAAACTGAAGTATAATCTGTGCTTAGAAATGGCTTTGGGGTTTCCTTGAAAGAACTTATTTTTCATAGCAGTGGAAAGAAAAAAACCTAAAACCTGAAAACATCAAGCAACCTACATATCTGTACATTTCCTTATTATGACCAAAACATAAAAAATATATATAAAATATACATTTTTAGTATAAAATACATGTTTTGTGCACTGATGCTTGCATATGCTAAGTTAGTCACTTGCTGTTATACTGACAAAGCTATAACTTACTGGGTTTAGACAGGCTCCATATAACTTGACAATGTTGGGATGGTTCACTCGTGACAGCTGTCGAAGCTGCAATACAAATCACACAATTTCAAACCATGGGGGAAAAAAGGCTAATGCTTTATTTTCACAGCTACAATTAATACACCACAACAGCAAGTACAGTTTTATATCTCTGCATAACTCTAGATAGTGATTTTAGAAATTACAGGACTGATGTCCCTCTTTGCATTTTAATTTATGTAATTAAGTTTGAGTCTAACTGAACTGTATTTTAAAAGAAATTTTTAAGAAGTTAAATTTAAAGAAAATATTTTGATAGGTTGTAGTAAAATCACTCAAGCCACAAGCACTCTGCAACTAAGACCTCTGCAGGTTCGATGCTCTTCCTGGAGCCTGCAATTTTGGAATCCCAGTTGACTGACTACATAAAAAAATCAGAATCATTTTGGCTTTATTCACAATATAGAATATTACTGTTCAAAAAAACCCCAAGCCCACAACCCTAGAAATTAAGCCAAACAGTTTAATATTAAAGGGACATAGTTCCAAGAACCTAGTGCTGCTTGTACTGACAATTACACTATTTTGCACTAAGTATTTTTTTTTCCCAGTACGTAACAGAAGAGAAGGAAACAAGAAATTTTTTTCCCTTTACACAGACTTCTGAAGTAGTTTATGCTGTTCACTGCCTATGGAACAAATGCTACTTTTTCTGTACACTTCAGAAGACCTAAAAAATCAGAACAGAATATTACAACTGATGCTTGCACTGTGTAGGGTTTCCAGAATACCAATAATTATTTAAGCATTTTTAGGATTATCTATTCAGATCTCTTTAGAACACAAAAAATGCTAAGAGACCAATCAGATTTACTGAGTATTAAATTAGACTCAGATTAATAACCTTAAAAACTTACCATGGTAATGAACAAAATATAAATATTTACACAGAGGCCTATAACAAACATGCTTCTTTCAACCCTTCAGTCTGTTACATTTTAGTACATTTAGTTCCAAATTTAAGAGATTTATTTTTAACGTATTTTGCATATCTTGAATATACTAAATGATAACCGAATAAATATTAAGCAACATGTCACAATATATCCCATTTAAATTACACAGCAAACTTTTGATTCTAATAAATATGATGTATCTTGGGAAGTTTATCATTATATCTGAACTACTCAAGGTATTTCTGAAGAAGTAGACATGAATGAAAACAGTGACTGCCTTTAAATGAGTTACAGGTAGCAATATATGTAAGAAAAAATAACGAAATTACCAGAACTGCTGATAAAACTCAGAAACAGTTTCAAGTATGGACCTGATTGTATTGAAGAACCTATGCTGTAGCCCCTGAAGTGTTAATCAGCTCCAAGACTTTGGTGGGTATTTCAGCTGCACCCTGATTCCAGACTGGGACAGAATCTAGGAACTGGCATTTCCCCAATTGTGTGCCCTTCTCTCTCTCTCCTCCTTGCCTTCCAGCTTTTTATGGGAAGCAAAGTAAAGAAGCTGCAATGTTCTCTCACAGGTCTCCTGTTCTGCAAGACAAGGGGTCCAGGCCTGAACTGCGTACCACAGGCTGCATTTATCTTTTAATAGACTTTAGTACTTTAAATAGCTTTTAGTACACTAAATGCACCCACGAATTTAAGAAAACAAGCTCTACCAAACCTGGTATTTCCATCAAACTTACTGTACCTCTACAATGAAGGCTTTTCTTTCAGATTCACTTTCTATTTGTTTAATGGCTACATCTTTAGCTCGCCATTTTGCCTTGCAGACCACACCAAAGGCTCCTCTTCCAACAACCTAGAACAAAATATGAAACACGAGTTAAAACTTGAAATGGTTTGCTGTGCAGGACTTCGCAAATAGAAAAGAAATTTAACTTTGAAAACTGAAGACACACAGGCTCAAGTTGTGCCAGTGATTGAATACTATGGCATCAAAGCATAACTGGTGCTTAGCTAAGCTTCCTCCAAAGATCATTTATAGAAGAATTGGAAAACACACAATTTACAAAAAATTGCAAACAAAACAATTTATTATTAACATTCAGTACCAGTATTTCAGAAAAATATGATCTCCATTATTTCAAACAAGATTTGCTCAGAAGAAAATTAGAGGAGCAACAGAAAACTTATTTATTTAGATTTGACCAGTGAAGTTATATCTATTTGCTGCATTCCTTTATTCTTGTTAGGAACAGGAATGTAAAGTTCTGAATTTCAAATGCATACATAAACAACACATACATACACAGGGCTATGATGAAGTCGGGATGAGGTATTCAATGTGCTCAAAGTTATGCTTTCATTTTCCCCAGAGGTGACTCAATAGTGTGAGAGCAGTAAATTCTCCTGCAAGTCCTCCAAAGAAGCACAGTGTCTGTATAAACTAAGCTTTCTGTGTTTCTGCTGCTTTCTAGCTTATTTGGAATTAACATTGCCCAAAAACATAAAAAAAACCAGACGAGTCATAACTCTTCATTGTAACTTCACAGAAGCAGTAGTAGCAGCTTCTGCATACCATGTTATTCAAGAAACCTTTAACCTTTGCTGTGAAGGAGCTCCAACGCCACCATTGTTTAGAGCAGCTCTTTGAAACCAAGCATAGAAATGAGAGCAAGATAGAGAGAAGTGTCCTTTTTTCTATGATGTCACTTTTAGTAACTGCTGAGTTACAAATGATGGTAAACTTAACTTTTACTTCCTTTAATTGTGTTCTTCAGGGGGAAAATGGCAACACACAGAAAAAAACCCATGCACATGAGACGTAAAGTTGAAATGAGAGCATCACCAAAACAGTGACTAACTGCTGAGGGAAAGCACAGACAAGCAAATTGTTACAAAAGAAAGGTGGTGAGAAGGAGAAAACGTAAGGCACACAAAGGCACAGAAGCAGCTAAGGAAAAGAAGCTCCTCCAAATCTAAAAAAATTCAAGGCAGGGCACATGAGAAGGCGGGGAGAGGAGGAGAGACAAGGGGCTAAGTCAGCTGGTCTTGGATTCCTATTTGGCCCTCCCAACCTTTCTTCACTGTTGGTTTTAACAGCACTCTGTGCTTGTGTTCCTAGTCCTTGATTGCAAGTAATATCATATGTATCCTAAGGAACAAAGCAGATGCTTTTAATGAAACAAACATGTTTCTGAGAGGTGAATGGGAAGGGATGGGAAAGGAAAGGAAATAGGGAGAGGGTGAAGTGCAGGCATTTACAAATATGATTATCATAGCAGTTTATTATGGTAGAATTTAACTTTACTGTCTTCCTTAAATGGGCAAGGCACAAACAAGAATATTATTTTCAATGGAAAAACTCACTGCCTAAAATTACAAAGCTCTTCACTAGAAAGTCATAGTTATTTATAATTTTACCCAATAAAAAATGTGAAATATTCTTGGGGGGGTATTAAAAATGTTTACAATAGAGATGCAACATAATTAGAGGATCTACAAGATGTTCAAACATAATATTGCCTCCACATTATAAACACTACACCGATTCTTATGGGTTCACTGGTAAATTCACTTTTTCTTAACAGGATGGTTTCTTTAAAGAAAAGCGTGACTTGTAGGAGATTAGTGAATAACCACATATTCCCAATGCTGAAACAACGCAAACTGCCTGCTGCCCATATACTTATCCTTTGAGGAAATTACATTCAACCTTTCTTTTTTTTGAGATGCCCTTCAATACAGCAGCAATTCAGATCATAAATTAAGAGTGCTGACAGAGAGAAGGTAACTCAGTAGCCAGGAATGTACGAGCACCAGACTACTTGTCAAGGCTTCATATGAGAGCAAACTAACTACCGCTTACATAAACCGTGCTTGGGCTAGGTTCTTACTAAATGCTTTCCTAATAAATAAATAAATAGATAAATAAATAAATAGTGAAACTGATTTCCCTTGGGAATGGGGTGGAAAAGGCTGCAGGTGCATAACTCAAGACCTGATAAACTATCATGATGAATACAAGGAAGTCTGCAATCAAGGCCCCAATTTGAAGAGAGCAAAAATATAAATAATAAAAAAAAAAATCAAGATCTTGCATTAAGAAAGATGAGAAAAGGGAAATTATGCTCAATCTTTTTGAAAGGTTACACATGGATATGAGAGATGGCTGCCCAGCAATGGTGATCAATGGCATTTTCTTCTTCTTCTGGTTTCCTTATTACACAAAATACTATTCTTCTATTCTTCTACTGCCTTCTCACCTTTACCCTCCACAACAGTGGCTCACAGACTGAGTCTGCCACAAGATATTCGCAGGAGATAGACAGAACATGCCCCATTCTGTCCCATGTAAAAAAGGGACCTGTTGATTGTAACCTCCTTTCCTAGCTACAGGGCCTTGACTCTTCTCCTGATGTAACACACACCAACTATTTTCTTACAGTCCACAACGGAGGTCTGAAACACCAGGCCATGCAAATGATAGTTGAGCAGCCTACGAAAATAGTACATATAAACAAATTGGAAATAATGAGTCACTGGAAGACACACAAGTCCCAAATAGTCTCCCTTGGTATTTCCTTTTCCCTCTCAGACCACTTTTTGAATAAAACTGCCTAAATAAAATAAAATTTGAATAGAATTTCTTGGCAATGGCGGGCCCCCCACCTTCTACTGGCACAAGAGAGTTGTGCATTACAACCTCTTCACCCACCTCACGCAGTGTGTGACCAGATCTGTGGTAAAAGAAAAATCAGTTGGTGTGTGTGTGCCATAAGTCTACACTTCACAGAAGTGCTGATTTAGTGAGCACATAAAAGTCCATCGTGCAAGCACACGTAACTCAGCAGCCTGCTCACACCTGGGAAGTACTAAGGACAGTTAAGGAGAGAAGGATGCCACAGAGCAGCTTGGGCAGGATGAAGCATACTGGCAGCAGCAACACAGTTCATTATGAATGAATCTAAACTAGGCTACCCAAGTAATTGGAAAGAACTCTCCCCTCCATATAATGCATATAAGGAATTCTCCTAAGTGGGTACAATTGGCCTGTGAGACTTCTTTCAGAAGGTTCCTTTTCTTAGCGTACCTTTTCCCATACTCTCAGTTTTTGACTACGACTCTGTAACATTTAATCCAGTGACAGAGACAAAAAAATGCTATTTGAAAACAGTACATATATGTCAGTTAAAAGACTGGTCTTGGATACATATGATATAATTTAATGAAGCAATTTAACTTTTTTTTACTTAGCCTGAGTAATTTACAATATTTTGTGATTTATCAGGCTTATTATATGCTACATATATTTTTATAAACTAAATATATTTATTTTTCACATGAATAACAAAAAAAAAGCCCAGCTATCTCTTGCATTTGATTCCATGTGGTTAAATTCAGTTCATAAGTCAATATAAATCCATGATTGCCAGTTTAATCTTGAGAATTGTTATAAGTATTTCCAGTTAATATACTAAAGAAATCATTACATTTCAATGTTGATGTATTTTTTAATAACATTTCTACTAAATGAAGAAACTAACAACAAGTACATTGCCCAATGTCATGTTTTACACTGTGCCATTAATGTCACAATACTTGGGCTTTAGTTGAAAAGTGGAATAAATTCCAAGAATCAGATGCATTTTAAGAAGTCCCACTGATAACTGGAAAAAAATAATTAAAAAAAAATCAGTGTCTAGCACCAAGAGGAAGAGTTTACCAGGCAATCTAAATCTTAATTACGTAACAGAAAGCTGCGAGAGACCATCAGGTATGTAAATTTTATGGTTGGTGAAAACAGGTTGATAAATGACTGTGCAGTCAAGGTTTCATAACAATTTATCAGTGACTTGGTGCCTGCTTAGGCAGAGGGTTGAACTTGAGAAGAGGACACGAATGCAGGGAGTATTTACCTAGGATACAGGGAAAACAGAAGAGCCAATCCTCCATTAAAACAGCTCAGCCTCTTGGACAGCAGATGAAAGGAGTAACTGTCAGAAGCAATGACAGATCTGATACAAATTGAAGCTTGCCATATGTGAAAGCCCAGTATATTTTTCCTAATTAATCTGGAAAAAGTACCTTACTCATAGTAAAAAAACCCTTTATAATCAACAGAATGCAGCTTGTGATGGATTCCATTTACTTATCATTTTCTTCCCTTAAGTTTACGCTGAACTTATTCTTTAAAGGAGTGAGTCTTAGATTTTGTCAGAACTGTTTAAACACCACCTAGTTTCCTTCAACACCCTGTGCTGGAACTAAGTAACTTAATAGCACAGGAGGGAGGCGCTGCCTGAACTTCAGTTTCTTCATACTCATTCCTTCTTGTCCCCTGCTGTTGGTGCCACACCATATGTTTGGGCACTAGTGCATATTCGGAATTATATGAAGCACAGTTAATGGAATTATTGACACAACAAATCAATAAACAGCAGTTGATCTGTAGCACCGCGTATGTTTGGAAAATGATCTAAAAATAAACACATTCTTTTGGTAAAAGGTTTTGTCCCTCTAAATATCTTCTGGGAGAAAAAAGGAAAATATAGGGCAGATGACTTGTTTAGAAATAGAACAAGAGTGCTTCTACTTTTCCCACAGAAGAGAACCAAGTTTGTTGAGAACCGCTGAGTACATGACACAAACACATTTTAAACCGGAAGAAATGCTTAAAGAGCTTTAAAGATTGAAAAGTATATCTATTCTTCTCCCTATAAAATTTATACCAGTGGCAAGTTATGTTTTCCTGTACGGCAAAGTGACATGGCGAAGTACACTGCCACTTGCATGTTTTCCAGATAATGTATTTAGAGTCTTATTTAAAGAATATGAACCATACAAGAGCCCTGGAATAAGCATTACCTCTGTCTCTGTGTACAAATAGTATCGAATGCTGTACATAAACAAAGATACATGATACTGACTTCGAAGTATGTAGACTATACTGATTGCTAAGTTATGTAGACTAGAAATCATGCAGGAAATAGAGACTGAAGATATGTTAAGACCTTAAGGATGTATTTTGTCCTCAGGGATGTGACCAATAATTTCCCCTCCCCCAGTAAAGCAAGAAAAATGCATCTCTCTTTACTCAGATGCACCATAATCTCCTATCAAATGCCAAAACTTTGGAAGAATTAATTTCAATTTTGCATTAACTTCAGAGGTTTCTGAAAAACATAAAGATGCAAAGTTTTTGTCTCTGTCCACGAAGTTTCCATGTAAGGTAGCTTTGCATGCTGGATACCTAGTGCTTTTCTTTCTAAAAAAAACTTGCGGGATATATAACACTGCAATAAAATATAATAGCTCCCTGGTTAGCAGATGTAGTATTCTTTGGAGAACTGACTTCATAATTTGCGGTATCTATGGTGTGACATATTTGTTTATGATTTTGGGAGGCAAGACAAGCAGTTAAAAAAACCCAACAACAGAAAGTCAACCTTCTTCCAAATAGACAGCAGGTTCTAAATTACCTTTAATATCTATGTTGCTTTCCTTACTGGTATATTTGCAAATGAAAGGCTTATGCAAACTGAACTTTTGGATCCCTAAAGCTTCAGACACTATGCAAGACAGAGTGGAAAAAAAAGAAATGTTCTACAATGCGTTGTAAAAACAGAATCACATTTTTAAATTCAGTTGCTTCTATTCTTTCTAAGAGAGCTCCAGCAGTACCAATACAGCATACTAATATTTTCAGTTTTTCACACATCTGCCCATATGATACAGGGAACACAGAATAAAAAAAAAAAAGCCATGAACAACAGTTTACAGCTCCTAAAAACATATGCCTACACTGTCTATCGTTCATTCAACCAGCCTCAAATTCCAACTTTTGTTCCTCTGACTGTGCTATGCTTTATTAAGTAGGTTGAAGCAAATCGGCCCCGTGCCACAAATGACTGTGGCCAATACCAAGTGACTGGCAGCACTTTTAGGAAGGAGTTCACATCTGCCAATTCTTACAACTATGTTCTTTGACTTATTAAGTTTATTTGGACTAATGTTGACCCAATTCTAAATGTCGCCTTCCCTTTCTTGGATTCACATAGCAATGAAAAAAAACCCAAATTCCCTCCACTTCCCCACCCCCAAAACCCCTGTAAGCAATCCTACCAATTTTAAGTAAACTAAGTCATTTAGTTTAGATTTAGTTTCCAAGTTTCAACTTTTAAGTTACGCAAAACACTATAAAAAAAATATATCCCTTAATGATGTTTTAGCATGAATCAATTTGTTCTGTTACAGCAGCCCAGACAGCAGATTCTAGTTTTAGACATAAAATGTTGAGTACTCAGGGTGAAGGACTTCAACAGGAGTTGGGCTTGCTGAGCTGGCGCCGTCTAAAATTACTGGTCTTTGAAAAACAAATAATCATTCTACAGTCAGTCAAATACTGCTAGAATCCACTGGGTGCGATAAACAAGGGACATGTGAAACTTGTTCTGGTTTAGTTTTTTCCTTGGGGAAAGGCATTGGACAGGGAACTTCATTATTATCTCATAAATATGCATCTCGCGTTCATCACTGAAATAGAAAACCCTGCGAAGTTTCTTTCCCATGTGCTCTTTAGGAGGGTAAAATATAAGTTTATTTTACAGGACACAAACTGATTCATTGAATGTATCTGCTATATATCTGCATGTGTAGAAATAAATGTAAAGTCTCACATTAACAGTCTCGCTAGCTTTTCAGCCATCCTCTAACTCACTGCACATTGAATTTCATTCACATGGAATCGGTGTTGCGTAACTTCAGGTATAAATTCACACCCCAGAATGAAGAGAATCTTCCACTGGTGTAACAAAACTAAATTTAAATATTGACTTGAATTAAATCAGGAATTTATTTAGAGTAAAATCAGAGAAAATATTGGCATGTTTTCAACATGTACTAATTTTTTGCCTTTGCTTTTAGGATACTCAGCTTAGCACCTTGAAGTCTTATTTACTGAAAAAGGTTGAGAAACATGATTGACTTCAAATGAATTCTTAACTACCACCCTTGGCTCTTGAGCACCAATCCTTTTGTACTCATGAAATACCCAAGAATACTGTTCAGATCTCAAATTGCACCTGCAGTTCTTGTCCAAACTTCTTACAATTTTGCAGATCAGTATTCTACAACTACCTGTCTATCTCACATTGGCCTTTTTAGCCACCAGCGCGCTTGTAGCAAATGTGGGTAGAGCCCTTCCCAAATCTTCGTTCACGAAGCCTAGCCATGAATCATGATTCTACAACTGGACACGATCTCCCAGGACATAAAAACAACGGAGGTAGAAACAACTCCATGTTCAGCAGCAGCTTATGCATATCAGCTTTTCCTTGTAGTGTAATGGACATAATCAGTCACCACACCTCATGAACTCCTGAAAGTTAAGTGCTATAAAAGGGAGCAAAACCTAGTTGTCTCACTGTATTGCTCATTCTCTTGCCTCTGAATGGCTTTGCTCCATAATTGCAAGGAACACATGCAGTTCTCAGCACACTACTCAGTTAATGAAATTATTCAACTGTGTGAACGTGCCATAAATTGCATCTCCTTAGTTGCTGGGACCTTAAGCAGGTTTTCTAAAATAAATACTTACAAGTTTAGCTTTCCATCTTTAAGAAAACATTACCATAAACTCCCTTAGAATTAACTACTGTTGCCCTAGCATATTGTTGAAAATAAATATCAGTGTAGACTGCAATATACCAGCAGTATTCAAATGACAGTTTTCAAATAATTTACACTTCCACACTGTTCAAAAGTAACTTGTAACTGCACAAATATAGCAATGGTTTTCAACCTGGCTAAATCAGCCAGTGGCTGGGCAGAACCACAGCATACACGACCAGACATGTACCTTTGGCTGTGCGATCCAAGGCATACATAACATCATGTGATGAAGTCGACATTTTGGTCATGTATGGCACTGTTATCCAGTGACATAATGGAGGAAGGGCTGTGGAATTTTCAGGAAAGACTAGCAGGGAGCAGATTGCCAGAACAATTCAAAACCAAAGTCTGTTGCTTAGATGTGGAAGCTCCTCTGGGAAGAAGAGACAGGAGTATTTAGGCTAGATTTAAACATGAGATTTTAAAATAAGGCTATTAGGCTTGTTATTGTTACCTTGATTTCAGTTATATTACGTTTTATTTGTTCCATTTCTAATGATTTGTCTATCTAATACCTAAAAACTTGCGAGGACATTCCCACAGTCAAAAACTTGCATGGTAAAATAGGGAACATTTCGGCTGAACACAATTTTTATGTTGTTTTTACCCTTCTTGTTTTGAAGATGCTCCTACTGTGCCATATCAATTTTTATTTAACTCCAACTCATTCATAATTGTCTCTACATTTTACTTCATTTTAAGAACTTGAAAAAACAAAAAGGCAGCCTGAAGTTGGAGACACATTTAACAGGGGGGAAGTAACACAGACTATATGTGCATGGTAGTTAATGCAAAATATGGTATGTTTTTTTATATTATCCAGTAGAGTTCAGGCAAATCTAAATAAAAGTGCACTTACAGATCTCACATTTATTAGCAAGGACTCAGGGCCTGCAAGTATTCCAGAACTTCAATATCTATTAATAAACCAGTGGCAGAGTGGGACTGCTATCTGCTGACAAGACAGACTCGATAATACAACAGCAAAGCTATGATTATAAAAGCATTTGAGTTTCCAGTGTAGATCTCTTGACACTCCATTTTGAAACACCTGAAGTTTGCCAAGCATAAATCTGACCATTTTGAGCCACTACAGCCATTTAGAAATCCTTGAAAACTTCCGAGCCTGAAGTGAGAGCACAGAAAATCCTCAGAAAGGATGTACGTTTTGTCATGACTGCAAAGTTGACTACTTCCACTGAAACTGCATCTTGAGTAAGAGGTGAACACCCACACCTGAGAAAAGCAAGGTCTAAGTATGGTCTCCAATTCATCTGTTTTACAGTAAAGTAGGTCTTATTTCTTCCTCTGTGCAATGACATTTACACTGTGTTCAGCACAAGGAATCTCCATTGCCTGTAAGAACTTCTGGAAGGACAGGTACACTGAATGTAACTTAAAATGCCATGCCAGCTGTCGTCAGATTTTTCACGGAGACAACACATTATCAGAGTTCTCCTGCTTATGCCACATGAGTTTTGTCATCTCCAACAGAGATACTACTTTGAGAATAATGCAACAAGCACATTAAAGAAATTCTTACTTAGGCATCATCTGTACATACATTTTTGTGCATAGTCCTGTCTCTGCAGGTGCTAGGCATGTGTGTGGGATGCAGACAAGCTCCCAACGCCAAACCTTAGAATGATAAACTCGAGCCACACACTGTGCAAGTCCACACTTCCTCTATGTAAAACAGCAGTATAATCCTTGTTAACAACCTTCCCAAGGATGTTGTGAGGAGTAACGATTTGTATAGTTCTTTACTAATTCCAAGTGCTATGTCTAAGATAGCAGATGCGCTGCTCACCTCTGTGAGCCATCCCTGGGGCACCGTTTTATGATGGATAAATTCTTACCGACTGAAAATTTCTTCTTTGGGTGAGAAAAGCCATTTCTCCCAAAACATGTGATTTGATCACTGCCTATCAGTAAGTGTTGCAAAAAGGTTGGCAAAATTACAGAACAGTTAAATGCATAAAGGGAAGCGGAACAATTAGACTTAAAGAGACAAAAGTCTTTATGATTGCCATATTCATAGAAAGGGATAAAGGCAATCTTTTGGAAGATATCGTATTCAGAGAACTTCCAGTGCCTACTATGGTGAAAGCCAAAATTACCATAAAACACTAATACAGCTGAAAGTGCCCTGCTGTTCTATGGAAACATCACAGATTTTATGTTCTGTGAACTCTCCCCAGCCCATGTAAGCCCAGTATGATAATTATGAACAAACCAGGATCTAGCAAACTACTTTAAAAATGTGAGACACAGGTCGTCATACCTCTAACAGCTACTTACTACACAAAACTAAATTCACTTCCACATAAACTTGTTTAGAATATGAGGGCAATTATTACTGAAAGGGAAAGATGTTAATCTACAAATAAGAGCACAGAGACTGTTTCAGCAGTCTTGGATGCCTGTTAGGTCCAGACTCTACAAGCTGACCTCACCAAATTCATTATGGGTCTACGTGAGGCAACTTCATTCTTGCAGAGAACTTAGCAGTGGAGGAAGGAAAAAAAAATCAATAGCAGCAATATTTTTGTGTGATTTTAAGCGTTAAACAAACATTGTAATATACATACATACTACTGAGCCCTTTAGTAAAGCATGCAAACTATTCCAGATCACACACATCCTAATTTCACAGGAAACCCAGACAGACGACAGGTACATCTGAAATTCTGTACTTTATCCATTCCATTTAAGCCCCAAAGAATTTAAGGCAACAATTTCACTGTGAAATTTTCTACAGAAGAAAAACTTGCTTTCAACTGTGTTATACATTAAGTGAATGTCACTTCCCGGGTCACATACCCAGGTCAGAAATGAAATGTTACATATTCATGAGTACAACATCATTAGCCTGCGTTAAGAAAAAAACCCCTGTTCATCCTTGCAGCTTATAGAGCTGTAAATTTAGGAAACCATTAACAGTGGTATGATGATTATATGTGCAATGGTGGCAGAAGGCAAAAGCAGGGGCATACAGAAATAGAGATCTGAAAGAAACATCAGAATTAAGAGTTCCCTCTTGTGACAGCGCTTGACAACAGTGTTTGCCACCCATACTAAAGTGGGTGGCAAAATGGGCGGCGAAATTTTAAGTCCCGAATAAATCTATCTCGCTTAAATAAAATCCCACAGTAAAACCCCAGGGCTGGCAGAAGTAAGTTGGCAGGTCCACTCCCAGCCAGACCGCCTTTGTTCGCCGGTGCCAGCCGCTGCAGCATCCAGGGGAGCACAGAACCCCGGCCAGGTACACGGGGGGGTCCCAGGAAGCACCCGGGGAGCCCCCGCGACCCCTCCCGCGGCTGTGGGACGGCGCCGAGCAGGGGAACACCGGGGGCGCTCGGAGGGGCCAGGCTGGCCGCGCCCGGAGAGCGAAGGGTGTGCGAGGGGCGGCGGGGCCCTCACTCACCTCTTCCACCTCGATCTCTTTGTAGTCGATTTCTTCGAAGTTGAGGACCGGGGGGGTTTCAATCATTTCAGCGGAGGCGGCAGCGGACATGCCTCCTCTTTCACCGCGGGGAGGAGAGGCCCGGGCCGGGCCTACGCGAGGATCTGGCACCGGGCAGCCGAGGGCCGGGGCTACGCGGGGCGCGGCGGCGGCTCCGGGCGCAGGTCGGGGCGGGCCTGGCCGAGGCGCCGCCGGGGCCGCATCCGCGTTGGCCGCGGGGCTCAGAGGCGGCAGGCAGAGGCCCCGGCGCCGCCGCTGCGCATCCCGCGCCTGCCCGCACCCCCGCGGGGCGCCGCGCCGGCCGCCCTAGGCCACGGCCTCTGCTCGGGAGCCGCCTCGGCCGCGCGTCCCCGGCGGAGAGAAGGCGGCGCCCCCAGGGCCGCAGCCGGGCGCCTCCGCCAGCCCCAGCGGCGGCAGCGGGCGAGGGGGCCGCGGCGGGGTAGGGGAGCCGCTCAGAGCAGCGCCGCGGCCGCCGCTGACATCAGAGCCGCTTCCTGCTGCCCGGCCGGGGAGGGTGGGACGGAGGGAGGGAGCGCCGGGTGGGGGCGGGCAGGGAAGCGCCAGCCCCGGCGGCTCCTCGGGCGGCCGCGGCGGGGCCACGGCCTGGCGGCGGCACCGCCCCCGCCCTGCTGCCCGCCGCCGCCAGGGGGAGCAGCCGCGGCCCGGGCCCGCTTCCTCTGCCTGCCGCCTGCCGGGAGCCGCCGAAGGGTCGGGGGCGCGGCGACGGGGCGGCCTATGCCCGAGGCGGCCTGGACGTGGCCGTCTGGACGGCGGGTTTCGTCTGGCGCTGGGGGGCAGAGTCCGGCCGGGCTCCCCGGGCTGCGGGGTTACTGCCGTGCGAGTGCGGAGCCTCACGCCTTTTCTCTGTATATCCACCGTTTCCCTATATATACACCTTTTCCCTATATATACACACCTTTTCCTATATGTATACCTTTTCCCTACACAGACAGAGACACACACACACATATACATGTACACATACACATATTTCTCCAAGGGAAGAGATATCCTGTGAGGCACACGAGCCTTGGGACCAGCGCAGCCCCGGGCGGTATGTGCTCTTCAGCGGCGCTTTCCAAGGGGAAGTCTTGTGTGTGGGAGCGTGGCTGTGGAGCGCGAGGTGATTAGGCAATTGATGTAAACACATAGCAATAAAGGGATGAATGTGTACGTTAGCCGCACCATCTCTATTCTACAACTAAAGGGATTCTCACTCAACCCACTCTTTCCCAGGGCTAGCTCCTGCTTCCCCTTTTGGCTGGAGCAGCGCATCAGTGTTTTGGTAGTAAATATCCCAGGCTGACGCTTGAGGCGGTCCCCGGTGTGAAATCAATGCTGGGATGAGTGAACAGAGCTGCTGTGTTCCACTGAAACAGCTGTGCTTCATTTTGATATGTTTAGCCTTGGGGCTATATATAAAAAGTTATGTTATTGTATAATACTATTAATAGTATGAAATTTTAGTAGATCTAGTAAGCTTTCCTAGATCTTCCTCTGCTAGCATGCTGGCGAATGTCTGTACCTCACAAGGAAATCTCATAAATGTCGATGGATCTGGTTTGCAGAGCTAGCTGGAGAAAGATATTTCAGCAATTAAGTGGGAAAGAAAAGATCAAGGATGAATATGGGCAGTGGCTTAATGCCATGGTGGGTCAATTGCTGTTAGAAAAGCTCAAAGTGAAAGTACCTCTGTCAGAGCTGCTGCACTTTGTGAGAGGTTGCCATTACAGGTTGTTTGCTCCCCTCTCGCATTTTTCTGTCAGTTTTTGTAATTGGTCCAGGATTTTCAGACGTGTAGCAATCCAGAAATCCTAGACAAGCAGTCACGGTACAAGAACATGTTGACTGTGTTGCGTACAAGGTATAACTAGTATGCAAAACCGGTTAGGTTGGTGCAATTACACTGCCCTAGCGATCTGTGTGTGCGTGGGGAGCAGACTCAGATCCTCACTGTGCTGAGTTCCTGTTGCTTTTTTATTTTCTGATATGGTTTGGTGTAGAAAGATCTAAAGAGTTTCCTGTTCTACATGGAAAGTTTCCAGGTACCACAAAATCTGACTAATGTCTGCTTCATGTGCCAGTGGGGTTGTTCAGAGCCTCTAGTTTCTCGGGTTGTTTATAGGTTTGGATGTTCATGTTGACTCCGTTGCTCTCTAGATATGTAGTCTCTAGATGATTTGGACCTAGCACCCCCTTATACCTGGAGGTGCATTTGAGTTTCATTTTCTTAAAAGCCACCATTTGTGCACATCTTGGTCATGCTGTGACAAAGAGTCATGAAGTACCATGTTTATACCTAGACCTGACAACTTCTTAAAGGAAAGCGTATCGCTTTTGTGTAAGCAGCTGCTACTGTCCCAGCTGCTGAGCGTGCAATATATTGATTTTTGGAAGATGAATATGGATTTCTGAGGTACTGAGAAACTGCAGGTCAGATGAAAACCAGACTCCTCTGAGATAAATTCATACTCCTGGATGAATTGCTTTAGTTCTCTAAACACTTTTAAAAGTGCAGTTCAAGACAACTAACAATCAACTGAAGCCAAGGAAAAGGCATGAATGAAAAAACAGAAACGGCGTGTGAAAATCTATCACCGCTATTCTTGATACCTAGTTGTGATCATGAGCATGATGTCAGGCAAAAATCTTAAAACTTTGTTTGAACACATGTTATGCATTGGGAAGGTGAACTACTTCGGTGCTTTTTAGAAAGATGGCCAAGCGGGTGGTTGTGCTTTAGTGGGTGGCCTTCGGTGATCTCTAGTAAAAGTAACTGAATATTTGGCTTTTTGTTATGTTTCACAGGCCTCTCTTTAGGATATATATCAAGCAAGTGGCAGTTGCAGTCTTTATATTGCAACTGAGAGATTTTTCTGTCACTTTTGTTATTTTTTGTTGATGAGTATTGAGAGAGCAGAGGATAGCATTCCAATTATAGTTGCTTGTAAGGTTCATTTTCTTTCAGAAATTGATGTAGAAATATGTATCTCAAAAATAATGAGCTCTTTCTTTGTGAAGACAGAGTTGTCATCATTATCAAAATGTCCATGTTGTGAATATCAGGAGGCATTTTAAGGATGTTGTACTTTTGATATTACTTCTCTTTTTTTTTCTTTCCTGACTAACACAGTGTTAATTAGCTATGTTGGTGACTGGGTATAAGTTGTACGGCCCCAAACACAGGAAAAAAAAAGAGAAGAAAAGCTGCATCTGCTGTGTTTATTTTGGCAAAAAGCTGCTCTTGTATTTAGAAGGAAAAACTAGAACCTTGGAAGCCCACATTCTGGGTCTCAGTCAGCTTTCTCTAATATTGGGAAAAGGTTCCAATGCCTGGAAGGTGACCACTTAAAGATTATTGGAAATGTCAGGACACCATGGTCAGAGTATGCACAAATGCTCAAAACCTGAGACAACTGCTGTGAACCTGTTTGTAGAACCTGTCATAGAGCAGGTTTATGAGCTATGTTTTTCCAGAAGGTGCAGCAGTAGGTCTGTTGCAAAATATAAACAAAGTCTACCTGGCCAATTTAACAGACCTGAGACTTAGCCCTAATATCTGCATATCTGAACTAAAATTTATCCAACATATACAGAATTGTACAGTTTAGAATCTGAGCACGAGTACAGACAGAGGTGCTGATACTTTATCCTGGCTACCCTTTGTCCAGCTTCCTTAAAGTTACTCCATGTGACAGATGTAGGAGTTTTTTTAAGAGGAACGAACCAGCATAATTTTTCACTAAGTTAATTTAGAAAAAAACTAAGTGATTTCTTTTCTCAAAAAATTTCAACTTGTGTTGTATTTTCCATATATTTTCAGTTGATTAAAATGTCTCAATTTAAGCGATGGAGGATTGATACTAGAAAGCAGTGATGAAAAGTGTTGGATGTATCTACAACTGGAATACCTACAAGAAGAAAGGTTACCTTCTAGATTTAAACGCAGGAATAATTCATGTTTCTGCCAAGACTGACTCTATTTTTAACTTGTAAAATATTGTCCTGTAAATATCTCGTTATGTCATTTCAGTTTGTGGGAACCCTGTGTGTTTAAAGATCTTGACACCACCTTTTAGAACTGTTTGAGAGTCATCAGCCTGAACTGACCTGTGCGTGGGAAAGTGTCTGGGTGCATTTCTGCTGTTCATAGGAAACCTGCAGGAATTAAAAGGAGAGGAATTAGCCCGGATGACTGAAAGAACTGGTGGATGAACTGTCTTGTGCATTGCCTTGCAAGTGTGAGGCCAGAGTAGGTCCCTGGTGACCAGCAATATGGAGCATACTATGAAACACATGTGCCATACAAATTCAGGTCCCAGCTGGGAGGGACTCCAGAGGAGCTCACTGCTTGTTCCAAGGCAGGTACAGTGAAAATATCTCATGAGGACAAATCACTTGATGATATTGAAAGATTCGTTTTGGTCAGCATGGCAAACTCGTTGCCTAATCAACTCTTCTCATGCAACTCCTTTGGCTCTTACATTAGAACTTCCCAAGAGTAGGTTGCAATATTTTGTGTGTCAGATTTTGCTATGAGTCTCAATGATTTCTCAAATTCTGTCTTGCATTAGTGGTTTGGAAATTCTTGCAAAGCAGCACAGGGGCATCTTCTGCCAAATACAGTGAGATAGCAGCCTCAGCACGCTTTATATTTTCTTATTGCTTCTTTCCCTTTCTGGAAAGGATTCACCATAGTATGTAAATAACTAAAAAAAAAAAAAATCCTCTAAATAGCTATGAATTCCTTCAATTGTGCTGGGCCTTGTAATTTGTGATAAAACGCATACATTAAAAAACAAACCCCAAAAAAGCCTTGCAAAATAAATGCATGAGCTGCCTTGCTAAATACCAAACACACCTGTATGCAAAAAATCATATTCACTTTCGTAAAAGGAAAAAGAAGTTCTCTTGCATGAGTATTATAGAAACTCAAATGGTCACAATTGTTTCTGGACCTTATTTTACCTTCTAATTTGAGGTCTAAACCACCAAGAGAGCTAGGAAAGAAATGTAATGTGCATAAGGGCAAAGTAAAGGTGAGAGATTATCTAGATGCCGTCCTGAAACCAAACAAACACGTTTCCTCTGTTGCATCTATGAGCAACTGGGCTTGGCTAAGTGGCCAGTGGGAAAAAGATAGTACCAAATTTAGCATACAGAAGAAGGAGACAGATGGCAGTAGACCGGCCAGTCTTGAACTGGGAGGTTTGGAAGATATGATACATGAAATTGCTGATAGATGTGTTAGAGAAAGGCATAAATGTTACTAGTGCTTTTATGATACTAGGTAACTGTAAAGTAGTGAAGGTATTTTAGAAAGGTGCGAAAACTAATCCAGTTATTTAAGTGTCCGTTGGTCTGCTCTCAAGTAGGCTTTAAAATAAAATGTGAAAGAGAGAATAATAAAGAGCAGGGAGGTAAATGGAATGAAATGTCACATCTTTTTAATCAAAGGTAGATTATCTCAGATTAACAAAAGATCATTTTTGATAAATTCGATGATATTTTTAGGCAAGGGGAATGGATAGAACTTTTCTATCTTGAATGTATTTGATATATTGCCTTGTGGGAAATCGTTAATTAAGCTGGACATGATAAGAATCATTAAAAGAACTGAAAGTGGGTAAGGAGAGTAGAGGAGTAGTCAGGAGACAGTGGGGACTATCAAAAGGGAAGTATTGGAATGAAGTTACTAATAGATTTTTTTTTTTTAAAAGATTGAATTTTGAGAGGAACCTTCTTAATAATTTCATTAACAATGTTGATAAGAGAATTAGGAAGGTGACAGTGATTCTGAAGACATGAGTTTAGACAGCATAGTTAATGGAGAGAAGGATAAGAATATCAAAAGGGGAAAATTAGATGACTCCAAAGACAAGAGAAATAAAGCAGTTAATATTTAAAATATTAAGTTCATGAATTAATTTTAGAACTCATAACATCTTGTTATTCTATAAGAGACTTCTTAGGAAGAGATGAAGAAGATTACAACTTGCATATTTTAACTCGTTTTAGGAGGACTGAATCTTGTAGATAATGCACCTAGAAAATGTGCAAGCTTTTATATCCTGTATGATATATCCAATAAAGCTATACAAATTTGTGCAGACCTCATCTTAAAGACTCTGCAATGTTGGTTATCTGCTTTCCAAGAAAAATGAATTGAGACCTAACTAGTTGCAGAGAACAGCTATAAGGATGGTCAAGATAAGAGAGGGCTTACCACAGAAGGGAATATAAAACAACTTGACATGTTTAATCTTGTGAAACAAAAGACAGAGAGGATATACGTTGCCTCTGTTTAAACAGATTGGAAAGAGAAAGATACTGTGCAGTAAACAGTACTGTTGGAATGTGATGTTCAAGTAAAAGGAAACTTCTTTTTGCACAAAAATCCTGTTAATGCATGCAGATTAGAGACCTGCAAAAACTCCTTGCAACTGGGGCAAGTTGCTTCACTGGATGGTACCTCACTAATGAAATAATTTATTTGTCATAACTATCTGTGAGAGCAGAGTACTGTATTTGTTGGCTAAGGAGGTCTCTTCCAATCATATGTTGACCAAATGTGCTAATAAATGCAAATAAGTATAAGTAATGTAATGAAGTCTTGTAATGGTATTTCTTTAGCTGAGTATACATTGATCTGGTATATTCTTAAGATTAAGTAAAAATTACATTGAAGTATGTGAATAAGGCCTTGTTCTGAAGTAGAAAGTGAAATTTGGAGGCAGGGGAGATTTTAATTTTTTTATTTCTTGGAGAAGGAATATCATTCCCCTTCATATTTTAAAGCTTCTAATTCATGAACCAGAGCAAGTGAAGAGAATTCTTGCAGGTATGATTTTGAAATAATATTAGGAAAGGGAGATGACAGCCTTGTATGTTTTATGCAAGACACCCAAGTGGGTGGAATATCACACAGCATGGGATCAGTGGATTGGAAGGAGGAGGGGAAACTGCTCGTGACAATCACATAATGAGGATAAAGACTAACATAGTTTGAGTGCATGTACAGTGATGCTTCTGTGTATGAGGAACTTGCCTTCAAAATTTTTCTTCTAGAAGATCCATTCTGCTGTTTAAATGAGAAACAAGAATAGATACTCTGTGTACTTACTAGCTGGTTTCATACCAGCTAGAAGTGACAGAAACAAGGAATATACAGAGCTATAAGTCCAATGGAGAAGACCTATGAGGAAAGTCTGAAGCGGTTTGTGTGGGTGTAATTTTGGCCTGGCTCTCTTGCCAAGTCCAAGCTGTCTCCTCCCCCCTCCCACTCTCTCAAGCGCGGGGGAAAAAAAAAAAAACCTAACCACAGAAAAAATGAAGAAGTCCAAACGAAAATGGGATTATATAAAAAATATGTATTTACATATATTTACAATTATATATATAATTTGAATATATTATACACACAATAGGGAACTCCCGAGGGGAAAAAAGGGAAAAGGGAGGGGGAAACAGGGATAAAAAAACCTAAAAACAAATACCCTCCAAATATACACCGCTAATAGAGACCTAGAAAACAAACAAATAAATAAAAAAAAAAGAATTAGATACTTCCCTGAACAAGACAACAGAACCGTGTGAAGCACCAACCAACTCCCCACACCTCCCAGAGGGACTGGAGATAACGGCAGGTCTGAGCAGGCAGGCCTTGGCCTATACAAGCAAAGACTCTCTGTGGAGAGACCTGTTGCCTTCAGCCACTGGAAGAGAGAAGAGCACGAGGTCTCTTATCTACACCTTATTTATATGTTGTGTTATGTTAAAGGATGATATGGAATACTTCCTTAGATTTCTGACCCCCGTTGCTAAGGAAGGCCTAAATAAATCCAAAAGCCAACCCACTACACAGTTTTTTCTTTTCTTCCTAGAGAAGGTCCAAGAGAACCTCATCAGAAGTATTCTAGTACTTAAAGGGTGTCTACAGAGAGAATGGAGTCTCTCTTCTCGCATGGAAGAAAAAGTACTAATTGCGCCAGGAGAGGTTTCGTCTTGATACAAGAAAGAAATTTTTTACCATGAATAATTATTGACTAGAACAGCGTACCTAGTGTCATGGCGAAGTCTCTGTCGCTGAAAGTTTTCAAGACATGACTGGGCAGGGTGCTAGATAATTTCATCTAGCCTCCCTTACCCACACAAGGTTGGACCAGATAATCTTTCAAGGTCCCTTCCAACCTGGGCTGTTCTATGTTCCTAGGAGATATGGTAGCAGGCTAGAAACACCTCCACAGAAGGCACCCTGATTCTTATGTGGTTTGCAATAACCAACGGCACAAGTGTGAAACATGGACCTGCAGCTCCAGCCTGGCTGGGTGCACAGGAATGCCCTATGTGTGGCTCTGCCTTCTGGTTGCTTGTGGATGTGTGTTTGCCAAACAGCACATGGAGGACCCAGAAATACTGCCAGAAAATCATATTTCTAATTGATATGTGATTCACATGTTATATGCGCTGAAAGTTAGTGTTCTGTAATGTAAAATAAAAATCACAAAGATCTGGTTCTTTTAACGAAGTACTTGTTAGTATGCTTTGCCATGAGTCATTAGGATGGTATTTCTTTCTAGAAGATATCTTAAAAAATGATCTGTCAAAATCATCTGTAATCAAGATAACATATTCCTAACAGTGGAAGAATAAAGCAAATACAATCACAGGTGAAGGAAGTAAGTGGTTTATACCATTGTATGACTTGTTTGGTAATGAAATATGGACATTGTCTTCTGTTTTACCAGGAGCGTGAGACACATGATGCTCCCAATTGAATGAGATCACACAGGAGCAAAAGTCACAGTAAAACTGGAAGTGATAAATCACCAGAAATTTTCCTATTTCCTCTAGAACCTTCCAGTCAGGTGGTACTTGACCACTGTCAGTAACCTAGTGTTTCATATAGGCCATTTTCTTCAGGCCATTACTGTAGCCATTGCTTCAACAGATCAATGTAATAGAAGCGCTGAGCCAGGTAACTTGTTAAGGTGTAAGTTAATTTTTGGCCTAACCCCAGCAAGTTCTAGTATTGAAGCAATAATTCTTCAGTGAGCATAAATATCTCTATCTCTTGGTATCAGACCAGTAGGTTAGATGTTAATGACCCTTGGGAGAATTTCTTCTCAGTGAAGGTCAGGCTGCTGAATGCAAAACCATTATTCTCTTTTATACCTAGTAATTAATAAATTTACTTCCTGCAACAAGGCTCAATTTCTTTAAAATTTGAGAGAATTTTAACCCACATGTGTTGCCTTCTAGTGGAGAATCTGGCCCGAGATGCTGAGTGTTTTACATGGGACGTGCTCTTAGTCGTTCCACTTGGTACTGTTCCGCTTCATGTGATCTGCCATTTATTGAAGCAAAGGAAGGAGTCCAGTCCTTGATTGAATTTTCAGGGTTTCATGCAAAGCGGAACAAATGAGGATGGAGAACAATCAATTCTTGTTGTCCTAAAAATGGTATTTAATGACATCTTTGGGAGATAAATGTATGATGAATTTTTGCATCCCCACAGGCAGAAGCTTTTGAAAAGTGGTCTGTTGCACAGTGACTGAACTATTAGATAAGAAGGGCTTGTAACAGTGATACTTCACTTCCATCTCCTGTTTGTAAGTCCAACACAGAATTTGGTTTGGTTTTCTTGCAAAAAACCCTAAACCATAACATTAAAGCTGAGCAATAAAAAGCTGAAAGTAAGACACAGTGCAAATAATTCAGATCAGGATCTAATTTGTCAAGCCAAGAAGCTTGTACTGCCTCTTGTTGTGTGATGGAGGAGTCTAGAGGCAACTGCAAAGGCCCTTCACCACTGCTATGATTACATGGTGCACTGCAGCTTGCATTTCGGAAAAGTCTGCACTGAAAAGCAAAGAGAGGCCATTGTCCATATATCTTCTTTCTGTGGTCAGGTAGATCAGGTTTTCAAAGGCATTTCATTGTCTAATTCATTTACGTTGATAAGACTTGGAGGCCCGTGCTCTCTTGGAAATGTAAATCTGTGTCCATTGGCCCCTACTCATGAAGAGGAAGGAATATGAACTTTTGTAAAAAAAAATTAAAGACATAGATCTCATGACTGTGGGGGAAAACTCCAAACATGGCTTCAAAGCCAGCCTGAAATGGTAACTTTGAGACTTGCACATTTTTTATCTGAGAAATTCCCAGGCTGAGGGGCATATATGGCCAGTGACACAGCATGCACTCTAAGGTCAGTGTGCTGGGTGGTGGCAGCATCTTCTAGAAAGATATCTACCCTGATGGAGGCTGGGGATGTGGAGATTGAATTTAGGGAATGTGGGGAACACCATGACTTCAGAGTGTTAGTTTGTGGAGGTAGAGAACATGCTGAGAAGGAGGCATTGGTTTTGATGTCTTTCTGGCAGATGAAATGTGGATTTGGAGAAGAGAGGTGCTGCCTATGTTGGGAAGAGAGCATGGGATCTTAAAAGAGCAGCTGGGTGCAGAGGCACTGTTCATGCATATGAACAGTCCCTGGCAATCAGACCTCAGTTGCTGCTACTGCTGCTGATTAAGGCAGGACTCACTGCCACCACTAGTGATGGCATCTGAGCTGACTGGTAGCCTAGAATAATGTATACATTATAGTTCAGATCACACTATACAAATCATATGTACAACGCGCAACTCAGATCGTATTGTCAGGATGCAAAAATAGGGACAAAATCTATAATCTGTTATATATTAACTTTCAGTTTAATCTCAACAGGATGTTATCACCTGAAGGTTAGCTGGTTTCAAAGTGCCTTCTTTGATCAGCAGGGAGAGACAGACACCTTCAGAGGGTATTTCTTCCCAACTGTCATAGACATACATGTTAGGACATGATGAATTACTCTTTCGAGATGTCTCTTTCTCTACTGAATGTAAATGGAGCCCATATGACAGACTTCAGTTAGACACCTAGGGCTTGATTCAGCTTCCCATTCATAGCCATCTAGTGACTTTGGAGGCCCCAAGGATTCTGTGACCTCTGCATGGGGCTGGTAAATGTAATGCAGGCTATGAACTGAAAGTCCAGGAAGCCTGGGGAATCTGAAATGATGCTAGAGAGGTATGTATGGGCAACTGAACTGCTTGCCTAAATTCTAGTTATTTAAAGTGAGGTGAGTAGAATCCCACAATTGGGATTTTCCCTTAGCCCAGCAAAAGCTGGTGTCAGTCTCAGTAGAATACCTGCAGGTGGATGAGTCTCCAGACTCTAGCAGGTTTAGTCTTTGATTTTGTATTGGAAAAAAAACCCCAAACAACCCAATAAAATCCCCAAAAGAATATTGCCCCCCTACATACCTGTCGGTCAACACTGAAACAACCTGGGAAAGAAAGAACTAGTTCCTCTGCTTTATTTGGGACATTAAATTCAGAGATGCCTATAAGAAGATATATTTGAAAGTGTGAAAATTGCACTTAATAGAGCTCTTAAAATATGATGGCTGGGCAACTATTTTTTCTGACAACCAGTAATTACTTAATCATACAAATTTCTTTCACTATGTGAAAGAAATGGAGAAAAGCAGGTGATAATTCCCTTTGGGCATCTGAGGATTTGATAACCTTATTTCTTCAGATGTGCTCAGGAATATTAGTCTCTAATATCTACATCAGTTACAGAAAAACAATAAAAACAATAAAAGTAATTTCAAAGATCCTGGCATTAGTTTGTTTGTGTCAAAGCCTTTAACTTTATGAAATATTTTGTGGGGGTGGAATTTGACATGCCTTATGCAATTGTTCTCCTGATTCAGTGTAACTAGAGAAATAAATTTGCGGCAAATGGAAGTCAAGTAAGGAATGCAAGCAAATGTAAAAGAAGACATTTTTCTTTCAGGAAGCTTTTACAGTAGACTTCTGAAAGATTTTATCTGGAACATAGATTTTTCAAAAAAAGTAATTTGACACTGAGAGAAATCATGCATCACATACATTGTTGATGTCTGAGTCTGTTTCATTTGTCTTAGTTACAAATTTATGTTTATATGATGGGTATCTCCTGCAACTGTGCAGTGGAAGAAGTCAATACTGAAGCAATTTTTATTTCCCCACCAGGTGGTACTGTTGTACTGACTATAGAACTCTTATTTTGGCTATGGTTGATTTATATCTGTACTCTCTTCTGCACATGTTTTAAGGACAGATTTTTGTCTGTAGAGAAGAGAGTTTCAGTGTTAGAATTAAATTTCTTAGCAGAATACTCTTAAGACTCTTTTTTGGGTCCTTTTTTTCCTAACTTTTCATCTCATTAAAAATAGATTTTACTGCAAGTTGTGATTGTCAGAAAATCTCCATTATTGTTGTTTGGACTTTTTCACCTTTTATTGCATTTTTAAAAATCTAATCAGTCTATTTCAGACTCCCTTGTCTTTCAAAATACAACAATAGCTCTTTAAGTTTATCTGGAAATTCATCTCTTTTTTTCTCCCCATTAGTTACGCGTAAGTAAAGAGGCACCTACAATTAATTACAGAAGAGGAAATAAATAAAAAACATTTAATATTTAGGAGCATGCAGGTTTTTTTCCCTCTGAAAACAGACCTCACCACTATCAAGTACAGAAGCAAAACATGATTAATCGTTTTAATCAATCTCTGTTGCAGTACATAGGGTTCTTCCAGTTGCTTGCAGAGGTCTATAAGATCTATTGTGAACATCTGTGTTTGCTGACCCACCATCGCATTTGACACTTGCATCATTTCTGTGGTCATGTGGTCATACTACTATACTACTGTAGTTTATAGCTTATATTAGAAAATAGAATAAGGCTAGGGGAGAAGCCTGAGCCCTAGTCTGGGGGTCTGCATGCTGTTAAATGGTCAACATAGTCTTTGGCAGGGCTGGGGACTCCTCCAGATGGAGTTTATCAGAGTTTGGCCATAGCCTGCACTTTACATGGAAGAGAGTTAAGCTATATTGATATGCACTGTGCAGGAATTATTGGTCTCAAGACTGCAGCACAGGCCCTGGTCCTTTTCATTCACCAATATCAATGTAGCCACTGGGACCCACTGAGTCATCCTTATGCTCAAAGCTAAGGATGGCCTCATGTTTACTCAATTTTAGAAACATGAACTTCTATTTTTGACCTAGCCTTTTCATCCATTATGTTTCTCTGTTTGGCTGTTTCTATTCAACCCACGTACATGGATATACCATGGACAGTTTGATAAAGCAGTTACCCCACAGATGCTGGTCGTACAAGCTATCAAGTGTCGTGCACAATCTATAGTTAAAAGCAGAAGGAAACATCAAAATGGGCTCCAGTATATAAACTAAAAAGTTTTTTAATGCATTTGGAGGCTTACATTTAACTGTTATTAAAAAAATATTCAACACCAGTGGTCTATGCCTTTTTTAGTGATATCTAATAGTTTTTTTAAAAAGTAAGTTATTTAGTTTTCTATAGATTTTCTATATATTCTTCATGAACAGAATAAATACATTGAAGAGCTGAGTGTGACTATTACCTTTCAAACCTTCCCTTCAAACAGCTTCCCACTTGAGGTTCTTGTGCTTTACGGCAGGCAGGGGCTACAACGTAGTGATAGAGACCCCAAGTGAGTCCCAGTGAAACCATGTGGCAGAATGCAATCCTGTAGGCAGAATGAATGCCTTGAGTCCACAAGCAGGCCTTGTTTGCCAATGTCCACAGCATGCCCTTCATGGCCTCTAGGTCAGAGGGTAGGTCCTGCTGGGGTGAAAATGGGACAGAAGATACTCCTCTTTTTAGGAACATATGACTTCCCAACACAGAGGTGAGGATGTGGGAGGCGTGGGAACGGCAGATAGGGGCTAAAACAAGAACTGAAGGGACATTAGTATCCTGGCAAGTAGTGCTTGCAAAGCAGATCTGTGGGGTCTGTTGCCAGTATTGTGGTCATATTATTGTGCCGGAGGTAACATGAGAGCAGGATAGGAAGAGTTACATAAGACACTTCTGCTCAGACATTCTGTACGCTCTACAAATGGGAACCCTTTCTTTAGGCATCAGATCCCAGGCAAAAAACCTCTCTGTGATTATATCTTCTCAAAGCATAAAGTTATAGTCTATTAAATATCTGTACACCCTACCTAGAAAATGATCTATCAGCATCTTCAGCTTTTGGCTCTGCTTTTGAACAATATCCATCTATTATTGTTGATAAAGGCTTATTTCTTCCTACTATTTTCCCTCATCACAAAGAAGTCCCCTAAATCCTGGGACTTTCCTACAAATGTGCATGCTTAAAATAACACTTTCTGTGGGCTTTTTTGAGATTTCGATTTTTTTCTTGATGGCAATAATAATATGAATTCTACATGACAAAAAAATATATCCAATGTCCTGGCAAAAGCGTTCTGGATCTGGGAGCAATGTCTCAAATGTGCTTGAATGAGATCTAACAAGAATAAGCATATGTCTTAGGCAGGCTCTTGAGATTGCAGGATGGGAGAAATATGCTTGAAGGAATCACACTGAAGAGGTTTGCCAGTAGTACATAGATAGGATTGCTGGTAGGGATATTTAATAACATGGATATGGTTCTTGTTTCCAGGACTTTGAGTTCATAAAGAACAGGTGAAAAGAGATTAAATGCTTCTCCGACATAATTTTTCTATGTCAGAATTTGTTGTTGGTGCCACAGGTCATCTTTGCAGGGGGAAAAGTGAGCTACATAGCTACAAGCAGGAAAGGGAGTGTGCCCTATAAACTGAGAATCGTGTTTCCTATGACACTAGATCCCAGTAACAATATTTCTTTGTTATAGAAATGCACTTCAGAGATTGAATCAAAGCCATACAAGATGATTTTAAGAATCCTACTTCTGAAAGCAGAGGAATATCACACAAAGAGTAGCAGACATTGAAAATATTTGCCCTGTGGCTTCCAGCTTTGGTTTCTGTTCCTAAATGCTCCTTTTCTGAAGCCTAGGAAAACCTATTAAGCTGGAGTCACACCTGCACAGGCCAGACTCAGCTCACATGCACTCTGAAACATCTGCAGACTGATGTAAAGCAACCAGAAACCCCAGTGTTTTATGAGCCATTTTGGGCTTTAGGGAACCTTTACTAAAGCACAGCTTTGGTATTGGAAAGAATATGAAGGGTCAACAATTTGAGATGGCCACCAACAGGGACAGCAGGGTCAAGATTAAAAGAAATCTTTTAAGAATGTATTTAAGAGGGAATAGATCCAATAAAATGACCTTTGGAAAGTCTCTTATTCTCCTGTAATTTCTTTGTTAGTTGCTTTTGCCAGGTCTACATGATGCTTCAGGGTGAAGTAGCTGACCTTCAAAGCTTGGGAGTCCTTGTACTTTCCTCTTCTACTGCTTTTATCATTTTTTGGGAAGAATTGAAACATATATTCTAGTCACCCACTGAAGAATGGATTCTGATTTATCTAATAAATGATAGAAATTGCTGGTCTGTTCTATCTGGAAATGGAAAAGACCTCAGATAAAAGCCTCTCTTTATTAAGGAGCCAAAGACGTTTTAGATCCCATTTGGCCTTCATGCCTTACTCATTCGTGGTCATTTTCTCTAGTGGTGCTTTGTTGATACAGGTATTATTCTCAGTTACTCTAAACATATAGTATTTATTCTGCAACTGTCTTTCTACCTTTTTAGCCCTTTTAATAGGCACTAAAATCCTGTAAGGCTAATTACCCTCTGATCACCCTGCATATTTCTCACCTGAGTGGGCATCCTCTCATTCCCTCTAAATGGCCCATTTGGGCCATCCTCTTCTTGCTCTGTTTATTCCCTGGCCTTCTCCTTTCTTCTTACTTCTTTTTACAATTTACACCCCTTCTTCTCCTGTATCAGGAAAACCTCTTTGTCCTCATTTTCTGATTTTTTTTTTTCTATTCATCGGGAAGCAAAATAGTCAGAGAAAGCGGTGAATAGACTTGGAATTGAATTCCACCTGTGAGGTGGGTTCAAGACCTAAGTTGAAATATTTCAGTTACTGTCCATTTTGACATTACAGCCTGCTTTTGGCATCATATAAAATGGTTGTCCTACACTATTGTAATGGTCATAATCACTGATTTTAAAATCATAGATTCTTCTTTAAAGATTCACTTAACTAACTCACTACTTCAAACAATTGCTTCTCTCTGTCTCTCTTCATTAGTAATCCCCTCACACTCTCTTTGCTACAGTGTTGTTTCATCTTGTGTTTGTTTGTCCTAACTAATTTAGATATTAAGTCCTTGGTGACTGACAATGTGTCTATCTATGCAAAGCACACTTAAATAAATAAATTTAATAATAATTAATAATAAATATGCCAGCTGAAAGCTGTGCATCTGAGCTAGCAAGGACAACACTGACTGATGAATTTGGTTTCAGGAACAATGCTTTGTGTTCCACTGCTTTGGCTCTTTGGGAAGTGCTGTTGATGGCTGTTGTGTTCTGAGGGCTGTCAGGTCCACCTCTCAGAGCTCTCCCCACTGGAGAGTCACTCTGCCTTGACCCTCATCACTTGACAATTTGAAATCCAGCCTTTCAAGCTACCACTCTCCTAAAGGTGGCAAAAAACCAAGAGGAAAGCATAGAATCTGTTTTAGGGGAGATGATCCTTCAAATTTCTGACATCTCCCAAAAGTCCCTGTGCACAACTAGTACCAGTCACATACAGATAGAAAATTCTTTACATCTTTATTCATTCTTCTGTATATGGAAAATTATTTCTCTCTCTCTCTTCCCCTCTTCCCCAGTTTCGTATATACGAAACATTTGCAAAGCAACTCCGCAGTTTTGTGAAACAGGCTCTGTAAACACTCGGACAGAATCATTAAACCTGGCAGGAAAGAATTCTTGTCATGTGTGTTAACAGTTGTCTAAGCTTGAACACTATTTAATCTGTTATTCCTGGTGGGCACTACCTTGTAGGAAAATAATATTATTACAGATCTAATCTTTCAGTTAGTAATAAACCTTGGGAGTGGTCTGGTGGAGAAAGAGGAGAAGTGAGTCCTTCGTAAGCAGAGGTAAACTGGGGAAAATCTGTCCTTTGTGTGTCTGCCTGATAGAACAAGTTAGTCACGGTACATATTGCCTTTTGCCTCTTCGTTATTGATAAAAGAGATTATTTGCCTATACCTTCTCTGGTCCAATCTATAGCTCTAACAGCAATAAAAGTCAGGAAAAGAATAGCTGAATAATATCTAACAGAAGAAGATGAATTATTGTCATTTCTATGATTATTAATCCATCTGAAGATGACACCTTTTATCAGACGTGGCAACGTCTAGAACATGTTCATCGCAGTAGTAGATTTACTGCCATCAAAATCTTAAAGTATTTACTGCCATAAATAACATTTGTTCTCCCAATTAACCCCTGGGGAAAAGGGATGAATGTGCATGAGCTCTGTTTTTTGTAGAATCTTTATTTTTTTGCGTGAGTATAAAGTACACTTTGGAGGAAGTGGTGGGATGTTTGGTGGGATTCAGGAGCTGCAAACTAGACCATGAAGCAGTTATTTCTCAGGCAAATAACTTTGCTTCTTACCCCATAAGGCTACATTGTGACAGAACTTTGTGAGGTCCCAGGAGTACTTTGAATATAAACACTGCAATCTGGAGCTTAATTCAATATTTTGCAGAGTCAGTGGAGAAAGTAATGTAATTTGTTCACTGTAATCAGCTAGTAGGTGTCTCTGAAGGTCTGATTACTTAATGTTCAAATAAAATGTACTGGTACAATCCAGATGGGAGTTGATGATGGCATATATAACTAAGATGGACTTGCTTAGTATGGAGTCTTTTAACCAATCAGAGATAAAAGAAAGCATTATCGATGGATACAGCTCCTTGGGAGCTTGGTGGGAATGAGAAATCCAAACCTTAACTAAATACTGTGAGCATACAGTGTCAAAGAAAGTTTATTGCACAGTGACAAAAAACTTTTCCAAGTCTGCTGCAGAGCCTCCAACATAATCCTCTGTGTCTCACAGGTTCCAGATTGTCCAGTAATTTTTCAAATACAAGCTATTTTTGGCTTGTGGGGGTGAGAGGCCAGTATATTTGCCCTCAGCTATTCCCCAGCTCTTTCCTTATCAATAGCAGAGGTATGGCCACTCATGGCATCTTTTCTACTTTACAGTGGTGTGTGGCTCGTTAGCAGTTTGGGGATACTGTCAGTGGGCTCAGCCATCACTCACGTGCATCTGTGATTTGAGCAAGAGTGGGGGATAACGAAGGCTGCACTGCGCTGTGTGTTGTTTCTGGATTATTGGCTTTTTGGCACATATAGTCTGACCCCACCCTTTCGTGGCTGCAAATAGATGCTGACAAAGTCTTGAGAGAGAATTATTTCCTGCAGAACTCTACTTTTTAAGCAGTCAGTTGAACAACATTAGTACCCTGAAATAAGCAACTATTTTTACCTGTTCCTCGTGATGACTTTCTCTTCTAGGCAGGACAGCAATACCTGTCAGACCCTTTAACAGGTTACATTTACAGCTTATTCCAGGATCTCATACTTGCCATATTGAAGATCCCCGAGCTTCATGTGAAGCAGAGAAACGCTACATAATGGTCTTCTAATTTTTGTTCCTTTTGACAGCTAAATACTGAGTCATTGTGAATAAAACTCATTTGCCCAAACACAGCTTTCTGCAGCTGAGCTAATTGCCTTACTTCATTAATTAATAAAGAAAACTAGGCACTTCTGGGATGTAATTTGTTTCATACCAAAGTACATACCTCAAACATACAAGAGGTCGTGAGACCTGGTAGTTTCAAAAATTGTGACCTAATTAGGTCACTATAATTAGTTCAGGTGATGGGACAGACTGTTAAGGGTTAGAGGACAACAGATGACGATTTATAGCTTTACTTATTAAGAGGAACCTCGGTAATCAATATTTCCATGTTTTGCAGTGCTTTGCAACAACTGTATTTCTCATAATTTCTGTTTGTTTTGTTTTGTTTTTTTTCCTTGGGAGAGCAGCACCAGGAATCCTTTCTTTCCAGCTCAAATGTGACTTTCATCCATATTTTTGAAAGGCAATTCTACCCAGGGATCCCTCAGAATGAAGAAACTGAAACTGAAAGATGTGTGACGCAAACAAATGCAATGGGCTCAAAGACAGGACTGGCTGGATGCTATTTTATGAGCAATGCAGGAGATCAGATTAAATGATCCAGTAGTCCCTTCTAGGTTTAAAATCTATTAAAAAACCTGAACAAGTTCAACAAAAATGTAATAGCATTTTACAGAAATTACTCTAAAACCTGTAAGAATTAATAGCCATTAATAGCCTTTTTATGATGTTTTCGCTATATATTTCTAGAGCAACAAATCCTACAGAGAGGGATTTATTTCTCTTTAAATTGATGATGTGATGGGTAAGAAATGTCCTTATTTGAAAGGTCAGCCCTGGTATAGCAAAAAGGCTTGTTTCCTAGTGTTGATGCCTCATATACATTTGCAATTAGGAAGAACAGTAATTTAGAAATAAGGGGGGGGATCTCCTTTTAACGTGAATTTTCAAAGCATCACTCTGTGTATCATTTAGACAACCCTTGGCTCTGACTGCTGTGTACAAATGCATCAGCCAGTGCATGTGGGCAGTGTAAGTCATCCAATTTTCCTACCATATAATAATAAAAAAACAAATGATGGTGAAGCCAGCATTTAGGTCTAGAGAAGGAAGCTGTGATAATGCCACGAATCCTTGCACTCAGGGATCAACAACGATGGCATACAAAGCAGACACAATGACAGGCAGATTCTTGCTTAGCGGATGTTGATCTGAGCCGCAGGCACATTTATTCAATCTTATTTTTATCTCACAGCTCTTGTACCCTGACTAATACCTTTAATAGAAAGAGTGGTGCTTTAAAAGATGGTAACTCAAGCCTATGGGAATTAAACACATTTGAAAACAAGTTAATTCTTTTGGGTTAACATCACAGGTTTCTGGCCTTTCTTCCTTCCCCTTATTCCCCTCAGTTATATCTGTTTTACATTTTAATGTAGTATATTGTACTGTAGAGACTGTAGTTTCAATTCATGCTAGTGAAAAAGAATAGAAACCCAGAGCTGCTGCAATACTATATGCCTTCTGGGGATCCCTGTAGCCAAATGTGTCTGGAGAACTTCCTTTCATAGAATATAACTTCATCATCCCTAGTAAGAGACATGAATAAACATCCCATAATAAAGTTAAATACCTGTTCTGCACACACAAACAAGTTTTTTTGTGACAGAAAAAATACTTTTTTATTGCTTTTACTAACATTACTGCACAAAGACAGAACTAAGAATTGTTCCTACAAATTTTATTTGTGGTGAGACATGGATATTTTTAGAAGATCAAACATGGAAATAGAAGATTATTTCAATAATTTTTAATAATCAGACCATCACATTCAGGTTTACAAGTTGGTTGTAGATAATGTGACGGTCTAAATTAAGAAAATTAAGAATGAAAACTGTCAGAAATAGAGTATTAAATAGGGAAAGAGTCAAGCCTCTAATCCCATTACAATATTCACAGATACAAGATAGCCAATTCAGTGGCACATGAAACATGGACATGTTGACTCCAGAAAAACTTGTTGAGGCCAGTCACATGAGTAGAATAATAATTCTGATGGCATGAACTCTGTATGTAAAATTGGCTCAAGAAGGATTTTCTGAACTGCTCAAGACTCAGAAAAACATTTCTGTCTGAAGTGCTTTAAAAGTAAAACATTATTTTTAGGTCTATATAACATCCTTGAACTATGGAGACTCTAAATGCTAGCAAAATTAAAGTATCTTTTAGGAATGTGCTGATGATAATACTTAGTGATGCAAAGAGAAATGTGATAGTGCTGATAATGATACTCTTGCATAATTTTTTCCTCCATGTGAAAGGATTTGAATCAGAAGTATGGGTATGCTGTAGCAATGCCCACAGTACCTTCCTAGCCCTGCGAGGATTGGAATACTATCAATATTCCTGTGAGATTTTGGTCCAAAATGGAGGAAAAATTATGGGACTGTTTATTGTTGTCAGAGAAGTAAGATACAAATTAATAAAGAAAGCAGCAGCACCAAAATGCTGCTGATCACAATTTGTGATATAAAATTGAAGTAGACAGCCCAAAGGAGCTAGTGACAATAAGTAAATAACATTTGCAAATATGCTGAAAGAAAAAAAAGGAAAAGTAAGAGAAGCAGTCAGTCTCTTGATAGATGACAAGGGTAACAAAAAACAGGGGGATGAGGCTTTGCACAATTCTCTTATCTTTCTGTCCTTGTTCTCACTCATGCATCCTAAGCTGGAAATGGGATCCTCTCATGTCTAATGAGAAGGGACAGATAGTAAAAAGAAAATAAGAAAAGCAGACATATTCCAGTGCCTTCACTGGTGCTTGTGCGAGCTTATCACCATATGGGGAACACAAAATCTGCAACCCTGTAGCAAAGCTCCAAATGCCTGGTAAGGCTTACAACACTGCAAGCAAATCCTGCGTTTCCTGCTTGACATCTGGGACTTGACATCTGGGCCCACTATCTTCCCACAGCACCTGCATCCTGATATAAATGAACACGTCACAGCCCTGCATGGGTGCTCCAGGACTGGACAGGTCAGGAGGCAGCAGCTCTCAAGCTTATTTCTGCCTCTGGTCTGGTTCCTCACCAGAGTTCATCTGCCTTTCTCCTGTAATGTGCTCCTGCACTACTAGTTGTCTAAAACTCTTCCACATCTGCTAGAGATGTGTATCCCATGAAAAGGGCATGACACACCTGAGTGACTTTTTTCAACTTCCCAGATTCCCTTCTAGTGTAGGTGAGACTTTTTCGGGGGAATAAACTATTATAATGCTCCAGTCCTTGTGTTTCCTTCCCTACTGAGATCTCTCTGGGTGTCTTGGCATCAGACACCTATCCCAGCAGGCTCTGCCAGGATTTCCATTGCAGCATTGCCACAAAGCTACCTTGAGCAGTCTGCCTTCACCCTTCACTTTCCCAGTAGCTATCCATTACTGCTTTTCCAGGACTCAGTGCCACTCCTCTCTCCTCCCTCCCCCTTCCCGCCTCAAAATCATTTTGACCCCCATTTTCCC
The DNA here is from genome assembly GCF_003945595.2 of Pipra filicauda. NCBI lineage: Eukaryota > Metazoa > Chordata > Aves > Passeriformes > Pipridae > Pipra > Pipra filicauda. The sequence goes on from NW_024104765.1 coordinate 1,816,181, forward strand.
AGCAGCAGCAACTCCTATCTCCATGTCAGCTTGATGCCTCTGCCTGAGTTCTGTTGTTAACAGAAGTCACTGGTGTAACATACAATGACATGGTTATGGATTATGGAGCTCTATTTAGTAACCAAATCTTTGCTTTTCTCAAGTGACAGAATATAAGTGAACTCAAAATTTTGCCTTCTGTGGAAATTTACCGGTGGAGGCAGGGAGCCACATATGTGTGGAAAGGAAACTGGAAAGATTTATGGAAGGAAGGTAACGAGATCTTGACAAATAGGGGAATTATCCCATAGAGGCTCTCTTCACTGTTCAGACTGCCTTCCTTCTAGCTGGAAGAGTGCTGGCCTCCAGGGCTGTTCAAAAGGGGTCTGTCTGCAGACTCACAGTGCCGCGGGAGTGTGACAAATGCAGCTAGAAATGTGCTGGCAGCTGGGACCTCCCTGAGCCTGTGAGCTGCTTCCAGCCAGAAAAGAGTGGGATGGAAGGTCAAAGGAAATAATTTGGGAGGAACTTCAGGTGCAGAAGGTGCCTGGGCTGTCTGGATACTGAATGCTGGGTATCGATGGAGCCCAGGAAGGCTGTCCCACCTCTAGGAAAGGAGCCAGCCAGTGGCTAGACTTGGGTTGACTCGGGTGGGGCTCGGTGCCCTGGTTGAGTCAGGAGAAAGCAGGTTTGATGTCCTGTTGCCTACAGGGACAGGCTCCAGGAGCCTTTGTAAGGGAAGGTATGTGGAGCTGCCCATGGCTCAGTCAGCCTCAGCAGACATAACCACACACTGTGTATGCCATTTGACCCTCAATAGCTGGTGTCAGCCTAATACAGCTATTCTGCTCTTGATAATGTAGCAAATTTGTTCAGTACAGATTGCCATTGTTGTGGTCCAAGTTAGCCCTAGGAGCATGCTCAGACGGTGAAATTTAAGAGATCTGTGAGTGATCCCAGCAGCTGGTTGTTCACATCTGCATGGGCTGGTGCTCTGTAGCCTCTGTCACCTTCACTCAGTGCAAAGCTTGGAATAATCAGCAAGTAAAACGTGTAACATACTGAAGTAGATTAACTAATGCAAGGTGCTTTTCCATTCCTGATGCAATTCTGAGCTATTGCTCATTCTTCATTTAAATAAATACATTAAATTTTGTCCCACTAACATGCAATACCTTCATCTGAGTGTATGAAAGCTCCAGTTTGATCATGCATTCCTGTCCCTTGATCATGTGTTTGGAACACGTAGCACTCATGCATTGCTTCTGTCTATAGAAAAATGTAGAGAAAAAATTGTAGTGAAAAGAAGTGAAGAATTTTCTGAAGTGAAATTCCCACAGCTATGTTGCTTAGCAGGACTGAGAACACACACAATATAGAAACCAATACAAAAGAAAAACATGTTATTTGTGTTATACAATATGATAAAGTTAATACCTGTAATGGAATCTTAAATTTTGGATCTCATGATTTCTATGTGTGTAACATTTTCAGAATTTGTACTGTGATAACAATCTTTTCCATTAATTTGCCATCTAGTTGCAAAAACAAAACACTGCTTTTGTTTTATTAGTTTACCTTTTACTTACAGCATTCCTGCTTCACCAGGGGTGTGTTAAATTATTAACAGGTTATATCTGTGTTCATAGAAAAGCTAAATTGAATCCAGTACAATGTGGGCTTATTAAAGGACTGGCTAACAGATTTGCTTTGCCCACAAAACTGTGCACTGTGGTTTCAAATATTCTTTTTCCGATTAAAACTATTTATTTATTTTGATTTCTAACAGTCATGGTGAATTCTTGTCAGTGGTATTTTTTTCCACAGAAATGCTCTGTATTTTTGCAGGAGTAAAACTGCATGTTTAATTGGTTATTTTAACACCTCTAGTGCAATATCTCCGTGTTTTAATAGGGCTATAATTTTTAAATGTAGGTCCATTATTTTCTATGGCATGAATATTGGCAGACTTCTCAAGTGTCTTGCTTTTCACTGGTATGTTTGATTTCACATTAAAATCCCTCTTTGTCCTTTTTTAGTCCCTACCGATGACCCTTATTAACCAGAAGGATTTCTGGAGCTGAAAAGATTATTAGGTTAGAAAGGGGCATGTTACAAAAATGTGGTTTTGTTGGAACTTAAAGTAACTGTCAGGATAAAAAAAGAAAACCTGTTGTGTTGCACGGGGCTGCATTAAGATAAAGATAAGTATGCCATAAGTTGGATGACTTTTTTCCTAAGTATTTTTTCTGCATGATGGGATGAAGTGCTAAGCAGAATCATTTAAGTTTTTCTCCACTAAAGGACATAAACCTGCAGTATCCTGCTTTCCTAGGAATTGACTGAGCCTGCATGTCAACAGGTCAGATCTCCTAGATGGCGACAAGCAGGTAGTCTACCTACTTTCTGGATGTGTTTGGGGGAAACTCAGTTGAACTTTTGTCCTCTTTGAGACCTGGTTCTTTGAGTTGTGCCTCTTTAGATGGCAGTTTCATTCAGAACGACTCGTGTTAGCAAAATTTGGCCAATTGTGGTAAGAAAAATCAAGTGTTATATCCTACAATGCAGTGTAGCTGAAAAAAGGCTAGGGTTTGTGATACATTTAGCCACTGAATGTGGAACTCAGTGGGAAATGCTAAGGACAGAGGGCAAACATGATGTTTAGGTGTGTAAGAGAGGAATATCAAGTATGAATGGGAAAACTGGTGTTCCACTTTATTCAGTGTTGGGGAGATATTTGCTGGAATAATAATAAATCAGGCCAGAGTATCTTCAAAAAGGATACTGAAAATGAGGGAAATGTTAGGGACCTCATTACAAATCTTTCACCAAAAAAAGTTTTAAGTCTATAATATACCATAAATTTAGAGATGTAAGAAACTTCATGTATTTTGATGCTCCAAAGATGGTATGAAGAGGTGAACTGATTATGATTTACACTTATGTAAGGAAGATATTTTGGAGATAGGTCTTTAGTGCAGTGGAAAGCCATAATTGCATACTATAGCCAGAAAATAAGATGGACAAATAAGATTTGTGGTTTTAGTATTGAGGGTGATTAATCCACAAAACTACTTAACTTAGAATATGATGTCTTTTCAATTGCCTGATATCTTTGAATTAATAGTGAATATTTTTCTCAGATGTAGGCTATAGCTCACCGAGACATTATAGACTTGATATAGGAGTCTATTGTTAAAGTTCTTTGGGGAAAGCTCAAATCACATCATATCATATAACCTATGATCTATGAATAATCTTGTGATTTATGAATCAGTTATGTGATCTTGGCCAGTTCTACATTTCGATTCCTGTTTTTATATGACCTATGTTTGGGTATAGAATCCTCATGTACAACAGTCTACAAAATCAGGCAGAGTATCAGCAACATTTCTTGGGAAAATATGTGACCTATTAATTTTTCTGATTTTCCAAAGGAGTCAAACAAATGGAAACAATGTAAGGCAAATGGACATTGAAACCACTAACAATCCCTTCCTGCTGACCTGACCAAGTGGTCAGATGACATTTGACCCATTGTGGCTGGGTTCAGGGTCAACTGTCTCAGACTACATAGAGACGCGAAGAAGATATTTTTGCTCAGTCTGGACCCCTATGAGAGTAGTTCAGGTTGAGTAGAGTATACAAGAGGATCTGCATTTCTTCCCTCTTTAAACTTCATTCCTTTTAAAGTATGTCCTCTTTCAAATAATACTATAAGGGAGGAGTGGAAATAGAAAAAAACTCACTCCTAGGAGGGTTTTTTCTTTGTATCCACTTAAACTAAGAACATAAGTGAGGATTAAGCTATCTGAACAAATCGAAGGCTGAGTCTCCATAAATTGAAACATGAATAAAAAAAATGAAAATTCCTCCTTTGCAAAAGTATGTCATTATGTTGCTGGTGCTATTGGAAACACTTGTTTTATTCAAAAGCCTTGTTATAAAACCTTCATAAGAGCAAAAAGACGGCTGAGAAGCAGTACCCATAAGCCATAATTGGAGAATCATAAATGTAACAATTATTTTTGTGCTCCTGGATTCTGTGCAATTTCTTTCTCTCGTCAAGGATTAAAATAATGAAAAAATTGTAGTAATATTGTCAGAGCATGGTTCATACTTTAACTCAAAGTTTGTGGGCTAATCCTGGCAGTGGCATAACTACAGTGAAGTTTATTGAAGTCACTCCACAGAGGGATTAGATGCTGTTCATCTCCTCTACTTTCCACTCTGATAAGATACCTTTATGTAATCAGTCAGGTTTTTCAACCATGGTTGAAATATTGACTATATTGTTTTTAACATTTGAAGCTGCAACTTAATTTTTATTTTGTTTCAGTAATATTTTTGTCAATTGGCAACATAGAGTGGTGAGTATGTTAAGTTTCTGTTTAGGTTGCAAATGTGCAATGAATGCATACTCCCAGAGTAATCAGAAGCTGAACTCTAATAATTATGATTAATACTGTTTGGAAATAAATTGTGTTAATTTTAAGCCTAATGAAATTTAAATAGTCAATTTTACACTAAAAATTATACTTGCAAGATCTTGAACCAGCCCCCATCTGTGATGAATACAATCACATCGCCATGCTCTTATCTGTGAGGAAATCTCAGCTTCATTTTGCTATGGAATGCAATTTGTGGCATGAAAATGTTATGTCCAAGAACTATGCACTCCTCCTTTCCAAATGACCAATACATGATTTTTGTTTTGCAGGTAATCCATTGGCTAAAATAAGAAGGAAAAATAAAAAAAAAAAAAAAAAGAAAAAAAAGAAGTGGGGGTATTTCCAATTCTAAAGGTTTTTATGTATTACCAGTGAAGAGTGAGGAGAAGCATTATATTCTTAGACCCTGAGCACAGTAATATCTTCTGTGCCATCATGTTACAGAGGGTTTACATGTATTTAGATATCCTTTATGGAATTTATGGCTTATATCATACTGCTCCTAACCCTCAGATGCAGACACACCTATAGAAGTAAAATTGATAGCTGTGTACATTTATATGTCTTCTGATGCTTAGTCAGCTCTGCAGAAGCACAGCACAGAGAGAGTTTCCTGGAAAACATAACTCCTCTGAACTGTTTCAGTAGCAGCACGGAGTGCTTGTGCATCTTCCAGAGAAGGAATGGCCTTTTCTGAGGCAGTTCTACAGGTATTTGCTTACTCTAGGGCAAGTGCACATTAACACACTAGGGTGGGAACAGGGGGAAGAATGAACTGTGTATGGCCACAACACAGGCTATTTACATTTTACTTTCTACAGGCCAGGCCGTAGGGTGTCATAGCCTATTTTCTTGTAGCAGCTCTAGAGCCTGCCCATCAAGCAGGAAGGGGAGTGTTACCTGACCATGGAGGGATAGCAAGGGATGGTCCCTCGATCTTTTGCAGAAAAATAGGATCGTGGCTCTTCTTTGCCTATGAGGAAGCTTCAGGCTCTGGTGGTTACTCTAATGTCTATTGAGCATCTTTTCCCCCCAGTAGCATTATTTACCTTTCCTGCCCTTATGTGCTCTTTGTCTCAGGCTCTTGACAATGCTGTCAGTTGGTGTGGCAGGTATGTTTACTCTCTTCTGTATTTCACTTTGAAAAGAAGAGAAGGACTTGGAATTGAAGTCATCAAAACCATGATTTTGACAATATGAAAAACTTACTCTAATAAACTACATGTAGAAAAAAAAATAAATTCAATGCAGTAAGTGAATTTTTGTGAAGTTTTGTGTCACTGGGGAAGCGTTCTGTAAAAGCTGTGACAGGGATGAGCAATATTTATTTTATCCTCATGTTTCATAGTTTCTCAGACTGCAATGCCAAAAAAGCCTGTTAGGATCATCTAATTTGGACCCCTTTTGCATTAATAGAATTTCACCCAGTAATTTCTGTGTCAAGCCTGATAATTTCTTTCTCCAAAGATATATTCTTTCAGCAGCTTTGTGCTTCTTAATGGTTATTGATTTAAGAATCCTCCATCCTGCTCTTAAAAATGCATTGTTTAGGGGAAGAAAAAGTACACTTTGTTTCTTGTCTGAACAAAATAAGCTTCTTTACTCAGCTTGGCATTTCTCTTGTTTCTCTATAGCAAGAAACTTCTGCATAGTAGCTCAGGGCATTTCAGGGAATATTCTCAGTTGTTAGTGGAAAAACCCGATTGATTTCTGGTAACAACTGGGGGGAAAAAAATCCAAAAAAAAAAGAGAAGAGAAAACCTGAATACTTGGCATACGATTAGCAGATTCAGCAGCTTCATTCACTACTCTAATTGTTTATAGACCAAAGGATAGATTGATAGCAATCACTCACTTTTTCCAAAATAATTATACTGTCCATGTCAACTTTGCTTATCCTCACAAAACAGTTTGAAGAGGTGACTCCCTAAAATACTTATTCCTCAGTCAAAAAGATGGGAAAAAAGCAGTAATACTGGCATGGCATGAATTTTCAGAAGTGCATTTGTGGAACAAGGATGATCTGGAAGCATCTGTCAGCTCTCAGAGCTATATCATTGGTGTTAGTGAGACTTGATGGAATGAGTCCTATGATTGGAGTGCTGAGATGGAGAGTTATAGGCTACTCAGGAGGAATAGGCAGGGCAAGTGAGGAGGAGGTGTTACACTGTATGTAAGGGAGAGGTTTGATTGCACGGTCTTTAAAGTTAGTGATAATGTACTGGAGAGCATCTATGTGGGGATTAGGGGGATGGAAAACAAAGGAAATGTTGTAGTGAGTGTCTACTACTGATTGCCCAGCCAGAATGAAAGCACTGATGAATTATTCTATAGGCAATTAGGAGAAACTTCTGAATTGGTAGCCCTTGTCCTCATGGGAGATTTCAACTTTCCAGACAGCAACTGGAAATATCATACTGCTGTGATGAACAAGTATTAGAAATTGAAGTTTATAGGAGATAACTTCTTGTCAGAGGTATTCAGTGAGCCAACTAGGAAAGATGTGCTCCTAGACTTGCTATTATGAATACAGAAGGACTAATTGAGGATGTGATGGTAGGTGACTGTCTTGGCCACAGTGATAATGAAATGGTTCAGTTTAAAATTTTCAGAGTGATGAGAAAAAAGGACAGCAGAGTTGCTACACTGGACTTCAGCAGAGCAACTCAGGTAGTTGGACTTGATGATGGTTATAGGTCCCTTTCAACTGGGATAGGCTGTCGTATTCTATCTGAATAAATGTGGTTGGGAGGAGGTCATAAAGGACCTCCTGATAGAGGTAGGGAAAGGAAAGATCGAGGACTCCCACATGAGTACCATTGGCTTGGCCTAAGGAGCCACTTAGAACAACTTTTTAGAAGGTTTTATAGGTGCTACAGTCACATTGTTCCTGTGAAGCACCATATGTGCCTGCAAGGCATTAAACACTTTGCATACACTGATAGTGGCAGGAGTGCAAGTTGGAAAACATCCTTCCTAGCAAAGTCCCAGGACTGGTAGGATCAAAGTAATATGTTTCAGCAATTTAAATTTTTCAGATCTGAGTTTTGCAATGACAGTTATTTGTGCTGCTGGTTCCTGTTCCCTTTTGGACTGGAGTCCCTCTGGCAAGAAGATAGAAGAAGCAAGGAGGTCCACAGCTCTACCTAATCAGTCCAAAAGAGAATGTAAGACACAGAAAAGAAATGGAAAATGTCCACTGTGAATACTAGAGGCATTTATAGTAAAAAGCATTTTCATACATTTCTTTATATTTCAACTCTAAAGTGGCGTAATATTCCAAGCTAACCCTCTCTGGAGTTAGGGCAAAAAAAAAACCCCTAAAAACCTAGAGGAACACCAAAGTAAACAGTGCATGTGGACAGCTGTGCTGCTTATGTTGACATTTGGTTTTACTCATTCAGTTACCAATGGGAAGAGAAAAGAGCATAAGGGATAGCAGTTGGCATAAGCCATACTGTTTACCATTCTTCATTGCTTATTTCACATCTACTGGGAAGGATGCAACAGGCTTGGCTGGACCTGATAAGCATTGTCCAGCAAAGGAGCCTATGATAGATATCACCACTGCATTTGTGATTGAATATTGGTAAATGTGCTATCATATTACAAGGTGAATGCTGTTCTACAGATTTGTAGCTAACAAGCAATATCAGACCAAATAATTGCTGGTAAATACATCTTAAATTTCACCAAATCAATTTGATATAATTTTTACTATTAGAATTTGATATTATTTATGTAAAGAATTTGATACAAGATTTCATTCCTCTGGAAGTTCTTATTTCTCTTAAGTCATAAACTACAAACTCCTTGTGTTTTTATTTGTTTTCATTATGAGGCCATCTTTTGGTATTTGTAATATATACTTCTTAGCTTTCACCTTTGATCTTTGTAATTTCTAGGTTTTTAAACTTTTATTGTTCATTATTACATGTTTTAGTGATGCCAATGAAAGGATAATATCACTTTCAGTGGCCTAGTGGGAGCTTATTAGTTTACTACCCTGAGAATTGCAAATAAATAAGCCAGCAAATAAATATTATGGAGCAATGGTTGTGTGTCCATAGCTAGAGGTTGTGACTAACTCTGTTCCAAAGTTGATTATAATGTCCTCCTTCACAAGAAACTTCACTAAAACCAAAACAAGGTGCCTAATAAATCACACATGAAGTGTCTTGCTTGAGGTTAATTTACTGTTCAGGCTTTGATGATACTCAAAACAAGGCTGCACTGGAGTACAATGGTAGTATTTTATCTCTTCATATACTATTTCTCCTTTTTTTTTTAAACTGAATCCTCAGAATTATTTTCTTGAGTAGTGCCAAATTTATGTATGTAAACTGAAGCAGAAAGAATGACTCTTACGGTAGTCAGAATCACTCTTACAGTAGTCAATGGGGCATAAAATAATTGGTGGTATAGCACTTAGCACTCAATCTTTTCTTCTCTCTGTCACTTCCCACACTTCATTATAAACTAGTCAGATCCTTGAAATGAAAAACATACTCTCCAGAAAAGGGCAAAGCAAAAGAAAATGTTTTTATCTGTCTTTCACCTTTTCATAGTTTTTTCTTATTCCCAGTCTTCATTAGAGGATATTTCAGTATTCCTTTATCACTAGTGCATATTCTCATTCATATCACTATGCAAACTTAATGCTTCAAATGCTCCTTTTTTATTTTTTTTTTTTACCAAAACCTCCCTTTTAACCAAGCCTAGCCCAAGCCACACCTGCCCAGAAAACCTGCAGCCTAGATGAACCTATGCTGAGAACATCTCCCTTTTTTCTCTAACATCTCCCTGGGTCAAAACAAATTCTAATTCACTGCAGGATGCTCCCTTATATTGCTTCTTCCCACATCTCAACCCAAGAGGCATGACTCATATCTACAGGGGGCTACTTCCTAAAAGGAGGTTGAGGTGACTGGCTTGGATGTGCATGGCTGCTGTAGGTCACTGGCATATGAACATAAAGCTCTGCAGCTCAGATCCTCCATCACTCAGAACGAGGCAGAATGCACCATTTTGCTCTTATACCTTTGGTGTGCCCCATTTTTCATCATTGTGAGCATTTTTGGCCCTGTGTCAAGAAAGACATGGGAGAGTTAGAGGAGATGCAGAGAAGGGTGAGTAGAATAATTAATAGTCTGGGGCAGCTGCCTGATGAGGAGGGATTAGAAGGTGTGAGATACTTCAGCTGGAGAGGAAAAGGCTGAGGGGGGATAAGAGTGCGGTTTCTGAAGTCACTAAGGTGCTAGGTAAGATAAAGGCAGAATTGCTGGTATTCACCAAATCCTGTGCTATTGGATCTAAGGACAGTATCAGAGGCAGGAACGTACCTTCTGGTACACCTACAGCAACAGCTGTGGGTGCTGGGAGTACATGAAGAAAGGGCAGTAGAAGGTAGCCTGGGCTGTGTGTTTTCCTTAGTAGTGTAGGTCTTGTACAAGTCAGAAGCATGATACTGGGGTAAATGGGTTACTGGTGAGACCCAGTGGGGCACATCTTAACATTTGCCTCCACTGATTATGTAAGGAATGAAGAATAACTGTGCTCCTAATTTCTATTTCCTGACCCTTAATATTGTTTGGCATCAATTCAAAGTGGGATGCGCTGGAAGCAGCTACCTCTGATGTTGGTCTGACTTTCTGGAATTGCAGGAATTTGCCAAGAGCTCTGTCTTTACTAGTGAGGTCAGCCTAAATGACCTGGGAGAGAGCAGTTCTCTCTCCTCCTAATGAAATCAATGAGAATTATGGGCACTGAGTGTATTCCAGCAGGTGTTCAGCATTCCACAAGGTCAGGCACTTGGTTAATAGACTGAAACTGTATAAAATGGTGATGCTATTAGCAGCTAGGGATAAAAATCAAAAGGTGGAGAAGGACATTGGGCAGAGCTGTCAATTACATATTGGAACAAGAAGAGAGAAACTGTCTGTAGCACTCAGAGCAGAAGGGCTTAGACAAAATAGAAAAGGCTGTATTTGCTGCTACCAAATTTATTCTGCCTTTTGGAATACTAAGTATTTTTAGTAGTGAAAAAAAAAATTCTGCAGCATCAAATGTATTAAAGAGTCATCAGTACACAGTCATATTGCTCAGTGATACTGAATACTAACTTGCTTCCAACTTTGCACATATGCAAGCTCAGGTTAGCCTTACATATTTAGGTAAAGTTGACTTGTTTTTGAATGCTTACCTGCATGAAATAAGCAAGTCTGAAAAGTCCGTTCAACTCGGGTCAAAAAAACAGTCTATAAAGTTTTTGAAATTACTAAAGCAACTTCATGGAGCTGGTAACCTCCATTTAACCATTTTGTCACACCAATCATATTCGCTAAACTTAATTTATAGCATCTATACAAGACTGTGTCTCACAGTAGTGTAATTAAATTCATAGAAGCTTGTCATAGTTTTAACTTTGTAGCTGGGTGTAGCATTCAATAAATAATACCAATCTCATACCACAAATTGACTCTAATGCAAACAGATACAAGAATCAAGCCTGTTCAGAAAAGACCATTAGCCATATAATGGAAACAAAAACTGAGTTAGTATTGCTTAGCTAATCAGCACATGTTTTATTATCCCATTCCTTTTTTCTCCAAGTTGTAAGAGGCCAAGTCAGAGGTTAAGTTACCAGGTTCAGATTAATTTTTCTTCAAAAACTAAAGCTTCAGCTCTGAAGGGCTGTGGAGAACCATCCCATACCTCATAGCCTGGGGGAGGCTGAGCATCCTCTGCAGGCAGCAATCGGTAGTGCTGAGGTTCTCAGCATCTGACAGCAGCAGTGGAATGCTAAGGGCAATATTGCTCTCTGAGAATCAATTAGACAAGAAATATTGGCAATTAGTAACACAAAGCCTGTGATATTGCTGTAATTGGTTTGCAATATATTAACATTGGTACATTCCCAGTTCCTTCATTAAAAGTGGCTGTGAAATACATCTACTTTACATCAGAACTGTAGTGGTGGCAAGTTTTTCCACCCATCTCAAACTCTCTGGGCTGAGGAGGATATCCCTCAAATGTCTTTCATTTTAACTCCTCACAGGACTCCTTTCATTGTGCCGGGGTAATGTAGCTTTTTAGCTTCCCAGGATCAGGCAGGTATTCCTTTAGGCTCATATTTGATTACTGAGCCTGTGAACACTTCAGGGCATGCAATATCCATTGGTATAGCACAATGGTTTTCTCACTTGTGCTGAAGCTGCTGAGTGCTCCTGCAATAGGAAAAAGATTATATTTTTCCAGTTTCCTAATCATCTGATATTGCACTCTGGTATCAAAACTCCCCTGAAGTAATTGTTCATCTTTCTGATCCCTAATTGCATTTATCAACTCACTATGAAACCTATTGCTACCTGGAGCTTTGTCTTTCTTTATCCGAATATTTTCTCACAGCTATTTTCATAATCTGCAAAAGCACCTACAAAATATATCCTTACAGGAGGCCCTGTTAGTATTCTTCTTAACAAATGAAGAGAAAAAAAGTCATTGAGTTTTTATGTTACATTCAAAACTACTGTTAATATGAAAGAATGTTTTTTTCAGCATACAAATCCCATGTGGCACTATAGTTTGTGAGATGGAAGTTGTTTCTGTATTATTAAGTTCATGCTGTTTTGAACTACAGAATCACTTCAGTAATATTTTTCTTGGAAAATCAATTATATATGAAATTGTGTAGCAATTTAGTAACATAAACCCAGGTAATAATATAATTAAATATTTGCTGCATGAGGTATTTTGTATGCATCTTAATTATGTACCTTTGCTTGCTGACTTGTGTCATGTTTATAACCTTTGGGTAGGTTTACCATCAAGTGGATAGGAAAATAATCAAAACTGAAAACACAGTTAGACTTTAGTTGTAATTTGAAAAATGATTGGTATCTAGACATTTGTTGCCAGTGGCACTGTGAATTGAGGAAACAGAAAAAGTATTCCTCAGCATGTAAATTTAACATAATAATGTGAGCAATAAGACTGTAAGCATCCAAGTAACTATGTTTTAAGTATTTTAGGCCAGATTGGTCTAAGTGTTGTAAATAGTTTGACTGTGGCAGAGTCAAATTCTTCATAATATTTCTTTGGTGTGAGTCAGCTCTGAATTAGATCCTTTGCCTTATTGTTCATTTTAGTGAAAAAGACTTTGGGAAATATTCTTCCTAGATAACGTACAATAGTAGACATGTACAGTGAGTGATTCCATTTTTCTTCTTTTATCAGAAATAATTTCTTCAGTTTTTAAACCAGGAAGATCATCTTCATACATCTTGGGCTAGCTGTTTTATTAGGAGCTGTAGATGATGAAATCACCACAGTCATTTTCAGCATCACTGAAGTAAATGAGACAAGACTTAGCCAGCTAGCCAAGTGAAGATCTCAGGCTTATATATCAATATTTGTCAAAGTATTTACAGACTTTTGGAGTCTTTAATTAGCTGTTGTATGTTGAGGATACAGTTCAGTGAAGACAAACACACTGTATTCCCTTCAGTAGTTGGATGAGGTTTACTGCAGTCCTAACTTGAGGATTTGTTCTGTGTTGCAAAACAAATCAAGCGCGCTGTGATTATAGCTCCTCATTAATCACTTTCCGCATTGTTTCCTTACCAGCCTTAACAAATTTTTTTCTTAAAACTTTTAAATTAAGCCTAAAATCCCTCAAGGGGATGTGTCTCCAGTACTCAGTGAGCTTGGGCACTTTTTAAAAGAGGACTGCTTCACTACTTTTGTCTGATTATAGGTGGGAATGTTCACTACTGAGTAGGGGCCAAGTTTCCTGTTGTAGTCACTGCTGATCTAACCAAGACCAATCAAGATCAATGGAATTTATTCATCAGACCAAACACAGGCCGAAAAAGTTGCTTTCTGAACTCCTCCAATAAATTCAGATGTACTCATCTATGCTGGTAGACCTAAGAATGACATGAATACCACTTTTGGTGCATAAAATATAGGCAAAAGTCAGATGTCTAAGTTAGGTAGAAGTGATCTTTAAACTTTACCATTAGAAGAGGAACCTGTTGTTCAAGGATATATGATGAATACCTCATGTGGCAAAAATATGTCTCAAGTATTGGTAAAGTTGGTTCTGTGGTCCACATGCCTGTTTACTCATTTTGAACTTGCTGCCTTTTTTAATTGTATAAAGTTCATACATTATAGTTTCCTTCCACCCCTAGGGCTGACGCGCCCTGCTGCAACCTTGACATTCATGATTTCTTCACCACATTTCTCCAGTCTTACATCCTTATATACGCCTCCAAGACAAGAAAAAAACCAGATTTGCTTTATTGTCTCATCCTTTGGGAAAAGAGAAGGAAGAGAGAAGAATTTTTTGTGACCTTCCAGCAGCAACACACTCTCCCCTAGAACTTGTTTTTTCTATAACTAAATTCAACTCACAGTATCCTTGCTATTAGAGGCCAGTGAACTATTCTATACTGATACTCAGCTGAAGTCAGTGTCAAATGCTGTACTGGACAACTGCCAGGGATGGCAAGTCCTTGTTTTCTTTGGAGAGTCCCATGTATGATTTCATTTATCAGTATTACAAAAGGTTTCTTCTGCAAGTAATGTTGGATTTCACAGATTCTCAAAAGGACAGATTCTCCTGTAATAATGAGTAGCCTGATTCAGTTTTATCCAGAACATCCTGAATGCACTCTTCTTTTTGCCTACTGCCTTTGTTCAGGCTTTACTTTTTTTAATTAGTAATGTTTCTTTTATTTACAAGTATTGTTATCACTCTCTTCTGAGATATTTCGCTGGAATTTATCCTGAAAAAGTTCTACCAGTTTGTTCATGTTCTTACCACCAATCTCCTCCTAAAAGGTGTTGGCTTGAGCTGTGGTCTATATTTTTCTTTAGGCTTTAATATTTGAAAGAACTAAATAGAGCCCAGATGTCCTAGATGCTTTTTCTGATGTAGGTATTGCAAGACATCTCCTTCTTTCCCTACTCATCTCAGTCTTTGATTTGGTATATTTTCTCTTCATTAAGTATAGTGTATCAACCTTAATATCCACCTCCAGCAGTACTATTTAGCTCCTTTTTAAGTGCATAGTATTGAATTTTCTTCCTTTATCTACAGTGCATACTTATGTACTTTCTTCTAGGCATCTTTCTCTTTTTTAAAAGTCCCATAACTGATGGGTTATTTTTGTTTTCCCTGTTGGCTTTTTGAGTCAGCATTAAGGTGCTCTTTTAGATTCATAATGGATCTTGACTTGAGTTGGAAGAAAAGAAGACTGGAAGAAAAATAACTCACTACTGCAACATTTTAGATAAGTCAGCTTTCTTCCCGGTGACCTCCTACAATACATGTCTCTACTTACTCATGTAGCCCTTTCTAGTAGACAATAAAAATAGTTTGGGATTTGTTAACTAATTGCACATGCTTGATGAAAAAATGAATGACCGTACCTACCATTATGTAAAAAGGAGAGGTACTAAAGAGTAGTTCTTTAAATCTCTGCCTTGATTACACAGCCTATTAGGAAAAGCAGCTATGAACTGACTTTTGGTTAAGATAACCAAGTACACAAAAATCTTCTTCTCTTTGTATCCACAGTCAAAAATTTGTATTTACAGATTATAGAAAAGCTCCACACAACAATCTGCAACAACTAAACTTGCTTTTTGGCCAGTAGAAAAGTAATTTATTTTTCTGATCCACAGGAAAGAAGAAAGAATTAATGCAATCAAGACAGGTATCAGAACATCATCTCAAGTTCCAGGACGTCATTTTAGATCCTGGTAAATCATTCTTCAGATGCCACTGCATAAGAAGCATTTGATACTAATCTGTTTCTCTGACCTCAACCAGAACGCCAACAACGGTAGATGCCCCAATTTTCTGTCTGTTGGAGCAAATAAACATTGAATGGGTTTCGAGCAGTTCTCCAGTTTCAGGCAGTTGGGCAGCCCAATGCAAAATCACAAAAGTAGGTAAACACAATAGATTGATGCTGAGGATGTTTAGGGTAAGTGAGATCTTCTAGTTTGTACATGAGGCACCCAGGTAAATTAATAAGGGAAATTGACAATCATTTATACACGTCAGCATCAGCAGGCATCTCAGCAAAACTGTCGGTGAGAGGTTAAAGCTCATCTGCCACTGGGACAACCAGAAGCCAAGCTAAAATTATTCATTTTCAGACACTGTTTAGGTACTTTGTTCACTGTGGAGGCAAAAGACCTTCTTTTTTTTCTTCTTTTTAATTTTTTTTTTTTCCGCAGGCAGAAGCAATAAATCACCCAGGTTAAGAAGACCCAGCTAGCCCAACATAGATCGATTTCATGGGTAAGTCGATGGACTACTAATAGAATTACAACTACCTGTCAAAATAGGGAAAACCTATCTGTGACAGTGACAAAGGGCAAATCAATTGAAGAAGTGTTGTGGGCTCTCTTTACTTTTTTTTTTTTTTTGAGACATGGATGCAAAGTACAAGTGTGTCTTTCGAAGTCTACAACTGTGACAAAGAGCAATGTTTATCCCTTTTCGGGAGCCATCAGTCCTGCAATACTGAATTATGTGGTCACTTTATTTCTACTGCAATCACTAGGTTACTCCCATGAAACAAAGCTAAAGAGCTGCATCCAAAGCTATTTGAGCAGTTTCTCATGTATTATGAAAGCTATTTAAACAGGTTTTATTAACAGCTGTTATAATGTTCTCCAGGTGAAAAACCTTGGCACATTTTGTTTACCACAAACTGGTTTGTTTTTTTTCAATTAAGCACATGAGTTTTCCAGTTTCAGGTGTTTTTTAGTGTTTGTACAGCTTAAGCAGAAAATCAGTTACAACAATGTTGTTGGCTCAGAAATGGTGTTATAATTCGCTGTAATTAGATAAAAATTGAGTAAATGAACAGTAGAAAGTTGCTGCAACACAACTCTGCTGCCTGTATAGCATATATATAATATCTTACTTTGGTACTTTACCTATCTATGTTAGAGATTAAAAAAGTTATATGTAGTTGGAAATGTAACTACAGTATATACATATTGATGCAACAGTTTGTGATGGCTCTGCAGATATCATGGTTGAATACTGAAGTTGTGAGATATTTACCGAGTCATGCCAGCACAGGCTTCTGCTCTGCTGGTAAAGCTCCAAAACAATGAAAAAATAGCACAGGAAAATAAGTAGGGTGGCAGTCCTTATTATCCTCTCACTGCAGACATTCCTGGGTCTAAAGCTACCTCTGACTTTCCATGGAGAAGTCCACATATTTTTATGAACTTTGTATACATGAGCGAATGACAACTTGGAATAAAGCTGTAATCAAAATTAATTATCTGGGAGTCTTATCCCATTGCTTGGGTATATAAACTGAAGAGGTATAAGTCGTGGTTTCATTTCTTAGTGTATACCAGTTTTGACAAAGATCGGGTGCCAGAAAACTGTACTGCCAAAATCAAATAAAACAAACAGTTGCATTCTCCAAAATTCATTCATATAGTTTCTTTCAAATATATGTATATGTATACACATGCTGACTAAACCGGGAAAGCTTCCTTGAAGTCAATTGAATTTGCATTTAAATAGATGATAAAACTTCCATTGACTCCCAATGAGGGCAGGATTTCATGCAGTGCAATTAAACCAGACTATAAGAGGAGTCAGGGTTAAAATTCTCAGACCTGAATATATTACTTTTCTTACATTTCTTTGCTAGTTTTACCTATATAAAATCAATGCCCAGCTGTGCCCTTTATCATAGGCTGCAACTTCTATCGACTTTGTTGGGTCCTTCAAGCTTCCGTGAGTATGGCAACAGTGTCTCTGGAGGCAGAACTGTGTTTTAAATTCTTTGGAGCAAGGAATAAATCATAACATTAATCTTTTTGTAGAGCATTCTATGCATTTTTAACACTGTGATTTTTAATAGATAGTAATAATAGCAATTTTGAAGTACCCTGCAGATTCCAGTAAAGGACTTTTCTTCAGAAACACTATCCCCTGCTGCTATTTTGCAAATCTTCTAATTCATTACCACATGGAGTGTCCTATGTGTGCAACATTTTTTTACTTCAAAACAGATAAATCCATATATTTTACCAACAAAGGTTCCCTGACAGCATGTTACCATTTCTTCTGTGTGGGACTACAGCTACTTTAAATCATTTCCAAATAACGTTAGTGGATAATTTAAAGATAATGAATAAATAATTTATTTAAATTAAGCATTTAGATTAACCATCTGTATTTCTAAGCTTATAGATGCATACTAAGCTAGAACATTTTTCCTGAATAGTGTCTTCATGATATGGCTTATTCAGCGAGTCACAGAATTCCTCAGAAAGTCCCATCATCCTTTAGTTATATAGATGTGAGAAGTGTCTTCCCATGCCCAGCATGACATGGCTGTAGATCTTTGTGCTGTACAGACCTCAGGAGCCCAGCGGACAGTGACTGGACTGGTGGTTCACAGCTCCTATGGCAGGGCAAACAATGGGGAAGCTGCTGCTGAAGCTCTCAGAACAAATGGTATGAAGTTAGATCCGAGCACTGAGTGATGACAGTGAGTGTCTGTCTGCCATAGACCATGGCTCTTTCTGGAACCTCACTCACTTCAAAAGTGGGAAAACTCCAGGAAAGAAGGCAGATGGTCCATTAGTTTCAAACACATATATAAAAAACTAGGTAGCCAAAAGGGGTTTAACAACAGTTTTGTATTGAAACTTGGAAAAGAGCAAGTAATTAGGGCTTTGTCATCATGGCTTCAGAGTGCATCTGGTTTATGCAGCCCAATTTACATTGCATGTGTTGCTTCAACTTTGATCTATGTTTTATAAATTAAGGCTTAGAACTCAAATCCTTTCATGGGAGAGTTGCCATGAACTTTTAATGTCTCACAAATAAGAAAGATTGAAGGAGAGTTTGTCTCTCTAGAAGTGCCAGAAAATGTAGTTTTACATGTCTGAGGAAAATGATTAGGGAAATAGGTTATGGAAACACTGAATCCTAAAGTATTAGCACAACAAATACCCTGCCACCATGGGTCTGTGCCTCAAAAACTTGGCATCTTTGTGCAGGATTGTACCTGGGAGAGAAAGCTGCTGGGCATAGAATGTGTAAGCACTGCCTTCTGCTCAGTGTTCAATCACTCTTGTGGTCGTGTTTGGCCCATTTTTATAAACTATGTGTTTTAATAGACATTATGGACACTTGACTAACAAAGGTATTCACTTTTATTAAATAGAATTTCAGTGAAATATGTCTTGAGAGGATATATGACCCTTTTAGGACAGGAACAACTATTAGTTACTATAGAAGCCTAGAAAATATTTGTTCAGTGCTCTCTTAAGCACGTAGCCTGAATGCCTCACAAACACAGTGTCACCATTATAAATTAAGCAGAGACAAAGTGCCTGACTATCTTCTATTGTTCTGGTTTGATACACAAAGTCCTGTGAATCCCAGGGCTTTTCAGTAGCATCAAGTCAGCATAACACAGTGGAAAATCAGGTTGGAGGGGTATTTCTGGTATTTATTACCCCTTTTGAGAAGAGGTCATGCTTCTACTCCTTTGGAGGATTGTGCTTACTAGATCAAGTTTTAAAAACACCAATATTTTAATGTTTTGATTTAGCATGTATAGCATATACTGAAAATATACTAAAATACCAAGGGTAAAAAGCCTGGAATCAGCTTTTAAAAGAAATCTTTGGAGGCTATTGCACCATTCAAGGTCTCTGAGGTATTCAGCACTTGCAGTGCAGTTCTTACCAGAACTGCAGATTTGCACTGCATTTTGAAGGAGCTGAAGAGCTCTGTGTCTCCTCTATGTCAGCATTTGGCAGATGATCTAAAATGACACTAAGCACTGAATAATATCAAGTATATCTGAAGGATTTTAGGCATCTTATCTGCACACTCAGGTTTTTTTGGTCATTTCATTGCAATTTTCAGATGAAAATGAAATTAAAGACAAAACGAGGAAAGCATTATTTTTTTTACTACATTTTTCAATTGAAGTGCTACTTAGGAAAAAAAAACCCGCCACCTCATTCCACTGAAACAAAATTTAAAACAAGAAAAAAAGTATTTACATTTGAGCAAAATTAAAGTCCCCCCAAAAAAATTCCAAAACAAGGCAAAGTCATTCCAATTTATGTAGTTCAAGGTCTACTCACAATATGGAGAATTATTTTCTGCAAGATTTTTACTCTAATTCATTAATTTCTTCATAGACTTATAAACTGCACTAACTCTCCTGTGGAAAAATCAGCACTGTTAAGTAGCTCATGAGCAGATGTGATACAAGAAAGCCTTTGGATTTTTTTTTAAACTCAAAGAGTAATGACACCGCAATATCATGTGGTGAAGGAGCAATAATTTGATAAACATTGTCTTTCCATTAGATTAGAGCAATTAATCTGATTCTAATTTAGCTGAAACATTACCATACTGGAATCCCTAGAGCCCGATGAATAATCTCTAAACACATTGACACACTCAGCAGACAAACATTATCTCCACTCATACTGTTGTTCCATATGGTCTCCTCCCATTCTGATGGAGGGCACCCTGCTGTTTCAATCAAATAAATGTCAATTATCTGAGATAGATTTTTTTACTTCCCAGCAACAGTGGCTGTAGAACAATTGTCTGCAGTTCTTCCCTGATTGCTGCTGCCTCATTTTTCAGCTGCAGACCTTGCTGGATTGCAAAGCAAACTTTGTTGCATCATACACATTTTCAAAGTCTCTCTCTTGAAAATTGTAGGCACAGAAAATCATTTGTACCTGGGGAGAAAGCAACATAACATAGAAGAAATGGCAGAAGGGTTTGCCAGGTAGACTTCTTTACCCTATTAGTTGGGATGGTCTTTATTGCCTTTTCTATTTGTTGATCTAGCAGGGTGCCAAAACTCTATGTGACTGAAGGCTTCTTAGAAGATTTGATAGAATCTTACTCTTCTAAGGCAATATCTCACAGGCCTTTTGCTTCAGGGGGTTCTGGGCGCGCTCGCCACATCTCATGGGCTGTCTTGCACTTTTATTTGAAAAGACTATAAAAGAAGACAGGCTGAAAACTTCAAGCCCTTGCAAACCACAGTTTTGACCACTGCTACAAGGTTCAAAGCTCATCCAAAATATCTCTTTGGTATGGTAGGGCAGATTTATATTAGATATTAGGAAGAAATTCTTTACTGTGAGGGTGGTGAGGCACTGGAACAGGTTGCCCAGAGAAGTTGTAAATGCCCCATCCCTGGAAGTGTTCAAGGCCAGGTTGGATAGGGATCTGAACAAGCTGTTCGAGTGGGAGGTGTCCCTGTCCATGGCAGGGGTGTTGGACCCAGATGAACTTTAAGTTTCCTTCCAACCCAAGCCATTATATGATTCTGTGATTCTGTGGTAATCAGACTGTTTAGTATATTTGATGAGTGTAAGCCTTCTGGCTACTCTGGTGTCTAATGATGAGGCAGTGCTGTGCAATTCAGGTTGCTATCAGTAGAGATAAACTATTGCCATCATCAGAGAAAAACAGTCAGAGAATCTGAGGCAGAACCCTCTCAGTGGTGGTCTGATGCAGCACTTTGCAGGCTGCATTTATTATTATATTACACCATATGTGACCCTGGTTTTCTTCTCTAGATGTGTCAGATAATCCTATTGCACCTGCGCCAAGTTATGTGGCATTAGTTAATTACATAGTTCTTTATATAGATATGCAGCTTTAGGGAGGATGTCTGTATATATGTGTCGGAAACATAAGTTGGATCACTTGGCAATCTGGCAAGGAGAAAATTTTAAAATTGAAAATTCTGCAATTTTTCAATGATACTTGGCATTCAGCTTGATCTAAATGACATGGCCATTGTGAGAAGAAAAGTTTGTTGAATTTGGCCTTTGATCTGTGTGAGAAACCGCTCCTTTGATCATGTGCATGAGGGCCAGTGCAGCATTCCTCTAGCTGAGGAAACCTTTAGCTTGAATAAGTTTTTAGGCCCAGTAGACTGAGATAGTAAGTACAGTGTGCATAGGTTCTGAACAGCTTTAAATAATGACTGTGAAACTGGCCTATTTTGACTTATAGTATACCTGCTCTTCCCAGCTCCCTTCTCTGTTGCCTTCCTCAACAGATTCCCTCTAGCACCTATCACATAGACTTGAAATGATGTAATATCTTGCTGCTTAGAAAAAGTCTTATTTTTCAAGATGCTGGCTACCTTCCCCTCTTCCTAATATCAAATGGGTTCCCAAATATTTCAGTACCTCAGAAGCTAATTCATTCAACCGATTTCCACTAGATATTCTTCTTCTCTATCACAGGCAGCCGAAAACAGGACATCTGTCAAAAAAAGTGGTGTGATTTGCATGCAGCAGTTACCCATACATTCTCACAGAAGACAGGGCTTTCAAGAGAGGGATATGGTTACCAATTTCTAATGTAGAATTTTAGGCTATCTGTAATTGCATTTTGTAGAAATAAAAAGTGTCTCTTACTATGGATTTGGACATTCTGTCACCATTAATGTGCCAGTAAAGGTTTTGCTTGAGGACATTGTAGAACAACACACCTCTGTTAATGTTGCTGAATAAAACTATTAATATGATCAATTTGATTTGAAATGTCTCGTCTTGTAAAGTATGAGATCATTAACTTTAACAATGTAAGAGAGTTCTGACTATCATATTCAACTACATTAATGTCCAATGAATAGCTAAGACCTCACATTTCATAGAGAAAAGTATTAATGTACTACTGGATGTAAATAAACTGAGCAACATTCAAATGCTTCAGGAAGGATGTAGCTTACACTAGTACATGCCATAAAAACAAGGCAGTGAGAGACATGAGGCAGAGAAGGAAACAATAATGGTTCCTGTACTGAAGTCATGAGATAAAGAAAATGGTGTTGAACATCTGAAATTTGCATGTAATCACAGTGATATGTTGATTCTTAGGGTCTCAAAGTAAGCCATGTTATATAGTGATGTTTAACATTCTTATCTGTTGTGTTTCTGTTTGAATGATATATAATGAGTAAATGAGCACAAACAAAGCTAAAATTGGGGAAAGTAAAATGAAACACTTTGATAGAAATGGGATATTATCTTCAGTCAGAAGACCTGAGTTCTATCAGAAGTACTTTTCATGCAATACTTGCCTTTCCCCTTTCCATTAACAGTCTGCTCTGTGGTGGAGTCACCATACATGGAGGTATTTAAAAGCCATGTAGATGTGACACTTCGGAACATGGTTTAGTGGTGGACTTGGCAGTGCTGGATTAATGGTTGGACTCAATGATCTTAAGGTATTTTCCAACCCAAATGATTCTGTTGTTCTTGCTATTGAGCGACAAGGAATAGGATCAGGAAGTGCACAAAGAAGAAAGCCTACAAGTACCTCTGCATTAGCATTTTAGTTCAAATCAGGCGAGTACCTCTGGAGCACAAATCTTAATCTTTACAATTTACAATACTTTGTTTCACATTTTAGAGAGGTCTTGGGAGTACATGAAAGTAAACTGAAAGATGTGGTCTCAGTTTGCACCTAATTCACTCTGATCATGGCTGATCAAATCCATAGGAATAGACTGGAGCTAGTCAGAAATAAAATGCCCTGAAATTCTCACAAAATGTAAAGTGAGTCCTCAGCACTAGCTGTTTCACTCAACAAACCCTCCTTTATTGGGCTGCACTACTTGCTTGTGTGGACATAGTGGTGAAATATACTGAAGACTCCTTCCCCTGCACTGCATGTATGTTCTCACCCTAATACACTCTTGCTATATGAACATGTATGAATACTTACCAAGCCAATGATAGTTGTTCTGATTACATTTGGGAAGGTCATGATCTTAAGCCTGTTTTTAAAAACATCTGTGGATGCTCTGGTACTGGCAGTTCCAACAACTGAATTTAATAGTCACATGGGGCAGAGCCTTGTGTGGGCAGTGGGAGTACAGAAGGGGGAAGTAAGGAGATAATGGGAACTGAAAGTGTTATTTTTGAACTCGTATGGATGTGCTGTGTTTAGGGTTTTTTTATCCTTGCTCTGGTCCTCTGCCTAAAATAAACTCACACACCAATAATACTGGGAGCTGACTGTCCAAGTGGCAACTCTGCTGAAAAGGACTAGGTGGATGCCAAAATGAATAGGTGACAGTGCACCCTCATTGAAAGGGAGCTAGATCATGCAGGGTACATTAGGAGGAGTATGGCAGGTAGACTAATAAAAATTACTCTTCCCCAGTCTACTCTGGTGAGGTTGCACCTAGAACAAGGTAAACTGGTTGAAGGCCAATCACAAAGATGATACAACTGCAGGGCTTCACAGTGGTGGCAGGTTGTACAACCAGGAGCAACAGCCAAAGACTGCACTCACGTTTGTCATTAGGAAAGAGCTTTTGCTCTGAGTGTTGCACTGGAGTAGGTCACTTAGAAAGACTGAATCATCTCTAATGTTGGTTATTTGCCCATAGCTGGGCAAAACTAATCTAGTGTTTGTGGTGGACCTGCTTCAAGTGGAATGTTAGAGAAGATGACTTCTGGAGGCCCCTTCCAATCAGCATTATTCTGACTGTAGAATGCTGTGAATCAGACTTCAGTGAGTATCAGGGACTGACATGATAAGTAGATTTGTTAACTAGAACATTTGGCCTGGCCTGGCTTTGTAGAAGGTCACAGGTAGCATAAGCTGTTACACTCACTGAGGCACCAAAATCTGTAGCAGTTACCTGGGGAGAGTCTCTCCTTGAATCTAAGATTTCTTAGCAAGGAGGGGGGTAAAACTAAGGCAGAGAAAAATAGAGGGAGTGCCTTGGGGAGCCTGATTTATCATTGCTGAGAGGAAAAGAGGAATGGTAGTTGCTTCATGAATGAGGGCTGTCATTCTCCCACCTAGAAGTCGCTGCTGCCCTTCATGTTTCCAGCTGTAGTGACAGCAAAGGCTGAATTCCACCCTGGCAGCCTGCTGCCTGAGGCAGCTGCCTACATCACCTCACCTTGATGACTAGCTCTATTCAGGACATGCAAACTTGCTCCAGGGAACAGAGCAGCTGTACTCAAAATACTGAGCAGACATCTTCACCTCCACCTCAATACTGAAGGTTTGCCTCTTCCTCCCCATGGGGTGACTCAGTGGTACAGGATAGTAGCAGAGACAGGTGTCAACATGGCCTTAGTGAGACATCTAAATTTTCACAGCTTTACTGAGATACTGGGAGATAAAGCCACAATCTGGCCTCAGAAATGTCACACATATGGAATGGCAACTAGATGTGACCCACAGAGGTATAGCTGAGCAGATGTCTGCTTAAAAAGCAGCTGCCTTGGT
This sequence comes from Pipra filicauda, assembly GCF_003945595.2. Lineage (NCBI taxonomy): Eukaryota > Metazoa > Chordata > Aves > Passeriformes > Pipridae > Pipra > Pipra filicauda. The sequence goes on from NW_024104765.1 coordinate 1,840,922, forward strand.
GATGGCTTTTCTTCACTGCCTATGTCAGTTTTCTTGTCCAAAGTCAATGGGATCAGTGGCACTGAAATTACTCAGTACAATGTTTCAGTTCTGATTTTAAAATTAAAAAAAAAAAAGTAATTAAAACTTTTTTCTTTCAAGATAAATTTTTTTCAAAGTTTGACTTTTATTGAGGGTGTTTTTTTGTTAACATCACAATTTTGCTTATTTTTCTTAGAAATCAGTGACTTTTTTGTTATTGAGTTCCTTTCTGAGAGTTTTAGCGAAGCAAAAGAAACTTTCTGTGTTGTGTGACTGGAGAAGCAGGCTCCATTCACAACACAACAGTCTGTTAGCAAATGGTAAATATGTCCTATGGCTGTAAGAGTCTAAATGGATTTTTTCCCCGCGCTCTATTTTCAAGATGTGACAAAATTACTAGGTAGCCTATGTATCCAAAGTTAGAACTATACTGGGAGCTGAATACTGTCAGCAATACCAGAGAAGCCTGATTTTAGCTCCATTGCAACACAGAAGAGTTCTGCTTTCATGGTGCATTAATTCAACACCTGCAGGCGCTCTTTTCCCTCTCTGAAATTACAGGCTCTCTAACGAGTAGTTAAGGCTTGGGACTGAAGTGTAGAGTAAAGTCGTGAGGGCTTTATTGATCAACACAGTGACAGATCCTAATAGCTTGATGTAAGTTACAGATGCTCCCTATTGTTGCCTAAAATGGAGACAAAGGATGAAACACAGCTGAGATGTTTTACTGGCATATCCAGTTCTTAGAGTTCTTTGCTTTTAAAATAGAAGTTTCTTTAAATTCAAAATTATATGGTGCTCGAAAATGATCAGCATTCAAATCTGTTTGTTAGCTTATGCACTGAAATTGTAACTTTAAAGCCACCTTGGCCTCTCAAAAAGAATTTTGAAGCCCAGGACCACATGAATCAGACAAAAGCCAAACCAAAATATTTGCTTTTGTTGTGTGCATTAATATATTAAATTAGAAGCATTAGAGAAGCTTAGTTTAATTTGAAAATAGGCAATTGGCAGCATTGTTTGGCTGTTGGGCTACTGAACCACTCTGGTTCCTGTGCTGGTAGGAAGGGCTGGAAGTAACAGAGAGTCCAGAGAGGATGCCATAAATAAAAAAGACATTTATTTCAGTATCTTGGGTAAATGTTTAACGGACATAAAGAAACTGCTGTGGGGCACGTTAATATGCTTCAATAAGCAATGTTGTGTTGTTATTTCTTTGGTTTCCATAGCATGGCATGTAAGTTATAAGCTTTCTGCCTGGCAGGGTAGAAAATGGAACTGTTTCTGAACTCAATGGAGAGCAAGAGCTGCTACCTCATTCCAAGGGGGGATCCCACTCTTCTCCTGTGTCTGAAGCAATGGTGCTGTGGGGTTCTGCAGTGCCTCATACTACACTGACTTATGTCTCTTGACTGGTTTTCCACCTTCAGGCAGATAGTACCTCTCAAGGCTCTGTGCCTCATCAGAGCTTTGAAAAGGGAGCTGCTATATCACTGGTAGTGGGCGCTTGGTGGTATCAGGTCTCTGTGGTGGAAGATTGTGCCAAATTCCTGCCAGTGTTTGCAGTGAGGCAGTTACCTAAAAGTCTTGATGCTGTTCAGTTGCTCAGTGGAGATGTGCATATAGCTGCATGTAGTGTTTCACTCTGAGTGTTAAACAACTTGCACAGAGTTAGTGGGGACTAGTTGTACATTGTAAATTTAGGACATAAAAACAGACTATAAGAGCACTGAATGGGGTCGTACCTTATGGCTGTCTAGCTCTCTGTCCTGTCCCTGATAGCCATCAAAAGGAAGTGTGTAAGAAAGCGTATAAAAACAGGATGCACAATATGTGGTACTTCCCTAGGCATTCACCCTGCTTCCAGTAATTTGCAGCTCAGAGACTTCTTGGCCTGGAGATGTTTCTTTGAATTTATAGCCTGAAAATATTTCTGATCTGTGAACTTGCCCTACCTCTCCTTGAATCCAAGTAAGCTTTTAGCATCTGCAACATTCTATGGCATGGTGTTTGTCAAATGCGTGCACTTTTCTAAGGTCATAGCCTCAGAGGTCGGGCTGACTTCTTGTGTCAAAAAGATTCAGTCCCCCATTGTCATCACACCAGGATTGGACTCTAGAAACAGCTCTTTGGTACCTTCTCTCTGTACCTGTTATTACATGTTAATATTGATTAATGCACTCGCCACATATGGTGCAGGCACTTGTCTTACTTCTCATCCACCTGGGATACACATTAATCAACAGTACAGCATGGTATAGTATGTCATGTCTCATTGCTTAAACATTTTCCTATTCCCTTATGTTGTTTTTAAATTGAAGAAAACTGAGTGCTCAAACAGAAGTAATAGATCAGTGTAACTAGATTTGTCTTAATACACCCTAGATGAATTTGCCCAGAAGAGTTTAACAGAAAATCTTTTTCAGCATACAGAAACTTTTGAAGAGTTATATCACTGAGGATTGCTTTCTGCAGGGAAAACAAAGAAGGCCCTTTGTTCTGTTCGCATGTCTCCCACAAGATAAAGATATTATTTCTCTCCCATTAAAAAAAAAAAAAAAGTTTACTGGCTTCAGAAAGCCTGCATTTAAGTTTCCCAAACTTTTAGTCTCCAAAATAGTGTTCTGTAATTAGTTAAATATAAATATAGCTCTACTGTAGCTTAGTTCAGTTGAGCACAGTGATGGTGGCACTCAGTTTCCCCGATGTTAAGATACTAGAAGTCAGGTGCTTGGTCTAAGCAGCAGACTCTGTAATGGGCATAGAGGGATGGGTACCTACTGACACAGATTTATTTCACCCTGTGGTAGGTGTTTAAAATGAGCTTCTAGAGATGTCTTTCCTGCTCTATCGATTAGAGGTTATTGATTAATTGAAATCTAGTTTGGACTGCACATTTCCTATAGGAAAAGTTAGACCCAGGGACCTGGAGCTTAGAGAAGAAAGCAGCATGATGGAGAACAATTTCACTTGTGCTTGGTGTAACAGGCTTCAAATATATAAAAATTCATGCTCAGTAGACATAAAAAAATTGAATAAGCCAAATTTTCATAGAAGTCTAACACACAGAACACAAGACAAAAGAGCTCACAGGGCAAAGAGCAGGTCCTTCCAGTGTGAGTGGTTACTGGTGACTATTGCTCTATTAAAAGTCATATGACCAGTTCATACATCTAACTGATCATTAAATTGCTACTGTTGATGGTCTTAGTGTAAAGTGAGGAGCTACTTACTGAGAGCAGGAAGTCATGGAAACTATCCTGTGACCAATATATTTACTTGGTATACCAGTGAAAGAGTAAAAGAGCTGAAGATGATAACCAGAGGTTTTGCACTGTGTTCTATGCCATCTGACCTGCCTTTTGGGTACATAAAGTTTCTTTTTATGTTTGTTTTGGAGATTATGGACAGAAATGTATCTTTTATTACTTAAAATATTTCTGAGCTCATACACAACCTAGAAATTATGCGGTATATTTTAATGTGTTTACACAAAATGGCGAGGTTTTTGTTGCTTATGCTATTTTATCCTTTCTGAATGTAAGTTCCATGGCCCATTAATGCAGTTTTTTAAACCTTTTTTTTTTTAAATTCTGTCAAACAAACCCACAGCTTCTTTGTTTGTTTTTTTTTAAATCTTCTAGATGTCAATATGCCTTGCAGATTGTTGGTACTGTATGAATACCAGATACAAACTATGAATTTCTTACATTGACTGCATATCAGCTAGTGTGAGATAAAGAATACAATCAGACCTTCCGAGCATTGCAAATATAGCTTGTGATGCGAAGAGAGAGTCCAGAATAACTTTGATGCAGGAAGTATTTTGATGCATTATCAAGAGCTTTTTCACAGAATGATAGTTTCCAGAATATTTATGCTGTGCCTTCATCTGTAAGCAACTGTATAAACAATAAATAATCCTTCTCATCAGTGTCACTACATCCTACTGAATAAGTCCCCAGGGCACTATAAGTAAAAGTTATCTTGTAACCATTAATAACAAACAGAAGAAGGATTTCCTTACTGACTTCTATGAAGTTTTTAGTAGTGTTTTGATTTGATTCCACATTTCTAAAAGTGGCAAAATGTTTGCCTGCCTGCCTGCCTGAGATGTTCAAAGGCAAGTGAGTTTGTTAGGTCCACAAATCCCACCAGTGTCTGGAGGACTTCAGATCTTGCCGGGCTGTTTGTTAACATCACTGCAATCTACTGCTCTCCAGGGTACATTTGAAACACTAATTGAATTGCAGCATATCAGGACTGTCCCTAGACATGCCTATTGGTTGAAAACAGGCCAACCTGCTCTTGCTCTAACCAAGGAGTTCTTATTCAGGTTCAGGACAGCTTGGGTGGCTTTAAGCCAGTCCAGGGTATTATAAAATCATAGAATAGTTTGAGTTGAAAGGGACTTTAAACATCATATACTTCCAGCCACACTGCCATGGACCGGGACATCTCCCACTAGACCAGGTTGCTCAGGGCCCCATCCAACCTGGCCTGGAACACTTCCAGGGATGGGGCATTCGCAACTTCTCTGGGCAACCTGTTCCAATGTGTCACCTCTCTCACAGTAATGAATTTCTTCCTAATATCTAACCTAAATCTACCCTCTTTCAGTTTATAGTCATTCCCCCTTGTCTTGTCACTATGTGCCCTTGTAAAAATTCCTTTTTGATATACATAGTATGCCAGTGAAACTCTTAACATAAGAAATGGACCTAATTTCACTTGAAGGAACCTTTTAGATGATGTCAGGGAATGACCCCTCCTTACTAAAAATCCTAGATCAATTTTATTATCACTTTCTTGCCTTCAGTTTAAATCAATCGAATGAAGGGATGGAAACTTGTTTAGTAAGAAAATAAATGTTAATTATAAAGCCATTAGTATGTTTTCTTTTAACTTTTTCATTTGGTCTGCAGATGCTTTCTTGCACTTACCAGTGAAAGAGCTGAGAACTGACCATCTTCTGAGAGCACCTTTTGGCTTCAGGGAAGAGAGTGATACAAGAGGTGAGTGCATTTTTCAAGAATGAATAAGGAGCTCTGGGTTTAAGTCACATTGACCCCCAGGTGCCTAAATTGCTTTGGAAATAGGACTTGAGGACTTGAGGACTTGAGGACTTGAGTCAATGGAAATGGTTGAGGCTCTGCTGCCTCAGGTCTCTTTCAGAGTTTGCCACATTTGTAACAGTGATTAGTGAATTGCACGTTAAACAACTCTGAACTGCCTTAGTTTTGAGAGCCGTATATTTAAATAGACTGAAGTTAGTTGTTTGCTCTGACAAGCCACAGGAGCTTTTCAGCAGTGATCTTGGCAATGGCGATAGCAGCTATCACAAGAAGGGTTATAATCCACCTCTGCAAACAGCACCGCTGGCTCCTGAACTGGCTTCCAGTTACTTTGCAGATCAGTCCTTCTGAAACAGCCTGAGTCTTGTGCAGTTTTTTTGATGTTGAAATTCGACATTTAATAGTGTAAGGGCAGGGAGGCTGTGCCTCCTTCATTCACCAAGAACGGAAGTTCAGAGTGCATGGTGCAGAGACCCATAATAGCAGGATAAGACTCAAATTAAAACTGACCCAATTGGAAAAATTAGTTTGGTGTGGGCTAGTGGACAATGCCGACATTTTGAGACCATCAGTTTGCATGCAACAGGAAGCTGCATGCAATGTGATTAAGGTAGATTAATTTGGGCAAGTGTGCACTGCATTTTGAGCACATCTGGCATGGCAGAGTAACACTCATTGAACCAACCTGAATAACAGATCCTCTGTACATCCATGGGAACTCTTGTTCCCTTCAGTGTAAGTCCTCTTGTGCAGTTTACGTGACAGGACAGGGTTCTGATGTCACAAATGGGTGCTGGGATGCCTCTTCCTGGTGACTACCCTCTCTTATCCCAATCTGTACACCAGCTGAGCTGCAGCCAGTCAGCAAGAACTCTTCACCCCTTTTCCTTTTTCCACCTCTCTTCCCAAGAAAAGAGTCTTCCTTACCCCTAGTGCTATATACAAGAGGCCTACCTTTCGTGCCTCTTCAGCAATAAATACAGAGAAGTGAAATTCAAAATTTCTAGAAGACCAAGTATTTTATGAAACCTATTTGGAAATATTTTTAACCTGTCCTTATTTCCTTACTTATTCCTCCATATGGTTCACTCACTCACTCACTGATGGTGAAGACCCTCATTACTTTGGATGTAAATGCTGGTTTGGCTTTTTAGGATCATGGATGCTGGTGATCTCTGCAAAAGGCTTTCCCTGGTCCTACCTGAGCAGTGACTTTGAGGTGCCATCATTCAATCTCCAGCCCCTGCCCAGCATCATGCTTTGAGCAACACTTTCCCATTGCTGTCACTGGGCCATTGTACTTGTTCTGTTTCTTATTTCTTGGTATGTTTCTCATGATGGAGTATTTTGTTTCCCAGCAGTGGTACATGAAAGAGAAACTCAAAGCTCAACCAAAGGAGAAAACGGAAAAAAACACTCTTGTGTTAATCAGACAAGACAAGTAACTGGAAGAAGAGGTGAGTTGCAGATTTCCACATTCAGAAGACACTGCCTGCCTTGTACCTTTCAAACTTGTTAGTGCCACTGCTGATCCAAGCAATATTTCTGGAAATTCTCGTTAAGATTCTCCTGCCCAAAGTCAATGGACTGCTTATACCATAGAGTACAAGGACTAAATTTACCTTTGAACTGCATATACAAAAAAATGTGACTGAAAAGCTACATCTTCATAAGAGAGCAAAGGAGACAATAAAATAGCTCGTGCAGGACTTAGTCTGATATTAACTCCTTCCATGACCTTTATATCATGAAAATCTGGTACCTCTGAGAGAAAGAACCCTTAATGTTTAATAAATATTTTTAGGAATTATATAATATGAGGCCTGACTTTTCAAGGGCTACAAATATCAGTTGATCCCATTGCCTTTTATTAGCTCTAAAGAAGAATTTCATAGTAGGCTTTTACTTCTAAATTGACAATATTTTTTTAAAAGAAAACAAAGCAAAATATGAACAGAAACACTATAGGTCTAGAAATGTTCTGATTTGTTTGCACAGCAGAAACTTCTTGTTCTTCAGTGGAGGCCCATCTTGGGTTGTTATGCCCTGTGTTTTTGTCATGCTTTGTCTTTCCCTGTTTAAATTAAATCCCAAAGCTACTGTTGGATCGATTTTAGGTAAAGTAGATGTGGCATAAAGCCAGTTTTTCTTGGTTGAGAAAATACTTCCCTCTGTGATAACGTCTTTTAAAAAAAGGCACTATCAATAAAATAATCAATAAAGTAAGAAACATCAAGGTAGAACCAACAGTCATACCAGAGATTTTACTAATGTGTGAGAAACCTACCTGCTTCTCGTAAGATCACCATAACAGACTGAATGTTTTTTGGTTTTAGTTTTATATCAACATAAGCTCTGCTCTCTCTATACAGTATAGCACTCTTTGTACTGAGAAAGTGGAAGTGACATCTATCCAAATAGACTGGCTCAATGAGTCTTGGTTTTGATGACCTTATGCCTTTTTGGTCTTTTGGTTTAACTGGTATGTTTATTGTTGGCTTTGAAGCAGTTAAAGGTAGTCCGAAAGTCTTTTCTTATTTCCTGCTTTTTTTTCCCCTTCCTCTTTCTTCCTTCTCACTATAGAAAAAAAATACTATGTCAAGGAAAAACACTTAGCTTATGGATTTTTTTCTCTTCTATTACTGTTTTTATTACAAAGCAACCCTGAAGACCTTTTAATTCTCTTGACTGTTTAAAGATGCTTCATGAAAACATGACATCTGAGATGTGAAGACAGTGCAAGATTCTGTTTGCCAGGAGTCTACTACAGTAAGATCCTAAGGAATTCAACAAAATGGAAAGAGTCAGTAAGGGTTTAGTGGAATTTGATAGGAGGCCCCATACAAATATCCAGATGAAACTATAGCCAATTATTCTGTGCTGAATATTATGCCTTGATGAAAATAAAATACCTGAGTTTAATCTTTCATTCAGAGTAAAGATTTGTAGTATAATGACCTGATTTAGCTGAAAAAAGGAAAAAATAAGTAAGTCTGACAGCTGAGAACAGAAGGGGGATTAATCTCAAAAGCTGCTAGTCTTTGTTTCCCATCCTTTCATTATTGTTCAATCAGAGCAAAGAAAGGACTAGCTGCCCTGACACAGTTCAAGTTTCATTGCTTGGAGAAAGGGGGAGGTATGGTGGAGAGAGATATTCCATTATTTACAGACAGAGGAACTGAGAAGAAAACAGAGAAATGGAGCCAGTTGATCCACCTTTGGGTCTACCTGGTGCTTTGGGCAGAAACAGACTAACAGTGCCTGCACTCATCAGCAGGTGCAGCAAGGGCAGCTGAAGGTATGTATGACAGGATGGGATGGCACACAAGGTGCAGTAAGCCCCCTGAATGCATCATTATCTCACTTTTCAGTGTTACATTTGACCTCCAGTGCGCACAACAAGAGGAGAAAGGAGATGATGCTGTGACATACATTACAGTGCTATCTGCTCTTCTGATCTCTTTGATGGTGCCTCTTCTTGGCATGTGACATGAACCCAACTCTCATTCCACTTGTGAACATTTACAACCACAGGCTCCACTATGCACCCTAAAGGTCAGTGGTTACTGCAAGTCAGGCAGCTGTGCAGCTACTTGCTTCAGCTGACCAGAATTGCACTTGAAAGTAATACAATTTACCATGTACTTCTTATGCCAGCTGTTTGAATTAATACTTGAGTTACTACATTCTCTTCAATCAGCATGTTAAAGTAGCAAGGGACAGAAAGGCTAGCAAGAAAACTTTCTGCAAGTATGTTGGAAGCGAGAAAAAGTCCGGGGAATAAACTGGATTCACTATTAAAAGAATAATAAAATAAGATGCCAAAAGTTGAGGTTGAGATGGTTGAAAAGTTTAGTGGTTTTCGGTGGTTTTTTGCGTGTGTCAGTCTTCAGTAAAGTGGTCAGCTGTGCTCTTAAATTTAATAAGCTAACCTTAGAAGAAAATAATAAGATAGGAGATAGGTCATTTAATAAGATAGGAGATAGGTCATTTAGAGGGTATTTAGCTCTTGGGTATTTTCAGGAACAAAACAGATTTCATGTCTCAGAAAATTCACTGTGATGTGAAGCCTTACAGAAACAACCTTAGAGCTATTAATGATTATCTTTGATAATTCTTGGAATATGCATGGGCTTCCAGAAGACTGGAAAACAGAAACCATGGCGTCTGCCTTTGAAAAAGAGTGACATGAGGAACTAAAAATGATAGTGTGGTCTGCTTAGCTTTGGTTTCTGGAATAATAGTGGAACAAATGTTCAAAGTATTTTTAAAGACCTGGAAGATGGTGAGGAAATGTGTTAATAAGATTTTCTGTTAAATTTCAGGGTTGTATGATCTGGTTACGAACACTTAGAAAAGCTGCTTCGTTGGACAACTCTGAGCTCTGTTATTAGGATTGTTGATTTTGGCTGGTAATTGCAATCAAAGTTGAATAACTAATAAAAGCAGCAATGGTTCAAAATGACTGCCAATTGTAACTACAACCTACTGGCACCTTCTGCTTTTTTGTGCTCTCTGTGACTGTATTTCACCCATTTCCTCTTCTCATCCAGGATGGGACACTCTGCACTTGCTGCTTGATCCCTTTTCAGGGCGTAAGAGCTGGGATCTTCCAGGGGCCTGTTGCTAGCAGATGCCTCCTGTTACAGGCATTCTGCCCACGTATATGGGTTTTGTCATCTCTTCTCCCAAGAACCTGTCATGTGAGAAATGCCTCTTGTTGAAGGAAACATGAGGTAGCCAACACAGTTGATGAAAAAACTTTCATCATTGTTAAACTGACAGCTGGAAAATTGATTCTCAGTTAACAGTTCTAATTTCTATTGCTGTTTATCTATCTCCTTGAAAATAATTCAGGTTTCTCATTTAATAACTTGAATATATTCTTTTTGCCTATGTGTCATGTACTGGATTTGCATAATGAGATTTGAAAGCATGTCCAGAGGTAAAAAACCCCTAAAATTACCTAGATTAGGTTAATGTCTCCTAGTCAAGGAGACATTAACATATAGAAGCCAGAAGAGGGTGAAGAATAGCTTTTTCATGGCTGTTAAATATTCTGCAAGTTTACAGTAACATCTAATTTGACATTTCTTCATAAACTATAGAGGCAAAACAATTATAACATAGGACATTGCAAACAAATGAACCCAAAGCATAAATACAGAAGAAGCAAAAGGAAAATATTTTTGTATATAGTTATTCACACTGATCAGGGGCCATAATGTTACCCCCTTCAGCTGCCCAAGTATCCCATTCCTAGGCTTGTACCTAGTTTTAAACTCAGTCTCCTGGTTTCTGGGGAAAAAAGGAACTGTACTGGTGTCCTAGTTTTGGCCAGGAGAGGGTTAATTTTTTACAGTAGTCAGGAAGGGAGCATGTACAGACCCTAATTTTATTTGATTCCATCTCACAGTCACTTACAAGGGGTGGGAGTAAGGGATTTATTTCCAGGTGGGGTGGGGAAGAGACTGTTGGTATTTTGTTGCATTTTTTCCACAGAAATAGTTTCTTTGTCTTACACCTTTTGTTATTAACATTGTTGCCTTACTGTTTGTTATCTTATCTCATTGCTGTTTCCAGTAAATTGTTCTTATCTCAACCCATAATTTTCACCTTTTTGTGCCTCCAATTCTCAGCTTCATCCCTGGAACTGGAAGGGGGAGAGAAAGGCCAAGGGGAGCAAGCAAGCGGCTCTAGTTTGGGAGAGTCTCGTTTGTGGGGGTAGAGGAGGACACTACATTGGGAATTGCCATTCCTAAACCATGACAAGTGGTTTCCAGTGATTTTTTCACTAATTGGTGACTTAAGAGAAAGCATATATGTCTTACCATGTTGAAATTCTTTCATAAATGTTCAGAAGAATGAAGTAACAAGAAAATCACTTGGATTTTCTGACATTCAGACACTTGAAGCTCAATACTGCTTATGTAGAAGGCACTCACTGGTCAAGACTTCCCTCTCAGAAAAAAAGGCTTGTTCAATTTAATCTATGGAGATACAAAAACCTTACCCATAACCTCTTCAGTTATATAGTGAAGAAGTAGATTACCAGACTTGAGCTGCAAGTCTGCAGGTGATACTGAAAATCAATTTTTTCAAGATGAAAATGAGCTACAGAACTAAGATTTTGTTTGAGGGAAAAGAACATCATCTCCTGTGGTATATAGAATTTAGGTGGCATCTTTTGTAATCGTTCATGAAATATCTAACTTTACAATATGATGTCAAGAAGTGGCTGAACAGAAGTCAGGGCATGAATACATCTGTAAATAAACCAGCAGAATTGGTGGATATTTAGTGAACTGAGTTATGTGTATTTCAGCTGTGCCATCTTCCTATTGTGAAAAAAAAATCCCAGCAAACAATATTTTACTAGGATTAAACATTCTTATTCACTTGCCCTTCTATTTTATGTTATGAATTGGAACTTAATTCTTAAAATCCAAATAAAGGGAAGAAATAACAGTAATGAGGTTATATTTGATAATTTCATATAAATGATGAACAGGATCCCACAAGCTTTTGAAATAAAACTGATTGAAATTCGTTCTAGTTGGCTCCCATAAATCTTAATTTTAAATCTGCATTTCACTTTAATAAGTTGCTAAATTTTAGGAAGCTGTGTTAGTGTTCGTGTATACTTGGTTGGTTTTTAATTCACAAAGTTTATAATTCTGACTTCTGTACAGGAATGTGAACATTGTCATTTTCCGTATGGGTGTTTATCTGCCCGGCAATATTTCTCTGATTCAAAGCATCCAGAGGAAATGCAGAAAGTTCTATTTGAGCACAGATTTCTGTACCTGGGATAAATTTGGCTTTTTTTTTTTTTTTTTTTTTTTTTTTTTTTTTTTTTTTTTTTTTTTTTTTTTTTTTTTTTTTTTTGTGGTACAACTTTTAAAACAAAAATAAATCATTCTGTCCACAAGGAACAAGGTACTGGTAAAACAAACTAGTATACACATGCATTTGCTTCAGAGAACTGTGCTCACTTTTTTAATGTCCAGAAGGAAGACTTGGCATTTGTAACACAGTACCTGAAAGGACAAAAATCTCATCCTTTCTTCTTTCGCTGACTTCAAGGAGAATCGAGTGTTCTCCACACCTTGCAGGATTGAATCCTTTGTAAACTTCCTGATGATTAATATATGTTATGAATATCTATTAAATGTTACAGTAGGTTGATAACACCCAGCCATATCACTCATTTATTAAAAGAAACTGTTCAGTCAAAGTCTGAACAGGGGGGCAAGAGAGCAACTCAACTGCAGTTAGATTGATGATACTTCTAAAAATTGTCCAAGCATGTGTGCAAGAACCTGTCAAAGTAAGGGTTTAATAAATGAGAAAGTGAAGGGCAGGTAACTTTCCCAATATACAGAAGTTGTGCACATGCACGTGCATGGTTCATTTATCCCGTGCTTCCTAGCAGGTAAACAATACAAAAAGAGAGTCTGCTTGCTATTTTTGAGCTAGATTGTCTGGAAAAGAAATTTGCCAAGTCAGTCATTACTGGGGTTACAGTAGCATGCTGCATGGTATCACTGAAGACTGCTTTTGCATCAGCAAATTTCCACCAAACTCAGTGTAGCAATTCTTGCCTGTCACACCAAGCACCTGCTCTGATCTTCTGGGCAGTGTCGGCAATAGCAGGACTGGGAGAACAGGCAGCTTCTGAAGACAGGATGGGTAAGGGAGGGCAAGGAAGCAGGGAGAGATGCAGATTAGCAACTGGGGAAGCAACTGATGCTGTGGAGATGCCTACTGCAGTCAGCCTCATCCTTCCTCCACAATGACAGCATCAGTGCCTGATTTTGTAGGAAATTTGCACTTTTCAGATGTCTGTTGCCCAAGTTAATTGCTGATTTTGCCTTTGTTGGAAGTTGGCCCTGTTTACATCAGAACTGGTGAGGTACCATGGTGCTGTAAAACTCAAAAGCAACAGGACATGTGATATATCAAAGCATTTTCCTCCCTACTCATAAATTGGAGGTGTTTGTGGTGAATATTTGGTAAACTAGATGAGGAATATATTTTGAAAAAGAATGTGCCTAGTACAGGGATTGAAAGCTACCTTTAGCTTCTTGCCTGATGTGGAACCATCATCTTAACTCCAGGCTTTGATTGTGTAAGTCTCTGAGAGCAAAATGTAAAGCACTTGGAAATGGCACTCAAGCAGAAAAGGACTGTTGGCTGAGCAGTTTTTAGTGCCTGAGCACTCCGTAAAGAGAGTCTTTTCTGTGCAGTCATCTGCTCTGATTTCTCCCTCATAGCTACAGATGTTATTCCATTTGTGATTGCAATAAGGGGCTTGACATAGCCCACATTTCTAATAAACTGCTACAATACTTACCAGCTAGTTTTTTTATTACTAACCTCTTGTTTCACAACATAATTCATATGTAACATTCCTGATAGGTTACTGAGTAAAGTCTGGGAGTACTACCTCCTCTGTATTTCACCTTGTCATTTTGACATTATTAGTACTTCTGTGATTGCTGATGAGGTATCTTTGCTTAGTAATCGGGTTGTGTGTTGTCTATGATAAAATGTTGCTAGGTTTTGGGGATTCAGGCTTTTGTTGGAATAAAATTGCGAAGGCCGAGTGAACTTTCTTTGCCTAAACGTCTGGTTTTGACACTGTGGTTGATATCTGGTATCTGATTTACTATGATGTGACATGTGGTAGACTGAAGTTGCTAACCTCCAGATGTTTGTAATTACCTGTGTTCTGGTGTCTGTACAATAGGAAAACATTGTAGAAGCTGGCTGGTTAACCTTGGTATTTACTGTCCTTTGAAAGGGGAAGGATGCTGCCTGGGCCATAAGGACACCCAACTGCCTCTGTTGCTATTACCACCCATGCATCCCCTGCCTATGGACAAGGAGTTCCATTTCAGTACAGGTCCCCAGTCCTGGCTGAGAAATATTGAGGGTTGTTCGGTTTCTTTCTGTCTTAGCTTCCTGATGGACTTTCTGGAGGAATTCCAGACCTATACTCCAGTCAGGTCCCAATCCCTGCTTCTCCCTGTTCCCAAAGTCTTTCTGGATAGACCCCAGGTCTGACCTTGTCTGATGGTCACCAGCTGTCATAGGTTGGTGGCTGTCACAGTCACTGGGCTCCCTCTTCTCAGATATAGTAGGTCATCACCCTGTTAGGAGAGGACACCGGCTGTTCTGTGTCCCTTCAGCTACCCTGGGCTCCTCTTCCCTCAGGAACAGCCCTGATCCCCTGGAGGCAGTATTTTCTGCCTCAGTTGGCTCAGGCAGCTGGTCATTATATAACGACCTCTTTGAATTGCCAGCCCCAAGTCTTAGCAGGAGCAGGAGCAGGAGCAGGAGCCTTTGATGATTTGATAAATCCGAAATAGATGAGGGTCACTTTGCAGTCATGGTCTGGTTGCCTAGAAATATCATGGTCAGGTTGCCTAGAAATATCTGCTTCATCTAGTGGCATTTGGTGCCTTCTATGGGAAGGTGGATTTGTCCGAGCATGTGACGTATTTAAAGAGTGTGAGTCATCAACATCTGAAAGGACTTTAGTGCCCTCATATTGTGTGCTTGGCATTGGCAGTAAATGTTAGTGAAGACAGTATGCTGAGCCACACTGGAAACACTCACATCATTGTGTCCGCAGAAGCACTGGAATATCTCAGCAATTACTTCTCATGGCTCTGTTTGCCCCTTTGAGAGTGAGGAGTAATAGCTTATCACGTTCTGTGGGATATGAATAGTGTGCAGCTCTTGCCTGTTAATTCCTGCTGAAATTGCACTGTGATTCCTGCTGCACACTGTAATGCAAGGTAAATTAAATGTATTTCTGGGAAAGGGAAAACAACCCCAAACCAAACCAGCAGCCCTTAAACAAACTAAATTAATTGTTTAATAATTTTCCTTGATGGAAGAGGCACGTGGATGGGAAAATTAACCAGTCAGGGAAAATAATATCAGGAGTAAAGAACAGAAATCAGTGTGAAATAACCACCATAGTATCTGGGTGCTTGTTCAAAGTCCAAAATTCTGCATCAAGTCCCAGTCTTCTCCTGGCAGAATAGAGGTCACTTTCTGTCATCTTGGCATAAACTGCTTAATATGATGCAATGTGAAAAAAAAGTCCAGGTTTGGGGTATGTGCCATTTGTGAAGAAAATATCCCGTTCAGAAAAATTACTCCTATTCATGAAAGATGTAAGCCAATGCTAGACGGATTTTAATGTAGGTTACATAGATGGCTGTACGATATAGTTTCCTCTACTAAACTGAACAAACCTTGCATTTATCAATATGGGTTTCTTGGTATGCAAGTGGTATTCAGGAGCACACAAAGGAAGGGAAAGGTGGGGCAGAATAGAGGTGAAGAATGAGAGGAAGTTGGCACTGACACAAATTATACTGAAAATGCTGTTTTAGGAAGGAAAAATGTAAATCATTTTAGTGTCTTTTGAGGAAATGTGCCCAAGTTAAAGTTGTCTTGAAGGCACATGACCCAGCATGATGTTTTGGCAGCAGAAGGGGGTGTATGCAGAGATGAAATGCCCACTGATGAAGAGTGCTCACAAACAGCCTTTCTGAGGGTGACAGCAATGCCAGTACCTTTGAAGATCCAGTTACTGTTTCTGCCTCTGGACCAAGGGAATGAGGTACAATTTGTTAACAATGAAGGAAAATGGATTTCATTTTCCATATATGGATGTATTTTATCCCCTTATTTCTTCAAAGTCAACAGGTAACCTAGCACTGACTCTGAGCATGTAACTGGTTCAAAGCTTTATTTTTTTCTGAAACAGAGAGAGATACCAAACTAAGTTTGAAATCACTGCAGTCAGTTTGGGACTGAACCTGCAAATAGTTACCACTTCAAATGCTGAGTTGGCCGTAAAGTAACATCTCTGCTGGGGAGCTATTGAACACTGGGGCTGTCTATCTTCTCGAGTATACAAGGCCACATCACATGGAGTTTTCCTGCTCCTAACCCTCCTCTGATCCTCCACAGCCCTGGATTTTCCCAGTGCGGGCAGGAGAAGCCCTCATTTCTGCACAAGGCCATGATACTTGGCAGATGGCTACTTATTAATTCAGGTACTTTTTGTGGTCACTTAGCTCTATTCCTTTGGTCTCTTATTTTGCAAGAGGGAGGAATGCATTTTTTTGCAGCAGAGCCCTTTATATGTCTTTTGAACCTTGGCAATCCTGTGGGGTACATCACTGTATAAATGTATATCATTCTGTACATCTGGGATGTAAGCAGATAGCAGAGAGGTTATTTTTTCCCTCTCTCTTCTGTTTGATTTCTACAGCACAGCAGCACCCACACAGTGCCACAGTGTCTCTACATCTTCTTAAGCCATATGGGAGAGGTACGAGGACCCTGTGGCACTCTGCTACAAGTGTGAAGAGTGCCTGTGCTGCTGGGGGAGCAAGGACTGTCCCTCTGGCTGAGCTGCACCTGAAAGTTTTGCTTTTGTCACATGCCCATTCCTCTTTTTAAATGCGGCATTTTTCAGTGTTAAATGCTCCAAGGGATTGTTGGACCTGATCATAATTATGGGCCTGAACTGGGACCCAATCTAGAAGGATTTTAGTCCCAGTTTAAACTGAGCTGAGATTGGATTGAAAATGTACTGGTTCAGGTCCCATCTGCAGGCTGCTTCAATTACTGAAATCCCTGTTGCACTACACATGCTCAAATCTCCAATGTCTGGAAAGCAGCTGCCAGTGTTGGATGGGTCAGTTAAATTCTGCAACTGCAGTTTCAGCCTGAAGAGCTTTAATTTCTCCTGGTGCTCTTTTGTGTAGCTTGATAGCTTTACAGACTATCATCACCACCCACAGCCATGGGAGCAGGAGAATTAGAAATGGGCTCTTTACAGAGGCTACCTGGGTCCTACTGGGAGAATGGGTTAATTTCAAGGTGGAAGAGATTGCCTTGCTATGTGTGTACGGGAACTGCTCTGGATCTTTGCAGGTTGCTGTGAAGGTGAAGCATGGGACTCACAGCAGATGTTCTGAAGGGCAGGACTTTGTTTTCATATTACAAGAATTAGAGGTGTTACCGCCACTAGCTCAGAAAAATCAACACTGCCAAGTTTACCTGTGAGCAAAGAGCTCCCAAGTGAGGCTTACACTTGCTACTTGCTGATGCACTGTTTTGGCTTTTTGGATCCACCCTTTGCAGTTTCTTCATGTGCTCCATTCTGGGTAAAACTTACCCTTAAGGAAGGAGCCTGAAGTCCATACAAAACTTGCCTCTTTATTTAACCTTGTGCTGACCAGTTAGGAATAAATTGAATCCCTTCTGACTTCTGCTTTCCAATCTGTATATTTTAAAACCTAAATTAACTGAGGCTGTTTCTGTCTCTCAGAAATATTAATAACATCTCATAGCCTCTAAATGCTTGGTTCAGAAATCTATTTTCTTTCTGAAGACTTTTCTGACTTTTAATAAAGAAGGAACTGCCAATCCCAGACAGAGAAATACAAGAGCACTTTCTTTTTTGGTTATTCTTTAAAAAAGGATATCTTAAAAAAAAGGTTAATAGCTTGTGACCTGGGTATATCAACAAGGACACTTACTAGTATCATTTGCTTAGTCCTAGATGAAAACAATTTCTTTCTTTATCCTTCAAAACGAAAATTTGTAGAACCTTCCTGGAGATTTAGGGAGATGTTCATTTCTTCATCACCAATTTAACATTACCATTTAATGTACACAGTATGTGGGCTTCTCTTCTGTATTTTGCAATGGATTCAGTATAAGAGTCATAATATATCATTTTCACAAGCAATTTAGCACAGCACAAGGGAGGAAATGTAGCTGTACTGTCTTGCTACTTATTTTCTAATAAAATTCTAATAGATTTTGGGTTAATGACAGAGAAGATTACATTTATATCCTTTTTTTTTTTTTAATCTGCAGCAGCACAATGAAGGAGGAAGTTGTAAGACCAGATGATAAGATAATGCACTCCTTGCTTGTGCACAATAAAGTACCCTTATAAAATGCTGGCTTGCCTTTGACACTTAACTAAAGTCTCCCTGTGAGACAGTACCTGGCAAGCCAGAGTCAGTAAGTCTAGTTAGGCTTTCCTTCACTAGAGATTGATTTGCTCCTTACGTGAAAGATGATCTGTTTTAACCACACCCCCACACCCCCACAGACCCCTGCCCAACAAGGACTTTTTTAAAAAGAAAGGCAGGAAAAACAACAATTTTTTTTAATGGTTAATAAAGGAAGAAGATTAAAAAGACTCCCTTGTTGATGAGATATAACCATTTATGTTCTTGTGTGATAAAAGGTGAATACCTATTTAGGATTTGTTTAGCATTTTGTCATCTGTAATGAGTCTAAAGGGCACAACAATTTGTCTTAACATTCCATAATGCAGTGAAGCTCATTTTAACAAATAACTATATAAATAACACATTTACTAAACCCCTTGGTTGACTGATCTTGTGCTTGAGCTGTAAAACATTTTTAATTGATAACAGACTGAATCTGAAGCAGCAGAATGGATTCTTTCTATATAGAAAAATAAAATTAAAAAAAGAGTGTAAGTCACTTATATCTATGGCACATGTATCTGTAAATCTTGCTGTGCACCTATGCAGGGTCTCACTTCTCATTTTATGCTCTTCAAAGTAACTCTGAATATTATCACTGACTACTTTGGACATGACACTGGACAATATCTCTGGAGTTTCCTCAAGTTTTTCAGAATTTAAATGAAGCAAACATCACAGTATATCTCTGGAATGTCATAGTGTTCTTTGATTTCCAGAGGCAGAAAGAAGAATCCTTGCTTTCTGATAATTTTTTTTTACTACTAGCCAATCCTACCACTTGATACAAAAGATGAGCATCTCTGTACAAGAGAAGTAAAAGAATATTGTGTCTGGATTTGGTGTTTATAGAATTGTGCAACCAATCTAAAAAGTTGTGAGACCTTAGTGCTGTCACCCATGACTTTCTTTTCAGTTCTCAATGGCTGTGTTTCAGTTCAATATATATGATTTTTAAGATGGCTTTTGCCTGGTATTGCGACTCACTCGGCTCATTTTTGGAAAACTGAGAAGCAACAAATCAATAAGAAAATGAGCGTACAGAGTAGAAATATGCCCAGTGGAAGGACTAGTCAAGCTTCCCATACAATCACATCAAATTGTCTCTGTTCTGAGCTGCACCTACCCGTGAAATAAGTGTAAGAGTAGAAGATCTGAGTTTTACTTTCTGCTGTGGAGGATGTTCTTTCTTCAGCAGTTCAGTTCAACTTCACTGGAGTCTAGAAGGACAGAGCACAGGCACCAGGCTGTCAAATGTATCTTTTCCCTTCCAAGGCAAGCCCTGAACAACTGAAAATACACCGTTCGTATGCCAGCGAGTTTACTCAAGTAAAACAGGTCAGTGTGTTTGTTGCAGGCAGAGTGGGAGCTTCAGACGAAGTTTATTAGAAAAGTCCTTGTGTTGAGTCACGAGGTGCAGAAAGGACCCCCTTGCTTTCATAACTCCTCTCAGAGATGAACCTAGATGTGACTCGATCCAATCCTATTACCTAACTCAGTTAACAGTTTATGTCTAAGGTGCAACTGAGCCTTTATACAACTTTGTCCTGCAGGATTAAGGATGGCAACCCAAATATATTTATATAAATAAAATGAATTATTTAAGTTGATTACAATAATGATAATGATTAGACAAAAAAAGCTTAATCAGAATTATTCACTACACAGTAAGGATTGCTGTAACTACTAGTATAGTGCTATTTTTTAAAGAAATACTGAAGCAATTATATTAAAGCTAGCAAATCCTGTTATTAATACTGGGCAAATCTCTTTCACTCAGCCTTGAAAAGTAACTCTGAGGGGTGTCCCCACTCAAGGTATGGATCATCACACACCTTAGGGAGGTATGCTGGGCAAGACTTGAGTAGTTTTTAAGGATGCAATACTGAAATAATTTAGCAACATTCATGTTGGCCCCTGCGGATGGTACTTTTGAAGTATTATCTGATCTCTTTTATTACCTCTTTCTGAAAATGAAAGGAAGTATTTCCATACTTACTTCTCTCAACAGACTATACGAAGTCCAGACAAGTAGCTCAGGTGCAGACCTCTAGTTGCTGAGACCTCATGTTAGGTGTCTATATTATAGACTCTACCTAGCAAGTCCAATTTACTGTGACTCACTCCGAATTTGAACTCATTTAGTATTTCATTTCTGATGAAGCATTCTGAGAAGTAAGATACATGAGGAGGAACTGGAGCTACAGTGCCGGAGCAGAGGGACTGAGAGTCTTCTCAGTGGGACTCCAGAGGGTCCTCTAGGGGTCTTCTGCTCTACTACTCTCTGTGCTCCCTTGGATTATGTATGTGCATTTTTTAGAAATGACAGGTTGAATGCATTAACCACGACCTTTTAACTCACCTTGTCTGAAATTCTTTGTTCTATAATGCCAGTCACAATTCTTTGGATGCATCTGAGTAGTATTTTCTTAAAAGATAAAGAATACAGTCAATGTCCAGCTGAATAAGTACTAAGACTTTGTCATAAAATATGTTGAAAGCTCTTCAGTTGTTTTAAGAAAATAATCAGAATTCAGAGCGTATATTAAATTATCAACTATCTAATAAGCGTGCTACTTCCCAGCTGGGATCCTTCTGGTACATTCATTCATCTTCAACCAGTGTAATTAAAGATGAAAGGTGTAACACTGATGATCCTTCTCTAGAGATCTCATCAGTTTAATTCTAGAACTATCAATGGGAATGGAATATCATATAAATTGTTCAGACTTAATTGGACACCTGCTGGAGGTCAAGCAAAACAACCAAGGTCTACTGAAATAGGGTTTGCCTTCAGTAATTTAGTAATTTGGTAGGAGGGAATTTGGCAAGGTAATGCAATCTTTGTTTCATATTTGTTAAAACCAAGCTGGATTTGTCTAACAAAGTAAATACTAGGAAAGAAGTAGAAAATAAGAACAGCAAACAGGAATGTGGTTAAAATCTTACCATGAGAAACCGGTAACCTCATACATGGAGAAAGTGAAGCAAAGATTGCAGTGTCAGGGTTGCTTTTTTAGTAGCTTCCTACTGGTGCAACAGAACTATTTCTGTGTAACACAACTTCTTTATAACCTTCTATTCAGAAAGTGTGCTGTAGTGGATGACTGAAAGAACTGTTTGTTTCTCTCAACAGTGATTTTAAATCACATCCGTGCATTTCGATTTAGTGAAAAAAAAAAGATAATGACTCATTTTAAAATAATTTTTCATACAGTGGTGTAAAAAATAATTTTTCATTATGGTGATGTCATTGGATCCACTTGATCCATTTATAGTTGCTATTTAAATTGCTGTTTCCATAAATGTATATGACTGCCTTGAGGGTGTCTATATTTGTTACTTGTCTCAGGAATCTTGGAGCAATCTCCCAATCTAATAAGAGTGCTGTAATTACAGCTTAAAGGTCCATGCTGCTAATACTAAAATTTCAAAATCATGAGTCAGGCAGGCCCCATAATTTGGGACTGGCTCCCAAATGTGAATATTTGCTTTTAAAAAGACTATATTATATTTCAGGCTTGTGGTTAATTTTTGAACTCTCTCTGCCCCTTGCCATGCATGGCTTGTGTATGTGTGTGTGTGTATATGCATGCATGTATGCTGCTGTAATTCTGCAAATAATGTCACCTCTTCCCCGTGTGTTTAGGATAAGGCAGTGCTGGTCCCTAGTCTCTTTCCTGTCTACCTGCTTATCTTTAAGCCCCTGCAAGAACTGTTACTCCACGGGTTCTCCTGTAGTACCTCACTTTACTTAATCCTTGAGAAGGGGACATATTGCAGTGTCTTTTGTCCTTTTTCTCAGGCCTGGAAGGGAAAGAGGTGGAAAAAAGGAACAGAGGGAGACTTCTCACATGGGAGGCAGAGATGGGTCTCTTTTTGTCTCTTCCTCTCTTTGCTACTCAGATGAGAAGTTTATCTCCTTGGCTTTCATTTTCCCCAGAGGTTAGGCAGTACATGGAGAATGCGACAAGTTCTGAAACAAGACCAAAGTCTCTGGATTTCTCTAGAGCTTAAGCCAGGATTTTCCTTGTCCTGGCTACAGGACAAAGCTAAGATTTGGTGATAATGGTTTGAGTCCCTTTGCTGCAGGAAACAGGACTTATTATGCAATGTTTTGCTTCTGTCAGCATTGCATTCAAGTTCTCTATGTACAAAAGGTGCTTAGGTAAGGCACTGATGGGTACAATATATGTCAGCCTTCCATACGAAATCTCTGCTTGGGTAGACTAATACACGAGTTAAGCTCTGTTTTTCTTACCGGTTTTCTATAGCTTAACTAATCCCTGGAATCATTTATTCAAGTTATCCCCGGAATATCAATTAGTGAATTACCATAGAGCATCACCATGTCTTGCAAGGCAATTTGTATGTTTTGCCTCAGAAATGGCTATGTTACAACTTAGTGTAGGAAGCATTGCCTATGGATGGAAATATTTTTGATTTCCCTCCTCATGGCCATGACATAGGTAAAGAAATCGAACAACATTCCCCTCACAGAGCAGCAGGGAGCTGCCTCACCACAAAATGTTCTTTGCCATGACACTTCAAAGGGTTATTGTACTAATTGAGATGGATTTTTTTAAAAGGATAAGAATCTTTCAAACATTCTTTTAGAGTGCTATTAATGTTTCCTCATACTTCAGCCTTTGCCTCATCCTCTGAACCATTGCATATGCTCTTCTACCATTTGCAACTCTCCTTCAATAATTTATTCTTTCTGTATCAGCTGACTTAAGGTCCCTGGGTACTTTTATCCTTTAATGTTTGTAACTTTTTTGCAGAGACAACATTATTTAGGAATGACTAATGGCAGATGCCAGGTTTCACAAGACATTTTCTCATTCTAATAAGCATATCTGTCACTTGATTTTCTTTCCTCAATTTTGACTCCACTGTTTGTATGTTATACATCCTTGTTGACTGGGCCAACCGCAAAGGCCACATATCCCCATTCTTAGCTCTTGTTTGCACATCGTCTACATCGCACTTAAGCAGGGAGGTTCTCAAGCAGCCTTCTGTAATTATTAAGGACTATATTTTTAAGTTGGAGAGTTTGGGTGTTTTTCTCTGTTACTCTTGCAGAGTCTTTTGGAAAAATGCAAAACTATGGGGGCTCCTTCAGTAGTATTGAATATTTTTCTTGTCATCTAAGCTTCACCTCTAGTCAGCAGACATAGAAACAGGTACTACAGTGGTACATTTTTTTCCTAAAAGAAAAGACCAAGCATAAGAAAGTGTTCTCTGCAGGTGCCAGTAGTCCTTCCCTTGCATCCAGGTGAACAGTGATGTTCCAGTCAGCACACCCTAATTTTAAAGACACATCAGGCCTAAGCTTTCACTGTTTCCTTTTCTTACACTTCAAGTCTCCACCCAATGGATGTAATGGAGAACTCATAGTGGGATCTCAGCTCCAGGGCCAGCTCCTCCTGTCTCACCAGTGGCATCCACCAGTTACCAGGTTTCTGAGAGGTATAGAGTGCTTTATTGTCTATCTAGACAGTTCTCTGGAGC
The DNA here is from genome assembly GCF_003945595.2 of Pipra filicauda. Taxonomy (NCBI): domain Eukaryota; kingdom Metazoa; phylum Chordata; class Aves; order Passeriformes; family Pipridae; genus Pipra; species Pipra filicauda. The sequence goes on from NW_024104765.1 coordinate 1,864,593, forward strand.
CTGGACCTTCACCTCATTAAGAGAAAAATACCTTTCACCTGGAAATTTTGCTACTTATGTTTTGCACTTCATTCAGGTTGCAGGTGTCAAGTGCTAGGAGTATGACTGCATTGTATGGGCCAAACACCACTCCTGTTTCATCAGCCTCCAGGAAGGGCACAGGGATACTACACAATTCCCCCAGGTTCAGCCAACCATAATGCCTCAAAACACAAACTGTGTCCTGATACAAATTCTTTTTTCTAAATTAAAACAGCGAAACCCTGAGAACTACATAATAACACATTGTATTGCTAAGCCTTAACAGTGCATAAGTTCTGATTAAACACTGTTTATTAAAATGTCTCAGTTCCAGAAATTTCCCTTTTGCTGACAGTTTAAGAAAGTGAATTTGTCCTTGGCAGGTTGCAATTCTTCCCTCCAGAACTCACACATTTTCCTAGAACTCCCCTACATTAGACTTGGTTATTTCAGTGTTGCAATGTATAGCATGAGCTCAGTTCAGCACAGTTATTGAGCTATTGTACTGGTTAATATAGTGAAATTTATACAAGTTTAATCACATTTATTATCCCTGACAACAATGCAGATGTTCTGAATGCTAAGTGAATTTTTCATAAAGAATATAATTAATTTTTCTGACCCTGTCCAAAAATGCTTAGTGGTCAGTTCTGCCACTGAAATGTATTTGATAATATGTAAATCTGGCATTTTGGGAAGTAATTAAAAATAAAGTTGCTGTAATTTTAAATTCAGCTAATATCTGTCTCGCTACTTGCTAAAGCGGTACTGGGCTAAGTGCTTGAACTAATCGATTTTTAAAAGGGTTTGGTTAGTGATCTCAGGGGAAATAAGGTAGGTTGTATGAAAACATATTAATTATAAAGCCTTCTTTTTTAATGATGCATGCCCTTTTTGGAGTACAATATATTGATGTAGCAACGTCTTCAACTTAAATCATCCAACCAACCTTTCTAGTTTTGTCTCATCTATCTTGATTGTTAGCTATATTTATTACAGAATGAAAATAAGATTTTAGATTTTTAATTATTAGCTATAAAGGGTTCCAGAGTAGCTCAGTGATTTAATTTCTTTGTAAAAAGTATACAACTTCAGCAAATTTTTGCTGACTAGGAAATTTGTCTTTCTCAAAAGATTAATATTACTTTCCTGCTCAGTATATAATATTTTGCTCTCAAATGTTCAGAAAGCTTATTTGTGAAAAAGTTTTTACTTTTTGAATAATATTTTAAATTAGTTTTAGAATGTCTGTTGCTGTTTTGCTTTAAGTGAATCAATATTTTAGAATTTTTATCAAAAAAGAATAAAGGTATTGTGTTTAATGCAGAGATAAATGCTATGCCTAGCCCCTGGATTGCAGTGAAACATCAAATTATCTGGTGCAGAGAGGCTGGGGTTTTACCTGGAGAAGGCAGGCAAAAGTGGAACTGTTTCTAGGGAATGGGGGCAAACCTGTTTCTGATGGTCAGGTCCTTTGTTGGAGGAAACTGCTTGCAGGCATGGTGAGACACGGCAGAAGCTGCTCTGCAGAAGGAAGGTCGGCATGTCAGGATTTAGTATGGAGATAGCACGGGTGGTTAGCAATGGGCAGAGCCTGCTGATCTAAGTAAGACAGAATGCACAATAAGCCAAAGTGCTAAGGTGGAGCTGCCTGCACCTTTCTCCTCCAGCGCATTGAGTATGAAAAAAATTCAGTTTACTGGAATGCAGCTTTGAATACATTTGTTTTGAAACTGAGATAATTTGTCTGCTGCACAAGAACAAAAATGAAAAGCTTTGAAAAGAATTATTTCTCTTAACCATTGCTCCTTGAAGGATAGGTCCTTTCCTCCAGCTCTGCTCTCAGTTTTAGTGGCTTCCCAGGTTACAGTAAACACTATATAAAAAGCCTGGTCTTTGATCTGAACCCTGGCTGTGTGTCTGCTCCTGCTTCTCAGGGTTTTTGCCACCCTGGAATCTAGAAGGTCAGTGTGCTTGGGGGCAGAATTCGCTTCCTACAGAGAGTTTTTTTGACCCAAGGAGCACCTCCTCTCACAAATCAAATGGACAGCTTTCCCCTGTAACTTCTTAATAAACAAAGCATGAAATACGACAGTCAGTGAGCCATGGATCAACAGATAAAGTAGAATCACAGGATTGTTTGGGTTAGAAAAGACCTCTAAGACCATGGAGTCCAGCTGTTAACCCAGCACTGCCAATTCCACCACTAAATCACGCTCCTAAGTGCCACATCCACACCTTTTTAAATACCTCCAAGGATGGTGATCCAGCACTTCCCTGGAGTTCCTGTTCCAGTGCTTGACAACACTTTCCATGAAGAAATGTTTCCTAATATTCAATTTAAACATCCCCTGGTGCAATTGGAGGCCATTTCCTCTTGTCCTGTTGCTAGTCGCCTGAGAGAAGAGGTTGACCCTCACCTGGCTACAACCTCCTTTCGGGTTGTAGAGAACAATAAAGTCCCCTCTGAGCCTCCTTTTCTCTAGGCTAAACAGCCTCATCTGCCTCAGTCACTCCTCATAAGACTTGTACTCCAGACCCTTCACCAGCTTCACTGACCTTCTCTGGACACGCTCCAGCACATCTGGACCCTTCTGGTAGTGAGAGGCCCAAAACTGAGCACAGGACTTGATGTGTGGCCTCACATATAGGGACCAGCTTTTCTGCTTTGTGTCATAGATGCTACAATAAGGATCAAAAGGTGTGTTTTCTTATTACAGTTTCTTTAAATAAGATTTTCTGACTTACTTAGTTTGTGGTTTTTGTGTTTTGTGTTTTTGTTGTTGTTGTTTGATTTTTTTTTGTTGTTGTTTGTTGGTTTGTTTGTGGTTTTTTCTTTTTTTTTTTTTTTGTGTGTGTGTGGCACATGTTTCAGAGGATGTTAATTTATGAATACATCCACTGCTAGGTATGATCCTGTGCTGTCTTTGTGACAAGTGAAACCACTACTTACACAGGTAAGACAATACTAGGCAGATATCTCAAGTATTTTTAATGAACTTTGCAGGTAAGAAACAGGATCGTATGTCACAGGTTTGGTCAAATTCTTCACATACCACCAGAGAATATAACTTTCAGCTAAAAGAAAATTATTAAGTGAATACTTATATCTGACTATCCTGTCTGAAAGAGAGATGTGAGCATTGTGAGCATTATGATCATTTCAGTTACTGTTTAGGCAATAGAGATTTGTGTGCGTTCAGATAACAAAACTCTTGACGTGTTTGCCTGAGCTTGATAAGGTGGTGTATGGAGAGTGGATGATCTGATGATACACAAAGTGTCAGTTGCATTTTCAATGCTGGGATGTGGGTGACAAAAAAATGTGTATTTCAGAAGATGGTTGTGCTAATTTGCCAGCACAGGAGATCCTGTGCCTCTTTTCCCATTGCACTCTGGCTGTGTGATCCTATTCATTTTCTTTTGCTGTCTCTGAAGCCAGTCTGGCCCCTTGATGAGACATGTCATCTTATTCAACAGGCAGAAAATTACCTCCCTTTTTTTGCTTGCTGAGTGAGCTGAATTGAGTCATCAAACTGTTGGAGCTAGCACAAAGGAAGTGGTAAGTACACACAGCTGGGAGGGAGAAAAAGGGAAAGCTGAACCATATTTTTAGTGGTAGGAAGCTGTTAGACTAGCTCAGCACTCTTGTGAAAACTCATTCTCAGTGAAGAACTCCTGTGTCATATTCACTCTGCCTCTGGACTGGTGAAACCTAAATATGTTGGCTGCTAAGGCTGGTGGTTCTGCAGAAGTGTTTGTCAGAAGAAAGGTCATTTGATTTAAGTGGGCCCCTTGGTGGACATGTCATTGGCAACGGATATTGATGGATTGGAGCTAGTTACTGAGTCTTAGTGCATAACCTTTTCGTTCTTATATATATTTTTGTAAATGTAAAACTGGCTATAATTTGTCGACTCTTGCAAAAGATTTTGCCATTTGCACTTCAAAAACATTAATGGAAGGCCAGAAGTTTTTGTTAAAACTACAGATGTATCCACTTACTGTATCTGTTAGTCTCATGAACATGTGGATGGGAATGCCTCTGAATCTGCAGTGCTAAATAATGTGAGACTTACTGAAGAGAATGCTTGCTGGTAAAATATAAAGCCACACAGAAGTGAGCATATTGGAGAGGTTTTATTTTTGTCACTATAGATAAATGCTAGTGATTATGTCAGGACTTTAAATTTTTGCAGTGTTCAGCAACCACCATAAATAAACTCCCACAAGCAATGCAAAACCCAACAACAACAACAACAAAAATCCAGCTTCTCTCTTGGCATTAAAGAAAGGGGCAAATTTTTTAAACTATATTTAATACCCTCACGTATAGGTCTTTTGAGCAGTCTTCGAACATGGTTAATGCTGAGATTTCAAGCTCTTAAGAAAGCTGGCTTAAGCTTTCCATACTATGCTGAACAGCCTCCACATAGTAGGGCAGAACTGACTACCTGTCCATCACAACAAAACAAATTATATATCCAGGTGCAGCTGGATATATCCAGGGATGGATCAAAACAATCGAAACCAAAAGACTTGAGTGGCCCTCAATGAAATGTGCCAAGCAACAGAACAATGGACAATAGGCAGAAGATAAAGACTGGAAGTTCCACATGAATATGAGGAAGAACTTCTTTACTCTGTGTGTGTGTGGCTGTGCACTGGAACAGATTTCCGAGAGAGGTTTCTGAGTAGGGAGGTTGGGCCAGATGACCCACTGTGGCCCCTTATACCCTTACCCATTCTGTGACTGATTCTGTCTGTTTAATTGCTCTGAAAGGTGCTCAAAGAATGACAAAGTAACAGAGATCAAATCATGGATCAAAGAAAGGTAGGTGTTTTCAGAACACATTCATAGAAAAATATTTTCTTTGTGGATAGGTTTCCCTTGAGCAACTAGGGTACTTAAATTCTGATTTGCAAAAATGATAGAAAGATTTTTGAAATTGTTAAATGACAAAAGGTGATGACTCTGAGACACTTGTATAATCTTTATACAAGATTATTGTTACTACAATAATTTATTACAAGTTTCTTATATGGATAAATGTATATCAGGAAGTGGGAAAATAAAGAAAATGAAAAGAAGCTCTTAAGTAGGCACTGGGTAGAGGCTGGCCACAAGGGGATATGTGAAATATCAATTCAAGGAGTGTGGGCAAAAATGGAGGCATTAGAACTGTTAATGTACAGAATGAAACTGAATATCACAGAGGGAAGAGAGGTGGCTGTGGCTGGACCAGGGAAATATTCAAAGGGTCTAAACGATAAGAAAAGCCAGAATCAAAGAATATAATTTCACTCAGTATTTAGCCATGTGATAAACATAACACTCCCCCTAACCAAACCAAACAACGAATACACTGGATAAAACTATCTTGGAGTCAAAATTACTTTTAGAAAGGTGATAAAAGTAGTAATATTGACAATGGACCATCAGACCTTGATTTAGTGATAACTCTGGATCTGGTATTGATTTCAGAGAATCAGAATCATAGCACCGGAAATGTATTTATTTAACTAAATATTAAGTTCCCCAGGATAAACTAGAAAACAAATGCTGTAAAGAAGTCTGTCACCTCCTTATTTCTTAAGAACAATCTTTCTATTTTTTTCCCCCATAATCACTGAACTAGCAATGCTGATGCTATTTTAAGCTTAATTTTGCATGAAGAGGTTGAGAAAAGAGTATAATACAAAATTATTTTGAATTGAAGGGCCCTGCTGCCTTTCAGTCATAATGAAAGAACAGACAAAGGAAAGTCTACAGAGTTCTTGGTCTGAATGGGAGAGAAGTGCTTTCAAAGAAGGGAGTTTGGCCAGGGAGAGCAGCAGAGTGAGATATTCATGGACTTGTTGGTGGAGGAAACTCGTAAATAAGTCAAATACGGAAAATGATGTTGCGTGGGTCTTTATATAATAAAGAAATGGAGTCAGCTCTCCGATGAGGTGCCAATCAAAGAGATTTATTCAAACGCAGCGCTCCTTCTTATCCCTTAAAACCATGTGACCTTGTGACCAATGGGGTTGTCTGTTTCAGCGCATGTCCCTTGGGCTTCTCTGTCCTCAGTGTGTCCCCTGCACCTTTGGACACGCCTCCTACAAAATGAGTTTAGAATTTCAGTCCCAGGAAAGCAGTGAAAATATGTTGGAAATGCAGCTGTATCAATGTTCACTGTAAGGGGTACCCTAGGAATGTCTAAAGTTAAAGAAATGGATAACTTCGAGGCAACAGATAATGGTTATGGAAGAATTGGGAAAACTCAACCCTTGGAATCACAGATCCAGTATCAATTTTTTCAGTGGTTTTCTTGGTTTTGAAGTGGTTCTGTGGTGGATAAAGAGTCTGTTTATGGAGAAAAGTAACCAGAAAAACCTATATCTGTTAGCTGAATACTTTATAAAATTCAGAACATGTTTTGAGAGAAATAATTATTAAGGACATCAAAACAAATAAGAGGCTGGATAAATGTCAAAAAAATTTACCAGGATGGAAATCTGAAAATCCTCTCACCTTTTCTTGTATAAACAATTATTTTCAAGGGAAAGGAAATACATTAACTAATACTTAACTAATTAGAATTACAATAAAATGGTATATGAATTTACTATTAGATAAACTTGATAATGAGGATGGTAAAAAACCTCCAATCTGTCAGCAGAGGAACTGTCTAAAAAAGGAGATAACCATGTAGGGTAGAGGGAGTTTATTATTAGACTGCCCCAGGAGAAAATATTGGAATATATCTCTAACAATCTTTTCATTAATGTCTGCGTAAAAGCTCAATGTTTAGACCCCAAATTAATTTTGCTGATGGTTTAAATTGGCGAGGCATCATTAATGCAGAAGAGGATCATAATATGCCAGTGGCAAGACTGGATGAACTTGAGAACTGTGATCACAGAAATGGGATGGAATTAAAAATTTGAAATACATGGGTCATATGAAGATTTTCTGCTAGGATTTGGGATCTCATCATTAAAACAGACAGAAGAAAAAGCTTGATCAAAGAATGATACAAGTAGCACAAATGATGCAATGCTACAGAAAAAAAATTCAATTCTAGGATGTGTCTGCGGAGGCACCACTACGGAGGGAGGGAAGGGAGGGTGTGATTGGATGAGGAACATCTTCACTATTGTATAACCCCAGTGACCTGTGTTTGTGAAAGATAGCTGAAGCCAGAAAAGCTGCAGAGAAAGGCTAGGGAGATGATGAGGGGAGTAGAGAGAAAACAAAGACATCTTGTCACTTTTAGCCAAGTAATTTGAAGACTGAAAAAGTATTTAGCATACATTGGCCTGTATTGCTTGAACATGTTCTTGTCTAAGACTGCTGGGAATGAGATTCTTCCAGTCGTATATTCCTACATCTGCTGATTTTGGTTCCTTTACTACTCACCATGGAATTTCTCTTAAAATACAGCAGCTCTTCAGAGACTAGGCATAGGGAATTAAAAGAATTTAAGTAAAATAGCATACGCTTAGATGCTTTCATCCTGTCTCGATCTGCCATTAGATGCATTTAAGGGGAAAAAGCTGTGGAAAATGTGCACAGTGAAATTCTGGCTCCAGCAAAGACAATGGTGAAAAGGAATAGTTATGGTTTCCCCCAGCAGTATACTTTGTTTGAAATAAAGTAGCTCTAAGTAGTTCATTTTTATGGTCATCTGATCTTTCCATTGTTCATATTCTTTGTTCAAATTTAGAAGTGTTAACGTAACCATTTTTTAAAGAATAAAACCTGAGATTATAAAAAAACTAATATTCCTGGAATGAGGAAAACAGGACAAGTCCTGTTTTCTTAATCTGAACAAATAATTATTAGGAATTTAAAAAACCCTCACAAATCGTTAAGCACACTTTCTTTGGAATGAAATGATCTTAGATTATGGGAGAGAGAAGGGTTGTAATTTTGCTGTCTTTCACTGTCACTCAATAAATTTCAAAAATTATTGGAAGCAGGTTCACCCAAGACTGTTATCTGTCTTTTGAAATACACACAAACTCATAGGACAGTTCATCTAAATCACTTTGAAACACCCAGCAGCCTGGTACTGTAATGCAAACAGAACTATTTTATAAATCAGTCAGGAGAACTCATTCTTTAAAAGATATGCTACATTACTGGAGGCAAAAAGCTCTCTGTTTTGTTATATAACAATGACAATAACTCAATTTAAGTGTATAATGATCCAAGTCAGCAGTCCACAGCAACAAAAATTTAATAGCAGCCTTATCTAGTTTGCTGACACGTTCTTCTATAGAAGCCATTATAGGCTCTTCAGTATACAAAACAATTGGCTCTAATCTTTAATATTGCTAAGCAGTGGGGGGCAAATAGGCATTTTAGCACAGCTTTGCTTTTTATAAACAGCATTTAATATATTCACGTGCTCTTAGACACAGAGCTGTATGTCAAATGTTTCTGAAGTTTGGCCATTAGAACAGACACTCTCAAAGTAGAGAAGCATATCTGCACTCCCATGATGCCCTTTAAAATGGATTGAATGTCACCTTGTTGCAAAGGCGGAAGATTCCAGTGAGGGCCTCCTTCAGGAACAGCGTGATTTCTGATTATCTCCTGATGTAAATTAAAGCCATGATAAAATTAATGTGCTCCAGAGAACCATTATAAAGAAAATCACTCTATTAAATACAAAACCAAATGTAATTTCCTCCCTATTTCTTTCACTACTTTTCTATGTACTACATAGTAAAGAGTACATGCTAATGCCTATACTGAGTAGGTTGTAATGGCCACTTAGCTTATGATATGGAATACTTATTGGGGTAGTAGTCCTGGGACAAGGAGAGCAACAGAGGAATATGCTGTCAGAAAAAACCCCTCTATCTACATCTCAGTCATGGGTGTTCAGAATTCATTAATTGTGTTCATTTAAATGCCACTTTTTTTTACTTGTATAGTTTACAAGGCAATCAGAGGACATAAGATATAAATACCTTTTTTTATGGTTTCGATAATGCTGCAGTGCTTTAGCATTACATATTGGCCCTTCATAACAGAAAGGTGAAAATTAGCGTACAAAAAACATACTCTTTGCCTGAAACATAAGATTTTATAGAGAAGGCACTGCCTGAGTCCCTGAATCCAGTCACATATCATCATAGATTAGTGATTTTTAGTTGATGCATTTGAGAGATGTGAATGAGAAAGGGAAATCTAGAGCTAAGAAGTGGAGAGAGAAGATGTTTGGTGCACATGGAGGTCCAATCTTGACTAAGTCACACCATGTTTGCCATGGGATAATGTCACAGACCATTGTTGCACCTTGCCTGCCACATGGCGGAGGTTTATTTCACTTCAAATGTTAGTGATATAAACCACTTCATCTGAGCTAACCAGGCTGATCTCTCTTTATTCTGATGGAGAAAAATAGGCAATTTTAGAACAAGACCAGTTTCCAACATGTACTTTAGATGGAATATGTTGGGTCATAGAAGTTCCTAATTCTTGAGTCCTGTGGGATTTTTTTTTTGTTTAGTTTTTGCTTTCATTCTGTACATGAGAAATAGAGCCTGCTGGTATGGACAATTTCTGCCAGAAATGTTATTACAGGACACATCCTCTGTTTCCCACTAGTGTAGGCATAGAGCCATCCTCCCGTGCATAATGATACGGTTGCGTGAGGTAAGTGCTGTCTGTGCTCTCTTGTGATGGCTCTGTTTGCCTCCTCCCTTTCTCTTTATTGTTCAGCTAGCAGAATGAGTTCGAAAGGTTAGTGTTTATGCAGCCAGTGGTGAAGGAAACAGAAAACCAGGAACTTTGCGGAAAATCATACTGCAGAAGGAGGATCTTTGGACCTTCTTTCATTATATTATGGTATTCTTTTCAGTGCTGCTGACAACTTCCTATTTAGTATTGTCAATCTTTTCTAGTGTTTCTTTTCTACAGAGCTTATGGGACCTCCTTTTTATTTTAATTTTTAACTACCAAATAGTTATCTGACACCTTGTGAATGGGACCAGAGGAATAACGAAATTGAAAGATTGTGCCATGCAAGGATGTTATTTGCCAAGACAACTGTGCTGCTCCAGCAGCTTCCAGCTGCCAAAGAGGGTGGTTTTGCTCTTGTGTTCTCTGCTCCATCCTCACTATCGGTTTTCACTTACTTCAGCACAATGAATGGCCAAAACTGGCTTGGCAAAAGAATTAAAAAAAGGAAAAAAAAAGGAAAGAAAGAAAGAAAAAAAGGAGGGGGAAGGAGGCCATAGGGCACCAGTGCTGCTGAAATTGAGAAGACAAGGAAGACAGGACTGTGTGTGCTGAGGGAATGTAGGGAATGTGCTTGCAGAGAGGAGGAAGGAGAAACTCTCCTTTGGGCAACAGCATGTTTCCTGTCCCCTATCTTACCTGGGGACAAATATGATAACCATAACCAAGCATCTGAAGAAATGAAAAAGAAGTTGCAATGACCTAGGGATGATGACATTTGCTCAGAAGCTGGTCCAGGCAGGTGGTTTTAGCTGTGTAGAGTCCTGAGGTAAGGCTTGCACCACTGCTGATGCTGGTGATTCTGAGGCCTTCCAGGACTTGAAGGGCTGCTCGGGAGGCTTTGTGGGTTTAGACATGTGAGCAGGAGGAGGCTTAGAGGCTCAATCAAGTGTTTTCCATCAGGTTTAACAAAAAGAGGTAAATGTGGGAAAGAAAGAAAAGGTTTTGGAAGTTACATTCATGTTTTTATTAAAGCAGTCCCACTGAGTTTCTTTTGACTGTTTTTCTGATTCCTCACGTGGGGACTCTTATAGGTTAAGTAAAACACACTGGTAAAGCATTTCCACTTCTAAAATAGAGTGTTGGACTGTCATTAGACCCTTGAGTTGGCCTCATGTCCTACTGTCTGTGGTTAGGAAGGAAACTTGTTTTACATGCACTAAAACGCCTAAGGAAAAGTTGTTATTCTTCCTCCACTCCCCACCATGAAGCTGGTTTTATTCCAGTTAAAACGTCTTTGGGTTTTTGGAGACATTTAACACTTGCATTTCTTTTTTTTTTATTAAAAGTAGCAGGATTCAACACCCCCGGAGAGAAGGTGAGCCATGTTTGATGGAGAGCTATTAGCTGTCGGGTGGTGAAGTGTGAAGTCACCTTGTCTCACTAAGGAAACTGACAGAGGCTACATCTCATTTTCCTCCCTGTGGTGATTGCTGTAAGGCAAAATGATTTTTTGAAGACCTGGGGAAAAAAATTCCAATTAGAGTAAGTCTTACTGATTTTATCATTGCCAACCTCATAAGTGGCTGCTAACTGACTTTTTAACAGCCAATAAGAACATTCCTAGTTCCTTTAAGAGGAAGTGGACTTAAGAAAATGTCTGTCATGGAGCAAAACCATAGGCTCAGAGGATTTGACATTGTTTATTTCTCTTAGAACCCATTCATTATGTTTCCCATTCTTTTTGGATTTCAGAGGCTTATTTCAGAAAATGAACAGCTCAATACTGATCTGTACTAAAGCAAACACATGGTACATCTGGTGGATTGTACATCCGTCCTCAGACAATAGAGGAGGATTGGACGATCTCCAGGATGGTATTATGCCATAGGCCGTGCTTTGTCTTGTGTCTTACTAGAGATTTCAGACTCTCATTTTTGTACCAGTGTCTTCATATAAAGATATTTAATTTTTGAACTTTTCCCTTAGCAACCTTCAGGAAATTTTATCTGTGTTATCATACAAGCACAGACTGTAAAATGAAAATACGGTATAAAGCCAGAATCCTGCAGTTGATTCAAATAGCTGATTAAGGGGTTCCTCCTGCACAGAACCATTTGAAGATTCAGGGCCCAAGTCTACCATATCTATAAAGACAGAGATTGGAGAAGACTAAATGATTATATAATGATGATTAAACACCAAAGCCTTTCTCTAATAAAGAAATGAGGTATGACCTAATTACTCCTGTTTGCTAGTAAAGATTGATCCATTTATCATTTCACTCTCTGTAATGGTTAAAGTATTTTCCCTCAATTTTTAATAAAGTGGAACTTTTGAAATATTTTCAAACTTTTAAGTTTTAAGTTTAAGAAAAAGTCCACATCAGTTATTGGGGCTCAAGTAGTCATAATTAAATTACAATGAACTGAGAAATTATTCTGCCACAACTACTTTGTGCTTTTAGCCCACCTCAGTACAATGTAAAGTGCTAAAATTTTCAGGCTAAACCTTATCTTGCTAAAGTTCAATCTATTTTTTTGCTGAGAAGTAAGTCAGCAGTTGTGACTGGAATACACCAAAAACAGTCCCATATGGACTAGGTTGGCTCAGTTCACAGAGTAACCTATGAAGCCATTGAAATTTGGTCAAGCTTCATCAAGAGCAAGAGTTTCAGCATTTTTGTCTGATATCCTGGGAAGAGGAATGGAAAGCTGCATTTAACTCCATGGGATGTCCCATACAAAATAATTTAAATGTAGAGATATATCTGCCTTCCCCTCCAGGCTTTGAAGGTATTATTCAGTAACAGAAGAGCAATAGCATTGTGATGATATGGATAGTGGTTGAATTAGATAGCACACTTTCATTTTTGTTTAAGAGAGGACATTAGTTTTAAAATATGATGCAGAATAAATAGCCATGCCAGAATCCAAGATTTCCTTTCTTGCACCAATGGTCTCATGACACTAGTGTTTGTGATTCAGGTAGAATCACATTTCAGATAGAATTTGTTTGTGATTCCGAGGTCAGTCTTTGTGATTCTGGGGTCAGTCCCATTCTGGCTGGACAGAAAGCCTTTCCCCTGGTACTTTGGGGTTTGCACAGCAGTGTTTTACTTGTGTTGGGTTCCTGTGCTGCAAATTAAGTGTTGCCCCAAGGAGAAAAATGAATATCAGCTGTCAGGCTGACAGTGAGCTTTTTGCCATAAACCTTGCTCAACCTCAGACTGTTGATGAACACAGAGTGAAGCATCTTTACTATAAAACCCATGTGAGGCCCTATGTGTGGAAAGGTTAAGGCTTCAGGTGTTTTAAACTTGTAATGCCCAGTGCTGTCCAGAAGAAAGACAAATCCTTAATTACAGTTCCTACTTGAATTTCAGACACTTTCAGAACACCCATTTTTATTTATCCAGGCAGTTATGGGGAAGAGGATCGTAAATCCTAGATCAGAGGATCTAGCTGAAGAGTTTGCTTTCAAGATGGCAAGCACCACACGTGAAATATGCTTATTGTAATTTCACCAGCATACTCAGAACTTCATCAGTGACACAAACAGTGAAGCTAGTTTCCACTGCTTCCATGGAGCTGTAGTATCTGATTGTGTCTGTTAAACTGACCTTTGGAAAAACTTTAACAGAATAAATGACAAACTGATCAAAACTTCTACCTCTTTTCATAGCTTTCGAAACCTTCAGTAAAAATGTTTACTGCTGCCACTGATGGTTAAAGAATATATATATAAAAGAATTTTTGCAAGTTTCCCTGAGTATTTCTTCTTTTTTTATTTTGAATTCAATTGACTTCAAACAAGGATCGATGTATGGATTTGTCCATAGCAAAAGTATATTGTTCTGTGTATCTACTGTTCCTAGATGACCTGAATTTTTGCTAATAATTGTAGTGAATATGGTAGCTTCAGTTTTCAGGAATGAGAAATGGATGGACTGATAACACATAAAAGCTTAGGTAGGACAAGTGTAAAAGTTATTCAGTTCATTGCAGAGTTGTTTTCCTTGCTAGGCTTGGTATTGTTAGAGAAGAAAAATGAAGGCCATAGGCTTGTGGTTTGTTTCTCTGCTGGTAGTCTGGTCTTTGCTTCACAGGCAAGCCAAGAGATTTCTCTCTCTTGCCTCTTCTTTTGTCTTACATCATTTCTACTCCCTTGACCTTTCCCTCTACTGATGCTAGAGTAGATCAGATGGTGCTTTTGACACTTAGAATTTTAGAAAATGTTCAGTTTAACTTTAGACTTAAATCTTTCAACTTAAACTTCAAATAAAAGATGTTCACTGTTAGGTCTTTGGTCCTCCGGAGAGCTGAAATTCATTGCTCCATAAACCTGTACAATTGCAGCCACAATAATATGCTTCCTACTCCTCTCCTCATGCTATAGATTTTATGATTTTGCAATACACTCTTTGTACTGCAGCTGTAGAAACCCCCATTTATTTTCCTTGATTTTGCCAAGAGATCTTGGCAACATATCCTTTACATCCTTAGAGAAGACCTCTAGTTCCAGTGGTTTGCTTGTGTTATTCTTCCTTACCCTGGCATTATATCACATGGGGTCCCAGAGAGTTCCATAGTTCCCAGGTCCAGTTGTACCTCACACTGCCAGGGACACCCCTGTCCATTCTGTCTCTCTAAAGAAAACCCAAGAAGGTAGATGAGATCTGTGCTCTATCAAGTCTCCTGAGGTCGATGATTAGAACAGTGAGACTGCAGGGCACATCATGATATGCCTTTTGCCTTCAGTCTAGAAATAGCCTCTGGGCTGAGTCTAAATTTGTGTGTTATTGAAGTGAGTGTACTGTTCCTGTGTTCCCCAAAGAAGATGAGAGAAGGAACGAGGAAAATAGCAGGGAGTTCCAGCATTGCAACAGATCAGTTGAGCTACTGTGGGAAAGGTATGTTTCATCCATCACCTGTGAGATAATTATGTGAAAAGACTCTATTTCTATTAAATTAATTGTTAATGCAATTATTTATAGAGTTTCTCCAACTGTAGCTACAATTCCTCATCTCTGATATGAGAGCAGACTTTCAGAGGCCTCCTGCAGACTATTTATCCTTGCAAGCATATTCTTCTTACCATTTTCCATTTGGACTAAGCGCAAGGGAAAAGGCCAAACTTTTGTAGGTGTCTGTGTCTGTCAGACACGTGCACAAGGGACAGTGAGTCTATATACTTTGGAATATACAATGAAAAAAAATATGGCATCTGTTTCTGAGATAATTGATTTTCAGACATTTAAAGTGTATAGTCTGCAAAGGCTGACTTAGCATTTTATAGAATATTTACCATTTTTCCCAAACTCTGTTCTCCAGTTCTGATTATATTTTGCATGTAGAACTGAATATTGAGTTACGTGCAAAGCTTTGGAAGCAAATTTCCCTGTTTCTAACTGCTTGCTTCAGTTTCTCTTGTAATAGCATTTAGATTCAGTTGAACATGCAGTTTATCCTCCATGTTTAACTTAAAGTACCCGAAAATTTAGCTCCATGTACATATATATATCTGTATACACACACATGAATATTTGCTGAGTTTTGCAATGATCAGATCCTTGACTTTAAAATGCTGGCAATGATGAAAGAAGTAATTATAAAGTTTGTATTTGCTAGCATCTTTGTATGTATTTTATTTTGTAAGAAATCCAAGGCAACGAGCAAGTTAAGGGAAAAAAACATTGCAATAATAGAGAACAGGAGGTCACTGATGAAAACTTAGAATCAAATTTCAAATACAGTAGGGAATATTTCAGATCACTTTCAAAAGCTATCAAGTCAAAGAAGCCTGATACTCACAAAAAGTGAAAGGCATTAATACCTGTGTGGGATCTAGAAGTAGCCATTGCTTATCAAACACAGTTTTCACTCCGTATAAACCCAATCATTCTAGGAGAAAAATAGTGCTACTAAACAGTGCTATTATTTCATTGTTATGACCCTCAGATTCAGGATAAACCCTGATGGCTACTGTAAAACTGCCTGAAAGGAAACCTACTAACTCCCAGTATGTGTGTAAATTTTCTTGTAATTACTGAGGCTTACTGCTTTTTGTGCTTTCTTCATGAGCAGGGCTGCAGCATAGCTGCTGGCAGGGGCTTGGAGCCTCAGGATGCTGCCACAGCCCGGGCTTCTGGCTCCCTGTTCTCCTCCTCAGGGAAATGTGGCTGCTGCAGCAGAGACGAGAGTTTACAGCTGCTTGTTGTGACCAGGCTGACGTGGGGCAGTCATAGCATTCCTGTGAATCTGGTCAATGCCCTTTTAATAGGGTGAAATCCTATCCTTGTGAAATCAACGGGATATTTGCCATCACAGGGCCAGGGTTTCTCCCAGAATTCCTTCATTGTAATCCGAGATAGACAGGCAGGCATCTCTGAGAGTGGTGAGAAAAATTTCTCAACTTGCTCTAGTTTGTTCCTGCTAGGTCCAGTTTTCCACTGTCTTGTATATGAAGTTTAATTTTTCACTGTGCCTGAGGCCTGGCAGATTGGGAATTAGTTAGTACTATCTGCTGTCTTTATCCCCACCAGGTACCAGCTAAAATTGCAGGAGGGAGCTTTTGACTCAGGCTGCTCCAGAAGGCTATGCAACAGAGCACATGAACAGTAACCCACACTTCACCTCCTGTTTTTCCTTTCCCAAATCCTTTTCTCCCTACTTGGCTATTTGTTTGCAGGGTGATGGTGATACAAGAGGTCTCTTCTCTCTCTCCTCTCTCCTCCTTGGTGCAAGGGAGATGGTTGCAGGGGAGGCTGGTGATAAAGGAAAAGGACAGGGTTTTCAAGCCCAGAGAAGGACATCTGTTGTTTCTCAGATTAGAATTGAACCTATAGTTGTCTGACAATTTGCAAGTTGGATTTATAAATCTGCCCTTGTAAGAGCTGAGTTATAAATGCACTGTGCAGTTTATAGAACCTGACAGCAAATCTTAACTGCAAACCCTTGATTTATATACCATCTTTTAAAACACTAATTTTTGGTTTGGTTTTTACTGAAGTATTTCAGTACATGGTAAGTCAGAGAAAAAAAATTTCCATATCCTAAACAGGATTAGCAAATCTTAAATCAGATCTGTAAGTCTTACAACAGATTTACAAATCATACCAATAAATCCAAAATAAAACTATGCCTATTTTTATTCCCTTTGGCTTACAAATCCTGATTTTGCAGATGCTTGGTAAGAAAGTGATTTATACAGTAAGATAAGCTCAACTGTCAGCATGATCAACTCTGAGAGGTCTGGCTCTCACATCTTATCTGAGTGGTTTGATTTACAAGCTGTAGTCAAGCTTTCTCTGTCAGAGATTTTCTCCTGAAACTTGGAGTTGTTTATTATGAAATCTACAAAAGGTTAAACTCTCTGTATACCACAGTTTGACTGGCCTGGCAGTGTTATAGAAAAGGTGATACCTAATCAGATTGCAGCTGGTAAAAGTGCTCTGCATAACATTTGGTTGTCAGAGAAAACAAATTCTTGAGTAACAAATTCTTGAAATGTTAATAAGCTGAAATCCCTGACCCTTTCTTCTTGCCTGCATGGGTAAGGCACAGTGCACACCTTCAACAGCTAAAAGGACAGAGGTGTAGGTCCGCAAGCTGCTTTACACTTGTTTAAATCCTGTTAGAGGTAAGATGAAATGTAGGTCGCAGACTTTACCGTGTATGTATAGATTTAAGCACATGCTTCAGCTTGCATTTTACTACACTGCTGAACAGGATTGTAGCTGATTCTTTTTCAGATTTGAGATTGGATTTTCTTTCTAACTCATGTCAATACCTTTGAAATTCATACAAATAAAAATGCTGGACAATTAAAACTACATAACTACAGAATGCATTCTGGAGGCTGAAATCAATGTAGTAATCTGTCTCCTTCTGATGAAAAAAAACAAACTTCACCAACAATCGAAAACAGCTTCAATGACAAGACAATATTTAATTTATGGAATATTTATGTGAATTTGTTTTTACTTGACAGATGAGTTCCCACTAATCAGATAAGTAATTTAAAAATCACTTTCTATACTCTAGATTGATCTCTTTAAGTGCCCATTTTTTCTTTGTCGATAGTCAAGCTTTTCTTTATCTCATCTAACATGTTTTCCTTATACCTACTCCTCACCTCCTCTTTATAGATTTAGTACTAAGAATCCTTTCATATTAAAGAACTCGGCAAATAGCCTGTGCCCCATCTGATGTTTGGATTCACTTCACATCATGGCTGGGTTTCGCAAATGAAGATTTGGGAAGGCTCTATCCACATTTGCTACAGGCACGCTGGTGGCTTATGAGGCCAATACGTGACAGACATATCCGATTGCAAAAGGCACAGCAGAAAGACTCCTTAGATGGTGTATTCTGCAAGACACGGTTCTTTCTGCGTCATCTTTTTTCCTCGAGAGTGATCCTGCGTGTGTTCTCGAAGGAGACAGCTGCGTTATAGATGGTGTGTCTCCAGGCCTCCCGATTTGAGGCCAGAGTAGACCAGTTATGGTGATCAATATGCCCAAGGCTGAGATGTTGTTTCAGGGAGTCCTTGTATCTTCTCTTCGGGGCTCCTCTCATGCGGCAGCCAGTGGCAAGTTCACCATAGAGCAGGATCTTAGGGAGGTGGTGGTCCTTCATCCTTGAGACGTGCCCTGCCCATCGCAGCTGCGTTCTCATTAACATGGCCTCAATACTTGTGACAGCTGCTTGCTCTAGAACAGATGTATTGGTCACATAATCTGACCAGTGGATGTTTAGGATTGTACGGAGGCAGCGTTGATGGAAGCGTTCTAGGAGTCGCAGGTGGTGGCGGTAGATGACCCATGATTCGGAACCGTACAAGAGAGTAGACAGCACAATGGCTTTGTAAACACTGATCTTGGTACTTTTCTTCAAGTGTTTATTACGCCATACTCTTTTGTGGAGTTTTCCAAAAGCACTATATGCCTTTGCTAACCTGTTGTCTGTTTCTCTGTCAATCTTACCATCTGAGGAGATGAGGCTACCAAGGTAATGAAACTGTTGGACTGATTTGAGCTCTGGATTCACTTGCTGAGCTATGTATGTAACACCTTGTAGTTCAGGGGTTGCTTTTGTTATTGTTTGAGCTCCTTGAGAGCTTCTGGGTGTCTGCAGACAGAAGACACAGTGGCAACCACGTTATAACACAACTTACAGACTTACGTTAATATTGTTATGTTCTTAAAATTAATTAGTATTTGCCTAAACTCAAACGCAAATGCTTGGTTGTGCTTTATGTGTTCAAACCCATAAGTGTTAAAGATAATACATTAGCTGGTAGAAAATAAGTGAGCCTATGCAAATAAAATTGGAAGCTCTTTTCATAGCATAAAAGGAGATTATTTTAGATTTCCGAATTACCAGCACAATATGATTGTTTTGCCTAGTTTTGAAGCAGTTACTACTCCTGTCAAAATTTGATTAAGATCAGCTATTTTAGATGCAGATGTATTTGTATCAAGTAAGCATGTACCTGCCAAAGCCAAATGATACTAACTACAGCTATCATAAAGGAGTTCTATTTGGGCTCAATTTTGTTGGACTGTTACTTGATTGGTCTAATATTTCCTCCAAGCACATAATGGGCTGGGGATAGCCAGTCAGTATTGCTCGGTACTCTGGCCTCGTTAGTCCTGGTGCTGCTTAGGATTTGATACTAAGTTCAAGACGGCCATGTTGCAGCAGAATCCTTGCAAAACCAGAAAGCCCATAATTCTTTTCTGGTGAATTCACTGAAACTGCTTAAAAAGTGAGTGATATGATTCTGGTGCAGCTAAGCAGCTAACTTTTAGTGTGATAAATGGTGTGATTTGACAGGCAGCTACCTGGATTTGAAGAAGTGAGATCCGATGTGCTGGTGCCTACTGATTACACAGTGATTATTTAAATCCTTGTTTGTTGTCGGGAGCTGTTTACTGAACACAGCAGCTCATCAAGAAGAGACTTCCCAATCTGAACAAATAAATCGCGTAATCCTAATAGCAAACAAAATGTTACAGAAATAATGAAAGACTTCAAAGAGGGTGTGGGGGCTGGAGCAGGGTTGAGTAACTTTGTCTGTCAGTGCATACATTCCTCACTAGCGCTTGTCAGTAAATTTTCAGGGACCAAGCAAGTTAATGGCAGGGAGCAGTTGTACTGATAACAAGATATTACATAAAGATAAACATAATTACAACCATGGGTCTGTGTCTTTTTTTTTTTTTTAACCCCTAGTTATGATAGTAGTATGGTTTTAATAATGAATGGAGCTGTTCCAGAATAAGCAAGTATCTATTACTGCTCAGGAAAACTGTGTTTTACTTTACTTGTGCTTGGTTTTGTCCAAGCATACCGAAACTACCTCAGAAAGAGCTATGGGATTTGGAGAGCCATTTGACCTATGATGAAAAGGAAAACAGGAATCCAAAAATTTGCTTTGTGGCTTTTGTGGCTTTAACAAATCAGATGAAATCTCACATATAAAATGGCATAAAATATATTTACTCTACTACCTTGGAGAAATGGGTACATAAAACTATGCAGACAAAGCTTATGCAGATCTGGGAAATGGTTAAGTAGAAGTCGTCTTTGTTTTTATTATTGCAGTTGGCATACATACATACCTAAAGGGGTGTTTGGATTTTCTCAACTACATATCAACATTTCTTCCTTGAAAATCCTTTCCTGGATAAACTGAAAACCCTGGAGACTTTATATGAGCAAGGGCGTAGTAAAGAATTTGAAGTGAAAGGTCTTTTCTGCATTGCCCTGCACTGAGCTGGAGGAGGACTAGAACATCCCAGGGACCTTATGTGACATACCAGTGGCAGTTTAGGCTACAACACTAAATTTGAGAATGGACTTTTTATGATCTGAGTATAAAGTGTCACTTCAACAACCCAGAATTTGGTTTCGCAGTTGTATGCTCTGTTTAATCTCAATTTGTACCAGAGTGAATGGGTACAAATTCTGACCCATGATATAAATAGTAGAATTTATCAAAATGTGCCTCTACTCTTGGAAAACTCTATTTTTTCTTTTAAAAACATGAAAATTCTTGATTGAAAACAGAAAGCAAAATATTTATTTCAAGTTGCTCCAATGTGATTTGCAATGTCTCAATTTATTTAAACAAACCAAGAGGTTTTATCTTGGGACAATTTGAAGTTAAAAACTGTAGTTTTAAATTTTTGGTTTTTTTTCTAAACTGTGTCTTTCTAGGGCACAACTACAATTTTCCCATCATTTGAAGTGCAAATAACTCATACCTCATTCACCTCAATGGGTCAGCTTTCCCTGTCGGTACTGCGGCACAGATTACTTCAGGGAATTCTTGCAGTACGAAATGGAAATGTTGTGGGAAAGCAGTTCAGAGGAAGCATGTTACTTTGAGAAAACAGGGATATTTAGCTCCTAAAATACGGTTCTTGTGAAGTGTTCTGACAGCTTACAAGGATCATATTGAACAGTGAACCAAAGTGAAGCATTTGCTTATAGGACTCTTGAGATGTTTTGCTTCAGTTAAAAGACATATGTCCGTATTTCCTTGAAAAAATCTTCAGCCTTTGGCTAAATGTCTTTTGGAGTTTTTTTGGTTGGTTGTTGTTGTTTGGTTTTGTTTTTTTTTTTTTTTTTTTTTTTTTTTTTTTTTTGTAAAATTCTCTTTGATTTCATTTGTTTCTGTTTTTTTTTTTAACCAAAGAAATCAAAATTATACATGGAAATAAGGTATTACTATTCAAAAAATATATTTCAAGAACCTTCCCGCGTGAACAACTATTTCTGATAAAAAAATTGTTTTGGTCTGTTCTTTCCACAGTCGTAATGGACAGTTTTGCAGCAGTATTCATACATAAGCATGTGCAAACATGCACAGCTCTAAGTTGGCTGATATGCTCAAAGAGAATCCAAGCATTAAAGAAAAGCTATTACATTTTACTCTGTTTTATAAAAGACTACAAGCATTTCTCAGCACAATAAAAAGAGAGATGGGTAAATGTGTTTTGTATTTAACTTCTGAGGTTTTCAGCTTGTTCTGGACAGCAGATACTTGAACAATAAACTATTACTGTTCTCAGCTCTACACAACCCTACCTCCACACTCTAACTAAGAAAGTAGTGAAGGGAAAGAAGAAAGATCTCTTTCTGCGTAGCTAGAAGGCAGAAAGGCTCCATAGTGAGACAAGAGAATAGCAACCCTCCATACTATCTTCTCTACGTGAGAAGAGCAAAGACTGTTTTCCTGGCCCTTTGCCTTGCCTCCCCCTCTTCTCCCTTGGTGGTGGAAATCATCCAGCTCTCATGTCCCAGCAGCCCCAGCAGTGGGGAGGAATTACTCTGTCTTCTTTCTGTGTTAAGTCCCCTGTAAATTAGTTTCAGATTCTCCGTCTCTTGGAAAAAATGCATGTTATTGAAGCAAGTTTGTAAATGTGCTGGTTTACAGAGTTTAAAATTATTGTTAACCTTTCACAGGAAGTCATGAAGAAGAGAGGAAGCCTTTTATGAACTGATATAGCTCTTAACAGCTCCTTCAATGAGTCCTCAAATCAGAGGAGATTTAAAGTAAAGAAGAGAGAGACTCCTGATGGGACAAACTTTTCCTTATGTCTTTGAATTACAGCTCAGGCTTTGCTTATAACAATGAAAAAGAAGTCGGAGCAGGTTTGACTTCACAATGATGCAGATCAGGTTTGTGTACTCATGCAGACAAAAAATGAGAATTCAAAGCCAGACAACATCTCACAGAGGGAAGAAATGAAAAATTAAACCTGTCATTATTGCATTGGAAATTATAGGATTATATCTATCATCCATAGCATATAACAAATGTTGTAGCCAGCTTTGCTGAGTGGATTTGAAGACTCTGGAAACTAGACATTTAGAAATAGTAGTTAAAGAAGGAAATAGTAATTGCAAGCTGTTGTTTATCTTTGTGACATATATATAACTTACAGCTTTCTTTAAAGGAGAAGAATTATCTCTTCAGCCTCATCTGCTTTATAAGTTAGATTTCATTGTGGAATAACAGAGCAGCTTAATGAAGACCATATCCTTAAACATCTGCATCCATTTGATCAGTAGATCAGATCACTTCTTCCCTTAGGTGTATTTGGCCTGACCCTACTCTTGCTGGCTTCACTTGCAGCAGGAATTTAATTCATAGTGTTTAATTTTCAAATCTTAATATTCATCTGTGCTGTCAGTGTATTTGCTAAACATTTAATATTAATCTAATTCAATAGGGTGATGTTTAAAACTGAAAAAGTTCTGCTTTTTTTTTCCCACTGCTATCATAAGTTGTCCTCAAAAAAGCACGTTATATAGGAAAGAAAAAAAAAACCAACAGTAACAGTTAGAGTTTAGCAGCGAGCAGCACTCAAGCTGTCAAGTGTTTTTCTTTGACTTCTTGACACAATAAAAAAAGACCTAAGATTTTTTTCCACTGGCACTTACAGATATTCTGGAGTTAATGTGTGTGTCTGAGGAAGAGAACTTGACCTAAGTGTTTACTTTTACCATTTTGGATTCTTATCCATTACAAATGTGCTTCCAAACATGATGGGCTATGGAGTACTGCCATGCCAGACAAAATGGGTATTTCAGGTTTCTCAGGGATCCATGTTCAGTGAATGGAAGGAATTGTTAAACTGTACTAAATGAGAACAAAAGCCCCAGTGAAGTATTCCCTTACTTGGAAGCAGCTTTCTGTTTCAATCTCCTTATTCACTTACATCATGGGACAATATGCAGGAGACATTGAGCCAGAATCACTTTGCGAGAAATATATCCGATTAAAATTTTGGAAACGGCCAAATAAAGTGAAACAAAGAACTTTATTAACAGCGTGCTGGGTGCACCGAACTTGTGACCAGGTTCGAGCACACCCCGAATGGGAGGGATGAGCCCTTTTAAGACCCTTTGATTAGCATAACCACTCCCTCGCTTCTCCCATGGCAGGCCTCACTCTTTTCTCCCTTAAGAGGCGATTTTTGTCTTCTGGTGCAGTCCATTGGTTGTCCTCATCCACCTACCAGGTTGTTTCCCTGCCCTCGGCCGCATGGTTCCCTGGCAGCGAGCCCAGGCTGGTCTCACCACCTTACATTCTTCCCCGCTCGCCTTCACACTGTAACAGTAAGCAAGCAGAACTGTAAGTAAAAATAAGTTGCAGTAAGCAGGCAGAACTATAAGCAACAGTAGGCAACAATGAGCAGCAATAGGCAACCCTAAGCAGAACTGTATGTAGCAGCAGGTAGGCAGCAGCAATAAACAACTTCAAGCAGAAGCAATAAACAAATTCAAGTAGAACCACAAGCAGTCCACCAGTCCCTGACCACAAAATGGCTCCCCAGTCCTTCAAACAAAATGGCCCCCAGGTGCCCCGGCACGAGATAACCCCTGCTTGTAATAAAACCATCTTAATTATTTCTGGATTGATTTAATTATTAATTGATTTAATCTGATTGATTTAATCTAGATTGATTTAATCATTTCAGGCAAGCTTATAGAGTATCTTCAGTACATGTCCATCAGCATATGTTTACGGAGATCAGTGCCCTCATACTGACTCACATCAGCCCAGAGTTTACCTGGTAGCTTCAGCCCCAGCCCTCTTGGTAAGTTTCTGGATGAACTCTGGCTGATTCGCTATGCAATAATCACAAAAGAGAGCACCCTAGACTGAAGAGATGTGGTATATACTATTTCCCATGTGACAGCTGGCTGCTTTTTAGCAGGCGAAAGGTGGCAAGAGACTCTCATTGCCCTTGCCCCCCACGGTGGTGTTGGTGCCTTTGCTACCAGCACAAGACTGGACCTGTTTCTGTACTCAGAGAGCAAAGAGGGCTGCCAAGAGCTGATGACTGCCAAGGATATGTGATGACTAGGAATGCAACGAGGTAAGGAAAAGCTTCTTGGTCTTCCTCCTCCTCTAGTACACCTATATGTGATCAGCCACTATCTGGACTGAGTACAATGTTTGAATCAAGCCAGAAGCAATAATCCTTACATCAGCCTGTGACGAGGTGAAAGAATCATAGAATCATAGAATCATAGAATCGATTGGGTTGGAAAAGACCTCCGAGATCATCGAGTCCAACCCTTGGTCCAAATCCAGTCCATTTACTAGACCATGGCACTCAGTGCCACGTCCAATCTGCGTTTAAAAATCTCCAGGGACGGTGAATCCACCACCTCTCTGGGCAGCCCATTCCAATGCCTGATTACTCTCTCTGTAAAGAATTTTCTCCTGATATCCAACTTAAATTTCCCCTGGCGGAGCTTAAGCCCGTGCCCCCTTGTCCTATTGCTGAGTGCCTGAGAGAAGAGACCAACCCCCACCTGGCTAGAACTTCCCTTCAGGTAGTTATAGACGGTGATGAGGTCACCTCTGAGCCTCCTCTTCTCCAGGCTAAACAACCCCAGCTCCCTCAGCCTCTCCCCATAGGACTTATGCTCCAGTCCCTTCACCAGCCTTGTTGCTCTTCTCTGGACCCGCTCCAACACCTCAATATCCTTTCTGAACTGAGGGGCCCAGAACTGAACACAATACTCAAGGTGTGGCCTCACCAACGCAGAGTACAGGGGAAGGATCACTTCCCTGCTCCTGCTGGCCACGCTATTTTTGATACAGGACAAGATCCCATTGGCCTTCTTGGCCACCTGGGCACACTGTTGGCTCATGTTGAGCTTCCTGTCAATTAGTACCCCCAGGTCCCTTTCTGCCTGGCTGCTTTCCAGCCACTCTGTGCCCAGCCTGTAGCGCTGCAGGGGGTTGTTGTGGCCAAAGTGCAGGACCCGGCACTTGGCTTTATTGAACTTCATCCCATTGGAATCAGCCCATCTCTCAAGTCTATCCAGATCCCTCTGCAGAGCCCTCCTGCCTTCCAGCAGGTCAACACTCCCTCCCAATTTGGTGTCATCAGCAAATTTGCTGATGATGGACTCAATAAAGGAGGACTGTTGTTGCTCCGGTTTGGCAGTGCTGGCTTGGTGTTTCCACAAAAAGTGCTGCATTTTTAAAACATGAATGAATTGGTTTAAATTATTGCTGTAATTAGGCCTTTGGTGATCCTAATTAGGGGTTTGTCAGCTAATGCAGTATGGCATTTGAGAATATGTGTGTAAGGTGTGAATGACAAAGCATGGGGGCTTTATTTGCATGTCTGTGTTAAAAAGCTGTGTGAGAGGATTTTTGTCTGCAACTAAGCCTTCTTGGTATGCCATGTGCTCAGTGATAGTGATAAGGAAGATGGCACGAACACGAACACGGGTGCTGCTCAGTCTTCTTTTGTTTAAAAGATTTCTGTTGCCACACCAGGGGAGAAATGATAACACACACTTATCAAGCCATTGTGACATATCAACAATAAAGGTGAGATTGAATCTGAGCATTATCTGACCTGAACATCATCAGAAGAGATAGCCAAGGACCTCCATGGTCAATTGTCTGTCAAAGTGTCTGACTGATGACTGTAAATGGCAAATACATCCTCTGAAATACACATCAGTTCTGGAAAAATTTGCTAAGGACAACAGGTCATGAATGACTTAACTATCACTTATGTGATCTGTAATTATTACCTCGTTAGGCTGTGTTCCGTTAAAGCCACCCCCTGGGAGAAGCAATGAAGTCAAGGGCACATCTTGGGCAGATCTCCCCCTATGGATCTCTCTGTGGGATTACCTTTGTGTTTAGCCTTGCTGTTGAAATAATCAATTACGTTCCTCTTCTAATTAATGAACTAGTATCCGTTTCATAGGACATGCTCATGCTGTAATTACTGCAATTGTGTTACCAGTGGAGCACTCAGGGAATGAACGTGTGTGGAGTGCTGTTGAGTTTGAATTGCATGCTGTGGGGAGGCAAATGGAATGTTTCCTCTGCTGTTGAGTGGACACATTTTTGGTGAGAAAATACAGAAGAATCTGATCAAAATGCCACTAATGAGACAACATATTTTTCTCTGGCTTATAGTGTATTAACCACATCTTTCTCATTTATGATCAGAATTTATCTGGTTTTAGTTGAAGCATTTGTCTTAACTGCAGGAGAAAGTCTGTTCTGTACTGTAGGAAAAGTCTGCAACGCACTGTGTGTGGAGAAACAAAAAAGCAATTAGCTTCTTTCTATTTTTTTTTATAATATGCTGTCAAACATTTTTGTGTATAAGATTTCAAAATTCCATGGTATCTTGAAAATCTTTAATAAAAAGTGTAACATTAATATTAAACATATCTGAATAGAGGCTATTTGAGGAGTGAACTAGATGGACAGTCTGATCACTTGGAAAGTAGTACTTCCATTTGAAATGAGTTTACCTAATAATATTTTAGACCTCATGGCAATTTAATAAAGTTTTAGATATGTATTTTTTTCTTCAGCATAGAATTTAAGTCAAGTAAAAATGTCGCAGTGAGTTACTGGGGCAGTTCTTTAACTGGTGTAAATTAGCCTGGCTCCACTGAATTACAAAAGAACCTAGCTCTTTAAGTTGTAGTTATAAGAATAGCTTTTCTATGTTCCTCCTGGAATCTGAGAATAATATACAGATTTATTTCAGTGAATCGAGACATACAGCAATTAAAGGTAGCAAAGAGGGTCAGTAAGAGGCTTTTTGTACATAAAACCAAATGCCTAGACTCCTACTACACTTTTGACAAACTGTGAAATAAAAAAAGGAAAAAAGCAAAGGATTTATTTTTTGTTGGTTTGCTTTGTCAGTTTCCCCCATTTATTTCCTTGTTATCTATTGAACACTTTAGTTTCATATTTGCATTTCAGTTGGTTATACAACTGAATTTATTTGTATAGCACCTCTTTGCTACTGATCATCTGGTGGAAGAATGCTGCTGCATGCTTAACAAATTAGTGTTCTGTTATGTAGACGATGACAGAAAATACCTGCTTTATATAATTACAGTTTTAGAGTAAACAAGAAGAAAATTGCATTAATAAGCAAGTTATCATATTCCATACTCTAGAAGAGAGGCAGCATGTAATAATTTTCTGTAAATTAAAGTAACTATTTCTTACTTTGTCTTCCTCATGCATTTGTATGCCAAGTTTCAGCCTGAAGCAGATTTTAGTGGTTGTGTTATGAAACTCTCAAAGTGGCTGTGATGAGGACACTGACAAACTGAGCAATACTGGTGTTGCCCAGTTACAATGCAAAAGTTGCACACGAGAAGTTACATAAATCATTATGCAGTGGATGCATGCCAGCTGCCAAATGATGGGATTTGAAAGAAAATTCTGTATGTGCAGCTTATTCCAGACTTTTCTTCTTCAATGTTTCTTTTACCTGCTAGTAAAATCTCTCACTTGTCTTGTTGTGAGAGTATGAATATTGAATTAATGGACGTCTGTCCCTATCTGGAAGTTTCCTAACAAATAGTCCTGTGTTTTGGAGTGGCCAGCTGTACCAGGGCTTTGTACTGGTGTATATGTCTAGATGTGTGTTTGCTTTGGCAGCAGCACGCACAGAGATGGCACTTCAGAAACCTGTGCTGGCTTGCACTTTCCCTCTTCCCCCCAGGTCTAACAGGAAAAATCTTTCTCATGAAGAGGCATGTGAACGTTCTGTATGGAGTTGTGATAAATTACAGATGTGTACTAAATTAAATTTATGATAGCTGCCTTTGACCTCCTCCTATATGCTTTACTTATTAATCGCCTTTCTTCTGGGATCATTTCTGCTGAACAGCTTCCAAGATTTCCACATTTTTAAACTGGTCTGCTAGAGGTGTGTGTGAATATATGATGCTACTGAAAGAGGTGTGAGTCAGAGACCTCATCAAGGAGAAATACTTCACTGGTTTGGAAAACTGTACTTGAATGGAGAAAAAGGAGGAAAGTTACAGCACTGAGCAACACTAGATTAATGTCAGCCCATTTCAGTGGTGCTTCCTCCTATTGACTGTATTGTGATAGTGATGTGCTCTTACACAGACAAATGTCTAATCAAGATTAGGATACAATGGCCAAATCTCTGCTCTAATTTGATCCAATTCTGGATTCAGATCTTAGATGATAAATCAGCGAAGTCAACCTCTGTGCATCCTCTCTCCCATGTCCCCATACCAACTCTTCCACCCTCAACACAGAAGTTGAGAAAAGGGGTCCATATAAACTAGCTCAAAGTGTCAGCTCCAGGAAATTGTGCCCCTTCTTTTCATGAGCCTGTGAAGATAAAAATACTATCCCACCACCATCCATTATACGTATTCTCTATATATAGAGAATATATTAGAATCATACTACGGATATTGAATTTATCTTCATGAGATGGGGATGGTCTCATCAGTCATGAGTGTCACAACTAAGCAAAGACACAAGTGAATAATGAAGCCACCCTTATCGAGTACGGATGAATTCAATTTCCTCTGCACTATAATGTCATATTTGATTCAGTGAACTATAACACTTTTTATTTTTTAAGTTGCCCATGGGTTCCATCTTTTTTTCATTGTCCCTCTCTGAAGCTGTTTTGGTAATGCATTTTTCTGCTTTTATGCATCCTGCATCTCTTTTTCCTCTGTCTGACATAACAAATAAGTTGAATTCATAAATGGTATACACAGAATGAGAACACTTACCATGTCAGATGCCTAAATTCCCCGACCCTAGTAGCTTTTCTGAAGGACCTATCCCTGGGAGTTATACTGAAAAAAACCTTAACCACAAAAATGCAGGCCAAGGATAAATAGGCTTGTTCTGGGATATCTATAAGGCTATATTCTCTTATGATTTTTGAAAAAGTGTGAGTCTGTCCATCTTGATGGACAGAGTAGCATGAGGGAATGAACTGTAGGAGTGGTCCTAGTATTAAGCAGTCACAACTGCTGTGAACACAGATTGAGAAGAATAATCCAAATATGTGCAGTACTATGCAGCAGTAGGTCATATGCAGAAGAACTTAGGGAGCAAAAATTGCTATGGCCTTCCTCTTACCAGGACAGTCTAATATGAGAAAAATTAATCAGAAAGTGTGTTCCTCTCCACACTCCAAGCCCCTTGAACTTTTCCCTAGAAAATGCCCTTACTGTAAGCTGCCAGTAAACTGCTGTTTCAGGATGCTTTGGATACACTGGGAACAAATGCCACTTGCACAGCTCTGCCACAGCTGGGCATCAGACACTGCAAGAAGTGCAAAGGGACAAAGCATATTTGAACCCTTTCTCACTGTTGAAGCTGTGCCAACATGCTGGCTGCAGACAATACCAGATTTTTTTTCAGGCAAACTAACCTTTCGCATAATCCTACAAAACTAAGGTCTATGTGCATAAACAGAAGAATGTACCACTTAAGCTATCAAGGGCAGAGTGTACCGCTGTCCCTGGGAAGAGCTCCTCCTGACTGGCGCAGCACTTGGCACAGCAGAGACATGGCCTCTAGCTCAAATCCCCAGAGCTTGCTCTAATTTTTCCTCCTTGCAGTAAAGAAACCCACAAACATGTTACATGAGTGATGCAGCTGCTGCATTGACTTTGGGCATGGTGCTATTTTGTATCTAGAGTGTATATTCTGTATTGCTTAACACAGAAAAGGACACAATAGCTCAATTTCAAGCTAATTATAGCAGTAGAAGATTCTATGGGAATGACTCTCCAGGTTTTACCAATAAACCCCTTAGAGAAACCAGGAAATGTATTCACATTATATTTACCTAATAGATGTGATTCAGTCTATTAGATGAGATATGAAGTAAATTAAATTCCATGGCAGGTGAACACCCTGAGGGTACTGTAGTTTATAACACTACATTAATATTCTGTAAGACCACTGCATGAGCTTAGTACAGCTAACTTCAAAATTACAGGCCACCTGCAGAATTTTTTCTGGTTGCTTTCATAGTCAGTGCTGCAATCATAGATAATTTAACATAAATATTAAGTAAATAATTGGTTCAGAATATTTCAAGGTTAGGGACATAAATCTCATTCCCATTACATGAATGCAAACCATAATAATACAAGGTGGTACTTAACCTGGCAATTTTAGTTTCCAACGAGCCATATTCCATTTTTTGAAAAATGGAAAAGACCCAAACAAATTCTACAGAATGCAGTTACTGAAAGTGCAGAAGAATTATTGTGGAAAGGAGATACTAATTCAGAGCTCTATGTAAAAAATGCTCAGGCTGATGAAATGACTGTAATGAGCACTACTAAGGTTTTAGAGTGCATTTGTATAGATTTAGTGATATGAATATAGACTGAAGTGGTTTTGTTATGCTTTATGAAAGAATTATTTCTGAAGCTGAGTACTATCTGAGGTAATAAGAAAGAGGTAGTGGGTGTGCCTCATTATGACAGCTGTGGTTATGAGATGCTTTTTAATTAGCTTTCAGAAGCTTACTACTTGCAGGTTAGCCAGAAGTAATCATTACAATAACTAGGTGGTCTCTTAGGCAGAAAAACACATTTACATTTTGAAGGAGGTAAGCTCTTTTTCTAATGCAGTTCTCTAGTGCCAGAGCTAGGGAATGAGATCAAGGAGAACTACTCTTAGATGTCAGACTTTCGGCTGTTTCCGAAAAAATCTTAACGGTTTGTAACAGTGATACTCTGGAATAAGTCAGCGAGGTGCTATGTCTGTTGTGTGCATTTTTCCAACATCAGAAGACCTTTAATTTGATTTTTTTTCCATATGTACTTCTTTAATTTTTTTCTGACTGCAATGTGTCTGTGTAGGTTCTAGTTTGATGCCTCTATGCCTAATTTGTCCTTAAGGATACAAAGAAGCTTGTATTTTAATCTTTGCTTTTGACTGTAAGTTGGTTTAATTAGCCTTTCATTGCTTTCCAGATCCTGCTCAAAACATTTGCTCTCTGATATTATTGTCCAGTTGTAAGAGGTGGCTGAGGAGGGAGACCTGTGGTGTTTCTCATGGACTAGAGAATGCCTCTTAATGCAAAAGACTGATGCAATGATCTGAAGAAGTAACCTTAACACCACTTGTCACAGAAAAAATTGCAATCTGCTATCAGAGTTTAGACCTGTCAACTTTTACCTGTTGCTTACTACATATAGTACCTTATTACATATAGCATCACTTTGGGTTTAGTAAGATTTTTCTGTGTTCTTTTTATTTCATACCATTAATGGACCTTCTTTTTAAAGGCGAGTATGCAGAGGCATTGGTTTTGGAGAGGAAGGCCATGATTTGAATCTTCTAGTCATGATAGCAAAAGCCCCCAGAGATGGTTGTTAAGACAACATCTGAATATTTATACAGATTAAGTAACTGTAGGAAATGTTGCTTAAAAGTAACTGAAATGGATTAAAAAGGAGTCAAAATCCACTGAGATCCTCACAAGAAACTGAGAATTTTTAGGAAGAAAGATTTTCACTGTCTTTTCTCATGCATGTAATAGATGTTCTTCTTATGTGCCCAGAAGTGAGTGCATATCAGTTATAAAGTAATGTATTGACTTGTGCCTAATTTCTCTCTCAAAATTGAGGTATATTTGTGTGGGGATAGTGTTTAAAAAAACAATTGCATATGAAAGTGTGAACAAAAAACAAATTTAGAGGAGGAAAACAGAGGATAGAAAATGAAGGTAGAAGAAGGATATAAAAAGAAGGAAGGGATTATCTTGCTTATCTTGATAATTTTCTCCTCAGATTTATTGAGGTCCTGAAATGTGTCTCGATTACATTTTTCTGCATCTGCTAACATTCCTGATTTTGTACTTTGATGCTATGTGGACTCACACCTACTATTAAAGTTTCATGGTTGAATAATTTCAGTAGGGAAAAGTCTGCTCTATTAAAGTGTATAAGTTCAATAGCTAAAGTCTAAGGCAGACATATGAGGTAATATATAGTGTAACTTTTTATATATTTGATTCTTCTTACTACACCCTAGAGATACCAGGAGACAATGGAGACAATGTGTAATGAATGACAGAAAGTGTGTGTTAAAGCATTGCATGGTGAATAAATTAAAGCATTTAGTCATAAGGCAAATAATAGGAGAAGTGAGAAATTAAGAAGTATAAGCAAGGGAGACAAAACATCTTGCAGAACAAATGGATATAATAATTTTCAAACATGTCAGCTTGAATCAACTAAAGTAAACATTCAAAGCCTCAGTGCATGCCTGCACTAGGCAAGCTTTGCCACCGAGTACTATAAAATGGAAAGGAGTCATAAACTGTTAGAGAACAGAACAGGAGTATGTGTCTGATCATTTATAATCTTTTAATCAAACATGGAGCTCATAGCTTGGAGTCTGGTAGCTTTGGAGAGTACTTTGTCTGTGTATTTGTAGACCATTCGTAACGCAGTGAGCCATAAAATGCTCTCTCACTTTCTTGCTTCAGTGGTTTCAACACCTTCCTCTGGGACAAATTTCTCTAATAACAAGAGGTAATTCAATTTTGCTCTTGCTCAGTCCTAAGCAAACAGTTCTGACTGTTGTGACTACCAGATTTGTGGAGGTTGTGCAGAGAAGATGTAACACAAGTTACCGGGTGCCCTGTTGAACCATAAATTGACTGTTGTATGGACTGTCATGGATATTGATGCTTTATAAAAACCTAAAGGTGTTGCTGTGAGTTGTGGCACGGTGGAAGTGGTGCACTCTTTTGCTGTGTGTAGCAGGGACAGTGCAAGGAAAGGGCTCTAGAGGGGCAGCACCACTTCCCTGCCTTCCTCTCCCTTCTGCCACAGTGCTACTTACAAGCTTACCACTAAATGCGTGCTTTGCTGATTTTAGGATCTACTGAATGGATAAGCTGAGTAATAAATTTCGTTCCAAAAGTTGCATTTCTGCCACAGATACGAGGCTTCAGCCAGTAGCTGTGTGAATCGGGACAATTTGTTTGAGGGTTCACACACTGATCTAGTTTGGATTTTATACATGCATTGAAATTTGCAAGTTGGAAAGTTAATTTAGTTTGTAAAACTGTTGAGTTTGTGAAGAATACCTTGAAATGTTTTCCTTATCAATTTCTTTAAATTTTTTTCTTAGAGAGAAAATTATACTTATCTTTGCTTTTTACTAATAATGAGCACTTACAGACTTGAATTTATATTACTGCAGAGAGAATGCGTATAGTTATATTGGGGCATGAAAATTGATTTAGAAATTGAATAAACTTTTATTCTATTTTGTAAGAACAAAACATTGATTTATTTTCTTTAGTTTAAAAAACAAACAACAAAAACTTCGGTGGATGAATTGTCTTTGCAAAGTTTCTTGGGACATTCTGTGATGCACCTCACCCTTTTAGAAAGGCCACTAATGAGATTTGTGTTGTCAGATCAAGTATTTTCTTCCTGTAGCTCCTTTTCTCTCTAACCTATGAGTTTGAGGCTCATCTGCAGGCCACATGATGCCAAAGCTCTGGCCTTGTCTGGGGATTTCCCTTCATGTGAGGGTTTGACAAGGAGCATCCTTACTGCTCCTGAGGATTTCCTGGTTGAAGAGGTTCTGAACCTTTCTCCATTTTAACTATTTTTTTAACATTCCAAAGCAGCCGTGTTCACCTAAGATTTTTCTATATTTTCCTTTTTTCTTCTCTAGATGGCAATGTAGCACTTTTTCTGCCACTGGGAGCCTCATGTTTCTGTAAGATTTGTATAAACCTAGTAAGCAAGCAATAGATGTATCTTATTATGTGTATACAGTACTAGCTGTAATGGCTCCCCTGCCACTCAACTGTGACTCTCGCCCCATTTTTTGTATCCCCCCTCCTTCCCTGTCTTCCTTCTGTCCTCACCTCATGGGCTCTATCTCCTGCTCCTGCCATTCTTATCCCACCAGCTTAATTTTTTTGCCTCCATCAGATGAGGATAACCGTTCATGAGACAGCCTTTACTTCTGATATTTTCACTTTTTGTGACACAAGTCCAAATCTTGGCTTTCACAGTCTTACATTTCCACTGGTTTCTTCATGCCCAAATTACTGATTTCATACACATCCCCTCTTTGTGTTTTCTTTATATTTTTTCTTTTTCCTTGTTTTTCCTTGTTTGTTTTTCCTTGTTTTTCCTTGTTTTTCCTTGTTTTTCCTTCTTCTTCCTTCTTTTTCCTTCTTCTTCCTTCTTTTTCCTTCTTCTTCCTTCTTTTTCCTTCTTCTTCCTTCTTCTTCCTTCTTCTTCCTTCTTCTTCCTTCTTTTCCCTGTCAATAGCATATTTTCCTGGTTAATAGCAGAAATTTCCGGTTATTTAAAGGCAGTTGTACTGCATCAGACTAACATCTACCTATTATTCTATCTTAATAGTGGTGAGCGGGGGATGCTGAGGGAAAGAATCTTAGACAAGTGGTGTATGAATTCCCTTCAGGTGGCACTTGGGACTTTAAAGATTCCTTGAGTTAAAGGTTGCTATGTATTTTTGCATCTGATCATTTTGATGGAGATTTCTTCTACGAATTGCGGAGTTTGTTCCACAACTAATTTATAGAACCTATGTAAACAGTTCTTAATTTTCAGATGCTTCAAATCTTCTTCTTGATAATTATGATATCCCTAGTTAGTGAGTTATAAGACATCGAGACAAATTGTTATCCTTAATTTTGGGCAGGATGAGGTACAGCGAAGTGCACACTGTGTAACTGAGTTATTTGATGCTGTCTTTTTTATTCATTTTTCCTTCCTTATTGATCCCCAGTGGTCTGTTTTATTTTTTAATCTGTTGCTGAGCATGAAGA
This sequence comes from Pipra filicauda, assembly GCF_003945595.2. Lineage (NCBI taxonomy): Eukaryota > Metazoa > Chordata > Aves > Passeriformes > Pipridae > Pipra > Pipra filicauda. Next base: position 1,899,956 of record NW_024104765.1, read on the forward strand.
TGATGTTTTTTTGAGATGAGTGCAAGATCTCTTTTCAAGTGGTAATAGTTAATTTGGAACACATTGTTGTGTCTTTATTGTGTGGTTTTTTCCCTCTCCTGTTCTTTGCTTTTTATTTATTGGCAGTGAATTTAATTTGGTGTGTTATTGCCACTTCACTTAGAAACAGGGTATGTCCTGCAGCTCTTCATAGTCAGTTTACAAGTGAAGTGAATAATTTTAAATAGTCAGAAAAGTTAAATGCCCCATTCATGAATGTGTTGAGGAGCATTAGCTTTATCACATAAGACCATCATTGGTTACCTTCCTAAAATATGAAAATTGACCATTTATTCATATTATTAATTTTATAGCTCTTAGCTAGTAATTAATTCTTGATATCCTTGAGAGGACCTTCATTTGTATCCCAAGGGAGCTGTTTGAGAGTCACATGTGGTGAACCTTGTAAAGAGGCAGGGGAGAAGGCATTCTCTGGGACACACTTTTTCATATGCTTTTTTAACTCTTTTGGAGCACTCCAGTGCCTTTCTGGGTCATGACTTCCCTGGAAATCATACTTACTATCTCATTAAATTTGCCCATGTGTCACGTGAGTTGACTCTTACTGTAATTTCAAACAGTTACAATCAAAAGTTTGTGACGAATGGAAATTACAAACTTCTGATTCTAAAAAATGGGAAACGCAATGAAAGAATTAATTAACAGTTACAAAATTACCGTTTGAAACAGCGCCAAAATACTCTAGAATGGGAAAGTGGAGTGTGGCTTGAACAAAAACCACCACAGAAACGGTAGCATCTACGTAGGAAGGGAAGGAAGGAGATGAGAAAGAAAACAGATTTTTTTCTTTTTTTTTTTTTTTAAATAAACTTAAATGCAGAGAAATATGTTTGAAGATATGGTACTAGTGACATGGACAGAAAAAGTAGCCGTGACAAAGCATAATAGGAAGTATATCAGAAGCCACCTTTGTTAAATGGTGGGGTCACTCTTGACCTCTAATATGGACATACACACACAAAACTTGCAAGTTATATTGAAGGTTGAAGGATGACTGTAACAGAGCACAAGACAGAAGAAGCCATGGCTGAGAGTAAGATGCACCTGGCAAAAGACATTAGGAGTAATAGGAAATCATTCTGTGTATATGCAATTTGTAAGAGAAATACCAATGAAATAAGTTTCTTTTTCTCCTGTGCAGTAAAACTGCTACAAGAAGAGGGTAAGAAGACTTAGGGGGATGTGATGTCCTTTTTGCATCAGTCTTTGGAGAAAAGACTGTCTGGAGGACCTTTTAACAGAAGTAATAGCAACTGAAAAAGGAAGTAGAATTCAAGACTACAATTGAAAAGAAAGTTAGTTCTTAGAAATATTAGATGTCTTCAGGTGAATGGGACATACCAACATCATCCTGAGATATTTAAAGAACTTGAAAATATTAGTACTTATGTTTAATATATGGAGGATAACCATAGCATTGGTTATTACAGTAAAGAATCACTGGAAAATTATATTTTTAAAATGGAAATTTAAAAAGGAACCTTCATTTAAGATCCAGAAAGATTCTGGAACAACTTATGGAAAAACTTGCACTGAATTCACCTTGAAGATAAAAAGATGTTTAGCAACGAAAAGGACTTGGGAGGAAAAAAAGAAAATCAAAGAAATTCAATGTCTTTGTGTGATAAGATAACAATCCACATGGATACGATAGAAGCAGGAAATGCATATATTCTTTAGAGAAACATGGTCTTTGTGAAAGTTCAAAAGGAGGTAGTGTAGCTGATTGATAGCCAGATCTAGACAGTAACTCTTTGTGGTTATTGTCTAAATAGAAACACAGTCCTAGTCAGAATTGTTTGAGGCCTTTCTGGTCAGTGTTTATTTTGAACTTTACGAATGTTCTGAACTCGGCGTTATTATGAAGCTGGGAGGCACTGCAAATTCTCTAGAGGACAAAGTTGGAATTCAAAATTATCTCAGTGAAATGATGAAATCAATAGGGATATTCAGTTAGGCATTGATAATCAGCTACACAAATACGGGATGGGAAACAACTGATTAAGCAACAGTCCTTTAGGAAAGAGTCTGTAAGTATAGTGATAACAACCTGAACATGAGTCAACAATGTCTTGCTGTTACACAAGGACAAACTTCATAGTAAGAAGTTTAAGCAAGAAGAAGTTTACAAGTCATCTGACATAATCTTTTTGCTCTGCTCGGCCTTGGTAAGGGCACACCGGAGAACTATGAGTATGAACTGGTTTAGAGTATCTCATTGCATGATAAATATAGGATTATGACAATGGACTTGTAAGATATGAAAGCCTCCTGTGAGGGAGTAATCTGTTCTCTGCATTTATGATGTGGTCCATAGGCATGAACTGCGGCAAGAAAGGTTATAGATTAGGTTTAAGTTCCTAACAGAAGGGAGTCTGAGTCACTCGAACAGTGTGCTTTCCTAATGCCATAGAAGTTGTATGGGAGGCTTTCCCATCGCATCTGTCAAGGATGATCTAATACAGTAGAAATGACCCATTCTTGAGGCAGGGGGTGGACTGGTAGCACTTCCAGTCCTGTTCACTCTTATCTCTCACTTTATCTCTTTCCCCTAGCTCCTCCGTTTTCATTCCTTTTAAGCTGCTTGCCAACTGCTTCAAGACACTCTACTTCCTGTCCAAAGTTTGTTTTTCTTGAATTAACCATGGAGAACTAAGAAAACCAATGTCAGATTTGGTGAGACTTCGTGATTCTTTTACTTTCACTCATTAGTTTACTGAACAATGTTTGTCCCAGCATTGATTTTTAAGGTACATGAGCTGGCAAATTCCCCACCTTCTGAGAAGGAATTGCTCATTCCAACCTGTAGTTTTCTGTCTTCCAAACTATTATTAATCCCTGAAAGGCCTTCTCTCTTATCTTGTTCCACCTTAATTTCTCTTCAGAATTGTTGTTGAGGGACCTTATTTAATCCCTGTGTTAGGGTTTGTTTTTATTCTGAATCATTGTACCTACTGAAACACTTTTCTCACTGTGTCCTTTAAATCTCTGTTTCTTGAATTTTAAAAATTATGTTGATTCTGCCCCAGTATGTTACAGTTATTCATATGCCCACCTGTTCTAGTTTCTATTATATTTTATGCTAATTAGCAGGCAAATGAATTTTCTGGCATGTTAATCAGACTCATTAGTCTGTAATTTCCAAAATTGCCTCTGTGGCCCCTTACAAAGCTTGGTCTGATATTTGTCTTTTCTCACTCTGTTGGAAAGTAATAGAACTTGCAGTCAGCAGAAGGGCATACACTTTTGTAATTTATTTTGTGGTTTCACAACTGAATTTCTTTAGAACTTTTTGTGAGTATAACCTGACCCTGGGTATAATATTGTATATATTGTTCAAAGCCATTCAAAAAGTGCTTCTTAAGACCTCTCAGATTCTGACTTGTGTTGATGCCAATAAAAATAGTTAATATCTTATAATGGTATTACCTTTCTTTAGTGTGCTTCTTTGAGTGTCATTTTGCCCAACTGTCTAGTTAATTTAGTTAATTTTTTTAAGAAAAACCCTATGTTATACCCTTATCATTGCTCTTCCTTCCTGTTTAGCCCTTGAAGCCAGCCTTCAGGGAATAATATCCAAAAATTAAAAATAAGCTGCCTAAAGAAAAGAATGTGGATGCCTTTATGGCATCCTCTAAGTACCTATGGCATTAACTACTTTTTCTGTAAATGTGTTCTTTGTTAAAAATTCAAAATCAATTAACATTAGTTAATCAGAACCAAGTAGTGTACTAACACTTCTTGGAGCAGTATTTATTGGTATATTGCTACACCAAAGTAGGGTACTAGGCTGCAGATGAGGCTTTAAGCCATTCTAATACTATTACTCTTACTGCTTTTAATAATTCCAGCAAGAAAGGTGTTGATTTTCAGTCCTTCCAGAACCAGTTATTTGCTTTAAAATATCTAAAAAGACGTATATAAAGAAAGACATGGACCTATTAAAGTAGGTCCAGACAAGGGCTATGAAAATGATCAGAAGGTTGGAACCTCTGGTTTGAAGACAGGTTGAAACAGCTGGGGTTGTCAAGCATGGAGAAGAGAAGGCTCTGGGGAGACCTTAGTGGGGAGACCTTTCAATACTTAATGGGGCTTATAAGAAACGGAGAGAGAAACTTTTTACGGGGGCCTGTAGTGACATGACAAGAGGTAATGGTTTTAAACTGAAAGAAGGTAGATCTAAATTGGACATAAGGAAGAAAATTTTACAGTGAGTGTGGTTGAGTGGAGCAGGTTTCCCAGAGTAGCTGTGGATGTCCCACTCCTGAAAGTGTTCAGGGTCAAGTTGGACAAGGATTTGAGCAACCTGAACTACTGAAGGATGTCCTTGCCCATGTAAGGTAGTTTGGACTGGGTGATCTTTAAAGGTCTCTTCCAATCCAAACCATTCTATAATTCTATGTCTTCAGTTGCAACTTTTTCACCTAATTGGCATTGTTCAAAGGAAAATGCAAATTCATAAAATGACCCAATATGAGTACATAAGCCAGGACCTAGGAAAATGGGAACAATTTCAAACATCAATTGCATGTTGGGATCTCTTGATCCTGAAGTATCACAAACACGAGCCCACTGGAAACTGATGCTGTAATATGATAGGTGCTGCAGAGAAGGATCTTCTTGGAAGGCTTTAACTTTCTAAATTCATCAATGATTTGGTCTCAGACATGTTTTACTCTTTCTGTTCCCCCTATATGACAGATACCAGAAGGAACAATAAACATAGTATATAAAAACATTTCACCTGTATAAAAACATAGCTCATAAAAATATTTTGCTTCTCTAATAAAGGATCATTCTAAATGGCGCAGTGCAAGTCTAAATATATTTTGGAGAAAAAGAGGTGTGTATTTGCTCACAGTAATATAAACAAGTGAGAATTAGGAAGTTGTATAACTTCATGTATATGGAGTTACTTTCAGTCACTGATCAGCTACCATGTAGTGAAAATACCAGAAGCAAAAATTCTGCATGATGGATCTTCTCTAAAAGAAAAAGTGAAGCAAAAAAAGTATTTGTGAAGCAAATACTCCAATAAAGTTTGAATTGAGGATTGATTCTCAACCTTTTGTCTAAGGCATCACATTCATTCCAAAATACTACAGAGCAATTGAAAAGATGACTGTCCTGTGACTGCTGACCTAGCCACAGCTAAATGTGATGGATTTAACATGAAAGAACTAATGTGAAATTTCCATACTTTATTGGGCACAGGTGGTGACTCTGGAATATCTGATGATTCTTTTGAATTGCAAATACTGATGCTTTCCCACTGATCTGTATTGCTTTAGCAATGCAAAGCAAATGTGAGCTAGTATTAACTAGCCAACCAAGACATTTTTCTGACTGTTTGACATCAAGGGAGTGGAAAAGCAGACAGACCATGCTGGTTTATTTCTCCTACCTACTTAGACTGGCTGGTCATAAGGAGGACTAGCTTTTTAGAGTTAGAGAAATCAGGGTGTTTTTCATTGCTTTGCTTGAGAGGGAATGTTGTGGAGCTTCAGTGTTCTGATGTACAAGCAGAGAGTAGGGGGTGAACAACTTGTAAATTGTGATGGCAACTTCCTTCAAGAAAGAGAACCTTTGAACATCCTGTGTCAAGTCTCATCCTTAGCAGTTTTTCCTAAACTAGTTCTTTCCCTTTTCTTCAGCCTTTTTTATCGTTTGTGCATTGCTAGATACTATACCACCCTTCAAAGTAATTTTTTTAGTAGACGTATGCTGATACATTATTAAAAATAAATATTTCAACTGATGCAAAGCTCCCTCAACTTCTTTTGAACTGTATTTTTAATACCTAGTGAAGTTGATGTTTCAAATCATCCCTGATCTTAGTACCTTAGGGCTTGCAAAACATCCCCAGTATTAATGAATGTAATCTGAGGAAAACATTTCTCAGAGTGAGCTGGGAAAGGAACCATGAAAAACGTATTATGTAGACTGGAGCAAAATTATTAGCCTTCTGATTATAAATCTAAAATATTAAAATAATGAATTCACAGAACCCTATTAGACATCAAAGCTTATGTCTTATTGGGGTATGCTTTTAATTTATATGCCCTCTCTCAGGCCAGAAGCAAACCTGATAAACTGAACAGTGAATTCCTAACCTGATTGAAAAAATCTGACTCTGGATCATTGTTGTCAATAGAAGGGAGGCTGTGCGAGCTGAACTCTACTCAAGTAGATGCCTGTGGTATAATTTAATGGCCCATTTTCAAACCTTACAACTTTTAAATACAGAATTAAACTTTAAACTAGCAACTTGGTAGCCATTATGCTCTTTGCTCTTTTATTTCAGTTTTCTTTCTTTCAGAAGTCTGCAGCAGGGGCAGCTGTAGCAAGAGAATTTAAGTGCTTTCAGTTGGCAAGAGCAACAGTGTTAAAGTTAATAAACATTATGTCTTTTTTCCCCTTTCTCGAATGGAATGAGGAATGCACTGAAATGAATATGCAGGCAGCTGATAATCTACACATTACCCAACCCCAAATTTCATTTTAGGAATGTTTAGGCACTCTTCATTACATAGCCTTCACCTTTTAAAAGAGTGAAGGTTTTGTTATTTTCTACCTAGGAATACATTAGAATTCCAGAGATGACAGATAAATATAGTGCATGAGGCATGTTAAACATCAGTAATGGGCACACAGGATGAAAGAAGGTGAGTGATTATGGTGCTAATGTGAGATCTGGGAGACCTGCTTTCAGTTCCCTTATCCAATACAGGCTTCCTCTCTGACCTCAAGTAAATTTGTCCCTCAGGTTTAAATTTACAAATGTGTTTAGGCACATAACTGCCTCTGTTTAAACAAATATACTGCTGATGAAATGAATAGTAAGTTATTGATCTGTATATTTGGTTCCCCGGGCTTTCATTTTTGCGTTGCAGAATCGGGGGTGATGTTGCTCCATCATCTTGGAGTTGTGCTGGGAGCATAAATAGGTCTTGGAATGCTGGTTGTCCAGCTATTGGAAGCATCAGAGTATCTCAATATGATCATGCTTCTGTGTGAATTCATGTTGAGTTCCTTTCTCATATAATATTTAGTTCTGATCAACTCATCTCAAAAAGCCTAAAGCAAATCCAAAGAAGGGCTATGGAAATGATCAAAGGTATGTAATAGTTTCTATACACGGAGAGGTTTGAATAGACTAACATTCTTCAACCTGAACTGGAGGGGACTGAACAGGGATGTGATGGCAATCAATGCAGTTGTGAATAGGGAGCAATTACTGAGAGTTTCTCACTATATAATTGCAGTAGACTTAGTTTTTTACCTAACATACGATTAAACTGCGGGACCCTTTTTCCAAGGGGATTATGGGTGACAAAAGTTAGATGGTTGTAATAGACGTAATAGAAAAATTTCTGGATGAAACATCCATTCTGGATTATGGAACACAAAGAAATGACCTCAAGTTCAAAAAATTCTGTAGGCTCAGGCTGCAGGAGACTGTGGGGAACTGTTGCCTCCTGTTTATCCTCATATATTTTTGACACATTTGGTACTGACCACATCAGAGAGCATTCTAAGATAGATGGACACTTTGTCTTGCCTGACACAGATATTCTTATGTTCTTACTTTCTAAAGGGAAACAAATATAGACAAATATATTCTTTTGTGCACTTTGTTGTGTTTTATCGATTCAATGACAGATGCTAGGTGTGCTTTTTGCTGAGAAAGATTAAGGGAAAGTGATGAAAACACATTTTTGCATTTATATTTTATCTTCTTTCCCTGGAATGAGAAGGAAGGGATTCTCTTTGAAGAGAATGGACTCCTTCAGTGGCTGAATATTTAGTATTAAAAGAATATTGAGGTTCATCATAGCAATGGACCAAAGAATCATCTGTAACAACCTTCTGCCACATGCCATCTTTGTTCTAGAAAGGGAGTAAACTACTACTTTGACATGATGCCTGTTATCCTTCCCTTCCCTTTGCCCAGTTACTTCTTGTTGATAAGAGAAAGAAGTCCCTGTTCATCTGAGGCTCTTGGTTGTGGGTAAAAGCCTGAGAGGTCATAAAAGCATCCCTATTTTTCCTATGCAAGCCAGCTGGTATCACAATCACAGCAGAGTAAAGGGGGGGCTACTCATTTGGGAGACACTCAATAGTAAAGGGAGCAACGATTCAGTCTAACCTTGAGCGTTTTGAGTGTTTTGCCCCTCAGGCATACCGTGGACTTCTGGGGAAAGGCGGGTCACAATTTGACTGTGGATGTCCCCATGGCAATGAGCAGCACCACCTGCCGGCTACCAGTTGTCTATCTCCTTACAAGAGAGGAAGGTATTTTCTGATTTTTCCCCCCAGCGCTCTTCCTTGCAGAAACACCATTTGTAGCAAGGCATCCTTCTAGGTGAACTGATAAACATGCATCTCTCCCTGTGAGGTTTACTAACACTACTTGCCATGTGGTAATAGGGCATACCCAGCAGCAAAACATGGCACTTTCTTCCAGCACGACTGGAATACAGCTTCCAGGCTTGCTACGGCCCCGGCAGTCCTTGGAGTGAGGAACTGAGCTGAGACAGTTTATTTGCAAAACAGAGAGCTGTATCACTAGCAATGAACTGAAGAACAAACAGAAAACTTCACACAAATGTGGCACTTGCTCTTTGCAAATTACAGCCGTGGTATTCTTACTACAGATGAAAAACAAACAAGCTACTCTGTCTTGTCTCTCCCAGCTTGCTTAGAGACTCAGCTCAGCTTGGCTGCATGTAGATCAATTTGTTACAAGAGATCAGCATTTCCTTTTAAGCTTTTGCACTGTAAGTCCCTATAGGATCCTGATGTTTTTATCAATTATATATTTTCATTTTGTACTGGTAATCAATAGCACTTTAGAACACTAATGTCATACCTTATCTTTGTCTTGGGCTAGTAAGTGAATAATAACTAAATAACGCATTTCAAACAAGAGAACAAATGAATATTCTCCCTCCAGTGCACAAAGAAACATGCAAAAAGAAATCACTGCACAATAGGACATTGATTTTTGTGGCTTCAAACTTTCCAGCTGCAGGCAGAATAGAGTTTTAGTGCAATATCTTACTTCTGAAGTTGCACTTGGACATGAAACTTCAAGATGCATCTCATTTTTTCAGCATTACAACTGGGTAAAGGTTTGGTGCAGACCATGGTAATGCTGATAATTCACAGTCTTTGGAAAGCGAAAGAAATGCTTGCAGTCAGCTCTATTGGCAGGACCTTTTCAAATGCTATGTGTTCTCAACAGACAAAGCTTTCAGACAATTGATATCTGGAAAACAGTCTGAAACGGCAGACCTGAGAAAGTCAGGGAATAGCCTTAGACTCTGGTTTGCAGTCATGTATGCTGTTACATTGTTAGCACAGGTTTTGTTGGAATTTTGGCCAGTGCTAAGGAGTATTCTCCCAAGCAGCTCTGGAGTGTATGTAGATTGGGAGTTAGTGCTCTTGACAAACAGCTTGAACATGAGTTCCCTATTTTGGGTATGAGGACCTGGCTGTGCAGATCAGAACCATGCTATGTCAGCTGGCCTTGAAGCCAAGGAGTAGTCTATGCCTCATTCCATTTGCTAATGTAGACATGGTCAGTAGGTACTGTATTTGATAACCTTTCTACCAAAAGAGCATCTCATGGCTACAAGGTTGGACTGGGACTGAAGAGATTCAGTTCCTAGACATAGCACAGATTTTCAGTGTAACTTGAGGTCACTTAGACCCTCTGTGTTTCTCATTTCATCTATGAAATGGAGATAACAGAACTTTCTTGCTTTAAGTACTGTGACAATGACATGTGGAAAGACGTCATAGATGGATTGTAATCTATTTAATACAGCAATAGTCTTTTATTAGAGGTGTCTAGAATAATGGGAAATTTGTCTGACTGAGAAAAGTTTCCAGTTCTCTCTCTCTCCTCCACTGTTTATTTCTCCAAATCAAACTGTTTAGCTCAAACACTGAAGACTCTGGAGGCACTGGAATCTGGCTGGATTATTTTTGTCTTCCGTGAATTCAGCCAACTAGTGTACTAGTAAGGGTTGAATCCCTGCTTGTTTGTTAAATATGTTTTAAGCCTGAAATATTTTGAATACAACAGGCATATGGCATTTTCTAAGTAAAGTTTGTGTCACTGGAACACAACTGTCAGTGGGTGATACAGTGCTGCACAATTATAATGAAAATAATAATAAGAGTAATAATAACAGTAATAATAACAACAAGAGAAAAGAATAGTGAAAAACTGTTAAAGATGCACAAAAGAAGATAGTTGTATTTTTCACCCTGATTAAGGACAGTGCTTAAACTTGCCCTTAATGTTAAGCCCACTTAAGCACCTTTCTCAAATAAAGACCGATATAACCTGATTTTGGTGTGATGCTAGACAGCTATTATGTCCAGAAAGAGATCCAAAACAAAAGAAGTATTCACTCACAAAATTGTTTCTCTCATAAAATTGATTCTCTACCTGGTGATAGTGCTGTAGTTTCCCTTCATTGAATTTAACATACTGCTCTTTATCAGTCCTGTGGTTCCTTCTCTCCTGTTTGTCTTCTCGAGAGGCAAGCCCCAAGGTTTCTCTTCAGCAGAGCATTCCCAAATATGTACCAATGTATTGATGTATGTACTGATAAAATTATTCTGGCAAATCAAAGGAAATTTGCAGGTGCAAGTTTAGGCATGCTGCATTTCTCATAGAGGCAGTGATGAATTTGAATAAAGTGCCTCTGTCTTATTCTAAACAGATTACATTTGTTAGCATGATGACTGAGTTGTTGGGAATATGTATGTTGAATATGGAGAGGTTATTACACAACAGTGTTTTAACTTATTGCAATGCTCTGTCATGTGTGCCTGCTGTCAGCCAAGTTACACTCTCCTGTGGCAGTGGAATGAACAAAGAACGTGCACTTGGGATACACTTACATATATTAATATATATACGAGATCTTTTGGCTTGATTCCTTGATTCGTAGAACAAGAGGTCTCCATGTATTCTTACTTTACCTGGATATGCTTTGTCTGCTAACTTTGTGACATTCTATTATTATTTTACATTTCACATTCTGTTTTATGTTTCACTAACTGATCTAATTCTGAAAATTCAAGTGAAGAAACTTCTGTCTGTCTCAAGGTAAATTAAAAGTGAACAGCTAAAATGATTCACCCTCTAACTTGATTTTCCAAAATCTGTCTCTTTTTTTATTCATAATGTTAAATTTAATTTTAATAATGGGTCAGCAACAAATATCCGAAGCTCTAGAAATGAAGAATGCTTTCTCTGATTCCATGTGTTAAAATTTCTAAGATCTAGACAAACCCTTTTTCTTCTTCTTTTATGCTCAAACAGTTAGAACATGGAATAGCATGTTTAATTTGGCTAGAAATCCTTTCTTTTCCAACTTCTTGCACATATCTCAAGTCTCTGTCAATGTAAAGGACATAATTCTGTAATGAGTCTTTCTCAAGACTGCCCTTTAGCTTAAGATAGTACTCGGCTGCTGGAGAGCTTTCTGCCTCTAAAGATTTATCTGTTCCTCCGGTCACCTCAGACCTTCATGCCAGCACAGGTGTGAATTGAAGAAGTTTTCAGACTTTCCTGCTAAACTTTATGTACAAAACCCATTAAGATTTCTGTACAGATGAGGGTAGAGAGGGGACCTGTTGAAGTGGATATGCTTCTTTTAATCTTGGCTACAATACAACCAGATTTTTCTATTGATCTTCGATCTGAAGTACAAAACATCCTTTAAGCCACGAGAATTCAGTGTATCTATTGAATTTTCTATCTATTTAGCAACAGTAGAATCAATTTTTACAAATACGTATTCGCTTACTGTGTAATTTTAATTATATTATTTGAGTATCTGACATACATCTTTGGTTTTCAGAGATTTGGAGAAAATTCTGTCTGTCTTCACAGGTATATGAACAGTGGAGTTACTTTACTCTGGAGTTAAATTTTAGGCTCAACACTTATATGATCTCAATTCACCCTACTGATGTTACTGAAGGTCTTTAATTTCAGTAGGAATTTGATCAGACCCTAAGGAAAGTTGGCATCAGCCATGAAAACCAACAAAGAACCATATCTACAAAGAAATTCAATCAAAATATCCCTCTTTGTGAATTAGGAAAGACAAGAAAGGAAAGACTTGAAGAAACCAGCTAAAATTATGTAATTAAATGTCTAATATCTCAAGCAATAGAAGTTTATGCAGTTTGAGATTATTTTATTTCTTTTATTTATTCTCTTTACAATAGAACTTATAAAAGGTGATGCACCCAGGTAATTATAAGCATCTTTATTGTGGATTATAACATAATTTTTTCCAGTAATGAAACTCTCATGAGTTACAAAGCCAAAATAAGTATAATCTTCTAAAATATCTTCTCCCTCACTTGATTTCAAAGTTCCCAGAAGACTAAAAATAACTCCCCAGGATGCTCCAGGGCCTGGCTTTCCTGGTAGTTCACAGACATTTCCACTCAGAGTACTCTCTGAAGCAAACCAATTGTTTGTGGCCATATTCACCTGGGGGTTTAAGAATATTTTGCCTTGTGGGCAACATGGGTAAGACTAAAAAACCTTTGGATTTCTCTGCTCTGTGCAGACTTCCAGTACCATAGACCAGAAGGTCTATTGTGCTCAGATGCCTCTGTTCTCCCTCATTACACACTTTTGACATGTGTAGTGTATGCACCGCACTATAAAACCTCTCTTCTGGCAAACCATAATGCAGCCCTCTGATCGCTTCAGACATTTTGACCTGAAGAAGTAAACACCAAAACAATACTATACTAGTGTCATGCAAGCACCCTCTGGGGCCCATGGTAGGGCTGTGAGGAGACTGAGGAAAAGTACTGTGTGTTAAAAATACAGTCAACATGCTCCCACAGCAGCTGGATGTGGAAAGCATAGATGATAACTAATAGGCTGCACTTCACCTAGAGGCTGGAGGTCTTTGTTTGGGCTGGACTTCAAGTTTTCCAGATGGTGATCAACAGTCACAACTGACTGATTGTATGAATTTTTGATTTATTTATCGTGATAATATGATAGTTTAATTTTTAGAGCTTACTTATGAGTATGCTTCCTTAGCAAATTAATTGATGGTGGATGTAAATGATGAGGAGGAAGGAGTTTTTCCTCTTTGATGGTTTTCAAATTCTTTTTTGTGCTAAGAGGAGCTGATTTTTCCTATAATATTTATGAGCAAAAAAACCCAATGAAGTCATTGTTTAAGAGGTGCAAAGGTACAACAACAACAGTGCAAACGCTGTATGACATTCTGGATGCTGAAATGTAGAGACCTATTTTGAGAACCAAGTTGTCTGCCATTGGTGCTTGATTCATTATTTACATCCATTTGGGAAATGAGCCCTCAGGAGGCTGAAATATGATTATCCAGTTACTTGTGCTTAGTGGGGGGAAAAAAGAAAAGACAAAAAACTCCCACAGGGAACAGAGCAATATTTTACTAAATTATCTGAAAAAAAAGATTCCTTCTTCATTTTCAATGAACTACATTAATACATTGACATTCATAGAATCACTGAGTAAGGGCATATGAACTTCTTGAAAAGAAAATATAAATAAATAGCTGACTTAATATATCAGTGTGTGTCCCTGCCTGTTGTTGGTTTTGAGTGGAAGAGCATTAAATGGAGAACCAGAATGTTCTGGGAGGGGCAGAGAGCAAAAAATGATATGTCTCAGCAATGTCTCAGCAGTAACTGCTTGAGATCAGTTATATCAGCAGTAATGTGAAACATTTTGTATCCTCTTATTGCTTATGTAAGAAAGAAGACCTATTCTTCAAAGATGTGAGAGCACCATCTGTGGCAGTAATGTGGGAATGAAACTTGTGAGAAGACATCATGTTCCCATCTGTTTTCAGAGAAGCTTAAACAATGGCCAAATCCACCAAATAGCTTCTGATGTGTGAACTTGTGAAGTGGTTTACAAAGTTTTATGGCTTCTGCATCTGAAGTTCTGCATGCAAGTCCAGAACAACTGTCTGTCAAATGCAACTGCCTTTGTGCATGGACATGTCTGTACCGGAGGGCACAGGGCACACCATCAAAGGTCTGTTGCGACATATGACTTTCACGTTGGTCATGTACAAGATCCTATATATGCGGGAGCATGGAGCAACTCAATTCTTTGTCAGACTCTTCCATTTCCAAATGCTGGCTTCAGGGTGTTTTAGATATTTAAGGGCCTTCAGATATTTTAAAGAATAGAATGTGATAATGCCAGGTTATCTTCTACTGGTACCTTTATCTATTTTTATATCAGTAAGTTGTCTTGCAGTACTTGTGTTTTTTTTCCCAAGTCATATTGTCTCCAACCTGTCTGACTAACTGGGTAATTTAACACTGACCTGTACATTTATTTTTTATGCTCACTTTGCTGTCTCTCTTGTTGTGATGTTGCTTTCAGGGAAGCTCGGGAGGGTGTAACTTTTTTAGGAACCATTTGGCTAAGAGCAAATAGAGAGGCCGTTTATCCTTGACATTCATTAATCTTACAATTATAATTCCTTTTGGTGTTGTGGTGGCAAGGTATTGCTTGATAAATAAATGAAAATAAAACAGTTGTGTGGGGTTTTTTTTCTCATGGAAATGCACTCAGAACTTCAAGAAATTCCAAAGTCCAATGGCTCTGGCAAACTCTGCCGTTTGCCTGCAGCCTGGTTAATCATCTGTCAAGTCTAATGGTACTCGGAGCAAGTTGTAATATAGATAATTTCTGGAATATGTCTTCTTTTAAAAGCCCCTTATTTTCTCAATAGTCTTTGCTTTGATATATCATACTGTAGCTACGCACTCCTTTAAATTAGTGCCTGTGAGCCAGTGAGTGAAATCCTCCTTGGAGACATCAGTTTGTCATCTTGGAGAGCATCCCCCCACCAGCCCAGTAGCCAGGAGGGGTATGGTGTGAGTTCCAGTGCAGTTCTGCACCAGCAGGAGATTTCTGTCATGAAAGCAAATCCTCAGGAGAAAGATGGAGAAAAGGATTTGAATCTTAAATCACCTGTGAATCCCTGGGAGACTTGAGTGAGAAGCTTGCTGTGTCCTCCTCTCTGCACTGCAGCAGACTTCGAGGAGCTATCCCAGCTATCGCTCTCAGCGCAGTTTCGTCAGTACGCTTCAACCATGCATCAGAACAGGCCTTCTCTGGTTTGCTGAACTAGGAGTATGAAATGAAATTTATTTTTTCTCTTATTAAAAGCTATATATGTCATGTTTTCACCTCAAAAATACATTGACAATAAACAGTTTTAATTGGAAGGCGTGTATGTTTTATCTAGTAAATCCAAAGAGAAGTTTTAAAAAATGTAGTTTCAAGTGAATGAGAAAAAGAATAAATGGCAATATTGTGGTCTTGTAAAGGTAAGAATAAAACAGAAAGAAAGGCTGAAACCCTATACAGTGTCTGTGCCATTTTTTCTTCCTTTTTCAGGATATACAAGGGGAAAAAAAACTGTGCAAAAGAATATTTAGAAATAAGGAAATACTTACATGAAATAACCTTCCAGACTAATGGGAATGGATCTCTTGTGATTTTAAATGTATTCCACTACTATGCTAACATATGCAAAGGATGAAGGAAACAAGTTACAAATGGAGAGAGTGTCAAATTTGCAAATCAAGACAGAATAATTTATCCTAAGAGATAATTTATACCGACTAAGCTGTCTGAGGCTTTGGTGATCAGATTTTGGCATGTGTTTCTCTACAGCTTGCACGGTGGACCACAACATAGCATAGAGATGATTCATGGGCTGGAGACTTTCTGCACATGCAAGGTCCAAGGTGGGTTGGCTCGGCTATAGAACAATTTTTAAAATTCCTTTGCACCTTATGTCTTGGGCTTCTTTTCAGCAGTTTCAAACTCAAGCTTCTCAATAGCTGAACAAAATATTAACAGGATAAATTACTTGCTCACCGCATGTGAGTATATTACAGGAGGAATGTGACTTATGAAAGCAGTTGTGTCTCTTAGATGCTTAGGCTTCAGTCATAAAGCTGGTAAAGATGATAGTAACAATATTAATAGTGAGAATATGTTGATATTAAATAGACTGCAACCATGTCTTTATTTAATTTCAAAACTGTGATTCGCCAGTACTGTCTGTTCCCTCTCTGCCCCGTAAAAGAGGAAAGAAAAAAAAAGAAAAAAGAGAAAACCAGAAAATGCAGAGAGGATTCTGGCTAAGATGACCAGAGAGAGGCAAGTAATATTGTGACTCTTTTTTGTCATCAAGAGCGCAAGGAAATACTATGAAACTAGTTTTATAATATTTTCAATTTTAAAAATAGTATTTTTAAATTAATTTAAAATAATTTAAATAGTTCATATAACTTTCAGAAAGACTTTGGTAACTCTTTGGTAACTTAGTGATATTAAAAATCAGATCGCAAAAATAACAGTATCCCCTTATAACAGTAAAACAGAGGCTGAACTTTTAAAAGCTTGCTGCCATTAAAGTCTGCAGCATCTGAAATATCTAATAAAGCTTATGATTATAACTCTCCATCCACTGCAGCTCTTTCTTTTTTTAATCCGTTTTTACTTTTCTGACTGTTTGACCTTCTGAATGATGCTAAAATTTATTGGAGGGTCAAAAAGTCATTGGGGCCCATATGAGGCAAAGCAAGACAAATGAAGATAGGATATCTAGGCAAAATCAATGCATGTCTAAATGCTACTTCACACTGTGCAAAACACACCAGGGCTGTTTATAGGAAGGGTAGATGGAAGTTTGCTTTATACATACTAAAGGTGCTTTCTATGTTCTTATGGGGAAAAACTTGTTCTCAAGCTTCGCATTCCAGGGCCTGTAACCAACTGCCAAGACTTTTCAGATGTGCCAAGTTCAAAATCTAAGATTTCAGGTCCACTTGCCAGCTCACATTTTCCATTTGGCAGCAGCATTCTCTCCAGCCCTGCCAGTAGCTGGCCCCTGAGATGCCTCCTTACAAGGCCTGGGATTTAATTTTAATTTTTGTTTTTTTCAAACATTATTGTTCCATGGACATGAAAGTCCAAAATTTTGAGATAAACCCAGGCTGAGCAGAACCCATTTTTTTCCTGCTGAAAAATCTCCAAGAGAGCTCTCGCTTTGAGAAAACTTTGGAAACGATATCTGACTTAGTCAAGGGAGTTTATTTGTTACCTGCAGTGATATTTCTTTGTGAATACACATTTGTCAGGGGAATCCTGTTTCTTTACTTAGTGCAGAATTTTTTTTTTATTCATTTTCTAACTGTGCATGCCTAATTCCCCTCTCTGTTAATGAGAATTTAATGTGCTCTTTGAAATGAACAAAAAAATTTCTATGCAACTGATAAAACAGAGCTTAAAGAGGTAGAATGACAGCACTCGAGAAGGGGGAAAACAGCTGCCTGGCTGTGAGTTTAATGCTTTTCTGCCACAGGAGTCAAACTGCAAAAAATTGGTGGTGTTTTTTTTTTTTTTCTTTCCCCCCCCCCCCACTGAAACAGTACTTGAAAGGAAGAGACAATAGGAAAGGAGTGGTAAAGGTACTGTGAATTTTCAGTGTGACCCATGGAGTGATTCCCTAAAATAAATAAAATGAAACTATTCAAAACAGGATAGTGGAAAAAATGGGTTGCATAAATTGTACTGACATTACTTTGGAGCTCATCCCTTTTCTCTGTTGTGTTCTCATTTTGATGGTGACCTTTCAGACTAGACCTGGATAATTTAAATCAAAAGAATGTTTTTCCTTGTTGTGACACCCTCTGGTAGTCCATTCATGCAAACTTTAAGGAAATTTTGTGGCAACAAATCACAATGACATATTTATTCTTGCAATGCCCCTTGTCCACCCTTAGAGAAGATCCATGATTTAGCATATGAAGTGGATTACCTTTCACCCCAATTAATGTTTTTATAATGAGTACCAAAAGAAGCGATAATGTTTTGCCACTTATTATCGAGTGTTACCGGGGCAATCTCTGAAACTCAAGACTCAGGTCATTGACAGCAATGACATGATGGCAATCATGTTGCTGAGGTTTAAGCCCTGCTACAGTGATGAATAAATTGGTCAATTTAATTTCCAGAACTATCAGTTTGAAGCTTTGAGTAACAGAATGAGAGAGATACAAATGTCCAAGGGTTCTGAAGATTTGGCAGAGGTTAGATTTGGAATTCCAGCCATTTCTGAGCCTATTGAAATGGCAATTAAAAGAGAACCTAGGAAGAAATAAAATAAGGAATTATAGTCGTGTTTTGTCTGGGAAGTGAACGTCATTTTTACATACAGTGATAAATATTTTTATGCTATTATGTGATAAGACATGTATAATAAATTATATTTTGCAGCTTGTCAGTATGTTGATTGCATTGTACAATTTTCTAGTTGGCAAAATTTAGTTGTCTCAGTTTTAAAGAATGGGAACCATCTGAGATATTATTGCACGGCCTGATCCTACCTGACCTTTTTTGTCTTGTAAGGTTATGCATAATGCTTAAACATACTTTAAGAATACCAGACAAAGAAGCAAAGGCGTTTGATAGCCCCCTGACAGAAATAATGTTTCTAAGTTGTTTCTTGGATTTCTTCTATAGGAAAAATCAGGCTGTTTCTGGAAATCTGTTTTGACAAGAAGAAATACCTTGCATAGAAGTTTAGCAAGGAGTCACACTGGCTTACCAATAAACATTTTCCTCTTGAGTTATAGTGACTAATAGCACTGGATGGCCATGCAGGTGCCATTTATATGAAGAATTCCCTTCTTGCAGTCTATTTTTTTCTTTTTCTTATTGTAATTATAAGAAGTTATTTATGATAACTGCCAGTTCCATCCCACCTCAGTATAGCTTTCTACAAGACCCAAAGAAAGGCAAAGAGCAGGTGGAGAACTGTCTATGTATGTGTGTGGTTTATGACTTTTCTCCCATTATCTTAGGTATTAATGTAATTTAATACTATTCATTCATTTCTCAGCCCCTTCTTTACATTGGAGAAGTAATTTACCTCTTCTTTTCCATTGAAAAATCTTCATTAACCTCTTTTGCTCATGAGGGTTGAGAAACTATCTTTTGAGCATCCTCCCATAAGGAAAGCTGGGGTGAGGGGGTGGTGAGTATTGTGTCACATTAAAGGACAGAAAAGTGTCTTTGAGAGAGGAAAGCCTTCCCTCCAGTCCCCATGTTACAGAGGGCAGGGGCTCAGACTGTGCTTAATTATTAACTTGGAAGTGCCTGCCTCGCATTTGGGATCCTGATGAGCATTGCAGTCACATTTGACTTCCCTCTGGTGTGGGTGAGACCAGGGGAACAGCAGAAAGCCTCCCCTGCAGCACAGAGATTCCCTGGCACATAGAGGAGGCTGGAGCCACAGTGTTCCTCAAATGGTTGATGGATCTGTAGTTCGCCAGCACTGAGAATATGAGCTGTTATGTGTCTCATCCAACTGTGTAAGATTGGATGCAGATTTTAGTATCTAGGTTTCAGTTTCCTTCCCTATAAAAAGTAACATTTACTTTATCTCTCAGTATTTTCATGCATTTTTAATTATTTGACTTCAGAAACTTTTTGGGTTGTTAACCTTAGACAGAAAGATTATGGAGATTCAAAATATTGTGTTGTTACAAAATGTCTCGTGTCAAAGAGGTTCTTTCAAGGCTGTAAAATTTCAATATCCATTAAAAATTATCTATTTATTTAGACTAATGTGTTGTCATAACACAAAAAAATCACAAGGAGAAGAGTGGCTTTCTCCATGGCTTCATGCCAAGATGTGACACACCACCTCTTTACTGTGTGTCTATGTGTGTGTATCTATTTTTGTTGCAGATAGGGTTTGAGGTACAAGTGTTAGCCATATCTGTGCCCAGATATCTGGAAGATCATACAAGTTGAGCTTTGCAGCTGACTGCAACAGTCAGCAGGGAGGATGGCAGGGTAGCATCACCCAGCTGCACGTTCTTGTGAGCAAAACCAGAAGAAACTGAGTGAGGCTGATTTTTAGTTTTAAATTGACATTGGCATTTTAATAGCGTTCACAGATACACATTGCATCTGAAGCCCTGTGGGCAAATTTCTGTTCCTTTCTCTTCTGCATAACAAGCGACTTGGGCTCAGTTCTCTGGCTCTCTGACTGTTTTACAGGTCTCTCAAATTCATCCAGCTTCACAGACCTGCTTCCTACCTGTGCTCATATCGGGAAAGATGCCAAAACAGCTGGGAGATGAATTATCTATTTATTTATTCAATACAAATACTTCCTTCTTTGACCTGGCGAAATCTGGTGAGCTGGAAAAGCCTTTTTTGTCACTCATGTTACCTCTTATCCTCTGCAGGAGCCGCAGCGGATTTAAAGGTCATTTGAAAAGCAGCCTTTTGCTCTTTGACAGCCTTTTCACTATTAACTTCCAGTTCTGTTTTACAAAGTCATCATTAGCTGCATTTGTGGCTACTGCTATTTTCCTGGGATTGCAGAGAAACCTGAGATACTAATTGCAATGAGCTAATTTGGCAATACCATGTAAACTTCCTTAAGGCATTAGTTAAGAATATATTTTCTTTCACACAAAGAGTATTTGAAAGAGGGAACAGACTGCAAATGCAGCAGAAGGTATGCTTTTGTACTCCTATACTTAAGAGTAGATGGTATAATTAGCTGACAATGGTAGTTGAATGTATCTCTCAGAATGAGAACATACAGAATTAAACAGTAGCTTTAGCTTAATGATAATCAGTGATAATGATGATAATAATAATAGTACTTAGAACTTTAATGCAGAGATTTGCATCTTGAAAGTGCTATGCTAAACATTGACTTAATTACTGTCACTTCTTCAGGGAAGGTAGGTATTATTGCCCTGACTTAATAGATAGGGAAATAGAGATATAAGGGAATAAAATGACTTGCCAAGGGCTCTGCAAGGGCCTGTAAAGGGAGTCAAACTTTCCAGGTCCCTTTACTGTGTGCTCCCTTATACTAGGCTAATTATGCACATTGTAGGGTTGCTCTGTGCTTTTGAAACTTGAGACAAAGCCTTTTGAAATTAAAACTGTGCGTAACATGTTTTGAAGGGTGTATTTTTTAATCAGTATGTGATTGGAAAAAATATTTTAATATGATTTTTCTCTCTAGGTCAACAAGAAACACATGGTTGGAGGCAAAATTTTCAGTTTTGTTCTTAAATATATATATTTATTAATCCTTTTATAAAAAAACTTCTGAAAGAAAGGTCAAAAATTTGTACAGGGTAACTGAAGAAACAGGTTTTTCTGAAATTACTTTCATTATTAATTGTGGAGAGATGTGTTTGTGTGGCCTGAAATTATTTGCCAAATATTCCAAATTTTTTAAAGTTGTCTCTGACACGCAAATTGCATATGTTTTTGAATCATATCTTGTAGACATATTTTGCTTGGTTCTTATGAAAATCATTGTGAATCTTTCTGCCTCAATTATTTCTTCTCATGGAAGGACTGGAGATCAGCCCTGTGATTTGATTATTTGCAGAATATATGGTGAATAAAATGGTTTGATCTTAATATAAACAGTTTTCTGACCACAGCCACAATTTAAGGCCATGACGAGATACTCTAAGATGAATTGTATTCCATAAGTATGAAGCGAAAACATCAGGTTTTAGCTATAATTATTTCCCTGTGTAAAAGACATTAAAACTAGACTACAGGAATGAATTTTGCTCTGACTGCATTCACTACACTTTTAGCATCAATCCTGTAGGCACCACAGTTCTGGTTAATTAAGTCTGAGTCGTAGTTCACTTTGATAAAAAATGTAGTTCTGTATCTGTAGAGCATAAGGCAATAAAAGATGTCAACATCTGCATTTGCAGGATTTAGAAGGAGCTTTTGATAACCTGCTTCCTACCTTCTGTCACCTCTGCTTAACAGTGGAGGCAAGCTCATAGGTATTTAAAACCTGGATGTGCTAAGAACCTTCCTGTGAACAAGGTGAAGTTCCTCTCTATACTGGCAGCCTTGCTGGACAGGGCTGGTGTCACATTTAAGTGTTTCAGTACCTTTGATGTACATGGACATTTGCTGGTACTCCGAAGGGAGATGACATCCGTAGGTAACAGCTTCATGTAGCTTTATTGATTTTTGCATTGTACTGGCAGTCATTTCTAGGCATGAGAATCCCTTGCAGAGCCTGTCATGATAGTCTGACCTAGAGCTTCAGACAGTTTTTGTAGATGAATTTGAGGAATGCTTTGCCTGTTTCCAGAATAAGATAGCTAATTTATCCAGCTAATAAAAACATCAAACATTTTTATCCAACAGGCTCTAACTGGGGTTTTCATTAAAGGCTTTTTCTTTTTTTAATTTTACATATTTTAATTTTTCATATTGTCATGACTGAATACAGTGGCAGAAATTAGAAACATTGACAAAACAGTGGAGAAACTTTCTGAAAAACTACCTTTGTATTTGTTTTCAACAGACATTTTACATTGAAAGCCAAATGTTTTTCTAACATTCACAGTTTTCCAGTCAGGGTAAGTGTAAAGAAACTATTTCTATAATGGTGAAATAGGCCATAAGAGAAGGAGTGGCTAGTCACACACACAGCTCAAGCCTTTTTTTGGAAAACTGTTGTTTTTTTTTTCCTCAACAGATTGCTTTGAATGGATAATATGGGCTAAAATTATTCCCAGACATTATTTAGCAAATAATTTTAATGAAATTCAACAGAACCACAATCTAACAATGAGCTAACAGAAATGTGCATTCTTTTATATAGTTAGTAAGAAGTGTTCACCGCTCTAATAAAACTAAGTGGCTTTCGGGGAGGTGCAGTATGAACAAAATATTAAATTTGGTTCATCCTGATAATCCATATTGGAATATCAGAGATGAGTTGTTGTCTGCACAGAGTTTAACAAACTCCCAGCTTTGAGGAGTACTAAACAAGATGCGATACCTAATGGAGTGGAATAAGAAATATGGACCTGAAAATGAGACTATGCTGTATTATATGTCGATCACACAAGGTGGCAGAATAAGCTCAGGGCTATCCCAGAAATAAGAGGCAGTGAATTATCATTGCTTTCAGTCAACAGTGTATCCTTGCTTGCCCTAGGAATATGCAAGTTGCTTCTGCACATGTAGAGGGATGAAGGAGAGTATTTTAATACAGAATTTTTTGATAATTTTCCAAGTACTTCAATTTCATTTGGAGATTTAATGGAAACTCTTAAAAGCTTGTGGCTAACTTTGGAAATTAATAATCATACAATGCTGAGTCTGCTCACATATTCAGTTTTATTGAAAACACAGTTTACTTTCTATTGATACATTGATTCTCTAAGTGGGGTTGAACTCTTCAGATGAAGGACAGCTGCAAGAACAGACATGAAGGGAACATTTTGCTGTTCATTATCGATTGGTGGCTAAATTCACTTCTATTGTAAGTGAGTGAAACTTTATTGACTTTCCTTGTATTGCATTTACTTATATGCTCTGCCTGAGAATGGCAGGCAGATGTATGTGGTTGAACTGAGGGCAACCTCAAAGAGGAGAAATGGAAGTCCAAAGAAAAGGGAAGAGATTACTCTTCAGCAATTGTCCTGTTAGTGCTTTGGCCAGTGAGTTGGGGAATAGTAACAATGCTTCTTTTTACACAGGTACTACTACTCCTTGACCTCTGAGCCTGCTGTCCTAATCCTCACTTCCAGGGGCAGGGCTGAGCTGCATCACCAAGGGAACGTTTGGATTCTCCTGCGTTTGCTTGCTCAGTTTGCCTCTGTGGAGCTATGAGACAGACAAGCAGTGCACCAAAATGATGGAGAATTTCAATTATAATAAGGGACTCCTTGCAGTCTTCCTGATGTAAACTGCACCAGTAAAGCATAAAAGCAGGGTGTGTGTTGAGCCCAGTTAATGGTTGCTTGAAGAGAGATATGTCATTGTAGGATGCATTATAAAAGTATCTGATAACATATTCTGCATCTGAATTTCCTCCTGTCTGTAACAGAATGGAGTAACTGAGCAGGATTGTCTTGTAAGTAAGGGTTTAAGAACTCGTATCTGTACATTTCTCCTTATGGAGTATATTTCTGGAAGCTCATTAGAAGCTATTAGAGATTATTCACCCTTGCAACCTTTTCAGCAGATGTTCAGCTGTTTGTTTTTTCCTTCACTGCCTTGAGATATTTGGCTAAGCATTAGAACAAGACTGGAACAGGTCAGGAAAGTATTTATTTCCCAGAAAATTAAATTAACTAGAAAAATAGATGGCAATTAATAAAATAAGTCATCTGTAATGTATTAATGAGAAATGGAGAACAAAAATGGAGTGAAAATTTGAAATTTAGAGCGAGAGCAGACACTGGAATGGCAACCTTCTCTTTGCACAGAGAGAAGATTACAAAATTATAAAGAAGAAAAGGAAGAACCGAGAGAAAAAAGCAAAGAAAAAATTAATTATGAGTTCTGGAGAACTTTTTTTGCGTCTGCTGCATTTGCCTTTGGCCCTTCAGTCATTTAGGCGAGCTGAAGTCTGTGAGGCTCATGAAACTTCCTGAATGACCTATGGTCATGTCTAAAAGAGTTATTTTGGCCCACACCTAAATACTGAGCTTCAGGCCTGAGAGCTCCCTGATCCCTTTGTATTCAGCTCATTTCATAGTCATGTCCTGACTTTCAGCTGTAAGCTTCTGGTTCACCGCTGAGCCCCTTCATTGGTGTGGCATCTCATCCACTGTCCCACTGCAAAACCAGGGAGATTACTTTTAATTGCCAGTGGTTTTAACTTACCTGCTTGAATGTACACTGCACAGGCTTTAGTCACTCACACACTCTTCTCAGACTAGATGAGATAACTGTGTGGAGATAGCTTCTCAAAATGCCTCTCTGCTGTGACTGCCTGTGAGTCCACCCTCTCTTCAGTACAAAGTCAGGCACTAACAACCTAAACCACTGCAGGGGATTCTTTGAGTTAAACTTCTAGCCTTGCACAGAAATGGAAAAAAATCCCTTATACCAGCTCCTCACCACCTCTCAGTCACTAATTACTGCCTTTGATTTACCATGTGGCAGCCTGCTGCCATTGATGGGGCGTACCTAAGAGAGCCGAAGCTCCTCAGGATATCCAAGCCGGGGGCTGTGGGATGATGAAGGGTAACAGTGGGGATGGCTGGTGAGCTGGGGCACACGGCTGGTCTCAGATGGGCATTTTGGGTGCCATCTCTCATGGTATACCGCTCACATGGTGCAAAGCTGCAGTGCAGTGTGACAGATAGGTTAGTGAGACTGAATACGCTGAATATACACGAGTAGTAGGCAGCAACCTTTACATAACAAGTAATTATTTCCTGTCTGAAGAGGCATCAGAGGCTGTCTGTACCCTGAAAGAGTAGCTTGGCAGTGAGACAGCCATGGCTGAGCCAAAGCAGAAATGCAGAGCTCTTCTCTGAAGAGTGGGTGATGAGGGGCAGCTGCCTTTGTCACTTTCCAAAATCATTTCACAAAGTAATGTCTGCATATTGGTTAAATAAGTAGCAACTGATTGAGTTTCAGTCAATATCTAACAGTCTCAGTAGCCTTAGTCAGTGCCCCTAGAAAGCAGAAAGCAAGCAGAGGTGTGGCAGTACTGAAAGAGCTGGCATTGGCAGCAGTGCGGGGAGTCAAAGTATTAATGACAGTGACACAGATGCTCACACAGACTCCATCCTGTTAAATGCAGGTGTCATTCACACCTGCACAGTGCACATGGAAGCTGAGCACACTGTCTCTGGACACATATGCACATACTCACCCACAAGTACATATAAATGCTACCAAAGTGAGGTGATGTGTGGTTAAACAAAGCAGATGGAGTGAGAACTTGTTGTGGTGTTCATGTGGTCACTGATCATGTTCTCCTTTGAGTGTGCTGCTGAAAAGCTTGCAGGTCAAATGTGGATGACTCCAGTGTCTGGAAAAATGCACCGTGGCACTGCTGTATTGTACTGGAAGCTATAGGTAGTCCCTGACAGCCTCTGTAAAGGGATATGAAGCAAAATACCTCTGAGAGCAAGGAAGTAATTCTGCTGATTAATGCCAGTCTTGTTGGTATTGATGATTTAGCTGCCTGTGCAAAACAAATGTGGGCAACCAGTTTGTCTTGAAAAAACTTGTACAACTGAATAAAGGAAGCTGTTGCCTAATCTATTTCATACTAATTGCTCCATGCCACAAATTCAGGACCTGATCCAATATGAATTGACATGGAGGAGAGGTACTCCATTCACTGCAGTAGTCTTTGGATTAAGGCTTCATTTTAAAGTGAGTGAATACTGAATGCTAAATTAGCATTCATCTGAGTTGTCACTGTCTCTTTCTTGAGAAGCAGACAGGCTTGATATTTTCTGTGTAGCCAAATGAGTTTTAGCACTTACATGCTGGATTGCAAGCCAGCAAAGACAATCTGACCACATCAAAGTTTTGGTAAGAGCCAGGACCCTGTGGGCTGCTGCCTGCAACAGACTACCTCAGTCAGATGTCTGACATGGGGATCTCACTGCTGCACTGCTGCACAGAGCCATTTACCACCCAACACTTAGTGCTTATGAGGCATTTTTCAAAAGCCTCACTGGGGCCATACCTGGGGCATTAGCTATTTAAACATCTTAAAAAAATCTGTCCCTTGAGAGGATTTAACTCCACAGGATTTAGGCTGCTAAGGCTCGCATCATCAAAGAGACCAAAGCGTCAATCCATCTCTTTTCATGCCTAAGGACATAATAGTATTGTGCCCCCTCCCATGAGGGGTTACTGCAGAGAAATTTCCTAGCTCTCAGCACCCAAACTAGCTAGCTCTGGAAGCAGATGGAGTATAATTATAGCAGCATTGAGCTGCACCTGAACTAATTAGCTCTGCTGAGAAACAGGGATTGAATTTAATAATGCATGTTCTGCCATACCAAAAAGGCTAGGCTGCCTTTGAGACCCGTGTGACTGTCTCTGCATGGTGCTGTGCTGAACTCTGTGGATGTACTGTGAAAGTCAGCTCAGAGCTTTTCTGTCACCATAATCTGCTGCACAATATAGGCATCACCTTGTCCCAGCATTCATGTACCATTGGCATAATTACTCCTTAGCTGTCACTTACCTCCTGACTATTAGTTTAGCATGTTAGGTTTTGCATATGCTCAAGATTTTGCTGTCCAAACTCACCTAAATATTGAGATCCACCTCAAGGATTTCTGTAGCCTAAAACCTTGAAGCCTTCAAAATAGGACTGTGTTTGCTATAGACCTGATGTTACCAGCATAATCAAAATATGCTTAAAGTAAACAGTAGATGTGAGACAAAGGTAGAAGACCCAGGTTCAGATCCCTGCTCTGGAGCAGTGATATTTATCACATGTGGAATTGAACCCCCATCTTGGATATGTTTCCTAATTGCTGGGGTTGAAGACACTCTCTCTGACCTCAGTTCTCTGCATATCGAATTATTTCTACAAGAAGAAGCAAATCTTGTGCTGATGACTGAGATCATTTTCCCAATTTATGGAAAACTGGATGTTGAGATTCTGTCTTGGGGTGCTGGTTTGAACTCAAGCTCAGGCTATGGTTTGAGCAGGAGGAGCAGTTGGACCCTGTCCCCCACACCCTCACAGGGTGACAACTCCAAAGCTCTCACTTCTCCTGGCCTGCCACTATTGCTCTTAAAAATGTAAATTCGATGTTTTGTATCATACGAGTGGCTGAGGTTATTTAGGAACTTAATGGCTCTGTACAGAGACTATGTCTCTCTGGACATGTATAAACACTGTCCCTTTAGGCTGAAATTTATCTCTCGCTAGTTTGGTGTATGTTCTGCTCAGCAGCTTTCTGTTGATCCTGCACTTAGGTGCCTATTTGTGGAAAATTTGTGTGAGGTAGGATCAGCACTATGAGCAAGGTGTTGCACTGCTTAATTCTGTAAAGTCTCATTACTACCTAGGAAGTGCAAATGGGAAGTGGACCCTTGAATTATGCGAAGTCTTTTGAAAATTTAAACCATGGTTCATAGCATTTGATGATTTTTTAATGTAGTACCTTTAGACAAATTTAATGACTCTGTGTGCTACGACGGTGTATTAAAACTACTGGATCAGACATGCACACAAACCCAGAGGTAAGCCTTTTCATTGATTTGTCCATTTTAAAAAACACAGGCTTCAATGTTTTGAGCCAAAGGAGATATTTGGTAGCTACTGATGTATCTTACCAGGTCTGCTGTTAAAGTCAGTTTTCTCATCAGAAACTGAAAATACTTTTGACTCTGTTGCACAACCATTCTTTTTCTTGCCATTCTGCTGATAGGGTCTGAAATAAAATCCCTTAATTAGTACAATATCTGATTTGTAATAGCTGTGTTGAATCCAGTTGCCTGTGTAGGAAACACAGGAGTCCCTATTTCCTCTCCTCTTTCTCTATTTGCTCATCAATATATTTGGCTCAAATAGTTTGTTTCTGAAAATATCAGTGGTAAGTGGATGAGCAGAGGCAGTAGAAGCAATACTGCATTTGCAATAAGGGGAAAGTGTGAGATGCAAAGAGAGGAAGAAAAATCCCAAATCTGAGCTCTTCCCCCTCCCTTCTCCTGGTGTGGTGAAGAGGCAGGCTGCCTCTTGTACAGAGAGAGGAGTAGAAGTGCAACCTCTTCCTAAATAATTAAATGAATACTTAACCTGCAGGTTTAAAACTTACAGCATATTATAAAACAATTATGTTTCCTTTGCAGGAAAAAGCTGAATTGCCGTTCAGGTTCTTTTGTCATCTGTATGCATGAGTTTGGAGCAATTAGCATGAATATATTGCAGGTGCAGTGTCTCAGGAAATTGTGAGAAGCTGTGCTGTATTTTTGTACTACAGAGAAGTGCCAGAGCTATAACTCTTGGAAGAGTTGAAAACTGGGGAGATGTGACCATCTGATGTGTGATCTTATAATCTTAACAAGCACCGATAGCTGTCTATACAATAGTCATGAAATGAATGCCTTATTTTCTTAGATTGTTTTGCTACTCATTAAATTTAACTGGAGACTGCAAAGTATTTAATTTTAGATTTTGGATTACCTTTCTCATGTGTCCCGTTTATCTTTTTAACTGTAGATAGTTTTTCTGAATGGTAACAGCCATGATATTGTGTTAGCTTTGATGTTATTGCCAGACAACATCTTATTCCAGTGAAACACCCTTTTGCATGTTTTTTAAGGTAAATTATTTGAGTATTCATGAGCCCTGAATTTTTGTTCGCTATAGTTTTGTCATATCTAATTGTCCATGTAAAGATGATCCTTGTTCCTGACTCTCAGATGCAATTTAATTTTTAAGCACGTGTTCCTCAAAAATTCAGATGAACACAGTAAGATAAATGCTTCCTAAAGCCAAACCTCAAAGTAGTATTAATGGGGACTTTTTTTTTTTTTTACTAGAGTGATAGCGATTCACATCTGCTGAGGATCTGACCCTTAGAGTTAACTTACCTGATGATAATTTCTGCTGATGCTCCATTTATATGAGTAGAACAGAGGGACCTCAAAGACCACAGCAATTATTCATAAATGGTTTGATGCCCTTTTATTTCACCACAGAAGCTCAAGGGAACCACTGTGGTAATAAGATTCATGCCCACCATTTTACCTTCATGAAATCACTGACTTGATGAATGATACTGATATGGAACGTTGCCTTCTATGCAGGTATGAAAGGAAAAGTTAATCCTGGGATCTTCAAAGCAAAACCAAGTGACTTCAGTCAAAATTATTTGGACATGGAGAAAATCCTGATAACTACTGTCACACACACAGAGTGACACATGGACATGTCCACTTACTTTGACTTTTGAGAAGTGGCAGAGGAGGAGGAAACACAAGTACCAGATCAAAAGAGCAAGAGTTTTCAAGTTGTCAGCATGGTGAGTCATCTGCACAGTGTTTCCACAAATATGACAACAACAGTGACTACCCCTTACTTTTAGCTGCAGTCGCACACAAGCACTTAAGTGGAGTGGGAGGAGGCAAGAGAGCTTTTTCTGAAGTGGAAATAGCAGGAGGAGGATATCATATGAAACAAACTTCAGCAGCAGGAAAGACTTGTGACAGGATAAAGATTATGTGTTCTGTAGATAGCAATCCTAGAAACAGAGTTGCTTGGTGGCTTGTTATGTGAGAAAAAGATCCGTATTAAAACTCAGTGTTGTACTGTGTGACATTTTACTGCTAGTTTTTAGTGCTGGAGAACAAGAAACTTTCAAATCCCCTCTGAAGTTATAGTGCTAACAGAAAACTATTTTTTTATATCATCTTAATCTGAGAAACCCCTTTTTTCTATATAGATTATATAGTAAGAACATTTATGGAATCCGTGGTGTTACCTCTCTCCTCTGTCTCTGGGTTCTCTGTGTGGGTCTATAGCTAATGTGGCAACATCTGTCCTATATTTCAAATGTATCAGGAGGCCTTTTGAGCAAACTATCATTTAGAAAAGAGCTAGAGATTGCATAGTCCCCTGTGGCTATAGGAAAATTTAATGGAGTTGGAGACTAATCCCCCCACCATTGCTCCATGGAGCATGGAGAGCAAATTCCCTTACCCCTGAGGAAGAAGTCAAATGTTCTCAGAGGGAAACCTCAGACAATTTTTCTCTTTCCCTCCCTCTTGGGTAGAGTTTTCTATGGGAATGACTGAGGATTGACCCCATGGAAATAATAATTTGAGAAGACTTATTATAAAATTGATTTTATTTCCTTGTCACTGTGAAGTTGTTCCCTATAGCATGTTCTCTAATGATTTATCCATGAGTTTCAAGTGCTATAAGTACCAGTGGTTCTGCATCTCCCTGGCCTGTCTCACTGACAGATGGCAAGAGATGGAGATCGCAAGCCACAGCAGACACAAAAAGAGAGATAGCCAAATAAGATAAAGATGAAACTTTTTTTTACTGTAGGAGTAAGCTGCCTGTGAGGATCAGGAGTGAGACCAGCAGCATGCGGTGTATATTCTGAGTGATATAGTAGTTTAAATCTAGGCTACTTTTAAAGACAAGGAAATTTGCCTCAGACACAAGTCCAAACACTTTCAAACTTATCTCCCTTTAAATCTGTTTCACTCTTTTCTTTAGTTTGTTTGCACAATGTCTGTGAGAAGAGCTTCTTATTATTCCCCTCTTCCCCTCTGTTCTCTTATTAATGTCTCACTCCATGCAGCCACATGCACACTTCTTGGGCGGTAGGTATGATGAGAAGTGCTGAAGCACCACGAGGTGATGTGCTTGAGGAATCCCTGATCTGCTGAGCAACTTCTTGTGAGATTTAGAACTCCAAAGGATTGACCATAAATAAATAAGACCTTTCAACACCTTATAGCTTTTGGGAAACAAAATCCACTTCCTATTACCAGTGTTACTGGAGAGTTTGCAATCTATTCAGTCCTGTAATGCTGTCCACCTGCCTCTTGCATTCTGTCTCCAGTAACCATGGCCATATCCTGTCTTTTCTGCTACTCATCCATCCAATATAGCACTGCATTCTGACTTCTACATATGAGATTTGGTATTAGATACTTTTTTGCTATTTGGTATTGACTCTGGAAATTCTTATACAGACAACTAACGTGGTTGTGAATTTAATCTCCATGTTTCTTTTTTTTTTTTTTTTCATAGGGCATCTCTTTTCCTTAATTGCTTTTGGTTTGTTTGTTCAAATTAGGTATTTATTGCATTTAAAGAAGAATGAACTTTTGGTACAAGATAATAAAGGATTTATCTGATGATAAAGCATGTAAATCTTTCCAGAAACTTCAAGATTTTAATATTAATGCAGATCAAATATGGAAATATATGCAACTTGTGAATAGTTTTATGGAAACAGGAAGAGCTGTGTTTCAGTGTAGAAGTAATCCTTATTAGGATGAGTTTCTGATATTGATAAGACAGAAATACAGTGTCTCATTTTTTTCTCTTGCTTAAATCTCTTCATTCTTTTGTGAAAGTTCAGGAAAGAATAACAAGTCTTTTTTTTTTAATAAACTGCTGAATAAATCATTAGAGACGAAACTACAAGGAACAAGTTTGTAGTGCAAGAAAAGAAAATCAGTTGTGTAACAAGCCTTCTCAATGTCTAATTTTCAGAGGGTCAATCACAATCCTACCCTTTAGAAAAAAATATTAATTATAGATAATTAATATTTTTCTATTTTAATAAGCATGGGTATCCCCTCTCATGTGGTGCCCTCAGGGTAACTTTTCCTTTCTCTTAGTATGAATTTAAGGACAAGGGACTAGTACTCAATATTCCTAACCTAATACAACATACTTATTAAATTAGTGTTTAAAGTACTTAATTTTTTTAATCTTTGATTTGCTCTTTCCAAAACATCATTGAAACCATGTAATGTACTTGCTCAACAGCAAAAACCACCAAAAATTTTAAGTTTGGAGTAAAATGAGAGGAGAAAATCAAGAGATAAGATACAGGTGAATTTTTAACACAGCAAAGTTCTCGGGTATCCTTTACAATTTTTAGACTTTTTTTCGAGAGTAGATCATGATATAGGCAGTGAAATCTCATAACCATTAAAGAAGAGCATGGAACAGGGGGATATTGGGGTTCCTGCTTCATGCCTCAGGCTGAAAAGCTTCAACTCTCTCTTTGACTTCATAGGAGAGGTGCTCCATCTCTCTGATCATCTTAGTGGCCCTCCTCTGGACCTGTCCAACAGGTCCATGTCCTTCTTATGTTGGGTGCCCCAGAGCTGTCTGTAATAACCCAGGTGGGATCCCTTGAGAGTGGAATAAAGGAGGATTCACTTTACAGAGACTCTACTTTTCAGAGTTATGTCTCTTCTTTGCAGACTGTGTCCCCCAGCAGGAAATCCTCCGAGATTCACAGTTGTATTTAGGAGCATGGAAGAGGTGGTGGACAGCCCAAAGATCCAGAGACCACCTTATGTTTCTAACCCTTTCTTGTAATATTATCTCTTCTCAGTCTTTACATTATCATTTTGGGTAAGTTTTCAAATTTGGCCAACATGAATGATTTTGCAAGTCTACACATGAAACTCATTCGTACTGTCCTCTAAAGTAATTCTGAAAACACTCTGCTCCCATTTATCATTCAATATCCAGGTTTCTTTCCCTTACTGTGTTCTAGAACATGCTCTCATCTAACTAGTGACAAACCTCTGCAAGATGTTTTGCTCATTGGAGAGGCAATTAGATGTTAAAGAAATTTTTTGCTTTTTATTTTAAAATGTCTTGTTGGATAAATAGTATACAGATTTTCCTGAGATGTGCTTTGAGCTGTTTGGAAAATGAAGAACAGAGCCTTTCATTGAAATTAATGGGAAAGTTCAGTGAAATTTGGATTAGACTCCAATGATAAAGCAATCTGAAACAGAAACATCATTAAAAGATACTGGTAATGGAATTGTGAGCTTATTTGTCTGAAAAACAGCTTGCAAGGTAATAAGTAATAAATTATTGCTAAGAAGTACATCTGTCTCTAAATAGAAAAATGTCTAGTGGAATGCATTGTACATCTGTACTAATGAAATTATTAAAATAAGTACCTTTGAGATAAGAGTATGTATTATAAAGATGACCAAGTGAACAGAGGGCTAGGGGGCTTTTATGCTAATTAAATGATGGACGCATGGTAAAGAGGCAAATTGTTTATATATGCTGAACACAGAAAATCTAGAAGACCATCTGACACCTTCTGTCAGAGAGAAAACATGTCTGCTTAATTAAGGGCTGTAATATTGTATGTATGCTTGCAGGCAGTGATAAGGTAGCTAATCTAGCTTTTCCTGAGGTGCACTCTGTCTTTTCAGTGCTTAAATTTCAGCCTTAAGATTCCCCTAATGTTGCTGTTTGTATGGGATTGTTTCTCTCTTTCTGGCATGTAACTGATTCCCTGAGAGATAGACGCACCTCCAAACAGCGACTGCTTGTCAGGAAGACAGTTTTTCATACCTGATTTTAATGCAGACCTTTATTTTACAGACAGGTTTCTCCGAGGCTCATCCTGTCTTATTTTTAATGAATAAAAAAAGAGGTAAGTGGGAAATGCTGTCATGCAGGCATTCCAGATGAGACTAGGACAACATCACATTTGAATAACCACCCTATGGATCCATCAAGCTGAGCTGAGACATGCCTTAGGAGCCTCAACTCAAAACTGAGCCCTCAGATTCAGGGCGAGACACAGCCTGTGTGTGCCTGCGTGTGCTTTGGCTCCCCTCGCTGCAGTGCCCCTGCTTGGGAGAGTGCTGGCATTGGCAGAGCATGGTCTTACAGAGGAGTTTAATTGTGCCTTTGCTGTATTACGCAGAAACATATGGCTCAAAGCCCATAGGAAAATATCAGAAAAGGAATTTTGCAGCAATAACATAAACCTTATTTTGCACGAAGTATTCAATATTTGTTGTCTGAGTGCCTGCTCAGGGTTTGAAAGCCAGGTGTTGTTAGATTTCACTAAGTTTGGCATATTTGCCTCTATTCCCTCCCCAGTCTACAGTTGTTTTCGTGAGGAAACTGCAATTTACACGGTTGTGTTCATGGACTGCACTATACAAATTTTGCTCCTAATCATTGCCCGCATAAAATGTTGGGGTGATGGATATCTGCCCAATGGAAATTTAAGTGCCATAAATTCAAAGCAAACTTGGCATGATTTGTACCTCCCTTACAAAGCTCTCTCGATTATTTTTTTTCAGTTCAGTAGGTTTCAGTAGGACCAAAACAGCCTCCCACAAGCCTTGAAGTGGTAAATCTGTATTAGTAGTGACTACTGCTCTCAGAGATGTGAATAGTGAAATTGGTGCACATAGCACCAGCATTCATTTCTTATTTTTATTTTAAATGTCCAGGTCTCAAAAAGCACCAATATCTTGTTGGTTCTTGGTGTGAAGCCACTCGCACAAGTGAATGAATCTCTGTGTGGGTCCCATGAAAGAGTTCAAGGAGTTGCACTCAATGATAAACAGTCACCAATGATGCAGCTCAACTGATCTGATTCTCTTTGTGCTTGAGCTATAGATGTTTTCCCAAACAGATTAGCACTGATTAGCAACGAATTATCAAGCATAAAATGAGTTTCTTGGCTTCTAGCCACTGGACACATAGAAAGAAAGGGTATCTGCAGGAGGAGGAAAATGAGTATCCATGGATGAATAAAACGCTTGGATATATTTGTTGTTGCAGGTTATTGCCAGCTTAAAATAAAAGTGGTCATTGCCAGTTAAATACAACACCTCTGTCCTTACAGTAAGCATATGGCTTTGTAGAAAGAGGACATATTAAATAAATTCTTTCTGCTTGCCTGTGATTTTTTAATATATTGTACTGGATAGCAGTACAGTATTTGAGTATTTCTGTCATGCGGAAGCAATCAGCTCTTTAGACAGTGCTG
Source organism: Pipra filicauda (assembly GCF_003945595.2). Lineage (NCBI taxonomy): Eukaryota > Metazoa > Chordata > Aves > Passeriformes > Pipridae > Pipra > Pipra filicauda. The sequence goes on from NW_024104765.1 coordinate 1,935,416, forward strand.
CTTGCTTAAAATGCTGATGCTGATGATGCTGAAAACATGGGGTGAGGGAAAACTGAGGTGCCATCTTGAATAGGCTTGCAGACACTGGGCTGCTTTAATAGAAGGTAAAAGACATGTTAAACACTTAACACTTAGCTGGTAAGAGGAAAAGTAAGCAGTTGGAGTATTGTCCCTAAAGAGAAACATTAATAAAAAGCGAGCTGTTCAGATGGGTGAAAAACAGTGAAATTGGTCCACCTGATTATGAAGAAGAAGAGAATGATCAGTAAAATAGTTGGTCTGTTAGACTGTGGCCTCTGCTCTGTAAAATAGGACTCTATTGAGGGTGTGAGGCTTCCCTTAGCCACAGGAACCTGCAGACTGCATGCTCAGCCCTTCTGCCAGTTTATTTTAGTTATTCTAAGCAATAGAAGGTGGTAGGCACAATATCTCCACAGTTAACAGGTGTATTATCACTTTAATTATCTTTAACTACTAGGCATGCTGTGATAGTAGGCATTGAGAGATGCAAATATAAAGCAGACCTAGTGAAAACAGTTTGTCTTGAATAGACTGAAAGGGACTTGTTTTTTTTACATAGAAGAGCTAATGTTTGTTACTAGCACTCATTGTCTTGGCTACACATGCTAATTAATTTTCCAGCAGCCTTATGGTTGACATCAGAAAAAAATTGTATAAAAATATAGATAATGTCCTATATTTGCTTATCAAAAGGAGACTTTGATATTTTTAAAAGAAAAAAAATCAAAACAAAACCCAAATATTTTTAACTGTTGTATGAAACCAGAAAAAAAATTAATTAAAAACCCAGTGGTGATTGTTTTATGTGATGAACAGAAAGGTGGGTATTTATATCTTATTTCTGTATCTGTATGTCTCCAAAGACAGTACCTTTTAATGAGGCAAAGGAGGAGAAAATGGTTATTCAATATTTTACTTTTTTAAAAAAGAATTTTGCCTTTCTTATTGTTTGTTAAAAGCAGACATTATTACAGAAATCTCGCTGAATCGCTCAAATTTCTATAAAACCAGGTTTCAAAACACGATTTTCTAATAGACAAATATATATAACCTAACATGCATTCACTCATCTCTGTTTCTTCTCTTTATGCATTCATTTTCTAAGGCTGCCTCCTTTTCCACATCCCAAATATTTTCCTTTCACGTGTGGTGTTTTTTTGTTTTTCGGTTGGTTGGATTTTGTTTTTTGTGGGTTTTTTTGGTTTGAAGCTGCTCGGAAATATATGTCAGTAGTATTAACTCACATCTTTAAATTCCAGCCTCCCAGTGTCTAGTTCTTAAAAGCAATGGGCTAATGAGAAAAAGATGTATGACTTCAGCTTTTTATTTATTTCTAGGCTCACTGTGTATCCCAAGCCATGTGATGCACCTGTGTGCGCTGGCTTTACTGGAAGATTCTTAGACAGTTACTGTACTGGTCTGATGTTTCCAGACAAACACATATATTGCAGGTGTATAGCACTGCTTTCACAGTGGTTTCTTGAAGGTTATAAAGAGCATACATGTTGTGACAATGCACCAGTGTTCAGATATTGCTAAGGTATTCAAAGATCAATGGTTAGCTCTCGCTTGCTTTTCAGTGAATCCGTTCCAAGCAATTTGTCATCTTTCTGCTTTCAGCAATATTATACACACAGCCTTGTACCGATCTCTTGGCATAGGAGAACGTCTGTACTTGGAGCAGTGTGTTCATTGAAGAATTTTTTTTTAACTCTTCATCCTTGTGTAGATCTTTAACGATCTGCTATATGCTGCCTCTTTCTCTAATCTTCTGAGAGATCAGCAGGCACAAACTGTACTGAGAAAATAATCCTATACCACATTCTGATTTGATTCCAGCCCGTCTGGTGGGACTGCTGCTAAAAGCCAGCATCTAAAGAAGCAGCTCATTTGAATTCTGGGTGTACACACGATTTAATGCGAATGTGCTCAGAGTCTGAAGGCTGATGTATCAAAGGCACCATTCAACACCACCTCAGGAATGTTCCTAATAGTGTGACCATTTTTTCCTTTCACTTCTGTCAAATTTATCAATGTCTGATGTCATTCTTTCACGAAGAGGGAGCCTATTAGTATGCATAAAGTAAAAAAAAAGTTCATTCCAATGCATTAACATTTACTCATGGCAATTATGTCTGAGCTTATTAAATTCATATATCTCCCCCTTCTTTCTTTCTGTTCCACCCCTACATAAAGTAGCATCAAATCTATTGATTTTTGTTAAGCTCCATATGTGTGTGTACCCCTCTACCTATATTTATATGTATCTATACATCTCTCTATAGATATCTTTCAGCACTAAGGACTGAAAAATTTTACCCATTTTTTGTATCTTACTGCTAGAGCATTTCCTAAGAAAACTAATGACTGCTTACCTAGAGCTAGACTGAGCTATTAGGTAGGCACATAACTGCATTGCCCCAGGAAGTATACAGGGAAAGAATCGGACCTGAAAGCAGCATAGTTTGTCTTGCCTCCCTTTCCTTGTTTGTGAAGGGAAAAGGTAATCTGCACTTCTCCTTTTTCATTTTTTTTTTTTTGTGTACAGGTTAATTTTCCTATGCAGTGAGGCAGCATATAAGATAAAGAACCAAGATGCTCTCACCTCTCAGCATCTCTCTTGTGCCTACAGTCCCTGTCTTACAAGCCCAGATGATCCCTCCAAACCTGAGGACTGTTGGATTCCAAAATTTGGATATGAGAAAAAGAAAACTGCTAAGTTTAAACAAAAGCCTTGGGCTGACAGACTGGGGAAAAATCTCCATCTAGAGTCCAGACAAGGATCCATTGATGTTATTGGTTTGGAATGTCCTGCCCAAGCCGAAGAAACCATGCCCTGATTTTATCAAGCCAGTGCAGAAGGCTTATTGTGTTTTCTGTCTCCCTTTGTGTTCCCTGGATCCTGTGCATTCTGCAAACCTGAATACCTCTTTCCCCCATGTAATTCCCCTAAGATAAGATGGGTTTTTCCCTCTGATGTAATTGTAAGACCCCAAATTTGTAAACCTGGGTTTTTCCCTTATGTCATCCCCTGAAACCCCCAGTTTGTAATAAATTGTAATAGTTACAACCCCCTGTTGAATATGTGGACCCTAAACCCTTTAAATATGAACTTGTAAGTCCAACAAAGCATTCTAGTTTCTTGCCTCTGCTGGGATCATCTTAGCTTTATTGACCTCTGCAAGGGATGTCCCCGTGCTAGGCTTTTGTAATGATAAATGTGGTCTGTGCATGAAGACAGCCATTAGGTTAAATGGTGCATGTTTCCTTTCATGAAATGTTTGCCTAGATTCTCCCCAAGAGGATCAGCTCTCTGCCCCGGCCTTCACTGCTCTGTGCAGGGTGCGAGGGGGCTGTTTGCCTGTCACCCTGTGGGTTTGGGGCAACAGCGGTGGGTGAAGGGCAAGTGTGCAGGACCGCACGCCCAAGGGATCTGTGTCAGCACTTTTCCCACCTGAAGCTGGAGGACACTATGCCACAAGCTGGGGTTTGCACTGGTTTTGGTGGAAACTGACAGTTGTTTAAGTCAGGGAACAAGGCAAGTCAGTGAGGAGGCCATGTGCAGGGTGAGATTTTGCTGCAAATTTAGGTAGTACCTCAAGGCATCTTCCCAGAAAGGGAATTCTTCAAGTTCACATTCTTGGATTGATGCAGCCTGCAACCACCGCCTTTCAGCTGGGCTAACCACTTTCTGAGGGGCTGGAGCAGGTGAATTGAGAAGATGGTGGTCAAAATATAGAGAACAAATTATATCTTAATGCTATGTAAGCACTCCTCCTCCTGCAGGGATATATATAATACAATTAAATTCCCCTTCCTCTTCCCACACTGGGACCTGAAACTTGCAAATAAATGCATCTTCACAAGAAGTTTAGGTTCAGGAATGCAAGTGTCTTCTGCTCTCTGACAGGATGGGACAGAAAAGGAAAAACCAGAGAAGCTAGATTCCTATTTCATGGAGGAAGTTCAGAGTTATTGGCACAGCCAGATCAAAAAAGAGCTGCTATTGAAGTAATCACTGCAAGTACCTAAAAGCTATGGTCAGGATTGGAAGGATGCTCCTTTGATGGTTTCCTAAAATAAATATAAACATTTTTTACTCTTTTAAGCTGAATCAATAGTAGAGAAATGTCTGTTAGCCAACAGGCCCCCAGCATTACTTTGGTCACTTTTTCTTCTGCTATGGCTTAAATCACAGTTTAAATATTAACTTCATTTGCTCTCTTAGTGATCCACTGGAAATTAAAGGGAAGAGGAGAAAAGGGAAGAAGAATCCATGGCTTTAAAAAGGAAAGCAGGACTTTGGTTCCTGTTGACTTGTATTTAGTCCAGTCCTGGTTGCACCCTCAATACTTGCATTTACAGTTGCTCACAGTGTAATAATCAAGCAGCCTTGCCTGTCAGGAGGCTATTCTGAGTGGACTGCTATGTCCTTAGACATCACCACATTGCCTTGGGACAGACACATATCTCACTTTTTTGTGCTGGTCATCCTTGGGCTATCTTACCAAGTCCTGTAGGCTTTCCTGAGTTCAAGTGAGATGCTTCAATCCAGCAGTCAACTGCAATCAACATCATTAAAAATAGCTGTATTTACCATGATTCAAGTTAGTTTGTTTTCTTCAAAAAAACACTATGTGCTTCTGTTCATGTGACTAACAATGCAATTAACTTCTATTTTGTCCACATCTGTACATTTGCACGACTGCTGAAGCCCCTGTGAGCTGGGTGATTTATAAGCCCTTTGTGCCACTTGCCTGTCCCATTCAGCAGGATACTATAACCTAACCCTTTCCCTAATGGCATTAAAAGGTGCAATTAATCAATAAAAAGGGTCAGTTAATATTCTCCACACATAAGTGCTGAACATCAGAATAATACACTCTCTTGTGGTTGGCAATCCATCATTTTGTGGTTTAGCTCAAAAGGAAATTGGCAGGACAACCACAGTGCACACCATGGGATTGCTCCATGGATCTGGAGCAGCTCTCATATCTGCTGCAGAGAAACATTTTCTCTGCTGAAAGAGTTTTTTTTAAATAAATAGAACGGTTAGTAAGGAGTAAAATTTTCTTTCTGTGGTTTGAGAAACTTTCTTTTTCCTTCAAAGACGTAAGTGGTATGAGGGAATCCCCTAGCAGCTATAGGCCCTGGGAATTAAAATTTTTCCCTCTGTTCCCTATTCCCTAAGAAACATAGCATGAATCCCACTACCATATATTTCTCTAAGCAACCTTCTGTGGAAAGAGAGAGGCTTGATTAGTGCATGCGCCTGCTCACATTTAGAAGACTAATAGACTTTAGAAGACTAAGAGAAACGTTGGCTTGATATTCATTCCCATCCTCAAGCTCTCTGCACTATGTACATTACAAGGTAACATTTCCATTGCAGGAGGCAATGTGGGAAACAAGGATTGAGGTATCCTTGCCTGAAACCAAATCAATTAATTTTCTGTACAGTTCTCAAAGATCCTTCTCTTAATAAAGGGTTGGCCTGGATTCAGAAAGTTTTTGGCTCTTGTGTATCACCAGTGCTCTGCAGATGACCTGGAATAGTTTACTGGCAGATGCAGTCTTCTTAGGAATATCTTCTTTTCTTGCACCATTTCAATGCTGTTTATAGTTATATGTAATTCATATTTCTCTACTGCTTCATATTTCTTAATCTTAATTCTGAGTTGCTGGTGATTTTTCTAACTAAAATTGTGTTGATATTTTTTTCAGCTGTTCTTTGAATTGGGAATATTTTTGTTATCCAGAAAATACCATTATAAAGTGAGTTGCTTTGAACTTTCAGCTTTCTGGTGAGTAATTAAAATATCCCCTTCAGTTATCTGTGTGTTTTCTGTCTGAAGCTGCCATGAACTTAAAGCAGGTTTTCATCCCAGGCTATTTTGTCTATGTCTCAATGCTAATGTTTCATTTCATGTAACAAACCATTGTTTTTTTCTGGAGCTCAGGCCTTTCTGTTACACTGAGTTTCAACAAGCCTGGCCTTACTTATCACAGAATCACAGAATATGCTCAATTGGAAGGGACCCACAAGGATCATGGTCATTTTGTGTCTGCCTGAGCCCATTTAGTACAGCGGTGGGTTAATTTTAAGATTTGGTACTTCTTTAGAAAAAGATCTTCTAGAAGAAAGATATTTACAGGATATGGCTGCATCCTATGTTCCTTATTCTCTCAACTGTTCTTTTTTATACGCCTTTGGATTCCCTATAATATGTTCCATGTGTGTAGGCTATGTTTTACGGATGAAGTGGATTGGCAAATTAGGCTACCTGGCTATGGAATTCAGGTCCTTGAACTGCAGTGCTGAGTCTTTTATTAGAGTGCAGAAAAGGGAAATTTATAACAGACGTCAATAGATTTGAGATACTGCGGGACAGTGGTGGCCTAATAATGAAGAGTTTCAAAAAGGGCATTTCTGCAGAACTTCACAATTGGTGTCTGGACACCAGTTGGCCTAACATTTGTTTAATGATTTGGGGTTTTTTTAGGGATATGGCCAAACAATATAAAATGAACTTCATGAACTTCATGAACAACCATAAGAAGCTGAGGGTCTGAAGTTGCTTTGTACAGAAGTCTTCAAAGTGCCTAATCTGCGAATTTTTAAATTAGTAAATGTTATAATTTATTATATTTTTTGTCAAGAATAGTATTTTCAAATGGAGTAAATTACTTATAAATAATCTTCATCTGTGGCTGTCTGTACACTGTTATAAAAAAAATTACTTGCAATACTTTAATACAGCAATTTTTATTTTGAAAGTTAATTTAAAATTAAAACACTGCAGCATTCTAAGCAATGCAACATAGGTAAATTCTGTGCTAAAAATAACCAAAATGCTAGGGACTATAATTATACACCACCTTTGTCTACAAGTTGGTTAGCAGAAATATGGCTGGACGGCCTGCAGACAACTTTCTGTAAGAGGGATGTTCAAAGTGGAGAAGGTGGAGACCTCATAGGTGTCTACAACTTCCTCACAAGGGGAGGCAGAGGGACAGGCAATGGTCTGCTCTCTGGTGGACAATGAGAGGACCAGAGGGAGTGGCATGAAGCATTTTCCAGGTTTAGGTTGGATATTAGAAAAAGGTTCTTCACCCAGAGGATGGTTGGGCACCGGAACAGGCTCCCCAGGGAAGTGGTCACAGCACCAAGCCTGACAGAGTTCAAGAACCATTTGGACGATGCTCTTGGACACATGGTGTGATTCTTGGGGCTATTGTGTGCAGGACCAGGAGTTGGACTTTGGTGCTCCTAGTGGGGCCCTTCCAACTCAGGATATTCAATGATTCCATGATTCCATGAAATTTCTCTGTCTCTTTTCCCACCTGTTACTTCTCTTAGTAACAATTTAGCAACCTTTTCCTGAGTGAAAAGCAACATATCCATAGGCATCATAATCAGTAGCAGAACTGTAGTGTCTTTGATCTCCAGGAACTGAAGAGCAATCCATTGTGCTAAACACTATACAGGCACTGCATCCGTGTAAATGTAGCTCTAGAAGAAGCACTCTCACTTGCTCCAAGCAAGGTAAGAAGACTGGCAGCGATAAAATAGCTGAATCATCATCAGACTCTCTCTCCTTTTCTGATAAAGCAAACATTGCTATTACCATGAGAAGATTCATTGTGACTCAGCTGTCCTGTTTTACAGTGCCTGAGGGACTACGTTGGATCTCTCCTTGGTCATTGGTGGCAGTTGTAATGGCCTCGAAGTCGTCAGCAAAAATATTTTCATTCCTTATGAAACTAAGCTGTTTCTTGATTGTCTGGCCTCTTTCCCTCAAAATTTGCAATGAGTTTGTAAAAGAAGATGGCAATAAAAAAAAATTACTTGGAGGGATTGTTCTAGTAATAGTTTGTAATATATTTTAATGATTCTTTTCATTTACTGAATAACATTTAAGGTAAAATCTCATTCCAGACACACACAGTTCTGCTATTAGTGCCATTTCTGTGTTACATTAACTTCTCATAACAAGATCTGTTTTATGAGGGTAGCTTCATAAGAGAAGTGTCTTTTTCATTTGCAGTTTGCTAAATTATAGTAGTTTCTGTGTCTGACTGCTAAGGAACGGGGCCTTCTATTGGCTACAGTTTTAGATAAATACATTATTTATGAAAATAGGCATTTCTCTTATGTATCAGGAAATAGTTTGCATAATCCTCAGCTTCTTGCAGTAATCCAAACATGATTAATTTACTTTTCACAGGTTTTGATGGTGGAAGAACATAAGAAAGCCACTTCAAAATACACCTTCTGAGGCCAGAGACAAACTTGACCTCTTCTCAAACACTTCTGCTTTGCTCAAAGAGGCTGACCCATGGGATCGATGCCAAAGGAAGGTGCTCAGGGCCCAGGGTCTGGGATGCTGAACATGGCACTTTTTCAAGGTGAAATAGCAACACAGAAGGAGGATATTTTTATAAGTAGAAGTACTTGCCTGATTCTCCTGTCACTGCTCAATGACTTGCATTTATATATACTATTTAAAGATTCGTTAAATGCATAAATATGTGTAGTCTGTGACACGCAGCTCAACAGATATTAAAAGATCCTAGCCTGTGGTTATGATTTAACTTGCTCTTTAAGACTTTTGCAACTGCTTCACATTTTCTACGCCTTTTTAGTTTGTGAGATGAAAGCTGGATTGTGGTGATAGCTCAAAGAGCCTTTCCCTTCCCTTCCCTGCCCTGCCCTGCCTTGCCCTGCCCTGCCCTGCCCTTCCCTTCCCTTCCCTGCCCTGCCCTGCCCTGCCCTGCCCTGCCCTCCACTCCCTCCCTCCCCTGACCTTCCCTTTCCTAACCTTCCCAAACCTTTCCTTCCCAAACTTTCCCTTCCCAAACCTTCCCAAACCTGCCTTTTCCTTCCCACATCTCCCCAAACCTTTCCAAACCTTCCCTTGCCAAACCTTCCCAAACCTTCTCGCTTTTTTGAAGAAAGCAGAATTGGTTATTTTTATTATTTTTTATACCAACATCGAGTGGAAAACATTTGTATTTATTTAAGTGTTTAAGGAGGATCTGCTCATAACCTCCCAGCAAGACAGTAAATTCTTCCATGTATTGACTTCATCAGACTCTCTCTAATGTAGAGGAATCTCCAGGGAAGGTCAGCCAAACAAGCAGCACTTATTCAGAAACAATGTGATGTGTGTGTGTGTGTGTGTGTGTGTGTGAATGGCAGGTTACTGACATGGTGCTGAGGAAAGACAGAAAGAGCACCACTTTCCTTTTCAGCTCCTTCGTAAGAATAACCCTGGTTTCAGAACTGAAGAGCCTTCCTTGCTCTGCCATCTGCACTCCAAACAGCAGTGAGAATTAGGTCCTTCCCAAAATCTGATTTGAGGTGTTCATTGTCCAAACCTTTGAAACAATCACTTTTGCTAATGTATGAGTGAACACTGGGCCAAATATTGCAATGGTGGATGGTGTGTCTGGTGGGTTCACTCAAACGCCATCGTGCAGAATGAGAGTTTGGCATCCAGTAAGAGGTCTACAGACTGAGGACTCTTCAGGGTTGCATCTGTGTTTCACTCCTCTCCTGATGTTCATCTTCTCCCTGAACCAAGCATCAAATTCAGCTGGCAGGCAAACATGACCCCTTACAAAACTGCATCTGATATGTACGGTCACGAGATGGGGAGCAGGCTGCAAAGGTGGACATACGAGTCTGTTTTTATGGGGAGGAGGGAACTTGACATAGGGGAAAATCATGTAAGTCACATAAGTCACATTGAGCAAATGAGATTTGCTTTCTCTATGTCCTCTGAGTGCTAGGAAAGCTCTCCCTAACCACAAAGCTCAATATTCAAATGTCAGTCCTTACCTTACAACTAATTCATCTTAACAGGGTTATATATGTGAATAGCCTCACTGGGATCAAAGGAGTTATTTACCTGCATGCAGTGTCATGCACACACATTTGCAGGATCAGGCCCTCCACACACACAGCAGCTTTCATTGCCCTGCCTGTTGCTAAGTCACAATCTGAAGTGAATTAAGGAAAGTGAAGAGAAGCATATGCTTACATGGCAAGACTGCTGGAGAATGGTTTAAAGTGTTAAAGGTTTAAATCACACCAAGGCTATAAAAATCAACTTTGTTTATGGAGCGGTGCAGAGACCTATTGTACTTCATATCGATCAATCCATTGAACACCTGGTTCAAAATGTACAATTGAAAGCTGGGGAAAAGTGCTAAATTGAACAATCTAAGTAACCTGTGAACCTGACAGTCATAAATCAATGGAGATGTTACACATAGTTAACCCTAACTAGTTAGCAAATTTTTAGCTGTGTTACCTGGTTAGGAGCTAGTTTACCATTTCAGAATTGTATTAATACAGAAAACATCTTTGCACTGAATGTTCCTCAGTAAACAGAGCATGAGGTTCACTGAAGACTTCCTCCCTTGCTGCTGTACCAGGTAAACCTTGCTTGAATATCAGCTTGGAAAAAAGGACATTTGAAATTAAGAAACAGGCGTACAAAAAGACACACTGTCAACTTTGGGGGACTTAAAAAGTATGGATACAAAAGATATAGGATCCACTTTTCAAAGATGCTTTATTGCGCACAGAGGGTTATTCACATCTGTATAGGCTTTGACAAACACTGAATTTTCTGATGCCAGTGCTGTTTTGTTACTTTTGTTCACAGGTTCTTTACAGACTTGGAAAGACTTTGGTTTGCTGGCCCATCTTATCTTACATATGGCTGGCAACATTTGCCTTCCTTCGCTTCCTAAGGCCAGTAAAAATGCTGAGTTTTTCAGGCAGGCTCACAAGAACTTCTTGGTCCTGTTAAACCATTTTGCTTAGGGTTAATTGCATCCACACCTCTAGTCCTCTATTAGCTTTTACATTATTTTATCCTTTCAGCTCAGGCTCAGAGGTCTGCAGTCACCTGGGTTACACATATAACTTTAAAAAAAAAAAAAATGGTGTGATGGTGGCTTTTTTTCTTCTTTTTTTTCTTTTTTTTCCCTGTCCTTCTTGGAACTCATCCAGTGTTCTCAGACTTACCAAAAAGCAATATTCATGATTTTGAATTTTCTTCAGTCAGCTTTTTTAAACCTCTTCTTTGTAAATTATGCAGGTCTGCTGATTTAAATAGCTATTTAACATTCTACTGATTTACTGGAATGAACAACATTGCATTGCCTTCTTATGACAGGACTGATTTTTTTCTGTTTTTTCTTTAAGCGGATATCAGATTTACAAAGCATACAAATTTTTGCATACATTATTAACACGGCTATATGTCTGTGTAGTCAAGACCAAAAATTTTTCTTGTTATCCTTAACTCTGATGAAAAACCTTACTTCTTGCTTCCATCCTTATCAATTTTCTGTAGTTCTTATCTTCTGTCTAATTCTTATGAATTCTGATAAATCTCTTTTTTTCTAGTGTAATTATTTTGATTTACATAGCTGCTTTCACTTTTATGCAAGTCAACATTTAGGCTAGCCCACTTTTCATTCTTTTTTTTAAAACCTCTCGTAAAATGTTTTTAAACAGTTTCCAGTTATTATCCACATTTCCTGTCTAATTTCTTTCTCCCAACTGATTTAACTCATAATTGTTTTCAGCTTTGTGAAATTGGCTCTTACGATTCATCACGTATACATATTACTGGTCTGGACTTAATTCTGATTATGTATAACAAACAGAAGCAAATCATGATCACTTTTATCTAAACTACTGCTGATTTCTAAAGTGTGCTTCTATGACACTTTATTCTCATCTATAAGGATAAAATAATGCAATATAGCATTCCAAAATTGCTGGATGCAGCATTTTTAAGGAACTCATAATTTATGGCATTTTCCAAGAATCTATTAATTTGGTAGCATGATGACTCCAAACCATGCTATTCAAATTGAAGTGCTGACTTTGCATGGTTTATTTTTGTTCTTGTTTTATGGATACTTACTTAAGGAGATAGTTTTCCTCTTCTTCTGGTAATTACTTGCAGTTTTTGCGTTACATAACACACACAAAAAACATATCATTTTATACTACTTTTGTAACACACCAATCTACAGATTAAGAATTACTTATGTCTTTGAGACTGTTTCGTAGTTTTGTCCAATTTCTTCGGCTTTATTTTAATGACTTAATGGAATTTAGAAGGAGAGAACTGGCTTCCCAAAGAGTCCTTACCAAGGAAAAGTAATGGATAAGAAGTAGAATATATTTAAGAGTTCCACCCCAATCGACATTTTAAAAAGGGCCTAGTGCCTATCTCAGCTTTTTTGCCTTCTTGTTGCTTTCATCAACAGATTGCCAGACGGTAAAGTGGATTAGAGAGTCAGTCTTCAGTACTACAGTACCAGTGCTACTAAAGGTTTAACCAAGTCACCTTCCAAAGGCTAATCCTGCTGGCTGCTGTCTAACATATTTTCCCTTGGTAACCCATCCTGTTTCACTCACCATTACATTTAGAACAAGCAGCTGTAGAGAGCATGTAAAATCAGAGAATAATGCAACTTGAAAATGCAAAGGTTGTTCCATAAATAAGCATCTGACTTGCAAAAGAGTCACTCTTGCTATGGCAGTTAATTAACAAACAAGTCATGTCTGTGCTCCTTCCTGGTGGCTGCAGTAATCTTCTTGCTTGGTCCAAAGAGCTGACCATAAAAAGATTGTCACAAAGTGTATGGTGTGAAGGAGAATTTGGCATTTGGGAAAACAAATTTAAAGCAACCCCAGAAGTTTTCCCTCTACAAATGCTGTCGCAGTTGGCAGCAAGGGACATATTTACAATTGAAATGCAAACTTGGTCATTGAGGACACTTTTTTCAGGGAGATGTGGATCAAATATGTCCACTGGGTTACAATGCTGAGACCACCCAGGCTTTTGCTAATACTAGTGTTTACATAAAAAGTTAGAAACAAGCTCCCCTCCAATTAGAAAGCCAATATCTAACTAGATGCTAGCTTGTTATATACCCTGTAGTCTGAATGTTAATAACTTTGACCTCCTTCAGTTTAATCTTAATCTCCTTGACAGAACAAGTGAACTTTGGGTTATACTTTACCGAATTGTTCCCTTTGTTTTCTTCCCCCTCTTATGTTTCCAACAGTGACTTTGTCACATATTGCAGACCCAAATGAAAGCCTGTCTTCTTTTTCAATCAGTCATATCACTAAGTATATGAGCAGAAAAACCCTTGTGATTGACACTGCTTCAACAAAAGCAGATTCAGTTTGCAGACGATAAGAGGCAAAGTCATACAAGCAGTGTTTACAAAGCAGTGAAGGAGCAAAAAAAAAAATAATGATAAAAGGACTAATCTTATTGTTTTACTAGATGAGAGAATGGTTCTTTGTGTTTGCTCTAGCAGAAGCCGACAGATTGTCTCCCACCTCCCTTGTACACTTTTGGCAGCAAAATAATTTCCAGAAAATTCTGTATCAAATGCTGGCTGGTAGATTAAAAAAGGGCTCTGGAATGCCTGGAAAGCTTCAGAAAGCAGAGGAGTTCCTGCACACGATAGCACATGCATATGCTACCTACAGCATGCTATATAATTGAACATTATCTCCCTCAAGAAGGGGCAAGGAGATATAAGAGCAACAGAAGCAAATGGAAAGCAAAGCAGAAGGAAAAAGAAACAAAGCTATGTGAAAGCATATTGAACTGGTTGATCTGATGTGTTTTCTGTTGTTTGGCAATCTCACATCTATCAGGAACACTCTTCCTGATTTCTTCACTCTAAGGGAGACCAGACCCACGTCAGCTCTAATCGAAAGGTGTCCCAGCTTTCAACCCGTGCTCCTGGTGCTGGAGTGCTTGTATGGTAGTATGGCCAGCAAAGGTCACAGAAGTACCATTTCCATTTCTTGGTCCCAAATGCTGGAGTGCGATGACTGGAACAGATTCAGAGTGGTAGTGCATTGGAAGGGACCTCGGGAGGTGACATGGTCTGAATGCTGCTCAAAGAAAAGCTGACTTCAAAATCAAATCTAGACTGCCCAGTACACTTTTGATATTCCCTACTGGCAGCAAGGTGTCCCACTGGGTTTTTTTCAGGACAGCACATCTGTACATAAATCTGTTTTAACCTTATGTAATGGTCACTATTGACTGCACAGGAGGCAGGACAGAGAATTAAAATCCAGGATGATCTCAACAGGTGAAGGACAGGATACCCTTGCTTTCCATCTCCTCTACTGTTCATTAGTTTCATGGCTTAATTCCTATCTCTTGCTAGCAGGGCCAGGCAGCTTTGTCCTTTCAACAGCTGAAGTCAAACTGCTTCACCACCATTCACCAAAGGTTGTTGAGCAAGTGTTTCCAATTTTTTTCTCTACAAGATGAAGCCTGCCAGCTCAGTTATGTCCATCAGTGAGCATGAATATCTAGCTGTAAAATAATCAGTTGTCATGGTCATTATTGAAATAGGTTGCACATAGAGCATATGAAGCAATAAAAGGCAAGACAAAACTGTTTTAATGATTCTCCCCTAAAAGTCTCTACGGAGTATGTTCATTGTGTCTGTCTAATCTAACCGTCCCCACAGGCTATATGAGAAGCAGTACTAGCGCTGAGGGAATAGCAAACACCTCAGGTTTCATTGAAACATTTCTTTTCATCCCATTCTGCCCCACTAAAAAGACATTGACACTCTTAGAGAACATTACTTGAGTTAAAGACAGGTACTCTGTTGGGAGAAAAAAATTGACTTACCAAGTGATGAAGCACAGGCAATTTTAATTTTATTCAGAACAATTGCAAATAATGGCAAATAACACAATGAGTTTCACAGTGAGCAAGGCATTCTGGCATGTATTTCTGAATCCTGTTCAGATTACTGGTGTTTAGCAAGTTACCGAACATTAGCAGAGACACAGGAACTGTACCTACTTTTGCTTTCAGCTTGTGGAAAATGTGAATATATTTGATTTAGTGTGTCTTTCGCTACATGCTAAGATAACATTTTAAATACATATTTATTTGTTGCTAGTAAATTCTTGCGTGTGGATACATTTAACATCCCTGTCACAGTACAGAAGATGTACAGTAATTTGTTAATTTGTGGTAATGTGATCAGGTGGTTCAGCTCTATCTCACGTTTGTGCTGTTTCACTCTCATGACTTATTCTTGCAAACCTCCATGAATTAATAAATAAGAACCCTGGCCAGCTAGCCTTCAATGCCTTTTCCATGGAAACATCTGTATTGAAAAATAAAGCTGTGAAACATTTTGCATTGTCAATTTCTAACAGTTACAGCACTCCTCTGGTACATTAGTTAGAGTAATTTGGGCTTTAGAACAAAAGTAAGTATCTATAACACAGGCACACAAAATGAATACCAGGGAAATCAATCAAAGAGTGATAAACTTTTATTAAAAAAAGACATCACTCTCTGTCAATTCATAAAACAAGTCTCCAAATCGGTATAGACAGTACAAATAAACATAAAATGATTCTTTAAGGGCATAATGAGGCGTTCTGTCAACAGCAATAAGAAAACAAAGCACAGATGTATGTTTGTTAAAGAAATTGAACATTTTCTGTTCAGAAAGCCTTCAGCATTTCTTTTTGATAAAATACGAGTACAAGATGCAAGAAATGAATTCCCCATCTGAGAAATGTCTTTTTAGTTTCTGCTTCTTGTTCTTTCAAATCTATCATTGCTCTGTGGGACTTGATACTCTGTGAAGATCTTTGAATTTGCTGAAATACTTTAAGCTAATCCTCAGTCTCTGGGACTTGGCCATATACCTAGGTTCAGCAGAGTCCACTCCTGCACGCTATTCCTGGTGGACCGTTTCTGTAAGACTGAAACCTCCTTTTTGCTTAAGCAATATATTTCAAGCTCACCCTTTTCCAAAAATTACAAGTTTTAATTCTATGAAATGTTGCCTGTATAATGTATGTTATTAAAATAACTGTTCTTTATTTTGTTTCCTTTTTGAGTTCATTTTAAGTATAAAGTTACTAAAGCCCTACATCATATGTGGATCAAAAGAGAATCAGTTGAAAAAGAATGTTTATTTAATAATTATCCTTGGAAAATGAATATGAGGGCAGAGGGGTGAATTGCAGGTCACTTAATCAGAATTTTAGCTTGATATTAATTAAACACTTGGATTTTACTCCTCACTCGCAAAAGACTGTGACTTTTGAACTAGTAGTACCTAATATTAAATGGATTCTATGATTTTATCCTAGGAGATCTTTATTTTAGAGCAGGTCCAAAGAGTGGGGAAAGGAACCCTCCATAATGAAAGAAAAATGAGCAATAACCCGAATATTTTCTGAAAAAAATAAGAAAAAGACAAGGCTCAGAGCCCAGCACTACAAAGTCCTTGATATATCTTCCATCTGGACCACACCGGACTCTGCGCTACTGAAACAGAAGTTGGAAAAGACCTACCTGGTCATCACATCAATCCCTCTCAGATACATAGTATTTTCTTACATTTCCTCTCTCTCATCCTTCTTCAATCCTTCTTTCCTTCTTCTCTTCCCATCTTTCTTCCATTACCCTGAATATCTTAATTCCCTTCTTTGTGAGGATTCAAACACGAGGGCAATTAAAAGACATTTCCAGTGGGGAAAAAAAAAAAAAAAGACTTTTTCCCAGAAATTGTCTCAGTTGCCTACTCAACTTTTTCTTCTCCTCTGTTGTTCCTAGTAGCAGCTCTCTGGGTGACTGCAGGCAATTTATTTTCCTTCCCTCTGTTGCAGCTCTTGAGAATTTCCCCCTAGCTACATAAGAGTTTTATTAGCTCCATAAGAGTTTTATTAGCTCCCAAATATTTTCAAATCTTTGTCCACATCCTCATATTCAGGTACTAACCATCCACATAATGGTTTCCTCTCTACATCAGTTACGTGAAAGTGCAACCTGTCTGCTTCAATGGTTATTGTAAAGCCGCAACATCAGTACCCTGTAGTTTATTGAGAAGACTCAGTTTTCTTGTGTGCAACAAAGGAATAAGAGCACTAAGCAACAGAAAAATTGTGTTTTACAATTTCAAATCAGAGTCTGAAAACATTAAGGGAAAAGTAACTGTTAAATATGTAAACATAAGTGGGATTGATCTCTGACAAATCTTGAAATGTAAAAGATAAAGTGCATAAACACACACCTGTCTGTCTGCATGTTTGTATTGCAGCTCAGTTGTTAATGACCCTGGCTTTCTTTCAATAGGAAATTTTGTATTTCTTGTGAAATCTTAACACTGGTAACTTTCGAAAAGCTGATTAGGCCATTCTCTTCCTGATTTGTTTATTTTTTAATTATTTTTTTTTTAAGTATCATACCACCCGCTCCCTTTAATGTTATTATTGATATTATTATAAGGGTAAGATTAGTGTTATTGAATCCAATGTGAATGTATGCATAAACATATGTAAGATGTTGCCTTTCCCTTCAAGGACAGACCCATAGACTTGAAAAAAATTTGGAATTCGTGCGATCTTCTAAATCTGTATGTTATTTGACATTCATCAGAGCCAAGAGGTACTCAGTACTTTTAAAGTCAAGGTGCCTAAATATGGAATTAATAGCTCAGTATGAGGCACCTCTTTGAACACCTGAAGGTTATAAGAAATGAGGACAGAGATCTAGAAGGCAAATTGTTATGCAGCTGTTACTGCCTGCTGCTGTAAAAAGCTAACTTTAGCATTATGTTTGCCAGGTAACTGCAATCTTTATAGAGACCAAACATATCCAGGGTTTATTATTGTTGCATTTATAGTATTAAGAATTGATAGAATATGAATTAAGATAAAGCAGTTGAAGCAGTAGATAGGACTGTATGTGGGAGACTTTGGAAGCTGATGAATCAGAACTCCTACACTAGAGCTTGCAGAGATCATCTGTGGATTTGGGATACAAATTTGCCTTTGTTCCTGAAAAGGAAAGTGGGAGGTCAGACCTCCAGCTGTTTTCTGGAAGATGAATGGGTACTCTGCAAAGCTATGACCAGTGACAAGAGTCCAAGAAGAAGACTCAGGGTCAAATACTGCAGGGTCCTATGCATTGCTACCTTCATGAATTCTCCTGTTCTTGGCTTGTTTTGGGATATACGATTGTCTTGCACCTAGTCCTGAGACAAACCCTCATCTCTGCCCTGCACTGCTCCGGTTCAATCTCATAGTGCTCAGGTGTGGAGACCTCTACTCATGAGACAGCAATGGATAGAACTTTGCAAATTGTGAGTTTCTGCTGGACAAAAGGGAAAATTGATTTCCTTCTTTCTGTTTATACATTCCTTTGTGCCAAAATGGGTTTTGGTGTCAGTTTGATTAGAAAAATCATTTGCCTTATCAGTACTGAGTTTTGACACTTATTATACTGTTTGGATACTACAGATTCAGTAATGTGCTTCAACAAGTAGAATAAGCACCTTAAAGGATTGCATTGAGAGAGCTGAAGGGAGAGATATCAAACACAGGAAGCAGAGCTGGTGATGTGCTATTCTTTTCTTGTGGCTGAGGATGGTTGGGTAGGTTACCTAAGCTTCAGAGGTGTCTGGGAAAACCAGATACTAATTTTGCATTTTGACACCTTGACAGCAACAAATTCTTGCTGCTTATTACAAATTGATATTCAGACCACCTTCTCAGGGGTGACGTTAGACAACAACGGAGCCACGTGCTGATAAATGAACATGGGAGCCAGGAAAAAGAGGTTTAACTCTCTCTTGGGATGTGCTGCATCATGTGCAAAGGTGAGAAAAACATACTCCATCTGTAAGGTGAGGAAATAAACATGGCACTGAGCTGCTACTGTGAATCTGTGTGTGTGAGAAATATATTAAAATCCTGTCAAGCAAGGGACTGTGTAAAGATGCTCTATTTTGTCTCCTTGCCTAAAATGTCTGTGATCCTAGCCTGTTTGAGAAACTCTGATCCATGTGACAGTGTTTAAGATCTACAACGAGGATGTGAGAAAATCACAGATGATTTTATTTTTAGTTTATATTAATTATTTTTATAGTTTTCATTTTATTAATTAGCAAACTTGTAAATGTACAGGAACTTGCACATAATGCATTTCATTGCTCTCAATCATTTCTGTTCTGCCTCAAGCCTACTCATTCTTTGAAAAGTCTGTAAAACACTGGGGGGATATATGATCAACTATTTCCTAAATTATAGTATTATTTACTTGTAAATTAGGTTATAATTCACTAGAAGGTCCTGTAAAATGAATTTAATAAGCACCCCATCTCATTTAGAACTGGTGTCAGAGGATAGCAAAAAAGTAGCTAGTGATTTTAATAGAATGAAGAGCTGAATAGGACTCAAAAGAGACATAGAACGACAGTCCACATTTGTGGGGCACACCCTCCAAAAGGGAATGATTTGAAATGTCACTGCAAACGCGTTAGACCCTCATTTAAGATGAAAGTGTTTTGAAAATTGTTCATCTATATCACACTTGTTTGTATTAACAATGTCAAATGATGAACAATGAAATGTGTACACACCTTTCTACATTTGTGTTCTTCTCCCTTGTGGTAGATTTTTTTTTAGATTAGAGCTTGTAACCTATAGAAGAGAGTAATTTCTCGGGGCTGCTGCATTCCCTTATTCATCCATATGATGGATTGTATGAGGTGTAAGCAGAGCTTTGATGATCCTTACATGCATGTGATGATGATCCTTACAGCTTCATTTGCTAGGGCAGAGGAAGAAAAAAAAATGGTGCCAGGAACATGTTCTGCATAGCAGAAAGAAACCTGGAGGCACATCTGCCTTCCATAGCAATGAGCTGCTCTCCTGCTCTGTTGTGGCAAAGCCATTATGAGTCCTAAAGCAGCTATAGCCATGAGATTCTTAAAGGCCAGATCTGAATCAAAAAAGAAATATCAAAATCCCCTCAGACAATGCTTCAGTGTGGATATCAGATGGTCAGTCTAAAATCCTTTGAAGAGCTCTCACACATTCCAAGGTAGTGGTGCAGCCTAATACCAGTGCCAGAGATGAAAGGTTTGGGAGGTTTGATCCAGCAGCTGGAAAACAAGTTGTACTATGGGAGGCTTACAGAATTCAATCTCTTCAGCTTATCTGAGAGAAGACAGGGAGGTGGATTGATCATTATGGACTTACACGTGGAAAAGAGATCCAATAGCAGGATGTTTCTGAGCTTGTTGACAAAGACCTGACAAGATCTATTGCAAAGACTTAGACAAATTAGGCCTTGAAGTAAGTCATAGCTTTGTAGCAGAGAGGATAATTGAACTAAGTAACAGTCTCCTAAAAGAGGTGGAGGGAGGACAGGGTAGGGATAACTCAACATGGATTTATATCTTTAAAGATATAAATAAATATATCCTTCTATGAGATATAATTTAATCCACTCTCTGGGCCAAATTCTGTGTCCAGTAGGTCCAGGGATATAGGTGGAATAGTTGCGTTGGTGCTTTCAGACTTAAATGCTTATGCTGGGGTAGATGACACTGCAGAGTTAAGAAATTATCTTAGCCAGAAACCATGGAATTTAAACACAGAGAAGGAAAGCTTGTTTATATATACCACCAGATATTCTTACACTATATTTTAATTAACTAGACTTACAGTTTCCATGAAAATCCTTTTACCACCTTGTTTACCCCATCTCTTGCTGTAATTGTGATAAAGAAATATCTGTTTATCTGTTTAGAGAAAAATATCTTCCTGGACCTTTAACCCTAACTATGAATGGAATTCTTACCCTCCTTTGCCAAAACCCTATATATGCCATGAGTTGTGTTGAACAAACCATTCAGCTTTGTACCCACAAAACTGGATCGTATATTATCATTCAAACTGTCCTCATGCTTATACATGTATGAATCTCTTATTCATGTCCTCTTTTTGTGGACAAGGGAAAGGCTAACAAATTATGCACAACCCTGAGAGTGCCCATAACACCTGGAACTCTGTTAAGACAACCACTGTAACCAAAGCTTATCAAGACTTCAGGGGATCAGTGAAGAGAAAAGATTTCCTTTGTGCACTTGGCAGATGTATTCTCAGGGCTCATGTCTTAATTTACCTTTATTTCTTGTCATTCAGAAACATCAGAAGTGGCTACAGCTGGAGACAGGATAACAGATGGATAGACTACAGATGCTGGATTCGATTTTTCACTTATTTACTCAAAAAGATCTCCAGTTTGTATTTTCTAAGTTAAATCAGAAAACACCTTGGTTTATATTGCTTTTATTTTTTGAGTTAGTATGAAATACTTTGAATATTCCTTTTGACCTGTTTCCTGTCCAAAAGTGCTTGGCTATTGGAAATAATTTTTTTCTTTTTGTTTCCTCAAACTAAGAGGCAGGACTCAGTTAACTAATGAGCCCTCTCACTCTATGTAGAGAAAAATTCTGAAAGACTGCATACCTGTAGGAATAGGAGAAGATGGGAAAGTGGTTCCAGTACAGCAGATTTTATTAAAAAAAACCAAAAACAAAACAAAACAAAACAAAAAAAAAACAAAAACAAAACCCTTCTGAATCCGAAATTCCATTACACTTTGAGAAAAAAATTTCAGAAATGTAAATAAAATCTTAATTTTACCTTTTGCAGTTTCATTCTGGAAGAGGCAAATGTGGTATCTGTAGGTGTGCTTGCTTTGAGAAGTGACACTGTATCTGTACCTAGTTTACAGTGAGAGACCAGGGCTGTTCAGCTGAAAGGAGTCAAGGGACCACAAAGGGAATCATGCTTTGAAGCAAATCAAAGCAAATAAGCAAAGAAACACACAACTGAAATCACTGAACCCAAATCGTCAAATTAAGGAAATAGAAGACTGCAGTGCTGTCTCACGCAGTGAGCAAATCCAAAATTCATACAGGTGGAAATTCAGGGTCAGTGGCTGTCTGAAAAGAAATAAATTATGTCCAAAAAATAAGTTATTTCTGTTCCTAGAATTCAATAATCCACTAATGTTTCAATAAACAGTGAGCTGTTGCTCAGCTCTGGCTTGCTATGAGCTGCTACTCAGAAGCCCTATTCCTGCATTAAGATTTTAGGATGTCCCAGATTCCCATCACAATTTCCTTTCTCATCAAGGGGAATGCGTTCCAGTCTGTGAGGAAAAAGGCCATCCATTTTTCATTTAACAAACTTTTATCTACCTTGCTTCTTAAGTATTTAAAGTCACACACTTGGGTAAGGTCACTAGCCTTGTCTCCCCTTTCTGAAAGTCACCCTAAGATGAGAGTCAGTTCTGTCATCATGCTCCTCTGGGAAATCAAACATTAATGATGTTAGGCAGCAATAGTTAATAGTGTCTTATTTATTATGCATGAAGACCAACATTTTTAAGAGAAATCACTAGCATTAAGTGCAAACATTTTGCTTAATGTCATTGACATTTTGGCAGCAAAATCTTTTAGGCACCTAAAGGAAATTCAGCCTATAATAATAAATAATGAGACAAAATATTGCTGAAAGATGAAACTTAATAGCCTATTTCTTAAAGACCCAGATTTTATTATAGGAATGTGGATGCTGATTGCCACATATACCACACTAATACTTCTCTTCAATTCTTTTCCTAGTCCTGCAGACTAAGAATAAAGTGGTAACATTGGAAAAAAATATGCCACACATTTGGAGTGCTGCAGCAGACATGCCCCTGTGTGTACATTGTAGGAATCCATGTGCACTTTCCCAGCTGATATCTAAAAGAATTATTTGGTCTGTTTGCTGATTGTGTTTTGAAAATTAAAGTTCCTTATAAAAAATTTATTGTCAAAGTAGAGGGAATGGAGGACCTGTGATTCCTGTGATCCTGGAATTATTGGAGGCTTAGGGAGTTTTATTTCTGTCAATGAAATAAAAAGACTGAAACTCCCTATCATGGGGACAAGATTGGATTAGGGACTTCTAAGGAGGCCAGCTAAGGAAGGCTAGCTGATAACTCTCCTGAAAAGCATTCTTAAATACTCCTTAGTTAACTTTGTGGGCATTTGGTCTCCATGAAACATTTGATTTGGCTCTATCAGAGAATGTTCAGCCCGAGAACCAAACACAGGATCTGGTGAACTAGATCACTTGCTTTACTGCAAAGTAATCACCCAAAAGAAGAAAGAAATATACGTGCATGTGCACACACACACACTTCTCTAAAAATATTTGTCAATCTGGTATTATAAAAGCAGACATTTAAATCAAGTTGTTCAAGTGAATCTTCTGGGTTATCTCTAGTAGCAGTGCAGGTTCCACAGAAGAGGAGGCATCTGTGATGATATATCTTGGAAAAAAGCAAGGAAAACACCTGTGGGAGACATTGTACCTCAGAGAGCTGTACTGCCCTTCAGACAAAATGGCTAGGTTGGGATAACCCTGTGTTTTCAGTACAAGGATAGGAAGGGGCAGAATTAATTTGACATAGGTACAAAAACCTTGGCAACTCTATTTTATTACAGAATAATTTTCTAGAAAGCCAGCATCTCATGCCAATATAAGGAGGCTCAGTGTTGCTGACAAACATGACAATTGAATTAAGGAGAAGCTTGAGTGATAAAATGGAAGTCACTAATTTCCACTCCCAAGGCACTTAAATTAAATAAATGCTAGTATAAGACTTTTATTTTATTCAAGCATTCATTAGTTTTCAAAGATATGTTGAAAATGCCAGAATGAATCAGGGCTCTGAGAGTGTTTAAAATAGAGAGTATTTTGAACTTATGTTCAAAAAAGAGTGCATTCCCTAAGGATAATTATTGTTCCATCTCCAAAAGGGGAAATTCTCTCACTAGAAAAGGCAGAAGGATTAGGTTAAAAGCGTTAGACCCAGCTTTCATGGCAATTAAATTTTTTCTATATATGTATCTATAACATCAAACATCTATATATCAAACATAACACATAAATGTACCCATTACTCATATGCTCTAATTTTTCTGTAACATTATATTGAAATCTCTTTTTCCACTGAGAAGAGTAAGGGCAATTAGTTGCTATCTGACTGGAGCTACATAAAATATAAAAATGTGCTTTATAATTTTTTTTGCAACAGTGTTTACAAATTGCATAGGACACAGCTACATTTATTCAATAGTGTTGATCACACAGCACAGAGCGGAGATACTGGCTCAAAAGCATAGGTAGGCCAAATCTCTGATAACTCTGTGACTTGAACTGTCCTGCTTTTTTAGGTTTCTGAGCACTCTTAACTTCAGTGCCTCTGCAGCATGCACTGTGATTCACTGCACCATGAAGTAGTGCCCAAAGGCAGGGATCAGCAATCTCTTGCTGAGGGACCAAAGGCTTGGTGAAAGCAGATGTCAAATGGCACTCTGCAAGACTGTGAACTGAGAGATGCTTCATCTTGAGAGTTTCATCTGTAAACATTATCCAGCTCTTGGCTCCTACCGTGTTTTGCCCTCCTTCTTTCCTACTGCTTATCTTCCAGTGTTGCCAGAGTATTCGGTAGTTTCTTTATCAAGAGATGGGAGCTGTAATGGCAAGAGTGTGCCATCCTATGGAAGCTCTGTAATAACCATTTGGGCCTCTAGCAAACACCTGGGGCTGCCTCATGTATACCGTGAGAGCACATGTTGTATACTCTGCTTGGCCATCTACCCTTTGTTTGCAACCAAATAATTGCCATGTATTTTCCTACTGCTGCTGCTCCTGGTGCTCTTGGCAGGCAAGCAGTTTGTGATCATTTGGTGATCCTGGAAGGTGTCCTACAGCCAGGACACTTGCATTTTCTTGTCTCCAAATGGTGATTTTGAACAAGGTAGGCCAGCACTTTATGGAGAGCTTTAAACGTTGCTTTTAGCCTGGAAAAGTGAAGCTTTCAGTTAAAATTGGCCGTGACTCCTGGGTTTTGCGAACCAGCGTGGTCAACAACAAAGTATGGTTATGTGATCACAACTGTGCTCTCAGCATATGTTGAACAGGCCACTGTTCTGGCTGTGATGGCATCACCTTTCCATGCCTGGATCACATGAACAGCAGTGCTGGTAATGGTTGCTACTGATGTATGCTTGTCGTTGTCGGGACGGACTACGACACATAATATTCAGCAAGAAAGTTTGTTGGAAAGAAAAAGGAAGCAGCAGCAGCCACGAGCTGCAGTTTACAGCCTCTTAAATACAGCTCTTCAGGCACAGGTATACCACACAGATAGGTCAACTCAAATACACAAACTACAATTCTCACAGCTAATAGGTAGATTTTAGCTGGACTTCCTTAGTTCTACTTTCTCACAACATCTCTACACATCTGTCCTTGTTTTCCTTTGTTGTTTATATTTTTCCCAGTCACTCTGTTCAAAATAAGTCTCTATTCTCATGGGAACAGTCTCCTTGTTCTCACGAGACAGTCTTCTTGTTCTCCTGATGTTTTTCTCCTCTTCTCAGGGTGCATGTTGCCAGGACCAAGGCCTCCATTCTCAGTCAGCTTTTATTAGGGGTCTCGGACCAGCTGAGATTCCCCACATATGCTGATGGTGAGACTGCTAAGGACCTTTTAATAAACACCACCAAAGACAGGAATTTTAGACTTTGGCAGATTGTGCCTGGATTTTTATGTCATGAAGGAAACTGGAGAGAGAGCCGATAATTTTCAGTGTACTTGGCCAGAGGCAAAAATTCCAGAGGGAAATGGGAAACATACAAATGGATATATCTGCACCCAAAGCCATCAAGGGCGTAACTGAAGTCCTTAAATGCCTTAACTCCTTTTCTGGAGGGAGGAAGAGAAAAAATCTGTCATCTCACCTTTTTGTCACACTTAACATTGTGCATGTAGTAGGATAATTCTTAAAAATTTAGGGTCCCTTATTTTTCTTAAATGATTAATTTATTCCATTAAAACAATGAAGAAAATATTTTTTGTTGATGTTGAATCCAAATGCCACCAAATTCAGTAAAATTTCATTCATTTTCAATGGGCTTTGCTTGAAGATGCAAAGAACCTGAAAGGTGAACCTATGTTTTAGTGTAATTTACACCTTATCACCTTATTATGCTTTGTTTTACTTCTGAGGTGCAATTATGTATAAAGAGCCTAACTTTTACCTCTTATAAATCAATTTTGGATCTAAGCCAGAACTGTAATTCTCATAAATTTTGTCTGTCATGTTAAATAGTATAAACCTTGAAAACTGGTCCTAATGGGGTGATTGTGTTTTGTGCCCAGATTATTTATGCTAGTAATAATGTAAAAGATAAGAAAACCCATAGATTTTAAACTGAAAAAAAGCAAATGTGGAATATCATCACAAATAATTTAATGTATAATCTAGGTTCAAAATCTATTCTGAATATCCAGCTTAAAAGTAGAAATTTTTTAAATCTTTCAAGTTTTGGAAACAATCTTTCCTATCAGTGATGCCCAGTTTACATTTGTCATGTATCAGAGACATAAAGACCACCAAATAGTGAACATACTGTGCAGAGTGCTGTGTTTGTATGTAGATAGGGTCTCTACTCTGATGGAGCTTCTGTTCAGTGAAGACAAGAAGCACATTAAGAGTAGGGAAGAAAGATTCACAGTAATGTGCACATATGTGTGTTTATCCTTTTCTTCTTATTTCTATAAATAAATACACATAAATGTAAACATTTTTTAATGTCTTCATTTCTCATAGATATCACTCAGACAAAAAGTCCTTCAACATGTCAGCTATTTCTTCTAATAATGAGATATTTTGTAGTTTTATGCTGGTATCTTTACATGCGTTTTATGAGATTTAAGGTAGGAAGAAAGTTTCTGTTTATTGTTAGCATGCTATTTGACTTTGGTTCTGTGGATTTGAGCATAAGAATTGTGGTTTGTTTCAAAAAGGCCTTTGAAACCTATTGCTTAACTAGATTCTATTCTTTTTTAGTCCTAAAACTTCAGCATTCTCAGTTGTTGTAACATTGTATCCTAAGCATTTTTACAAAAAGAAGAAAAAGAAGTAAAAACAGTAACAAATATATCTCTGCATTCTGACAATAAATGCAGATGATAACGAAGGCACTAAATTAAGCCATCATAGCCAGACATAGGGGAGTCTGGGGCCATGGCTTGCAGTATCTCTCTCAGCAGGTGACACTTGCTAGGCAGGCAGATCTTCCTATGGAGTTCTGATTTGCCAGATGTACAGACTGAGGCTTCGTGTTCCCACAGCTCACATTTCATCCTGTGTAATGTCATCATCCAGCTCTACAAAGCCATGCCAATCTTACAACTGGAGAAAAATTCTAATTGAGGCGTGGGTTTGAGTTAATTCTGGGGAAACACCACTTTGAGTCCTTTTATGTAAAGGGGCATAAAATGTTGCTAGGCTTCTTTTCTTTGTGTTTTGCTCTGCAGTTCAACCCTGATTTGAAGAGTCTATGTTCAATGATCACTTAGTCCCTAATACCTTGGAAGCAGGGAGAATGTTGTAAGTGAAATTGAATGGAATAAAGCACTGAAGGGGAAAGGCTGTCAGGAGCAATTGCTTAAAACTAGAAGAATAGACTACTTAAAATAAGATCTTGAGGCTAGAACATAAGATAGTTATTTAATTTTTGGCTTACAGTATTAAACTTGTCATTACCCTTTTAGGAAAAGTCTAAGAAAATTGTTGTGTACATGAAGGTAGCAAAAGTAATTTTATTTGATAGAAGAGGTTGGCATTGGTAAACAGATACATTCATTCAATGCATCGTTGGCCCCAAAAAAGAATGATTGGATTCTGGCCAAAATAGAAGGAAATTCTACTAGGAAAGGGAATTGATCTCAGCCAGATGAATTAGACATATTGTCTGAAAAATGGGAACTTGTCAACTGTGATAAATTATCATTTAAGATCTTTGTGAGCCTGCTAGGAGATCATAAAATCATAGAATCATAGAATCAGCCAGGTTGGAAGAGACCTCTGAGATCATCAAGTCCAACCCTTGATTCACTACCACAACGGTTACCAGACCATGGCACTAAGTGCCACATCCAGTCTCATCTTAAAGACCTCCAGGGACAGAGAATCCACCACTTCCCTGGGCAGCCCATTCCAATGCCTGATTATGCTCTCTGTAAAGAATTTCTTCCTAATATCTAACCTAAACCTCCTCTGGCAGAGCTTAAGATAGTGTCCTCTTGTCTTGCTGATAGCTGCCTGGGAGAAGAGACCAACCCCCACCTGGCTACAACCTCCTTTCAGGAAGTTGTAGAGAGTGAGGAGGTCTCCCCTGAGCCTCCTCTTCTCCAGGCTGAACAGCCCCAGCTCCTTCAGCCTCTCCTCATAGGATTTGTGCTTGAGTCCCTTCACCAGCCTTGTACTCTTCTCTGGACCCGCTCCAGCACCTCAATATCCTTCCTGAACTGAGGGGCTCAGAACTGGACACAGTACTGCAGGTGTGGCTTCACCAGCGCTGAGTACAGGGAAAGAATAACTTCCCCGGTCCTGTTGACCACATTGTTCCTGATACAGGCCAGGATGCCATTGGCCTTCTCGGCCACCTGGGCACACTGCTGGCTCATGTTCAGCTTCCTGTCAATCCAGACTTCCAGGTCCTTTTCTGCCTGGCTGCTCTCCAGCCACTCTGTGCCCAGCCTGTAGCGCTGCATGGGGTTGTTGTGACCAAAGTGCAGGACCCAGCACTTGGTCTTGTTGAACCTCATCTTGTAGGAATCAGCCCAACTCTCCAATTTGTCCAGGTCCCTCTGCAGAGCCCTCCTGCCTTCCAGCAGACCAACACTCCCCCCCAACTTAGTGTCATCTACAAATTTGCTGATGGTGGACTCAATCCCCTCATCTAAATCATCAATAAAGATATTAAACAGGACTGGGCCCAACGCTGATCCCTGGGGGACACCACTAGTGACTGGCTGCCAACTGGATGCAGCACCATTCACCACCACTCTCTGGGCCCGGCCCTCCAGCCAGTTCTTAACCCAGCAGAGAGTTCCCCTGTCCAAACCGTGGGCTACCAGCTTTTTCAGGAGTATATTATGAGAGACGGTGTCAAAGGCTTTGCTGAAGTCCAGGTAGACACATCCACAGCCTTCCCCTCATCCACAGGAGGGTCATTTGATCATAAAAGGAGATCAGGTTGGTTAGACAGGACTTGCCCTTCCTAAACCCGATATTTGGGTATATGGCAATGCAAACATAATCACACTAGCCACTGGATACAGAAATGGATCTCTATGTCACAAGTGAGAGCTCATACAGGTGATGAGATACATCCTGTCCTGTGATGCCTCCAACAGAAATGAAAGAGAATGAGGAAGGAAGGAAGTAAAGCCAGTGGTGTGCCCAGGTTTAGAGGGAGGTCTTGCCTGTCCTCCCACAGGAGGGCTGTTTTCCAGAAAGCAGGTCTGCTGAGTATAGACAAAGATTTACAATGGACAGAAATTGCACCCTACCACAAAGTTTGGATGAAAACACAGGGATCCTGGGCAAGACATCAGCCTGTCTTTGAGGCACTGAGCAACTGTGGTGCCGAGTGTAAGGAAAGGAAGTGGAGCATGCACAAAGAAGAGATGGAGGCAATTCTTGAGGAGTTACAAGCCAGCATAGAGTCAGCTGCTTGAGACAGCAACAAATTCAACCTAATTCTCAAAAGAAGCAATAAAAGAGCGGATCAGCTTTTGATAAAGCACAGCAGGGAAAGCATATAAGTCATCTGCAATCGATAATTTTGCCATAAGGCTAAGCTACTTCCGTGATAAAGAGCTGACTTTGATGTCAAAAGGAGCAGGTGCCTGTGGGAGGTCAAAGTTTGAAATGAGATTACTCACAAGGATCAGAAAGATAATCAAATCTACCCACTTCTGTGGCAGTGACATATCAGTACAAAGACTCAAGTTCTAAATAGCCACAGTTAGGACTGAAAAAGGATAACTGCAAAATCCCGATGAGAGGACAAAAGGGAAGAACAGTTTCTGAGGGCAACTCATTTCCGACTGACTTGAAAGGACCAAGCTCACTGGTCTGTTAAATGGCTTTTGCTGTTCAGTTGAGAGGTAACTGGAAACAAGGACAGTCAGACCCAAATGCACAAAGAACAAGTCTTGCAGTTTTAGGAGTGGAGTACGCAGAGCCCAAGTAAGCACCCATGGCCCTGTGCAATGAATGGAGAAAGTGGACACAGTGACTGGGAGGAAGGCAAAGCTGACTAGAAGAAAATGTTCAGAAGAAAATGTTCAGAAAGGAGAAAGGTATCTTAAATACCACTTTTCTCATAAAATTACCCACATCCCAGAATTGAACATTTAGGTAACACAAAAGCATCCTTCTGCTCTGTGGTACTAACTCACCCCTGTGGAGGTGGTTCTTTAACTCCTTTCCTCTCTTAAGAGATCCAGATACAGGAAGAGCCATGCATCTGTTACACAGCATCCTCTGATTACAGCACCTGCCTAGGAAGTGTAACATCTGAGTTCAAGAGTTTTGGGTTTAAAACTGCATATCCTGCACTATCCTCGTCTTCAGAGCAGAAACCAGGCTGCTATAGAGGGCACTTTCCACTGAAGTCCAAAGCATAGAGGTGAAATTAATGTAGGATTACTGGACCCAGAAAAGAGGGTAAAGAAGGAAATGCTCTGACCTGGTGTTGAATGTGTGCTCATGGGGAACACAATCGTGATGTCTTGGAAAGAATGGGCCAACAGTTTCACCAAAAAAGTATGGCTCAGTTTCACCACCTTGAACTCCTTTATAGATCTTGATGATAAGGATATTTGAATATCTGACTTCAGAGGTGCTCTACACTATACAGACATCTTAGTACAATGTTGAGTTCAGAGTTGTTACAAAATCATTGATTCTTTGTTCAAATCCTCTGGCATTGGTGACCAAAGTAATTCAAGGGCTTACAGACAGAGTCTTGAGGAGTGAATGCCTCACAGCCCTGTGACTCTCAGCCTCTGGTTTGTAGCTAGCACGTGGCATCTAGCCTGTAACTTTCCAGATCAGATCTCTGAATCAGTCTTTTGTCTGTGCTAGGACGTTGAACCAGGTTAAGTACAGCCAGGGCATTGCTGGCACATCAGTACATCAGCAGCAGTGGCATGGCAGGGGTGTCTCTGGCCAGGGCCATCTAGTGCTCTCACCCACGATTTCTGAACATAGCCGAAGGGATAACACAAGCCTGGGACTGTCCCTAAAAAGCAGTACAGAGGTGCTTACCTCATTTTGGGGGAAAAGGAATATGGACTTGTACTGTGTCTTGCCATTTGTCAGCAATCTGGTATAAAAGCAGGACTGGTGTTCAGGCAAGGTTTGGCCTCATCACTGGAGCTCTGGATGAGCATGAGCCCATGCACACAGGGGTGGCAGAGTGGGTGCTGAATATGCCACAGCACTAGAATAAGGTTTGTCCCATGCTTGCACTGAGATGACTAAGTGGGCCAATACCCCTTCTACCCTTTCACAGCATCCCAAAGGCAATACAAAGTGGCCTGGAGTAGTCTGGCTGAGCAAGGACAGTACCCTGGTCAGCCTACTCAGATGACAACAGCAAGATAATGTTCAGGGTAAGAGCATTACAACTGTCTTTGGCAGCCCAGAATGCTCTGTTTGTAACTTGACAGGTGCCATGAAGCCTGAGAACATCAATAAAAGCCATATTTCCTTCACCTTTATGTATCTTTTTTCCCTTTTGTAACCATGTCTGCCTGTTTTTTCAAAGACAGGAAAAGAAAATATCATTCACAGCTCATACCTGAACAACAGAACTAACTCTTTCATCCTGAGGAATAAAGATTACTAGACAGAATCAGAGAGTGTATCCAAAATCCTGTCTCTGAAAAAAGGGTTTTGATACAGTTTGATTATTCTTTTTCCTTCGTGCAGAAACTCTATTTCAGTTTCAGAAGACTCTTTATTTTGTTTTGATTCTTTTCCCTTTGTGTATCTGAGTCAATAAATGTCCAGACTTTGGCACTGATTTCTCACTTTGTTTGTCATGGCAACTGAGTAGTCCCTATTCTTCAGACTCTGATCCTTTTTCACTGTTTCATGCCATCTAGTAAAGTAAACACCTTTGACAGTCTGGGCTTAATAATTATGTCAAAATTAATACAACATAGTATTATTAACAATTGTACATAGTGACTAATCAACAACATTAATATAACTTCAGGTTGTAGATTTTCTATCCCTTGTTTCAGCAGAGATGACCCCTAATGGATGTTAATATATGTATCTCTTTACCATCTTTATTTTTATATTTATGTATAAGGACTATGTCTAACAAAACATTGGTTTGAATTTTGAAAATTCTGTCAATTTCAGATGTTTGCTTTGAATGTCACTTCTGTATTCTGAAAGTTTAATAAGAAATGTATATGTTGCAATATATATTTGCAACATGCTACTACAAGGAGTAGCTCTTCTATTATCCTTGCCTTCTGAAGGAGATTAGACCAGTAAGTCAGGCCTGCAAATCAGTTATAAATTTAGCAGCTAGAGCCATGCCATTTTCTGTCCCACCACTAAGTGTGTTTGGGGAATTTCCTAGGCAGCAAGTCAAGGTTATGTACTTCTGTGTGGTCCTGTTATTACCTGCCCCTATTCTCCTCGTGTCTTCTGCAAAAGCACAGCTGTTCCCCTGCCTTTGAAGACTTCTGTTCTCAGCCAGTGCACACTGTTCTCTAAAACCTTATCCAATTTGCAAGAAAATTGCTTCCAGTAAATGATCTCATAGCACAGTTTTGCCCCAGTTTCATAAATCCTTCTGTAACCTTTCTAGATGCCTTCAGTGTCTTCAGTGTTTGTATCTTCCTCATGGATAGTTTCCGCTACCTTGATTCTTTGTGCTTGGCACGAATGCAGATATCTATTTAAAACATTTTTAGCACAGGGATCTAGCCATCTGATTCCTATTAACAGTAATGGGAACTGCATGGCTAAGTTAATTACCATGTACTGTGCTGAACATTTAGCACTCAGTACCTTCCCTTTGTTTTCCCTTTAAGGTGCTTTCTAGCCTTTCTGAAATTAATGCACTGATCTGGGTAGTGGAGCTGGATGTGAGTCACTAAAAATTCTGCTTAAATGTGTATTTATTGCTGTGTCCAGTGACAAAAGTGAAAAACCTTTCATGGTATTGCATGGCTTCAGCAATTGACTTTGAGTCTTTCGTTTTGATGCTGCTGCAGATTCATCCACAGAGAAACAGAGGAACAGAATGAGTTGGATGTAGGATATCACCACAGGGTTCTCATATGAGGACTCTCACTGAGAGCACCATGGCACCTCTCAAGTTCAAGTGCCCATTAAGTACCCAAGTAAGAATACAAATGAGCCTGAGCACAAGTCTGCTATAAATGACACAAACATTTCCCTTCTGTCTGCTGCCATTTCCCTCATTGACAAGTGCAAATAAAGGTGGGGAATGAGCAAATTCAAGAGGGTAGAGCCAAGTTTAGCAGTAATGGGAATAACTGGCACAGGCCAGAGACATTTGGAAAGATCAATACCACAGCAGTAGTAAAGTTTGCATGTGGTCTTGACATCTTAACACATGCATTTTTGCTTGAGAAGGAGGTACTTTTTGCCAAAAGTGTTTTTGTCTTCTTTGTCTTACAGAGATTTTGTCATTTCCATTTAGATAAGGACCCACTTAGTATGACCTAAATTTTCATTTTGTCACTGTAAAGACAGAACAAAGTTTCTGTCAGAAAGGTAAAAGAAAGCAAAGATAAAATATGCCACACCCTCTGTTTTATTTTAATTTCAAAATAGAGAAATTTTTCTATTTTTCTTTGCAAACTATTTTTAACAAAGTAAAAAATAGATGAAAACAGTAAAGATGCTAATCAGCTCTTTCAGAAATTATTTTATTCTATTAGCACTGGTTCAAAGCTTCCCAGACATGTAGGCAAAACTGTATGTTGGTAAAATAATCTAATTAAAATTAAGAGCTGGAAGTAGAATACTAGGTGAGTGAAAAGAGAAGGTTAAAAACTCCCTCTGTCTCACTTTCCTAGCAGAAGCAGCAGCAATGAGAGGAGAGGGCTGTATGGATCAAAGATAAGTATTACCTTTTCTTATATGCTGTTTGAGCAGCTTGCCCTTGGATTTTATATGCGAAGGAGGTGATCTCTTACTCCTGCTAGTCTTACATATTTGGTTGTCTATGCCTAAATGTGGATTGTCAGAAGTTCAGGACCAGGAAGAATATCTAGCAGCACAGTTATTTACGTCCTCCAGATACATTTGTCTCCCATTTGCTTAGCTATCAAGCAGGAAATATAGAAATAACATAAAACAACTGGCCTCTTGCTGAGATTAATATTCTGTGGTTAGCTTCAAACTGGCATCTCACAGCATTACAACTTCTCTGTCTGATTCTGTTGAACTTCAGATGTTTCTTAACAAGGCACACATAAAAGGTTGTAAAGGCCCTAATAATAATTACATTTAAAATAGTTATAGTCATCACAACTGATAATTTCACACAGGAGAGCTTTCTTGTGCTGCAGTTTAAAAGCATTCTGAATAATGAGAAGCATTCAAAACAGTTAAATGCAAGATTTTGTGTTTTAGAAAACATATTTCATATTGAGAAACTGAAGATTTGTCTACTTTTTTTGCTGAAGAGGAGGCTAAGGGATGGTTGATCATGGTCTGTGAGTGCTTACCTGAGAAACAGATTTCAGTTCTTTATCTATCAGAATAAAACCCTGTAATAATATTCAGCATTTGGAAGCTGAGGCAAAACAAATTCAGATTTGAAGCACAGAACTAATTTTTAACACTAATGGTAGTTAAACATAGACATAACTTACCTAGGAATGTGGCTAATTCTCCACTATGTGGATGCTTTATTTTAGGACTGAATGTCCCTCTGAAACGTGTCACAGTTTAAACAGTAATTTCTGAGAGGTTTCTGTGGTGATGTTCTGCTGCAAGTAAAACACAATAATCTTTTGATGGTGGCTTTCCAACTTAAAATTTATGAGTTTCAACAAGAGTGTAAAAATACGAATTGAGTATTTACTGTTCCTAATGTCTACCTGAGACACAGAAAACACGAAACTTTAGATCTGAAATGCAAAGCATATTTTTAAAGGAGTGATGATTCACATGTTCGTAACTGTGGAAATGATAGCTCTTCACTCCCTACCAAAACAAGAAAAAAATTACAAGAACATTCATATTATAAGTCTTTAAAATCTGGCTCAAGAGGGGGTCATTACAGTCCCATCTAAGTACAGGTTTGGGAACTAAGTTATATGTGCCAACCCTATGGAAATGGGGATAAAAATCCTTGTACCAAAGCAGATTGCTGGGCACTTAGCTTTCAGCACAGTTTCTAGCAAAAACTCCTGAAATCCTATTTCTAATACCTAAATCACAACAGCTCTTCCTCCCCCCCCCCCCCCTTTTTTTTTTTGGTCTTTCAGCCAACTGGTCCATTGGTTATGATGCATTTCCTATTGAACCCTTGCATCTTTGACAGCCAGGCCAGATGCTCATTTAGAGTGGAACTGACATGAAGATGAAGAGCTCTTTGATAGAAATGTGTACCAGTGCTTGACATTGCCAAAGAATCGATGCCAAAAAAACTTTGTTTAATCCAGGAATCATAGAATGGCTTGGGTTGAAAAAGACCTTAAAGATAATCTAGTTCCAACCCCTCTGCCATGGGCAAGGACATCTTCCACTAGACCAGGTTGCTCAGGGATGCATCCAACCTGGCCTTGAACCCTCCCGGGAAAGATGCATCCACAACTTCACTGGGCAACCTGTTCCAGAGCCTCACTAGTCCCTGAGTAAGATATTTCTTCATGACATCCAATCTAAATCTCTCCTCTTATAGTTTAAAACTGTTCCCTCTTGTTCTATTACTATCTGCCCATGTGAAAAATCACTCTCTCTCTTTTATTAAGCCCCCTATAGGTACTGGAAGGCTGCTATACAGTCTCCCCTGGCAGCATTTCTTCTCCAGGCTGAACAATCCCAATTAGCCTGTTTTCAGGGGAGAAAGACTCCAGCCCTCTGACCATCTTCATGGCCCTCCTCTGGACTCACTCCAACAAGTCCATGATCTTCTTATATTGGGATCCCAGAGATAGATGAAGTATTCAAGGTGGGATCTTGAGAGAGCAGAGGGGGAGAATCACATCCCTCAACCTGCTGGTCACATTTCTTGTCGTGCAGCCCAGGATGTGGTTGGCTTTCTGGGAGCCAATTGCATGTTGCTAATGTCCAGCTTTTTGTCCACTAGAACCCCTGAGTCCTATCTGGAGGCTGCACTCAACGAGTTCTCCCAGTCTGTACTCATGTCTGGGATTGCCCCAGTCCAGTGGGGGAACTTGGACTCGTTTCTTCTCAGATTTGTACGGGTCCCCCTGGATGGCATTCCTTCCTTGTGTTGTGTCAACTTCACCACTCAGCTTTGTGTCATCTGCAAACTTGCTGAGGGTGCTTTTGATCTCACTGTTTATGTCATTGATAAAGATGACATCGATAAAGATATTGAAGAACACCAGTCCCAAGATGGCCTTGAGCAACACCAGTTGTCACTGGCCTCCACCTGCCCATAGAGCCAGCAACCACAATTCTTTGGCTACATTCACCCAGACAATTCCCTATCCATAGTTCCACCCTTATCAATAGTTCACCCTTCAAATCCATGTGTGTTAAATCACCACACCTATCCTATGCCTGATTACTTAAAAAGTTTTTCTGGACTAAGGCAAGTTAGTTGTAAACTACGAACTTGTGAGCAACCTTCAGTTTTATTTGACAGTTTTTAGATCTCTCAGAGGGTTTTCTCTTCCTAGGGGAACCCATGTATATCATTTAAAGAACCTTGGTAAGTCTGGTGGCTTTGAAATTAAACCAAGTAAGCTTGTGAATCTCTCTGAAGAACCTGGCTTTTTTGGGGTAAGAAAATGACACAGGGGTTATATATTTAAGGCACAATGAATGATATTGTTAATATAATCAGTTTTGAACAGAAGTGGAAGAGTCAAACTGCACAAGTTAGTTGCGGATGTTAAAAGATTTTATTCATCATTGGTCTATTTTTTGTAAAATCACTTCCACTTCTTATTCACCTTGCCATTGCTTTCTACAACCAATTACAGGACTCCCTCCCATAAGACACAATGGAATCACTTGGCATTTAATTTAATCAGTGCCATTCTAAATGTGGGGGGAAAAGGTAGATTCCTCAGTTTAGATTTTATAAAGATTGTCAACATTAAGATGAATAAAGCAAAGAAAGAAAAAGGAAGTGAAGAGGAGCTGGTAAAGAGAGGTGACAGAAAGGTAAAGGTAATTTGTATTTTATGGATGAAATTAAAAGCAAATATTGTGGAAACAGAAAGTGTGTTTAGTATGAACTGAGCCTGTGTTTGGGCGATAGCTGAAAGATAAATATAATGTGGAATTTGGCACAGATAGACAGATGCCTGAGCAGCTTCTGGAATCACTTCCCTTTCAGTATTCATCACATACATCACAATGGAGCTGTTTGAGGGGCATAAATAAACGTGACTCATAAATTTAACTATGTTAGGCTAACAAGTTGTACTAAACTAAATAAAATAAGGAGAAAAACCTGTTAAACACAGAATGTAGTAGTATTACACAGGAAATGAAATATGACTCACGTCCCCAGCTGGAAGAGAACTCGTGGCTTATCTTCACAGGTTATTTGGTAATAGAAGAGAGAGCTTAGAGCAGACATCTGCTAAGCAGGTATATAAATCACTGCAAAACCAAGTAGTGTAGCTGTATTTCCAAAACAAACAACCAAGACACATTTCCATTATATTTTCCCTTGTCTCCCTTCTCTGGTTTAGTTTCTCTATTTTCTAAAGCAGGCAGAACCTGAAGTATTGACCAGGGTGGTGGCAAAGTTCAGCTGCAAGCTGGGACTATGTCCAGCTCTACAGACTTGAGCACATAGTTTCATTTATCTTTTCCTCTATTCTCACATAGCCACTGTCTTTATAGATTTTCTTCTTACAAGGCATTGAATAAAATGCACAAACTGCCAGTGGAATGGGGACCAAAACTTAGGAATCCCACAGTTTCATTGCTGAGTGATTGGAGAGCTGTAATGCATAAATAGGTTGATTTATGTGGGCATGGTCCAGTGACGAGAAGATGTCAAAACCTCTGATTGTGCTCCTTCTCAGATGTTACATCACAGTTTAGGAAGCAGGTCATGAACTGCTTTAAACCAGAGAGATAGTCATTTATAGAAGATGAAAATCACAGGTCAATGTGATGGTCATCCAGATGTGGTGCTCTTCCCACTCCTGCAAGTGGAAGAGCCTGCCTTACCAAGGGTGTAGAACAGTCCTAAATCTTGCTTGCATGAAACTTGCTAATCGAAGGCCTTTCTCTGATAATTGAACTGACCTGCCCTGTTATGCTTTTCATTGAACTTGCTCAATCTAACTGTGTGGGCCGACTAGTGTGTGGAAAACTGCTTAGACAAAGGTCCAGGGAATTTTTTGAGTTTGTTTGTGTGTGTGTGTGTGTGTGTGTGTGTGTCTAGACTTTAGCACTTGAACACAATTTAAGTACTTACTGTCATTGTTTCTCCTATAGAAATCTACTCTTGGAGAGATTATTTCTTCAAATTTCCATTCCTTGATCTTTGAGGAGATTTCCTTCATTTACTGGGGCTTTACAGAGTGTCAGATATCTTAGTCTTTAAATTTAGCTCAAACCAGAATTTTAAATGTCCAGAAACTCAAAATCATTTGTAGATGCAGCCCTGCATGTTGTCTTCATGAAAGAAGAACTATATTAAGATCTGCTAGGTAACAGGCCAGTAATTTTTGCTTCAGTCCTAAAGGGTCTGCCTCTGTTTCTGCCTCTACCTAACTTTCAAAAAGAAAGCTAAGCCTGAAAAGACTCTAGTTCTAATGAAAATTTGGCTTGAACAACAACTGTGGACTTTGGCCCGGGAGAAAAAAAAAAGAAAAGAAATCACCCTTGAATATTTTGCAAATTACAGGGAAAAGCTTTATTGCTGGAAGCTTTTTTTTTTTGCTTTTCTTTTAAACAGCACCAAAGTATAGTTAATTTTTTATTGCTCTGACACTCATAGTATATGATTTTGTTTTGTCTTTTTGTTACAATAAACCTTTCCTTTAATCCTTACTGTGATGATATTAATTATTGTTGTTTTGCTTGGTTATTGTTTGGTTTGCTTATTTACTATTATTTTCCCTACTGCACTTGGAACCCTTTCTAACAGAAGTGTTTTCATAATCCATGAACTGATGTACCTACCTGCATATTTCAGGATCTTCTGCACTATGCCTTATTCAAACTACCTGCAAAAGTCTTTTGCATGTATTTCTCTCAAAAAATCCTGGCCAGTCAGATGATGCAGAGTAGAAATATCACCAGTCATCTTCTGACTATCTTCTCTTAGTAGTTTGTAATGATAAGGGATTGAAAATG
Organism: Pipra filicauda; assembly: GCF_003945595.2. Lineage (NCBI taxonomy): Eukaryota > Metazoa > Chordata > Aves > Passeriformes > Pipridae > Pipra > Pipra filicauda. The sequence goes on from NW_024104765.1 coordinate 1,974,784, forward strand.
AAATTAAGATTCTTTTGTAATTTCATTACCCTGGAAGTGATTTTATAGCCTGCTGAGAATTAAACGTTGAAGTACAGCACAGTGTACAAAATAATTCCTCTTTTAATACATTTTTATGGCCATCAGAGGAGCAGAAGCACAGCTCAGCTCAGAATTAGCCTCTGTATTACTCAGATTTCCAGGTCTCTAATTCAAAATGAAAATTAAACAATACTCTTTTTACCAGAGTAGTTCATCCAGAACCAGCTAAGAAAATAATTTTTCATTTTGAAGGGCTCTTACTCAAGCCCTTTCAAGGTGTTTTTTTAATTGTTTAATCCCAAAATTGAAACCCCAGAATCCTCTGTAATAAAATGTGGAGTCCCTATGCATTAATTGCATTACCTGCCCATTACAGCTGATATGCACCAGTTAAAAAGCTCTGATGCTGCGCTTAACAGCATAACACCTGAAATAAAATTCACATGGTATCCAAACCCAATGAATTTTTCAAGAGGTTCTGCTAGACTTTCAGGTATCTGTATAAATAAGACATTAGTATTTTAGGATTATTTTGGTAATTCCACCATTAAATCCTAATGAATAGTAGAAATCACATGTTTGGTTAACCAAGTTCCTGACCTCTGCAGCAGATGTAAGATGAGACAGCAGCGGACTTGATGCTGAGATCACTACAGATGGCAAGAAAGCAGTTGGAAAGGGACAATTCAGCTGACACATGAGAAGCAAAGAGCTGCCTAACTTATTTCACAGGATTTTCTCCCAGGGTCCGTTACAAATCCAAAACAGAAATTAAATGGGTTCTTTCCCTAGTTTATCCCTGAGCTTGCCTATGACTTTCTTCTCAGCAGCTCACCTCTCACAATCCCCTAGTCCCTTGCCAGTGGTACAGTAGAAATCCCTGTGCATGTGATGGCTCTGCCTCTAATTTCTCAGCATGGGACCCTCCAGTGCCCTCTGGGACACTGTATTGGCTTCTCTGCCCTTGCCCCACAATCTGTGGCAGCAACAGGACCAAGGTTTAGGAGCCAGCTTGAATATGATGCAGCCTGGCAGAGGCACCTAAGAAATAGTTGCTGGCTGATGCTGCTCTGCTCTCTCAGCTTGAGGAAACCATGGAGAGAGCCATGACTAATGTCCTGTCTTTGTGTGTGCTGAATACAGCAGAAAATTCAACTTATTTGCTGCACACTAATTCCTTCTTCCTTCTGTGATTCTTCCCTCCTCTGTTTTTCTTTGTTTGCTCATTTTGGATATTCCTTTTAATTAATTTGAAATGAATGAAGCCACCATTCTTTTGAAACAAATGAAGATATTGCACAATCAATAACATTTGCATTCTCTGCTGAATCCAGCATTTTCAGTGTCAGCCCCAGCAGCAGTATCTGCTGCCTTTAAAGTCTTTGAAGTCCCCACAGCTCAGGCTGAAAGCATTCAAAAGGGAGAAAGTAGCAGGTTGACGGAGGCAAGGGGGAGAGGAAGGGTTTTTTCTTTACCTACAGACACTCTTTACACTGTGAACAGTAGAATTAGAACACTTAAAAAAATAAAGCAACCCATTGATTTTCCCTTCAAAAGAAACTGCAGCCTATGCCAGGATTATCTGAAAGCCTTCTTAGGTAACAGACAAAGTGTGACCTGATGAGGTTGGAACTGCAAGTGCCCATTTTAGGGGGTAAAAAGGAAAGGGAATGGACTTTCTATAGACCCTATTTTCAATGTTTTAAAATATCCTGGATAGGAATCAAAATGACTCTATATTTTAGGAGAAAGACATGAGAAGAAACGTGCTATTGAACCAAATTGTAATTTGCACAACATTATACTGCAAATTTGTCTTGCTACTCAATTCCTCAAGACAGAGAGGGACATTGTTAACTCAAAAAGCCCCAGATGTACAAGGGGCTACTGAGCAGCCTTATTAGGAAAATGGACTTTTTTTCAGAACCATGCTTGAGATGAGATGTTTGATAGAGCAGGCTTGCGAAAGGCAACGAGTGGAAGCTATGAGGTGTTCAGCTAATGCCATGCATTGCAGCCAAGGGGTAGAAACAGCACAAGAGGAAAATACGAAGGTAAACTCTCATTGTTTCTGGCCATATCTACTCTGAAATCAGAGGTAGGGTACATATGACATGGAGCTTCTTCAGCTAATAAACCCAGAAGAGAGTAGGTGTGACAGAGATGTGACACTGTGCTAAGGTAGTTACAGTGCTTCTGGACCATTGATATGTACTCTAGGAGATGTGCATAACACACCAAGTTCATGAACAGGTCACAGCCTGTCAATGCAAAAGACTTGACAGTTGTTAAAAAAATATTTGGGGCAATATTCTTGAAATAAATTCTGAGAGACTGGAGACCTACTGACTTATTCAAAAATACCAGCTTGACAACTTGAGTTAGAGGAGGACTAGAAAGATTTTTAATATTGGCACTGTCTCATTTGGAGCTGAAAAACTGATATTTTGTAAGAGTGAACTGAAAATCCAGCTGGGAGAAATATCAGATTGGGTCTGTCAAAATGTTTCATTTAACTCAGTTCAAGAGCTTTTGTGTGATTTTTCTCATTTAGAAACATATTTGTCTGTTAATGCAGTTATCTCCTAAAAGACATTTTGACCAAGAAAAGATATCTTCATGATTCTGAAAATCTCAAAATAGAATTTAGAGAAAATTCCCAGCCTTTAAAAAATATTAATGAAAAAGGGTTATTTCTGAGGAAAAGCTGGGGTTAGCTTTATTGGTGCTTTCTAAAAATTCCTTTGTTTCTGGAAAAATTGCAATGTGTTTTAGGCAGAGTAAAGTTGAAAGAAAGCTATCTGCTAGAATGGAGACTGGAACAGGGTCCTTAAGTCAGTAAGGAGCATGCCTTACAATTAGAGTGTAGCCTGTGTTACTTATCACCATGAATAATTGCATGCATCAGGTAAAAGATAATATGATCCAAAGAAATTGACTGTTGGATACATCCTCAGGCAGAAAGAGACTTTGGTTACTAAGGGCAAAAATAATAACAGATTAACTGTCTCTGCTATAAGCAATGATGGCAAGAGCAACTCAGAAAATTTGCCTGACAAGTATATGGGAGTTTACTCCAATATGCTCAATCATATTTCTTTTCAGTGTTAGTGACAGGAAGCAGAGAAACCTGTCTCTGGTGCAGTGTTCTATAAATAGGAAAAGAAATAAAAAGAAATGGGAAAAAATAATTTTTTTTCCTCTGCCTTGTGTTACAGTATGTGATAATATATGCTGTATCTCTGGATGTGTGTTACTTCCTTGGATGAAAATACAGCAATGAATAATAAAAATTATGCAAGGTCTGTGCAATGAAACTGTTTTTCACCAAGGTTAAGAGTGCTGAACTTCGTACTTATAAAATGGAGTATCTCAGTTTTCAAAATTAGAAGTATAATGAATATAGGAAGTGTTCCCTAATACTGCACTTAGGAAACCACACCCTTTTCCTTACGAATGAAAATTAGTCTTTCTTTTTGTATTAGCTAGTGTTTTTCTAGCATGATGGTTGAACACTGGGTGTAATGCACCTTTTATAATTTCATTTGAGAAACTGTTTTGCAGTTGAATACATCTTTTACTGCCACCCCATTTGGAAGCCTGTTGTGTTTATTTATTTTCTTAATCTTACCCCATCCTTCCCATCTTTAATCCCTTAAATAACTAAGTCATTAACTTCACCACTTAAGGTTTTTAGTCCTGCCTATATGCTTTATATATGCTACCTCTATGCTTTCTTCTTTTATCACAGTTTTTACTAACTCAAATCCTCTGTCATCTAATTCCCTTTCTAAGTATATTTTTTGTTGTAATGTGATGATGATGATGCAGATTTAATCCTGTTTCCAAAGCAAAGTGAGAAAATAGAGAAAAACCTCATGGACCCATGGGTGAATTCTGCCGGTTTTAGTTTTCTACAGCAGCACATGCAATTCCAATATTTATAATTTCTACATTTGAAATTTGTTTTGGTCTACCTGGCTTTGAACAAACTTAGTCCATTGGCTGTGAGAAACCTGCTTAATGAGTTTTAAGTTGTTATCCACTATGTGCAGCATGTATTTTAATTTCCAACTTTTGATTCATCCTCTAACTAGTGGTTCATCTTGAAGGACAAAAGTTTCATGAGTGAAAGGTAATCCATGTTGGTAGAAATGGATGAGAAGAGTTTCTGCTCTCAGGAGCTCTTTGTAGCTTTACAAAGCCATTGCCATTGCCAACATTGCTACACTGCCTTTGTAACACGAGTTTGTACTGTTTTTAACAGGGACCTTCAGTTGTTTCCACTACCTTGGCATGTTTACATGTAATGCCTACATTACATGCACCAGTACAGGTACCAGAAGCTAACAGAAGTACTGGAAACATGTTGTGGGAGGGGACAATGACAAGGTGGTAACATGAACATTTTCAGTTTATAATCACAAGTGAAGAGAGGAAATTGGCTTCCTTTGAATAGTCTCATTAAATGTCTCTGCTAATGTAACAGAAAACAATGTTTCAGGTACTGTTTGTGCATGAAACAATATTTGTATTAGCACCTCACCGGTATGACATTTTTCTTTGTTTTTTTGCAGGATTGTTTTTTAAAGTAATGAATCATCCATTATGCTCTTGAACACAAACTAGCCTCTTGGCCAAATGAAACACATGCAGTCTTTGTTCAGCCTGTCAATTGCAAAAGGAATTAGTGTCATGTGGAAAAATAATTACTTTCCTTCCTGCTCACATGATATTAAGAGGAATAAAATTTGGCAGGCCCGTTGGGAAAACTGAATTTTTCTTGTTCCTAAAATCTTTACATTTTACATTCTGCATACTGCTGTGGTCTGAAGGAGCTGAGGTTTTTGGTATCCACAACATTTATATTTACCATGCCATTTAATGGAGCTTGTGAGTGTTATGAAATGAGGTTTTTTTCAGAGATAGAGCATGCTAGCATTGATTTGAAGGCCTGCTTGTTGAAGCTCACCTCAGTTTGAAGTTATGACCTCTTAATGCTGGGTTTATATCTCCTTAGTGTGCAAACTTAACAGATGGTAAAAGTACAGTCATGCCAAAGACATTGTGTGTGCATCTGGTTTGATTATTGGGATCCACATGACTGCTCAGGAGCTGCACAAGCGATAGGGGTTTTTAGATTTTCAACACCCAAGGTGACCAGTACGAAACTATCTTTCTTCAAACGTCTTTTACATTTAAAATGAACAAACAATCATTTGTTATCACGTAAAATTAATGTGTGTCTCCAGTGGTGCTCCAAGTGGAAGCGAGATTTTTTTAGAATAAAACCCTTGTTCCCATGCAGTGCCCTGGAGGAGTCAACCATTGAAGTTATTCTAACTTATGAAATCCACCAACATTTTCAATCTGAGTTTTGATCTAATTGTTGTAAAAATGTCCTATACACTAAAAGCTACTGATGACCTTCAAAAGTAGCTAACAAAGGCTTGTTCTCTGCTTTAGCAGATTCAGTATTTCAACTACTTTTCAAAAAGGTACATTGGATTCTTCATATGATTGTGGTTGATGAAGCGACTCTGAGGGATAGCTCTACTCTCATTTGTCCATTTGTTAATACAATATTTTTCTTCAATAGCTAGACAATTTTTTAAAACCCCCAACCCCTATACATTTTCAGATTCCCTAGGGGTTTCTATTGCAATTTATGACCTTTTGTCCTCTTACATTTCAGTTTTGAGTGATTTTTCTCTTATAACTATTTTTATTGTACAATAAGAATTGATTGTTATTATCTTAAAAATATTCCAGTTCTTGCCAACTGTTCAGGAAATCTCACTTCTAAGACTTTAACATTAATTGAAAGATTTCATATTTATTTAATTATATAAGCTTATTCCTCCTATCCATATTGCTAGTGTTACAATTGCTTCTATGATACACGTTTGGAAAGCTGAGGGTCTTCTTTGTTCTCATTCTAGGGAGTTCCATAATAAATGTCACCAAGCTGTAGCTCATCCTTGTAGAAATATCTTTGAAATTAGATAATGTTGGACCAAGCTCTTCTAAAGTGAATTAAGAAAAGTTATAGGAGAGATTAATTTGGTCCACTATATGCAGCCTAACTTGGTTTTGGGATTTCTGTCCTACAGATCATTTTTAACCAATATGGCAGATGACTATGACTTCCCCTCTTCCAGATTTGTAGAGAATGGGAGTTATGGTTAGCAGAAGATTTTGCTGTGTTTTTCCTTCTCTATAATACTCTCCCCTCTTCTCGTAGCAGTTCGATGTGGTGGGATGGGGAACAGTACAACAAAATGTATTGCCTTCTTTGTGTAAATCTAATACACCATATGGAGCTCCATGGCAAAGTTTAAAAATAAGATGGAAAGCAGGGATAGAAAGTAGAAGTACAGAAAAGGAGGAAATGTGTTTTAGATCAGATCAGAAATAGATGGAGAGTCATTATTCTCTACAGGATCCATTTCAAAGCTGTACAGTAAAGAAGTTAGGACACCCTGCTCATGAGTTCATGATAGATGATGAACAGCATGGTCTTTACAGACTGGTGCTGTGAAATCTGAGGCTTGGCACAGCCACAGAGGAAGCAGGAGGGCTGGAGGCATGTGTAGGAACAAGTCTGGAGAAGCAGTAGATTGATTAAAGTTGTCAGAGTTCCCATCACAGCCCTTTCTTTAACACAAGCTGAGCCTGATGCAGGTTTACTGATATGCACACCACTTCTTTCCCCGTCTTATCAGACCTGGAGTTAATGCTGGGCAGAGGGGTAGCTGGCACAGCGAATGTGTAGGCTTACCCTACACAAAATCATCCCACTGCTTCGCAATTTTCAGCTATCAGCAGTCCAGACTTGTTTCTGATGTGAGGAATTCCAGCTGCATTTTGAGAGATGACAAGACTTTTCAGAAGAGGAAAGCCAGGATTCTCACGGTACGCTGGCTAGAAGTGAAAATGCCTGCCTCCCATCTGCCGTCCCCTGTTACAGACTTGTTCTGCTGCCTGGAGAGCGACCAGAGCTCTCCACAATGTGAGGAAGGCCAACAGAAAAGGCACCACTGGTTTCATCAGTGAGGGAAGCCTTGAGTTCTCCAGTTTGGAAGACGATTAGTCTGATGCTCCCACCAGGTGTTTCCTCTGCTCCGTACAAGTGTATGCATGCTTCTCCTGCAGCTAGATGCTTATGAGGACAATCACAGCAGTCCCAGGATCCAAGTTGCTAGCGAGAGAGAGAAAATGACAAGGAAAAAGGATGAAATTCAGGAAAGAAACAAAGTTGGCTTGTTAATGGCAACAGTTTAAGGAGAAAACACCATGGTCCAACCATTAAATGGCAAGTGCTGACTGGGAACAGGGACCTGCTAAGGAAAGCAGCAAATATTGCAATTCTAACTTGAGAAACAGTAAACATTTTAGACAGAACTTGAAGGATTGTTTTTATTTTCTGGTGCCATCATCAGATCTCCATGTCCCTTCCAGCCAGGCACACCCTAGCTGTGTAGTTCTAGAAACTATTTTTGTTGCTATTTGCACTACAGAAAAAAAGTAAATACTTTGATTGATCTGCAATCAGATGTTCCCCTTCCACAGCTTAGTGCAGAGACAGTAATGAATGCAGCCCTGATGTTGATGTCAGATAAGAAGGCTTATCAAAAGGGTAGTGCCAAAGTGGCAGAAGGGTAAACCCTCCATCTCTCTTTGTAGGATATGCAAGGGTAAAACCTCTCTCTTTCTTTGTAAGATGTTCCCTAGTGGTGAATAAAGCTCAAATCTGGTATAAATCAGAGTGTACTTAATCAAAGAGCTTAAATGACTTAAAGAATTTGAGCATTTTCTGCACTAAGATGAAGTATGGGTCTGTGTTTTAATTTTCTTGTGTGTAAAAAACTGCAGTATCTGTAGTCCCCCAAGTTTCATTGTACCGTTAGATAATCATACAACAACTTTTTTTTGTTAGCATTATGATTTTGGTTATTGCTACATTTATTGCTTTGTGTCTATTTATTGTGTCTAAGGAGTTCAGACATAGATGCTGTTAACTAATGGATTTCCCTGGTTACACAAGATGGGGCTGTTTTATTGGTTTCAAAGTGTGTGCTCTGTATGCTGAAAACTTACAGAAGGAGTTGAAATGTGACTTTGAGGAAGAGCAAGAGCAGGACTTCCTGGGCACAGAGTTTGTTGGGCTTGTAGAACTGGGAATTCTTGAAGAAGGAAAATGCCTCCTGTTGATGGCTTTTATTAAGCTAAGTTTGCTTGACTTTCTGTAAACAAAACAGATCCTTGTGAAGGGCTGATCTGTGCTGCTGATTTCTCAACCAAATGGAAACGAATCTGGAAACCACAACTCTGCCCACCTCCACCAACCCAACTATACGAAGAAATATAGTCTTTTAAATATAAAACCCTAATGTTTCTGTTGGTGCTGAACATCCTTTGTGCTGAGAAATTACAGCAACTGGGCTGAACAAAACACATTGCCTCCAAGTATCCCTCTCCCTGGGCACAACTTGGCATTCCCAAACGTTTCAACCATCTTCACGTTCCAGTTTTAGCAGGTTACATCCAGCTTTGAGTTCAGTGACTGAAATCAACCTTCTGCAAAACCTTCTTGGAAGGTTAGATCTGTTCAGCAGAGACAGGGCTTCAAAGCCTGTTACAGAAATGATCATTCTTTGCCGAGGATTGTATTGATTGAAAACCTTCTTTCTCAGCACTGCAGCATGGTATATTTTGCATTATTGTAATCTCATCCTTTTCCTCACCATTACAGCAACAGCAAGGTAACTGAGCACTTTTTCATTTCAGACTCCTATTTATTTCTGAAAGAGATGAATGTTATTTAAAATTCCATCCCACTCATGATGTGAAACTAATAGACCTGCTTAACTATGGGAAAACTATAGGTATGGGTATTAAGGAAAAACCCTGAGAAAATGTTTTTTAAATGTTGATTGCTAATGAGATCTAATGATACCAAACAGAGTGTGCTGCTCTAAGAATTCGAGCATGATAAATGTTTTAAAATTCTACTGAAATAAACACCAAAATAAGTTACAGTGCCACTTATTAAGACACCCTTGAGTGAAAGTAATAGGCACCAGGGAGTATTACTTCAGAAAGTAGGCCCAATTACACACGGTGTGTATATATTTCCTTCTAAACATACTTCCTTCCTTTCGACTTAAACAGTCTAAATTTCCAACTAGTTTCTTTGAGAGTTATGGCTAAGCAGGACTAAGTTTCACATTACAGGTAACGTCAGCTTCCTGTGGTATAAGAAAAAGACATGTAAGGTTAAAATAAAAATGTGCTATCTTCTGTTGCTCCAAACACTTGACTGATCAGAATAAAATGTAGAGAATTAGGAGAGTTAAATTTTGTGATGAAGCACCTTAAATCTCTGATAAATGCTTCAAAAAGTGTTATGTGACTGGGAACCTAATAGTGCCACAACATCCCTGGAGCCAGACATTTAACAAGGCTTCTGGAGGGATATTTCCAGGTAATGGTTAATGTTCATAGAAGAAGAGGGAAAATCTAACCATATGCTTCAGCAGAGCTTCTTCAAAGCTTCACAGTGGTGCAAATAAAATCCAAATATTGTTGCTAAAAATAGCAGACTAGACCTTCTCAGAGAAACAGTTTTCCCAGTGTGGGAAGCAAAGGAAGAGAAGGGCCTTGCAAACCTGGAGATCTGGGATAGCAGACCTCATTTCTTTGCCTTTCAGAAAGCAGTAGCAGTCCCAGGTTTTCACAGTGGTGTCTCAAAAACAATGCTCAGAGGCCAGGGAAGTCTGCTCCTGCTGCCACTGTTGACACCCAAGACACCTTCCCTTCCTGGATCTAGTATAGCCAAATAGGCAGTGAGTTTATTTTGCTGCCACTTACAAACTGTTTTTTCTTTGTAGTTTGGCTACAGAGAGAAGCACAAGGGGAAAACAGAGTGATTTGTACCAAATAGGTCTTGCTTCCTTTTAGACAAACACTTACCTGGAATCAGTCATTGCTGTTCTTCTCTGGTGGCAGATTTCTATTTGGTGTATAGCGAAGACCCATAATTCACAGTTAAGTGTTTGTGTATGACTTTGGGGACGCAAAACATGAATAAATCTCTGACACTTGCATTTCTTAGCATAACTTTTATTTATGTATGCATAGAAGTATTTTAATGGTGTAAGGGTTATAAGGGTTGGAGTTACGCCTGATAAAAACTCCAGCAGAACTTAAATTCCTGCTTATATCCAGAAGAAGTACACCTTTATTACCATCCAGCCTCATACTTCAAGTCAGATTTTAGAGTTAGGGAAGACCTCAAAATCTGCAGTATGTGAAGGATTAATGTAATACAAAGTCTTCTAAATGAATAGGAAACAAAAGAGATTACTATGATACAGCGAGCATCAACATAGTGTGAACCAAAGATCTCTGAGGGTATGGGAAAGATTCTCAGTTATCTCAACAGAATTTGAATAGAATTATGTTTTATATTGAAAAATCCCGAAGTGCCTATTTCCTTGGTGTGTCTTTCTACTTCCTTTCTCATTACTGTAGTCTCTATCCAGTATGGATTATAGCTTTTATGGATGATTCCATTCTTAAAGCATCAGTGGCATTTGAAAATAAAAATTTACGTTAAGAAAATTAACAGAAAAATTGTTGCACTGAAATCTTCCTCAAAGAAAATTAAAAGTCCAGGTTTTTTTGATTGGAAGCAACAGCCTTTACCTAGGTGAGCTGCCATAGTGTCTCATGGAAATTTAAAGTTCATGTGTATCAGACACTGGCTTTTCATATACGCTTAAACTTGTTTAGACCATTTGTTGCCTTCTAGTATGCCACTGGAGTGTGAATAAGTTTTTATTCTTTATTTTATTTCAGAATGACAAAAAAATTATTGAGATTTTCAATGAGATGAATCTCACTTTTGGATGGATGTGTCCCTGGGTATGGAATCTGAGATGCTTTAGGCTTTGATCCTTCATCCTGCAAAGCACTGAAATAATATATTCTTTCAAAATAGAAGACACCAAAGAAACCAAACTCCCCTGTAAGACAGGGAATTTCTTAGTGTTTCTCAAGTCAGTGGAAACTAAGAATAATTAATATTTTGTAGGAGTGGGTAAAAAGCAGCAAGAAACTCAGACAAAGAAACTCCTCTGAAATAATCAGACCAAAAGTATGGTTTGTAAAGTACAGTGGATATTACAAATATAGAAATCCACACAAGCAATCCTAGAAAAATAGGGCACTTTATGAAAATGCACACTTTCCATCCATGATATAGTTAATGTTTAGTATAAGTTTGTATACAATAGTTCTGCAAATGTAAATATATTACCTAATTGCTAAAAGTCAAGGTAAAACAAAAGAAGAAAAACCCACTTTCATCTGCTCTATTTTGTCATATCCTGCAATGAATCTTCGGAGATAGACAGATAGATAGATAGATAGATAGATGATAGATAGATAGATGGATAGATAGATAGATAGATAGATAGATAGATAGTCTGTTTGTGGTTTCAAAATTTCAGATATAGTAAGTGAAGATCCTCCTTTTATTTCCTATTCCCAGCCTTGGAATGCCAGTCAGGTAGGTTTACTTATATTTCTGTTTATCACTACCCAGAAATAATTCTGTCATCAGTTTTCTATACCTAAGAGCATGAGGTTTCAATTTTACATAAACTAACTATCAAGACAATTTCCTGTACAGTATTGTCACCTCTAATACATTGTTATGGTATTTTGTATCTCATAGCTTGCTAGAGTATTTTGCAAAAAAAATCTCATAAAGCCTTTTCTCTCAATGTTTTCCTCCTAAAAGAAAAGCATGGTGCTAATAGTAGCTTGTAATATATCTTTCCAATTCACTAGAGAGTTTTACTGTGTCTTCCCTTTTTATCTTTTCTGGTCATGCCTACATTGAAAGAAAAAGAATAATAGCCCTCCCCAACAGCTAAAGTACATATGAAATACAGTAGATAAAAGTTCATTCAAATCCTTTATGCAAGAGAAAAAGATGTACCTTCTGTCTTAGAGACTGAAACATTTGGGTTTCCTGTCTGCTCTATTCAGCAGCGCTACCAGCTCTGTCTGTTGGTCTGCCCTTTATTCTGCAGTGCTGAGTCCAAGCAGGGTTCAGGTCTCATCTTGGCTTCCTATAATAATGATGGCAACAGCAACAAATAATGAAAAAAAATTGGTGTTCTCAATATCCTTCGAATAATTTTCCCAGGCTACTGAAAGTAGCCAGACCTTTAGTTAGCATACAAAAGCCATTCTTCCTCTTTTTGCTCAAGGCGCTGAGCACTAGATTTTTCTGCTGAAAAACAAATAACTAAATAAAAGGTATGCTGCATGAAATTTTTGCATAGTTGCTATTCTTGTAATGATTTTGCAAATACTTTAATAATACAGAATAAAAAAATAAATTCAAGGTAGAAATTATTGCAAGTGTCCTATGACACAAAACCAAGAGCAGTACAAAGCCGCTCATGCTTGTTAGTGGAAAGAAACAGACATTCCTAGGGGTTGACCTATGACATTGCTAAGTAAATAAGCATATAAATTAGGTTAAATCAATTGTGCTTTGTAACTGCTCTTTTTCTTTACAGAAAGGAAAATATTTATATGAATAACTCACGTGTAGACCATTATGTGGAATACTAAATTTGCACACATATCTCATGTAACCTAGCCAATCAGGAGGGGTACACAGTTAATATATTGTCCATCACATTGTGCCCTGCCTTGAATGATATATAATGATTTAGTGCTGTTGGTATAGGATGAAAAAAATGAGTAACAGAACAAAATAATAAATCCTTTTAAGGAAAATAAATGACTGCAGTCCGCCTGGTATTTAATTCTAAAAATAACAATTTTCATTTTACTTTCCGTGAAAAAAATTTTGAAATAGCGAAATACCTTGAAAATTAGAAATGCTCCATTTTTGCTGGCTCTACTAACAGTCACGTAGTAAGAGAGTTGATAATACCACTACAGGTTAAGGACTTCCATTCATCAATTTTCTTCTGTATGAAGTTATTTAAACACAGGCTTAAATTCCCTTTAAATTTGCCAGGATTTTTTTCTTTGTCCCAGGGCTAAGATTAATTATATTTCTGGAGTAGTATGCCATGTCTACAAATTTCAATACAAAAGATAAAACTCAAGAAATCCTGAAGTATTTCTACATTGTTTTGAGGTCAACTGCAATATAACCAAAGTGAGTTAAGGCAGTATAAAAATGAGTGCTTAAGCTGCAAAGTAAATACACAAAGAAAATAAAATCATATTATCAGTATCATTATAAACATAAATGTTTTTAAAGCAGATATTTTGCCACCTGAAAATAAGCTGCCAGTTTGAACCAAATTTTTCTGAAAACAGTCTCTCTTGGCTATACTAGAAATATATTAGAACTTTAGAGTGAAAAGTAAGATTACATTGTGTCGTTTTCCCTTTAAAGTTTCTGAACTGATTTTATGTACAATAGGATGGAGGAGGGAAGAAACTTAAACTTGGAAATTTGCTTATTTTCTGCTTAAGAAAAGAGAGAGCACATGCATAAATACCTCCCTCTATACTGTCTATTTTTTTACTGTCAATAGCAGTAGAATTTCCACTTCTGAGCTTGATGGCCCATAATCAGTTTTCATCAGGTGACAGATTCATGTTTTCCAGCTGTATGAAAGTGTCTGACATAAATGCTTGTTGCTTCCATAGTCACATTCTTTCCAAAAAGTGCCTGTCACAAGAGAACTTCAGGCATCAGAACAGCTTTTTTCCCTTCTTCTTTTTCTGCTATTCTGTACCATTGCACTGTCTCATTATACCTGTACAAGAAAGGCTATTATCCTTCACACATTTAGCTGCTGATCTAAATGAAAGTACATTATCTAAAAAGTTGAATCAAGAAGCATACAACTAAAACTCATTTCAGTCTGATCTGTATTTCTTGGTGCTTTAAGAGGTTAACAGCTTCCTATGAAATTACTTTATTCAAGGGTTTTCACCATAATTTGGTCATAATGTGGTCTAGACCTAATGGTAATAAGAACTTGCAGAAAATCTGCAGTTCATTTTCATTTTATGTTTCAGTAGAAAAACATGTCTTTTCTAAATAATTCAGAAAGTGCATTCAGAAACAATATGCACACTATCAAGGATAGGTCTAATAGGGAATTTATCTAGCAACATAGAGTGAGTATTTCAAATACTTATCATAGCACATGAATATTAAATGTCATCCTATTAACATTAAATGGTCAGTTAGTTAAGTCCCTGCATATTTACGTCAGTATTACTGGAAATAACACACAAATGAAGTTCTTTTTTGCTGTGCCTTTATTTTTCACTCTCAGAGGATCTCAGTGGCACGGTAACACTATTCTGTCTATGCCAACATATGTTATTATCATTGTGGAAGATCATTTTGTCATTAATCCAGACTTCTGGAAAACTTCAGAACAGGAAGAGCATGTCATGGTAGAAATCAAACAAATATATCATCTTAAACCAACAAAAGTGGAATTCAAGTATGCGTGCTGTATTTCCATTCTACACCCTGTTTTCTGGTTGTGATTCTAACATTTGTACGTGATGTAGGCTGAAAACACTTAAGTGGCTTTTGAAGGAAATTAATCATATTTTACACAAGTTTGGGGTATTTTTTTTTTCTTTCATGGTTATAATTTAACCTGTAACAGTTTCAATGTTGCAAGTAGTTTAAAACAAAGAAAGTCCATTGCAATGCTTTTACATGTATACAAAATAGATTTTCATTTTCACCATAAAGATTCTGGAAATTTATCCAAACCTGATGTACTCTTAAAATAGGCCAGGCATTTTATCTCTTCAGAAATCAATAAAGGGGTTTATTCTTCTGTTGAACCTCTCTGGTTATCCACTTTATTTACAGCATTCATACCTGTTTAACACTGCAGTATATTAAGCGAAGATGAATTATTGTTAATAGTCTTCTCAAAAAGCAGGCACCTCCTACTTCAGCATGGCAAAGAAAAGGTTTTGAACACAGGTCCTTACCTTAACATAGGCCTGAGCCACTGAGCCACACAGAACTGTGAGGAATAAGGGGGAAGAGAGACAAATACATGAGCAAGTCAACCAGCAAATCTGAAATGGCTGTAACTTCTGTAATGGCTATATTCCATGAGTTCCTGAACAACAGTTTTTTTTGCTGATGGAACTGCAGCCAGAAGAGTGGCCATCATGTGACTAAGCCTAGACAAAGTATAATGACTGTTGTGTGGTTAAAAATCCTTTGTGTGCATGATGTAGCACGCATGTGCTGGCCCTAGAGAACAACTGTCTGCTAGATGGATGCTTCAGAAAAAAATTGTTCAGTCAACACTTATACATATTCCTGAGTCCAAGACAACCTTTTGTGTGCCAGCTTCAATGCCAAATTTTTTTGATTTATGGATGACAACCCTAAATGTGTGACTCGCTTTGAGCAACCTGGTCTATGTGGAAGTTTGGAGGGGTTGGCAGTGGGGTTGGAATTAGATGATCTTAAAGGTCCCTTCCAATCCAAACCATTCTATGATTTTATGATTCTATAACTCTATCTACCAAGTGGATGCATAGATAGTGAGATGAGAATAACAGTGCTGGGTGTTACTGTATCCTTATAGACACAGGTGAGGGATCTAAACTGGGGAATCAACTTTTCTTACTCTCTGAAGTGTGTCTTTTGTTAGCGGCACCTGAACTTGCACTGAACAAACTGGTGTGGCTCTCCAGCATAGCTCAGGCATTAGCTCAGGTCTGGGAAGCAGTGAAACTGTGTTATCTCAGCGTGCCACCCTGGGGAGAGTGCGTCTGGCTTTCTTGCTTCCAGTTTTGGAACAGGCTTGGTTGCTGCGAGCTTGGGAATCTCTGTGCCACAGATGTTTGCATGCCATGAAAAGCAAATCCAGCCTATTATACTTCATACATCAAATCTGACATGCAGTTGCTGCCCTTATTGTCATGTTAGTCAAAACTATAAAAAATTGAAATTTACTTACTTCATATCTTTAGTCTTTCTTACTTGCCAGACTCTCCGGTCTCCTCTTTGGTCTGTAGCATAATGCTTATGTCTGTGCTGCAAACTACATTCTGTGTTTTGAACTCTTTCTCCACTCGGGACATCTGCCTCTCACTTTTAGGTTGGGTGCTAGTTCATGTTGCTGTGCAGGCAAAAATTTTCTAGTGAAAAACTTTAGTTTTCTGCTTTTACAACTATCATTTTCAATCTCAAAGGCTGAAAGTGTTCATTCTTCTGATGCAGCCAAAGTTCCTTCCTTTCTTCTTTCTTTTTTTTTTTTTTTTATTGTCTCCCTACCTCTCTGTCCAGATTTGTCTCCTTCTCACTGGTCCTTTTCTTTCCACTTTCATCTGTCTGCTTTTCATTGGTCTGTTCTTAATTTTATTTTTTTTTCTATGGATCTTCAGTTTAAAAAACCACACCTCTGATTCATTCCTCTCAAAATGTATTCAAAGAAATATCTTCATTCCTCATATTTCTTCAAGACTCCTACAAGTGGGTTTTGTTTCTGAGATTTTGGATAGATATTTCATTTCCATGACAGTTATAGATATTTCAGGGTTGATATCACTGCATCAGAAATATAGCCAGTCCAGACTCATAAATCAGTATTACTAAGGTGTATCTGAAGAACGAAACACTTTTATTGCAAACATCAGTGAAAATATGGGCCTCAGAATTGCCCTGGAATATGGATGAGTACAAACCATTTAGGAACAAATATTCTGGCTGATAACTGACAGCCAGCCAAAAGCAGCCCCTGATAAAGATAAATAACCTGTACTCAGGGAAATTTTTTGCATCATTAAACATGGTGAGCATATTAGCTAGCAGGGGGTGGAGCTGAGTCCCTAAAGAGATAAATCTAAATTATATGCGCTGCAGTGATCATAACAGTAATGCACCATCTTGGCTAACTAGCTGACATCAACAGGGAAGGGAATTTCAGATTTAAATGAACCTAACTGAAGAGCATTGCAGTATGCATACAGATTAATTGGAAAACGTTCATGAACTTTTTAGCCTTTTTCTGTGGTCTGTTTTCACTGATGCCAAAGCACAAGGAGTTTAGACTTTTCTTGTTAGTTTCTGCATTATTTTTACTTTTCCTTTCTTATGTGGTTTGATTAAATACTCCTTTATTTGCCTTACATTAATCACCTTATACCACAGTTGTATCAACTTTTGCCAAAACTTTAAAGATGGACAGGAGAAGTTTAGTGGCATTTTCTGTAAACAGGAATGTCCACTTAGTAATTATATACCTAATATTTCAAAAAGGGAGAACTCTGAAATCAAAGCAAAGAAAACATTTAGTTACACAGACACATCTAAACAATCAAATGAACCTTTGCTAGAAGAACATAAATTGGATTATATAGTTCCCTTAAAATGAATGAAGTGTGTTTTTAAAAGTATATTAGGTGTATTTTCTTAGGATAAGGAATGTATTAGTAAAAGATGCTTTTAAATATTTGTCCTTTTTGTTTTCCGAAAAAAGTTTGGGTTCAAACTGCTACAAGATGCCTGAAGTAAAAAGATGAATATTAATTGGTTAAAACTGACTTGGTGTAACTTCCAGTTTTGTATTATTAATTGGGTCCATTTATTTCCTGTTGGCATGGCAAGTAAGGAAATAAACTGGATGTAGCAAACACATTTTTTAGTCAAAATCAAATATGCATTTTCATGAATAATTGCTCTCAGGTAGTTATTGTCCTGCTAATAAGTAAATATTTTCAAGAGGCTCATAGATAAATCAGCAGTTATCCTTCTTGTATATAAAGATCCACTTGCTAACATTTAAGTGTATTTGATAACGTGGCCTGAAAGAAGCATCAGAGTACAGAAATGTGACATGCAAAGGGCAGTGCTTTTGCTCCATTCCTCACCTGGTCTCTGCTTCAGGTCTGTGACTGCAGCTAAATAACTCCTGTGTGTGCTCCTGGCCATTAGACCTGTGGTACCTAACCATTCATCGAATTGGAATTGTCTCGCCTGTTTCTCCCTACGGGGAAATGATGATGAAAGGCAGGAATTGCTTACTTTGATGGTAGCAAGGAATTTTCTGGCTAGCTCCCTGCGAGGCTTATGTTCTAGCTAGGAGGGCTGTATCTGAATGTAGTAAGTCTGTGGCCTGGGTACATGGTTTAAATGGGCTGCTGCAAAACAAGTAATTTCAAAAGCTTTACTAGTGGCCAAAAGGGGCTTGTCCCTTAGAGGAACAAATGAAAAACAGCAACTAGCATTTTACAATGTTGTTGCACCCTGCAGAGATACAACTTCTTAGAGCGGCTGTGTGGCAGTTCATGGTATTTAGCAAATAAGAGGTATATCAAGAGAGATGATCAAGTACACTTGCTAGATGAATTCCCCCTGTAAGGTAGCAAACAGAAAAATTACAACTTGACTGTGTGGTGAAATCAGCTTAGCTGTTTTACAGAACTGGGCATTCAACAATGTGGATGAAGGGCAGAAAATCCCTTGACCGCATGAAAAACTCCAGTTTCAAGTCCTGATTCTCCAAAGCATCTTAGCATATACTTTAGCCCTCCTGGTATTGCTTAAAGCTGAACTTAAGTGTTTTGCTATCCAGGGGCTATACTGAGGAGGTAGACAGCAGGAACTTTCTGAGGAGTTTACCAGAGCATTTGTATGCAGGAGATTAGCAAGGAAATGATAAAGAACAACTCCTACCTTGACTATGCTTAGCTGTAAATAAAATGTAAGCCTAGGGATAAGGGTGTTGTTCCAGGTCTTCCTATCAGTGCTGAGAGGTATGACACTGAGTTTCTGGGTGCAAAATGTTATGTTTGTGGAGCAACTGCAAAACAGGGATTTCGTATCCAAATTTTCCATCCAGAAGCATTCTGACCTGGTTCAGTAAATCAACTGGTTTTGATGCTGAATCACAAAGCTCCAAGTGAAAGACTTTGATTAGGTAGTCTTGGCAGAAAATTTTAAAAAGCTCAGCAAAATGATGTTTTCATAGAGTTCTCACTTCTGTCACAATTTGGATAAATTTTTTTTGACCACTTATGCATTACTTACACAAATATGAATGATTCAGTCTAATCTCTAAAAATAATGACTATTGCCATTGATCTTTGGAAGCTTCTGGATTTAGAAAAAGAAATGTTCACCACATTCTCTAAGCACTGTTTTGTTGTAATCAGGCATTAAACAATTTCATAAAGCTGTAACCTTTTCCATTTAATTTTATCTGCAAATAGGGTGCTGCAATTGGACTTGGTCAAAGCTTCTGATCTGGAAAAATGTTTTTCCAGGTTGGTCCTTCCCTTTACCTATTGCTCTCAGAGGAATTGGTTCAGCAACATGCATTAGTTAGGGTGTAGCTAGTTCAAAGGTTTGAACAATACTTTGATTTCTGTACCTCTAGTCATGTGTTTAAAACTACAGACTCACTTATATGATAGATTGAATTGAAGATTTGTCTTCCTCCTATGTAGCAATCCGAAATTCGGATATCAGCAGAAAAGGAATTTATGGGATTATGTAGCAGGCCGCGGACAACAGAGGCTGAGAGAAATTCCATCACCTGAGAACCAGACAAGACCTATTGATATTCAACCATGTTGATTGGCCTGTCTTCTGCAGCAGGAAAGACTTTGTGATGATGTTTTCAGACCACGTTGAAACCCCATTGTTCTCTTCCCCCCTATGTAATCCTGGTTAATCACTTGTTAATCACTTGTGTTGATCACCTGTGTAACTGTAGCAGAAACTTGTGTAATCCCCTAGTTAACATAATCCCTCCTCTGGTTAATATAACCCATCCTCCTCATTAACATGTTCTGCCCCCAAGACTCTTAAATTGCATTTCATGTGTTCAATAAAGATTCCAGTTTTCACCCCCAAACCTGGGATCAGATAGTTATTGACAACTTCACTCCTACATTCATTTGCTCCTTTGGTCTTTATCTTTGGCTCCTTTCTGTTTTTTTTTTTGTTTGTTTGTTTGTTTTTGTTTGTTTGTTTGTTTTTTTGTTTTTGTTTTTGTTTTGTTTTTGTTTTTGTGTTTTGGGTTTTTTTGGTTTTTTTTCTGTTTTTATGTTTTTGTTTTGTTCATGCTTTCTGCTCTGACTTTTCTGTTCCTGATTTCTTCTCTTACTCTAATTTCACTCAGAAATTCCTAAGACAGTAAAATAACTAAGACAGAATAGTAAAATAAAATCAACTTTAAATATGATAGCTGAGTAATTTCTCTCTGATTGAATATTAGGTTTTGTAAGACTCAGAAAAAATTTCACTGTACAAAGAAAATCAAAATCTCTTGAAGTGAGTAAGAAATTTTTCTACTGACTTCAGTGGGCTCATGTTTAGGGAGTACTCTGATATTCCTCCTCAGTTTTGGGAAAAGTCTAGTAATTTTAACAATGTCATTTAAATGCCCAGGGGAACAAAAAGAAACCAAACCAAAAACAAGACAGTGCAAAATATTTTATTTCTTGTGTTCTCTATTCCCATAATTTTGCAATAGCCATGATCATGTAAGATCCAGGGAGGAAAGATTAGCCCTGCCACCCATTTATTGAAGGCAAAAAATCCTTTGATATGTTTCTCTCAAGCTGTGAGTTATAAAGCTTTGTGAAAATAGAGTAGAAAAAAAAACCAAACACGCTTGTGATAAAATTGTGAGTAAGCAGTTCCATACAGACTGTCATTTTCTTTCCTAATTGCAAATGCCTTCTAACACCTTTCCATCACTTTATTCAGCATTTTTAATAACCAACAGTGAATGTGAGTAAATCACAATGACCTTTAAGGTCTATATATAGATCAAAATAAACACACAGAGATTAAACACGCTGTTGCTTTTACTGCAGTGATATGCAAACAATTATATACCAGGTCAGTCTAGGGCACCACTGATATTGCTTGCCAACCAATTTATTTGTGAAACCTCTGACCCTTTTTAATGTGTTTCTTCAAAGAGGGAGACCTAAGAGGCTCTTAGGTATGACTGATGGAAAATTGGCTTTTTTTTTTTTTTAACTAGCAAAAGATTTTTTATATTTTTTTTTAAATTTACTTTTTCCTTAAATGAAAGCTAAATTGACGGCAATTTAAAATTTGCTTGGTGATGATTTTCTGAGACATTTAAAAACATAAAGATTTGCATTCAGAGAAAATATTAAAATACCACACTACAAAGTGTAAAAGACTTTCATAATTTTTATCCACTTTTCCATTGGCCGTAGAAGAACATGTTTGTCTATTCTTTCAGAATATGCTTTAGGATATTGTTTTTCTTGAAAATGTTGTCATTTTAACTAAAATAGTGTTTAGGCATGAGATAAAGTGGTTATTTAAAAAAAAGGCATTAAAGTGATTTACTTAAATTGCTCTCACTATTATAACAGCTAGAACCTTACATTTGAATCATCAATACATGATTCAGAGAGGGGAAAACAACTTTAGACCTGAATATAAAACAGTGTAAATCATGACAAAACATTAATCTACCAGGGTTTAAAGCCAATTATTTTTTTAATGCTCTCTATCCTCAGTAGATCCTCAAGAGAGGTACACACAATACTGATTAAAAAATACTCTCATTAGGATTCAAAAAATGAATTTAAATCTTTTAATGTCAAGTATTTCTAATGATTTCTAAATTTAATTAGTGAGCAGCATGCTTGATATCAATGCGTTTTTGCATACGATTGTGTTCTCCAGGAATGATAAAAACTAAGGTCAGCTAAGGTGAATATATTGTTCAACTTCCCGGAGAAGGCAAAAAGTACAAAGATACATGTATTTATTGTTTGATTCTTCAAAAGTTATCATGAAACCATATCTTTTCTTGGTACCCAACCATTTTCAGTTGTAGCTCTTGACCTTTGTGCATTATTCATATGAAAGCAGAAACACAAGCAAAACCATGTTTGCATTTGCCTGCTTTCCTCTAATAGGTCATTTTGTAATTGACTGAAATTTTACAACATCTTGAGCAAGATGATTTTTCTGAGACAAGCTTGGATTGTCCTGTTTTTGTTTTTTTGTTTTTTTTTTTTTTTAAATATGCATTTTCCCTAAGAAATCAATTTATTATTGCCGATCATGATGCAATTGTGGTAGGCGGGTGCTGATCCCTTTTAAATGTTGGTAATAAGAGCCAAACCTCTGAATGGTCCACAGAAGCAGGCTGAAGTGTGTGAGATGATAAAGTGGTAGCAAAAAGCACTTGCAGTCAGGAAAAGGAAACCATGATCCCGCATTGCCAACCACACATTAATAACTGGCACCTACTAATAAATTCAGCAGGCTCTGAAGGCTTCACAGAAGCCTGATGACACAATATAAAAGAGACTTCATTTGTTCTGGCTGGGAGATGAGTTCATTTGTCCAAGCAAATTTTTGTAGCCTGTCTGAATGGCACTAGCACCTTAGTTTTGCATATATTAAGCTGGAATGGCTGTTTATAACTAAGGTGCTATTCTCTAGGCATTTATAACATTCACAGTTGTACAGACTAAGAAAACAGGAAAGGCAGCAGGTTGCTCCGAAGGAATTTTTGGGCTCATGGCAGTTGCTTCTGTCTGCACCAGTTTGTGGTTGGTACCAGTGTTAGCTGGAGCTGCTTACCTGGTGTGCCGTGGGCTTGGGCCAGCCCAAGGGGCTTGAACATTTTTCCTGCTGATGTTTGCAAGCAGACATTGATGTGCTCGTTTACCCCTGTGGTTTGCTACAGGTATATCACACTGCACCTAAGGCAAGACAGTAATGTGACTGGCCTGTGAAGGGTGGAGTAGTTCTGCAGTTGTGGAATGGGATTTCTAGGGTCTCTTGAAGGAATATGAAGCTCTAATGAGATGACAGATATCACAGGATGTTTGATTTAGGTTGTTCAGCATTTTCTAATTATTGCCTTAGACATGAAAAGCTCATGGTGAGGTAGTAGCTGAAGACATTTTCTGCATCAGAGGCAGGTTTCATCTCACTATACTGATCTTAGAAGCTCAGCATCGAGTCAAAATTCATTTCACCAACTCTTCTTGGTAGTCCAGGGTGAGGAAGAAGCAATCACAGAAAACAGTTCCTTCCATTCGTTTTAAATTTTATTCTGGTGTGAGATGAATGATTGTTTAATCTCTTCCCCCTTTTTGTCGACTACAGGGGAAGTAAAAAAGACCACCTTAAAACATGTATCTGTCTTTCAGATGACTAAAACTATGTGAGAGGAAGACTCAAGGGCTAAATGGGTTATTACATCTCTCCTTGAAATTACCAGATTTGTTTCTACGAAGTATATACTACTTGTAGCAGCCAGTATTTACATTGCCTTTGTTGCATATCTACCACACTGGTCACGGATCTACTTCCCAGATCTCTTTCATAGTTCACACCATAAACATTCCTTGTAGCTCTAAGCTTCTGCCTACATGTCAGATTAAATTGGGGTGAAGAGGCAATTAGTGTCAGGAGATCTGAGTTCAGAATTTTATGCCATAGTGAGCTCAACTGTGGATTCAATTGTGGAAAACAGGCTAAGTGTTTTGAATGGTATTAATACCTAATTACACTTACCTAATTACATTTTAATTAGGATGAGTAGCCAAGGGTTCAGTATTCCCAATTAGGGGCTTCTGTCCGAAGGCTTTGACAGTTCTTTGGAAGGTATTGCACAGGGAAATTTCATTCTATTTTGGTTCATATAGCTCATTCCTGTCATTTTGTGTATAGATAGACTAAAAAATTACTCAATTTTAAGTGTACTGTAAATTCTGTAAGTATGGATTGCATTTATATTTCATTCCTTTCTTCACAAAATGATTTTGCTGTGGGAATGTGTCGTTGTTGGGATGGACTACCACATGTAATATTCAGCAAGAAAGTTTATTGGAAAGAATAAGGAAGCAGCAGCAGCCCTGAGCTGCAATTTACAGCCTCTTAAATACAGCTCTTTTGGTACACGTATATTACACAGATAGGTCAATTTAAACACACAAACTACAATTCTTACAGCTAATAGGTGGATTTTAGTTGGACCTTCTCAGTTCTACTTTCTCACAACATTTCTGTGCACCTGTCCCTGTTTTCCTTTGATGTTTATATTTTTCTCAGTCACTCTGTTCAAAACAGGTCCTCATTCTCATGAGACAGTGTTCCCTGTTCCCATGGGACAGCTCTCTCCTGCTGCTCCTCTGCTCTCTCAGGATGCATCAGTACGTTGTCAGGACCAGGGCCTCCATTCTCAGCCACCCTCTCCCTCCACCTCAGGGGCTCGGTCCAGCCAGGAATGTGTTCATAGACTGACATTTTACAGAATTTTTACAATGATTAGCATGAAAATAAAACACAGACTGCATTGCCTCTGCATATATTCCAGAAAGGATTGTAGTAAAGTCTATGACTTTGACCTATTCAATGTTTTCAATTTGGTGTGTTAGCCATTTTCAATCTCCTCCATTTCTAATTTTGGTACTTTGTGAGAAGGATGTAAAATACTTGGTCCATCAATATATGTAATAGTGAGAAGGTCAAAAATGCTGATGTTAGTGAACAGAAAGATAGCCTTGATGGAAATCTGGTCACCTCCAAATGTGCTTGTAGTCTAAAAAATTGTATTGTAAATTTCAATACTTATCGTCTTCCTATTTCTTTCTATTCAGATTTATTAATTTTATTTTCTTAAGAAGTTGTCTCCTTTTCTACTTTTAGTATAAATGTTTCTCATGTTAGACTGTTATTTTAAATACTAACATTAATAAGAATAAAAGTTCTGCATTCCAAAGCTATTACTTTATCTACTTCAACAGAGACCAGTAACCTCTTTTATGATACTCGAATGTTTCCCTAGTCACTGCTTAATGTATACTTATACAATGATTTCCCTGGGACTGCTTACATGCTTAGGATATAATATGTGTATGTACTGAATATTTCAGAATTATTCCTCAGTTAAAAATAATTCTAATCATATGCAAGTCAGGATTAACTTATTTCTAACTTTGTATATATACCCCAGATTGTGATGTTTCATGGGAATAAAATATAATAAATCATATTCTTCAGATAAGCAGATATGATGACTCAAAAGACACAAAGTTTACACATCTGTTGGATAAAGCACTTCCATGTTTATACAGTAACTTTCCAAAGAGGAAATGTGCTTTAATCACTCATGTTTTCATTTCTCTGCCTGATGTTCCCAGAAGCAAGTTCTTCTGGGCATCACATTAAAGCATTAAGAGATCCTAGTCAATGCTGCTGCAACATCGTTCCCAGCCATACTCTGCCTTCTTTTACTCAAATAGTGAACAAATCAAACTGTGATGCCTAAATTCTCATGAGAAAGAGAGTAGCGAGAGCCAAATCTGAGTCCAATTAGAGACCAAAGAGAAGCCACAAATACAAACATAATCTGGTTACCACCCTATAACTGTGACTTTGCAGACTTTCCTGGATACTCTGTTTTGGATTGTTCTGTCAACGTGCAGATGTACTTAATCCACGATCTTGCTATTTAAAATAAAACAAACAAAAAAAGTTCATGGGATTCTGTTAAAGAGGTATTGGTAAAGCATAATGAGAAAATACAGTACAAAGTGTGATTCAGTCAGTTATTTTGGTTGGTTACATAAACCTAAATGCTAAAAGCTTCAGACAGAATTTAAAAGTTTCCATTTGATACAGAGGGACAGAAAGAATAAACACATTGTTCTCCAGAAAACTGCATAAAAGGATCTTTAATTCTTAATATCAAGGGATTACAATGGTAAAAGCCCTTTGCACATTTGCTCCTTCTTGTTTGTTTCATTTTCTTCAGCTGCTCTCTCACATATATTTTGAAAGGATTTCTGCCAGAATATGTTTGTAATGATGTAAAGGCCATAACCTTTTCAGTACCTCTTCATAGGATGTTTGCCTTTAGTTATTTTCACGTTCAGTATCTGAAACTTCATTTTTCAGTTTTAAGAGAAGTAACTTCTGTAAATGCATGTATCCCTGGCCTACCATCATAACAGAATTTTGGCACCTCTGTTTTGACTTTATAGCAGAATCTCAATGTATTACCTAGGACAAGAAAGCTTAAGGTGACTACAGGAAAGGTAAGGTTGGCACTTTTATATTAACCGCCACTCAATAACATTCCAAGGGATCTCATGCAAATTTCTTATGCAGAAATTTGCATACCAGCCAAGCACAACACTTTCTTACATAATTTCTTGGTCTTCATACTTTTTGTATTCAATTTATGCAACATTTTATTTTGTTTTGTTTTGATGGCTATTGTTTGTGCATCTTTACGTTGACTCTTCAAAGGCTGGGTTTCTCACTTTATTTGGCACATACATTCACTCCTGCGATTCAATTAAAGTGTATATAAGAAATCTTTGTTCCGTACATACAGATTTTTCTTCTTCAGACTTCAAGGCTGTCTTGACTAGCTGCCTCATTTCCTGAGAGTCCTCTTAGCCCAGTATTATTGACACTTTCATATTATTCAATACATCTCTTCACAGATGTGTTTAATTATAAGAGCTTTAATTCTTTTTTTGCTGAACTGTTGTTTCTTCCAAATGCAAATCAAACCAGATGTGCTACTTAGAGCCCCATCTCAGATTATAGTAATTTTCTATTCTATAGATAGAATTTTCTATTCTATAGATCAGAGTGCAGAAATTCGAGGTCTTGGTGGTGCCCTCTGCACCGTAGTCTCTGGCATGAGTCAGGAAGCAAGAGGTGCATCAATAGGGGAAGGACTGAAGTAAATAAACTGTTGTGCTCAATGGTCAATCCTTTACTTTCCTAAAAAAAAAAAAATAAAAATTAAGCCTGGATTTTTAATTATTAAAAACAGCTTTCTCCTTCATCTCACAAAGGAATGGGACAGAGGAGAAAGAAAAATCAGTCACAGAACAACCAGCCCAAAAACTTCTCTGAGAAAAGGCCAACTGTTAACTCTTGATGTCAAAATGCTACTCTAGTGTGTTTTCTCCAGTGGTTTGGGACAAGGATCATGAGAGGGAGTTCCATAAAACATTATTAATATTCTACACATTTTGATATTACATTTCATTACCCCAGACCTTGTTATTTTGTGTTTACTATGGACTGAATGCTGGTTAATTACCAGCTAGGACTCATGCCCATAAAAATAAGCTGGATTTAAATTAGAAAACCTGCTATAAAGAAGAGGCATAAAAATTCTAGTCCACTATGTGCCAACCATATTCCTGATGCTTTCTCCAAATTCCTTCTCTAACTTGTGATCCTCATGGAAAGTTTTATGAATTCTGTTACAAGGGATGCTTCTAAATCCCCAGAGAGAGAGAGGACTTGTTAAATAGAGGTGTGGAAAAGAAAAACAGGTTGTGGGGAAACCGCAAAGTATTGGAAATTACAGGACTTATCACAATCTAAGTGATTTCTGGGAAAAAATTCATGGATTCTCATCTTGCTTGTTTTTATTATGAGAACATTTCAGTAGGGAAAAAATAACTGTTCTTCAATTTAAAAGAATTTGATGATAACTAGTGATGCAGTGCTCTGGCATTTAACCTGTTAATTAAAAATTACGTAATAAAAATGAAGAGGGAACTGTTTACAAATGTACTGAGTTCAGCCTGCAACATGGTTGAAAACCTCGGGAGTGGTAGGAGAAGGGTGACCTCTGTACGATTCCTAGTTTAAGAGACCTAGCCTAAGCAGTCTGGCAGGCAACCTCAAATTAAGTCATCAGACAGTCTTTCTACTTTGTACATGAACTGGTGACCTTAGGGTCATTGAATTAAAAGGAATGCAATGCTCACCCACTGTTTCCACAAAGGAAGAAAACTTGGTGGCTTTCTTCACTTCTGAATTCGGATCAGCAATTTTTACTGTGGCAGGGTGGATTTTAGACAGTGATGGTCAAATTACAAACAGCACAGTTGCTAACACCTAAGAGCTTACCAGGTTGTACTCTTGATTGCTTGCACGTTTATGAGAGCTTCCTGGGCTCAGGGACTAATAATGGTGCTTTAACAGTTTTCAAAGCCACACTCTGACTCAGCATATTTTGCCTCATTACTGCTTCCATTTCCGAGGTACTCCTCAAGTGTAACACCCTCCTTGACAAAACTGGGAATTTTAGGCTACACACACTAGTCACTACGTGCCACACTGGTACTCGAAGGAATAAAGAATTTTCCAGATAAAGAGATGACAAGGAGTCATGGTTTCCTGGGAAACATTTTGCATTAACAAGTCTGAATTTTCACCCCAGTATTTCCCAAGCCTTGCTTGAACTATTGAAAGAGTGAAAAAAGATTGATTGTATCTAACCATGGCAACAATTCTGAAACAGGGGGCATGAAAACAGTCAATCACCTCTAGGACACCAAGGTTAAATAGAGCACAGGAGGTACCTCAGTGTCTTAGGAGTACCTTCAATACCCTGGGATGCGCCTGACAGAGAGGTATTACAAAGCCATCAAACATTTTCTTCTCTCTAAGAGACGTAATTCTAACAGAATGTCTCTATTCAATTGATTTTATACTGACTCATGCCATTGAGTGCTACAAACAACACAGCCGAAACTAAGAGTTGGTACCACCTTGTAAAACATGAGATCACTTGCGTCTTCTATGTGAGCTTGTGCTTCTTCTGGTTGCAAGGTTGTCTTCTTTCCAACTATCTTCTGCTCTGGGATATTTCCAACACAGATGTCAACAGTCACATTAAACTGTGGAGTAATAGTGTTATATTTAGTATTGGGAAAACATGAAGACAGTACTGGAATAATCTCCATTTGTGATCTAAGACAAGACTTGCGTGTGTCCAATTTGAACAAAAAGCAGCCTATGCAGAACCCAACAGGAAAATGTGTTCCAGAGGCAATATATTTGCAAAAGGTTCATCTAGGATTTTAAGAAACGAATGGCTGACTGAGATCACTGTTATCTTAGAAAGTCTTAAGAAGCAGACACTGTGTAATTTGATTTTTTAGATGGAAAAATTTTAAGATAGCAAGAGAAAAGAACTAAAGTAAATGAGAACTATAAAATACAATGGAAAAGAAAAAAATGCAAGGTTGACAAAAGCTTTGAGAAACATACTGATGAAGGGAGAAAGTGAAAAGACTGAGATATTGTCTGTTAAACATCTCTTTGTAGAAAGAACAATATTATATGGAAAGAAAAGGTTGTTTGAAATCTTTAACTTCAGGTGATATTCACAAACATTCTATTTCATACCCTTTTGGGCCATGTAAATTAGATACAACAGAACTGTTTGCAGTAGAGCAACTTGTTGAAGATCAGTGGGAAAATCTTTGCTGTATTTACTATCCAGATAGAAAATGGAACTCAAATCTGAGCTTTCTGATCATGACGTTTTTCTTAAAAGCTCACAACCCTCCCCCCCAGTGTTTATTAAATAACAAATATTACAAATGATACAGAGATGTCAATGTGATGTCAAATGATACAGGATGGTGAATAGTTTTTAGCCTGGGACTGCTTTTAAAACCAGGATTTTTGATGAGAAGCTTGTCTTTGATTGTCTGGGTTGTGCCAAATGAGGTATATGTTCTTTATTCAGTGCAGTCCTATGAAATTTAATTACTAGAGGAGATAGCCAAATCTAATCTATTTATATATTTTATCAGTGCAACTGTCATACTCTTAAGTACACATAATGCCATCAGACACATGGAACTTGTAAAATGTATAGCTTTCCCCAGAAACTGCAACACAGTGGGAATTTTATTGTTGATTTGTTAGGATGCACACACCCAAAGGGACTTTTGACCTACTTCAGAACAATATATAGAAACTTCTGCTAAAAACCATCACACAAGACTGTATTAGTAAAAGATAGTTTATCAGATATTGCTGAAAAAATAACTTAAACAGTGCAATGCTCTTTTTGAATGTAAAACTATACATTCTTTTTTTATTATTTTGTTACAACAGGTATGTCTTTGTTGTAAAAGCCCAAGAATTATAACATTGGAAGAGTTAAATACATAAAAATTAGAAGCATTAATCATAGTAAGATAAAAGAGGCAGATTTCTTTTTCAATACAAGAATAATGTATTTTTCTTTTTAATAGAAGAATAATGTATTGCTCTTATGACAGGATATTCTTCCATTCTGATTTTGATTATCATAGGACTGACTTTACTCATAACTGGCAGTAACTCCAATGCTTGCAGTTCATGCTGAAATAAATATTGCATTCATCCTTTCTGAACTGAACCCAACCCAAAGTCAACACACTTATGCTTCTGTATTTACAGAACTGAGGGTCAGTTTATCTTTTCATTATACCTTTTATTTTTAAAGGTCTTAACTTGGATTTTGATTTTTGTTGTGTTTATTTTAGGCTTTCTATACCTAAAATATTAACTGCATGAAAACCACATGTGTATGCAAAATAAAATATGCATGCCAAAGAAAAATAATAATGATCAAGCTTTTAAATATATGGGTTTTCAGTGCCTGGAAGGGAAAGAACCAGACACAAACCTCCCATGAGGAACAGCCCAAAATAGATTTGGTCGAAAGGTAACAGTCTGTGGTCCCAGAGCTGATTCCTGGGAACCAGGTAATTTTGACAGAACTTCAGGAAAGTAATAGTGATTGGAAGTAAGTAAATATTAATGCTTGTTATTGTATGCATGCCCCCCCCCCACATATACAAACTGAGATACACAGATTATATCAGTCTGAGTTACAACTATGCCAAACTAGAGAATCCGAAGTCAATTTTTTTATGCACAGCACTGAAAGCACTGGAATTACCTAAGTAATAGTCTCCACTCATATACCATAATCTCCACTTATTCCCCACATACTAGCTCATTCCTTAACTCATGCCCAGATGTATCAGTACAAAGACAGATACTGCAGCTAAGCTGGCGTATAACTAGCAATCCAAACATTATAAGGCAATATCTTATTGCCAAGTTTTGAAGTACAGTGCACTGAATGCCATTTGAATGTAAAAATTGCCTTGCCACTCTTCCTGTAGAACCAACACAGAATTGCTGAATATCAGGAATGCCTGCGGAGACTTTAACAAATCAAAACGCACCTGGTCCATCCTGGCAAAGTGTGTCTAAATTTGTATTGGATACACTTCTACCCAATGGCCATCAACTTGGACCAATAATTTCTAAGGTACTAGTATAACCTTTATTTTGAATTCAGTTAATCCAACTGATATGGTTAGAGAGTTTCCATGATATGTTAGAAGATGGAGTGTGCAATCAGGCAGAGTTGTAAAAATATTACTTATGAGGTAATAATTGCAAAAGAGGTGTTTATTTTGTTATATCAATGCTCCAGTCTTCTGAATCCATGCCTACAATGTCTTAGGACAAGTTTTTCAAATTATTTTAGAAAGATGGAAATCTCCTTTTAATAGGATTATCTGCCCCTTAATATTTTTTTTTTTTAATTTCCTTGGTAATTTTTTCCTGAAAAGATGCCTACCAATGCTTCTCTATCACTCCTTTCCTCACCTGGAAACGGGAGAGAAAACACAACAAAAGGCTCGTGGGTCAAGATAAGGACAGGGAGAGATCACTCAGCAGTTACTGTAATGGGGAAAACAGACGTGACTTGGGTAAAATTAATTTAATTTATTACCATTTAATTCAGAGTAGAGTAATGGGGAATAAACCCAAATCTTAAAAACACCTTCTCCCACCTTTGTCTTCTTCCCAGGCTCAGCTTCACTCCTGATTGCTCCACCTCCTCCCCCCCCAGCAAAATGGGGAGGGGTACAGGGGATGGGAATGGGAGTTACAGTCAGTTCACCACACTTTGTCTCTGCCATTCCCTCCTCTGAAGGGGGAGGTTTCCTCACACCTTTCCCTGCTCCAGTGTGGGGTCCCTTCCACAGGAGACAGTCCTCTTTCAAGTTCTCCAACGTGAATCCTTCCCACAAAGTGCAATCGTTCAGGAACAGGCTGCTCCATTATGGATCCTCCCTGGGGTCACAAGTCCTGTCAGCAAACTTGCTGACAGGATTGGGCTCCTCTTTCCATGGTTCTGCAGGTCCTGACAGGAGTCTGCTCCAGTGCAGGTTTCTCAGAGAGTCACAGCCTCCTTTGGCCATCCACCTGCTACAGTGTGGGCTCCTTCACGGGCCGCAGGTGGATCTCTGCCCCACCGTGGATCTCCATGGGCTGCAGGGGGAGAACCTGCTCACCACAGTCTTCATCAGGGGTTGCAGGGGAATCTCAGCTCCAGCACCTGGAGCACCTTCTCCCCTTTTTTCTCCACTGACCTTGGTGTCTGCAGAGTTATTTCTCTCACATATTATCATTCTCTTCTCTGACTGTTGTGCAGTAACTCCTCCCTTCTTATCGCTGTTATCCCAGAGATGCTACCACCACTGTTGATGGGCTCAGCCTTGGCCAGTGGCAAGTCCATTTGGAGCCAGCTGGCATTGGTTCTTTTGGACGTGGGTGAAGCTTCTAGCAGCTCCTCACTGAAGCCACCCCTGCAGCCCCCCCACTACCAAACCCATGGCACACAAACCCAATAGAGCAGTGTGAAGATCTGTCTGCTGAAATGCCCGAGGAGCAGATGTCGGCCAATTTTGGTGTTGACAGCACTCGGCTGGAGATCTGTAACTATGATTAAGAGCACCTACTAAATCACTGTCATTTTGATTGTCATGCTGCTGGTGGTTGTATATGCAGGGATACACCACAGATTATTTTTAAGTTTAAAGTCTGAATTATTGTCTTGGTCAGAATAACACAAATATTTTCTAATCCTTTAATTTGCTGCCAAAAGGAATCTGGGGTCCATGTTGCCTCCCACGGGTCTTCTTTTCTTTTCTTTGTATTACACGATGGAAAGGAAGAAAAGTCAAGTGAAGCTCCAAGCTTTTGAATGAAAAGTACTGGAGGTCCAGCAAGCTAAATAGAAATGTATCAGCTGAAAAAGACCCCTCATAAAATAAGAGAATTATGTTTAGAAGGATAGAGACAGGAAATTACTTGTGAGAAATGTATACACTGAGTGATTTTTTTTTTTAAAGTATGACACCAATTTAGTGTTTAAAGCTGCTCAATGGCTGGAATACAAACTTCTTGTGAAATGTATTAAGCGTTCACTTAGCTGTTAGTAAAAAACCCTCCTAATGAAACAATGTATTAATTGCTCAGGGCCACTCAAAGTAAACACACATAAAATATTTAGATGTCTGGAGATGCTCAGCAGCTTGATAACCAACTTTTAATAAAGTCTATTCAGTGTTTTGAGTTGATCAGCAGCTAGGAAAACAACCCATGCTCAGCAGTAGAAATGCAGCAGTAATAAAATACAGAGGTGCTCAGTGGCTGCAGCAGAGTTTTTAGAGCTACACTAAAATTAGGGAGACTAAATTAAGCAATAACAGTAAAGGCACTGGTAGTTCCACAGGATTAATGGCTGGCTGGGATGAGCTGATGGCCTGTGGCTACATTTCAGGTCATTAATCCCAGACGGTCATTAGTCCTCAGGAAATGCCCAGCACTGAAGTCATTATTACTATTATAGCCAGTTTAAAAAAAACCGAAACAAAACAAAGCAAATAAACCCAACAATCCATCAGAAGCCTTATATGCATTATGGTATATGGATGTATATACTGCCTACAGATATCTTAAGAAGAGATGTCCGTGTTCATATTACCATAGATTTTGTCTAGAACAATTTTAATATCTTAGAGTCAGTAAGATCATTGGGAAATCTATCTATATTTCCATTCAGTACATGAATCAAAATCAAAGTTTTGGTGCTCTGCATCTCTTAGTTGATGCTGTCTCACATCCTTACAGACAAAAAGGAGCACCTCAGTTGGAATACTCAGTGTGGCTTCACTTGGTTTAAGCAGAAGCTGCATTTGGGAACATTCCCAGTGTCCTGTGTCCTTCACATACTGACCTACTTTCTTTTTCCTTCTTATGAATAGTAGAGTGGCAGCACTGCATACTATATATATATACTTTATGTACTTGGCATTTTTATAGAGACACGTACCCAGAAGCATAGTAAGAACTTCTGAGAGACTCTACAAAGATTGCTGGGCTTGCTGTGAAATACAGTTTCCCTTGGGATAATAGCAGCTCTTTCTGGGACAGCAATACTTCACAGTATTGTTTTAACAGGAGGAAGTTGAAAATAAAATTTAATTGAAACAGCAGGGGAAATTTAGGCAGGTAGTATATAAATACCTGCTGTAGTTTTGCCCTGATTAACTTCCCCAAGGCATTGCTCAAATCATTCTGTCTGTCCGGTCAGGAACATATCTACCTTGTCATGGGTTTAGCATTCATCTTATTTTTCTCAGTTTAGTAATTTAAGAAGTAGTAGGTAGTAGCTGCCATGCTCCACATTCCAGAACTAAAACCCATACTTGCAGCCTGCTTCTGATACATAGAGAAGAATCCTACATCTCAGGACTCGAATATAGCTTTGCAAATCACGAGGAAACACTGTGATTTTTTAAATGCTTCCACTTATACTATGGATTATCCTCTGGAATTATTTACCCTTTTCTATTAACCTGTTAGGTAGCTAAAGCAGAAATTATAGCAGTACTTGCATAAACAGCTTACAGCAACAGTAAGGCAAGATAGAAAGGGAAAAGCAGATATCCCTTTCACAGGAGGAAGAAATCTGTTTTGTATGAGTTTTGTTGTAACTGGGAACATCTGTTTTGAATTGTCCAAGATGGTCTGCAGACCAAGAAATGGAAGGGCATCTTCCAGCTCTCACAGTCAGATATTCAAAAGGCATCTGATCATGCCTATCATGTCTCCAGCTGATCAGCAGTTAAGACTTTTTTCCCCCTCTTTATCAAGGTGCACACCTTCCAGTCTAGGCTGTTATAATGACCTTTGACTCTTCAGGTTAAAATATCAAAGTAAGAAGGCCGAGGGACTGAGTATGAATTTACATGCTGACCTTTTAGGCTTCTAAGTTTGACTGTTGAGTTCTCTTGCTGTCACTACACAAGGGTCTTTGCAGATAAATTTATTTATCTGCCAGTTGCACACAACAGAGGCCTGAGAGTATTAGCACACTTCACCAGCTGACCACATAATTGTATGGACAGAAAAAAGGACTATCACGTTATTTGCATCAGAAAAAAACTCATCCTATGAGATTAAAAAATCTTTCTCACATCCCTGCAGAATTGTTACTTTCTTTGAAATGCTGTCCTTCAAATTTATCTCATTAAAATAATCTGCATTGGAATTTGAGGGCTTTTTCTTCCTTTACCTGAGGTCTTATTAAGAGGAAATAAAGTAACTAAAACATTAAAAAGAAATGATGAATAACAGGGCAGCTTTGAGCCATTTTTTTCCATTCAATCACATGCTGCTAAGTTCTTTAGTTTTTTACCTTACATAAATCTGGTATCTTTTCCTGTGGCTGTTGGGTCAGTGTGTAGAATCAAAGCTCAGACAGGAGTAGTGTTTTGTACTCCAGATTTTATTATGGTCAAAATGAAATCACATCTCATACGTAAACTCTGAATTTACGATTAGGAAGAATAAAATTTTATCATAGCAATCAAAGAATTATTATTAGTTCAGATCTGATTATTGCAGAAAAACAAAGAAAAATAAAATAAAAAAATACGACTGCACAGGGAAAGCCTCAATAGTAACAGCTAAAATTGCTATACACAGTGTCATCGAGAAAGGAACGTGGCCTTGTTGAGGAATACATTTGGTGCGGGTAGCTCGGTTTGCAAGCTGCAGATTGAGATGCAGATTGAGTTCTGGGTGGGAGCCCGAGAGAAGAGGCTGTGAACTGCCAAGCCTTTGGTTAACAAAGGGCACGAAGGCGGGCGATGCCAGCCAGGTGAGTGGACACTGAGAGACACAGCAGGAGCCCTGAACTGCCAACTTTTTGAATAACAAAAGGCATGGAGACCAGCGGCGCCAGCTGGGCGGATGGACATTGGGAGACACAGCCAGGGCGGCGGAGTTCCGACCTTGTTCGCAGGGGAGGAGAACTTCCGACCAAGGGCGGAAGGCCGAGACTTGCGCGCCCTTGGACTGGGAGCGGATAAAAGCCCAGGGGTTCCTTTGTTGCGGGCCTCTTCGGAATCCTCAGCTCGACCTGTTTTTATGTCCCTGCGCCGTGAATAAATTGGTTTATGGAACTAGACGTATGCGACTCTGCTACGGGAAACCTGCGGTCGAACCGGTAAGGAAACCTGGTCTGGCTGCGTGTGAGTGTGGGGTGTGCGGGGAGTCAAGTGGGACACCCGTGGGTCATGGGAGCTGCCCGCTGCGAGCGGCTTCAGTTCCAGTAGTTCAAGTCTTTGGCCTTGTGGGTGTGAGTGCCAGAGAGTTTCGTGAATGGTCAGACTGCGAAGTTCCCTTAACAGCCTTAAAGCTTCAACCACGCCGCTCGCTGACTTTATAAAATCTAAAATTTATTTACCGAGTGGGATGGGCATAGCGGGTTCTGGATTCTACCCTAAGATCTCTATTTTAACCGTACGCACACTTTGCAGACACACTCGCACACCTAAAGTTCCTGCCGGTCTGGTCTAGTCTCAGCCTGCAGCGTGGTCTGGAGCACGCCTGCCACCCTCTGCATCTGCTGACTGTTTCCCAGCCGTGACTGGTGGCCCGGCTTCCACAGGCTTCCTGGGAGCCACCTTGGGTTCATGTCTCTGCGTAGCATTGGGCATTTGAGGATATGTTCCCTCCATGGCACTACTTCTGAATGTTTATTGCTTTCTAGAGTAGATACCATAAGCTGCGAATAGCTTTGTTGATCATGTAGCTGCAGGCCGAACTCTTTGACTTTCTCTCTAAGACTAAATTAGTGGTCCTTACCTTGTTTGCTATAATTTTTTAGCCTCTGCCCCAACCAAACGTGTTACAAGGATTTAGATTTAGCATTAGATTTAACAGTTCAGCTCTGATAATTACCTGTGATCCTTCATTTTTACACTCCCCGTACCAGAATCATTAGAGTTAAATTCGTTCAAATACAGTCTAGACATTTCGTCAGGTGCTGCCAGGTAGTCCTTGTCGTGTGACAACACATGCTATTTCCTCTTTCCCAGTGCTATTTCCTACCTTCTACAATTCTTCTGCTGACCACCCCGGGGTTTGTACATCAGGGTGCAAGCCAATAGCATCTCGAATCCTGTTCTGGGATGACCACCGTCTTGATATTAAAGGCTTTTGCTCCTTCCTTCCATTCCTTTCCTTCCTTTCTTTTTTTTTTTTTTTTTTTTTTGCTTAGTTAGAGGCTGTTTTATATGTTTTGTAACGTGCTGTTTTATATCTTGCTTTGTCTAGATCTGTAGCTGGATAGTGCATCTGAACTTATGGTGTATTCTGTGGATGTTACAATCCTGTTCTTTGATACTCCTATAACTCATGTTGTTCAGCTCCATATCTGCATTTCTTTAACAGTCTGATGGGAGGTATTTACTTTCTTGGGATCTCCAGTACTAGCCAGTTTCTCATCTCTTACCATCCCCTGCCTACCCCCCTATATCACATCCTGTGTCCCCGCTTCTCAAGACGCCTGCTGTTGTACCAGGCTTCTTCTCTTCAGTACATTGCTTTATTAGAGTCATAAATACCTAATTCACCACAGCATAGCTACTTGATAGTAGTTGTTAGTGCTGGTTATTAGACAAATGCTCTTACAGGTAACACATGCTTTGTTAAAAGAGTTGCGGTTGTTAAAGAAAGGCTCAGACAAGTCACTACTGACAAACCTTGCTCTTAAAACTTTTCAATCTCAGTGAAAACCTGTGACTGCTTACTAGCAAAGGCAATGTCAGTACAGTATTACTGGCCTGCAGGGCTACTGCAGGAGTCCGTCATCTCCTGCAGAGAGGAAGCCCTGTTTCCTTCTCTGTCCCTCTCTTTGCTGTTCTGTAGAAGATGAGAGGGAAAGCAAGGTGAATCCATTTTTTCGCCTCCCTTTTTCATTTACAGAAAGCCATGTGTAACTAGTGCCTTATGCCAAAACCTTTGCAAACCCTTGAGCTATTGGCCTTCTGCATCTTGTAGCTGCAAAGCTGAATAATTCTGTCCTAAACTGCACACAAGATTCCAATGACACAAAACATTAACGTTAACTGCTGATGAACCTATTTCATTACTTTTAATAACATTATATCTGTGTTTGTCTGCTCAATGCAGTGATAACTTAGTGAAGGAGAATTAATTTCACATATTATCCACATAAGCAATAATGAGGGAAATTGGTTTCCTCTAGAGTTGCAGGGAGAAGTTTAATTAAATTTGGGTATGGGCCAATTGATATCGGTTTGGTCACTTGCTTTCTGCCTGACGGTGGGACTTTAGGCCTCAGTGATAGGTGCAAAACCTTGTAGATCCATGAGTGAAAATACCTATGCCTGAAGCAAGTGTTCAGGACTTTAGAATAGGGATGAAAAGGGAGTAATATGAAATGAACTACACAGAAGGCTTTTTTGTAAGGTTGTTTTATTAATTTTACAGTCTGGAAGGGCTTTGAATAGCTACCAACACATCTGTAGCTAGCAAAACACGGGATACTAATATGAGAAAAGTATTGCATAATGCAGTCTGTCATCCTTAGGATATTCTGATGTTATGCGTAATGAGAAAACCAACACACGGGCACATGGTAAAGAAAACCGCCGACTCTTTGAGTAAAGATGTTTTTTGTTGAAGGTATTCATTTAGACTAAAATGATTAGCAGCTCTGAGTACTTACTACAGGTGAAGCTTCTTTCACCACACGCCCTGTGTTCATGGGAACAGATTCAGTGGGCACTGGTTGGTCAACGGGACTAAGGCATACTGGAATAATATGTCATGGGGTTTATATTCATGGAACCAAATCTGTTTGAACACCCAGTAATTTAAATACAGGCATTACTAGTATCTCAATGAATCAACTGGTATAACTGACTTCTTTAATACATATCTGTATTACTTAAAAATTACCTTTGAATCAGTGAGTTCTGAAAAAGAAGATGAAGTGGCTAATCTGTTAATTAGATTAAATTATTAATCTATTAAATAAAATATTAAATAAATAGGGACTGGAGAAAAAACCCTGGATTTTATATTTTCACTTTAAAATGCATGAAAATCAAGCAAATGTGTAATAAAATAATTTACTGAAAGATCCAGGGGTCATCTAAAACCTTCCCAGTATTACTGGCTCTAACAGAGGTGTTTTGGACAAAGATCTTGGGGCTGCTTCTATGTTAAGAAACATAAAAGGCATTCTCACTATACATTCAACTGCATAATAAACCTTCCTGTTTCCTCTTTAAAGGAACAAGGTTTAGGCACTGATTTAAGTGGCTGCAGGATCAACTACAGATCCGTCTGTGTGACCTTTACTTTATCATGACTCACCTCCCAGTTCAGGTTAAACCCGGAATCTGCCTGGGAGTATTTTTGTTCCTCTAAGACCAAGGACAACTCGAAGTCTAAATGCTGAGTATTGCCAAGGGGCTGCTGTAGGCTCCAGGAGCCTGGCAAAGGCAGGAGTGGAGGAGTGAGCCTGTGGAGGAATGAGCAGATTTGTTAAAACTGTGTTAAGCTGTTACTGTTTATTAGTTCAATTTGCCAAAAGCGTAGTATGAATTGCTGTATCAGTTGCTTCTAAATGGCATCGTTCTGTATAGGAATGGATAAAGACAGGGTAAAGCAATGTATTTAACTTCCAATAAGCATCTAAAATGTGTCATCCCAGAGAGCTGGGACTAACACGTTCACCAATGCAGAAATGCAAGTGCTGTGCCTTCTGTGACCTTTTCCCTCTCCTTTCCCTTCCCAATATTTTTGGGGCAAGTATGAAGTCTAGAGAGACGTTCATATGAATCCTTGGCAACATATATTGGCAAGAAGGAGCTGAAATTGCTATATCGAGTCATCATATCCAACTACTGGCTGTATCATTGTCGACAGTAAATTGCTACCTTGCAAGACAGCAGGTAGCAGGGGAAGCTCCTAGCAGGGAGAGATGGATCAGTGATACAGTAGATTACACCCCACCAAAGAGGATTATGACTGAAGCCCCAAAGGAACATGGACGATTTTATAAAATTAGAACAGAGATATTAGTAGCATGGAAAGGGTTTTTTTCAGCGAAATCCTCCACTCCAATGCTAAGCACGTCAGGTGAGAGTCTGTGTTGTGCCTTTAGGAGATGCAGCACAGACCTCAAAGCCAAAAGTCAGAAGGGAAAATAATGACTTTACAGTACCTCTGTATCCTCATAATTCTAGGCTGCTCCTGCAGAGTTGTCCTGAATTTCTGCAGCTATGTGCTGCGGCCATACACCTAGCACATCCATCGTATTCCGGTCTGGATGTGTCCCTTTGTAGCCCCAGCCTGAGCAAGAGCTTGGAAGACAAATTATATAAATGTGTTACCTACAAGCAAATTCATCTTGACACAGATATATGCTGTGAAAAATATTAGTCTAAATGCTTGGAGCTGAGCAAAGCAATAAACAAATGTCTGAAAAAAAACGCAAAAGCCTTAATGATGTTTTAGAGTTGGGGTTTTTTCCTTGTTTGTTTAGTGGTTTTTTTTTCTTGTTTTCTTTGCTTCAAGATTTTTGTTGTTTGTAGAGGGTTTTTTGTTTGTTTTTTTTTTTTATATGACTGGTTTCTGTAGTCTTTAATTATTCCTATATGCAAAAACCCCTCTCAAAGTCTCGAGGTAGTTGGTATACCCATTTGCTTGATGAGTTATCCCCATGTCAGTCATGGTTCATAGCAAAACTCTAAACCTGTGAATTTTATTTAGGAAGGGTTCAAACCTGTATTGTGTCTTGTCTTCTAACTGTCTCAGATAAATGTAGTGCTATTACCTTTGCAGATTGGTTGTGGAGTGATACCTCTCTGTGCATAGGTTTTTTTTTGGTGTGTGTGTTTTTTTTTTTTTGGTTGGGTTTTTTTTTTTTTCCTTTTAATAAATAATTAAGGAAACAGTTTTCTGCCTTACAATTTTATTAAAAAATTAACATTTCAAGCGTAGCCTTCATCTTTCACATTTTCCAAGTGGCTTGACTCCCATCCCTGTAACATTTTTACTGATTAGCCTGCTGTCCTATTTAATCAATAGAGCTACAAAGCCAGCTATCTCTCACTCTATGGTTATCTTTCATTGTACAGTACATAATGCCTCTAGTCCTGCTGATAACAAAGAGCACACAGAGGGAATGTGGCACTGCATGTTTGTTATCTTCCACACAGCTAAACATACCTCTTTTTTTCTCTTGACTCTTATCAATGCAAAAAATGCTGAAAACAAATTACTCCTGATGTTAACACTACACACACCAGTTGGAGATTTTTTTGTCTGCCTTATGGCTGTGGTTTGCCAGCACTACAAAAGCCTGCCAATTTGATACATCACCTCCTCAACCTTTAAGAAGGCTATGCAAAGAGCAGCCAG
Organism: Pipra filicauda; assembly: GCF_003945595.2. Lineage (NCBI taxonomy): Eukaryota > Metazoa > Chordata > Aves > Passeriformes > Pipridae > Pipra > Pipra filicauda. The sequence continues at coordinate 2,016,254 of NW_024104765.1, forward strand.
CCTTGCATACATGGGGGGAAAACTCCCAATACTCAGAGAGCAGGGAGATTGAACCCAGAGCTGTTTGAGGTTGACCCCAGACCAAAAAAAAAAAAAAAAAGTAATCTAGTTCTATTCTTTTTTCATTTCCTACAAAACATGAAAACTTATATACTTTGGTCTCTCTTGGCAATGAAAAAACAGCTAAATCGAACCTTTACTTCAGTTAGAGAACAGTCTAGCAGTTTCCCTTTCTTGCAGGTCTGCTACTCACAGAGGGCAAAAGGGCCTTGCTCAGAAAAAAACCAGCAATATTTTTTAAGTTTTTCCTGACACAAAACACCCTAATGGATGTGTGTCTGGCCACTCTGGTCTTGAAAATTTTAACCAACATATGTGGAAGAATCTGACGTTCCATGGTTAAAACAGAATGATAACCACTTATTCAGATAATATTTGAGAGAGACTAGCAGTTTTTCCCTTTGTTCTCAATTGTTATGTGCTGGTCAAGCCTTAAAAAAAGTCTTAAAATGATGATTATTGTTTCCCACAGTATTTTCCTATTTGCTTTATTTCAAAAGAAAATACTAGAATGGCCCATAAAAAACTCCAGAATGTGAAAGCTCCTTAAAAAGAAAACAAAAAAATGTGTTCCTCTTTCCTGAGGGCATAAGTGTATTGGTTTATGTGTGTGCAGTATATGTATGTGACAAAATTCTTGTTAACTAAGAATGGTTTGAAGAAAGATCGCCGTGCATGTGTATAACTATATAGTATATCCACCTTTAGAAGTGTACATAAAGGTCATGTCACATTTTGCAACATGAATTTTATCACAAGCATGAAAACTTTATAAGTATATAAGAAATGCAGAAAAATAATTTTGCTTCAGCATTGTATTTGATAGCACTCAAATAATCTCTAAAGCATGGTTATGCTTGTGTTGGAATCACTTCAAAATTTGTAATTTCTTACACTGTTCTGAACTTTTAGATAAGAGATGATCCTACAGTTGTGTTTTATGTATTGCTTGATAGCATGACCTTTGATAATGTGTCTCAGCAACGGAATTCAAAGCTTTGCATGGTATTTATGATGTGTTTGTAACTCTATTACTTTTAGCTCTAGGCAAACACTACATATCTTCATTCAGATTTTTAAATAAATTTACTTCAAGCATGTTGATATAATGCTCAAGTTTGCTTTCTGCAAATATTCACCAAATGAGAAAGACTAGTATGAAAAACACAAGATAAGCAAAATTGCCTAATAATCAAGTATCTTTTTGAAGCTGGTGTTGGATTTTGTTCTGGTTTCTTCATCTTACAGTTACTTTATGTAGTCTGATTAGCTAAAAATAAAGAATAAATCATGCAGTCCAAAACCAACATAATATTACTTGATACACTTAACCAGCCAATACAGATATCTGAACACTCATAGTAAACTGAGCTTTCTCTGAAGCAAAATATTTCTTGGGAATAGTTTTGTCATATGATTGCACTTGCTAAAACTGTCAATTGAATAATTTTCATTTGATTTTTAATTAATTTAAGATTAATTAATTTTAATTGCAATTTAAACCCTAATCTACAGAACTAGGTAATTTAAATCTCAAAAAATATGTGCTATAATACAGGCAGCTCAAACGGTTCTCCAATTTTCCCAACTGGAGAACTCCAGTGTATAGTTGGTTGTAACAACGCCAGTTTTAAATCATTAAGTTTCAGTTTTTCTACACTGGATGTCTGTATTTGGGTGCTGTGAAGAAGTGTGTGTGTCTGTCCATGTCAGTGCACAAGTAAGCAAATAGGTATACATTTGTAAAAGACTGAAATTAAAGATTCATCACCAAATTAATTTTTATGAAGTATACAAACTCTGTTAAACTGTGATTTTACTAAAACATATAAGAATAAAACCAGTTGGCAGTCCATTCGTCAAAGTCCCTTTTGGAAGTTTGTATTTCAATAGGTAGATAGTGCAAACTCTGAATGCTTTCATTAGTGTGTCCCTTTCATGTCTTTCTCAACTATATACACATTAAAATATTTTTAGAAAATAAAATAGAAGAAAAAAAAGCAAAGTAAAAAAAAAGGGGATATGTTTTAAGTATTTCGGAGGTAGATTCTTAGCTGATGAAAATAGATGCACTTTTCCCCACCTCTAAATAAAAGCAACATTTTCAGCCAAGTGGCATGAGTCTGGATTTCGGTATGGTATGGTAAGTATGAGTTGTGGTGTATTCCCAGAGTTTATCATAGAGATCATCCCAAATGAGTTCCAATAAAAACTTCATAACACATATGCAGTTAAACTATGTTACAAATTTAACATAAAAAGTATTTCAGAAATGGTTCATGAGGTTTTATGATTATTTTAATTGATACTGTTATTGCACTTCCTTCTGTATTAAAGCTAAATTAACTTGCTGTTATGAGACAACTACATAAGCCTCAGAGTGATTACTGATACAGTACTGAACCTCTAAATGATCTTAAGCAACTTGTCTATAAATCACTGCGTTCCACTCTTGAGGTCTAGTATATGCCAGCATATCCAAGCTGGAAACATTTGCTAGTTCAGATGGAGAAAGCTTACCAGTTCTTTTCCCTTGATAGTAACATGCTCCTGAATTCTTGAGAATAAGGAGAACCTCAAATATCTCTTTGCTTCAGAACTGAGTATTGCCCATCTTCCTCCTTATTGCACTGTTGTTTGGAGAGGAATTTGTGCATTTTTGTGGTGAACAAAAAAACTTTCCTAGTTTTTTGTTTTTTTTTTTTTTTTTTGTGTGTGTGTGGCAGGGTGCTAAAAAATAGCAGACACTTGAGAACTGTCCAGACGTTAAGAGTGCAGGAATGAATCCTGAGAGAGACAAATTAGCAGGCAGAACACAGGTGAGGCAGTCAAAGGTGCATGATAAATGTAATTTATCACGTGGATCTGCAATTTACTACATAAATATCAACTCACCTTGTGTGAGTGTTAAACCTGTTTCCTGTATTTTCATAACAAATGTGACTAATTAATACCAGGTCTCATGAGCAAGTAATTACAGTATTTTCCCCTTAATTTTTAACCAGAAGAAAACAAAGTCAACTTACAGATTCTTAAACTAGAGGGAGATGAATTGAAGTTGAAGAAGGACTTGCTCTAGAATCTGTGCCTTCCATGTAAGTGCTCTAAAAAAAAATGAGTGGACCCATAAACAGACTTATGATGTATATTGCATGGCACTGCAATACGGGTAAGTTATGAGGCCAGTTAAGGGAATGAATCCAGATAATTCTGGATGTGAATGTGTGCATCTCTATACATGGTCGTGCATCTGTGCACGTGTGTGCACACATAAAAGCCAGAGGAGGCTTTCTGCTGCTTCCTTTGGTGAAAACTTAGGATGCTGAATTGCACATGCTGCCTCTTTGGTTGACCTGAAAAATGCCAGATTGTGGTACCTTTCTGGGAAATCAGTACCAGTATTGGTATCATCACTTCAAGTTGTATTTAAAACAAATATCTTGAAAGAAATATAGCAAAAATATATACCCTTAGGTATGTATTACTTAGAGATAAGATAAAATACGTATTGAATACCACTATGTACAAAATGTTAGATGGAGAAAAGTACCTTACTGCAATCTGGAGTTCAAATATCTAAAGGTAGCAAATATTAACTGTTACTTATAATCTTGGCAATTTCTGCTGGCTGTGACATACTGCGGTACATTGAGTTCAACCAGTACATAGACTAATTGACTCTCGTTAACAGTGCCTCACTTAGAATCATAGTATTATGAAATAGTTGTCATTGAAGGAGGCCTTTAAAGGTCATCTAGTCCAGCCTCAATGCACTCCTTGACAAGCAGCCTACCTGCTATTCAAGGAAACAGGCACTTGAAAATTAGACACTGAAAATCTGTTCTGGACTGTCTGAACAGTCCTGAAAAGAAATAGAAGAGAATCATCACCACTGAGTGCGGGAGGTGGGGCCAGGTGGACATAAGCTGTCCGATTCCTTGGGTCATGTCTGAATTGGTAGATCAAAAGCATCTCTCCAAGTGTTTTAACCTCCAAATCATTCCTGCTTTCTATGATGTGGCAGTATGATGATCGTAGCTTAGAGACAGTGTTTTTAAGTTTCCTCCAGTGTTTGAGGAGAAATTGAAGAGCCAAGTCTTCCATGTCTGAAAGTGATGTCATGGAAGAACATGAAGGCAAAACTGAAGGAAATGAAGGAAGCAAGACAGTCTTGCAAGGAGTAATGGAGGGAAAAGAAAAGGCTCTGATGGCAAAGCACAAGTGGGAAGAAAAGTGACCAGGTAGAAAATTATTAAAATAAATTAAAAAAAAGGCAAAAGAAAGAAACAAAATAACACAGAACAAAAAGGCATATTAGAATAATATGCATAGTTTGGCTTTGGGTGGACATTTGTAAAATTCCCTTTTGGGGAAGCGTGTTTATAGATGTAACAGACAATTATTTCACAGCTTCAAGAACTATTTATATTTTCCCTGCTGGCAGTAAATATTTGTGCTTCATGGCAATACAACTACTAGTTTTTTTTATATTTGTATGTGAATAGTGCTTTATTTTACAATACTACTTAATATTAATATTGCCATATCAGTTCAAGCTTGTTGTCTAATTTTCCTCCAGCTCCCCTTTTTACATTAAAATATGTTCATACACATCACCCTGGAGTGTGGCATATTAATATGTCATGCTCCCATAGCAATACCTATCTGTGGATTTCAAAAGACCTTGCAAAACTGAAAGAAGATGCATTTCTCAATCTCTTGAATATCATAAGCCATGGAAGAGAAAAAACAATCCCTTTCTTGTATCAAGAAACAAATTAGTGAAAGAATAAGCTGGGCTTGTACTCAGTCATCTCTTGGCTGCTGTTGATATTGTTTCACACAAATCTTGTGGAAATATTTTCTTTTTTTTTGGAGCTGTGCTTGCAGAATGGAAGAAGCAATCCAAACACTTAGACAAACCTCAATCACACTTTTCCCAGCATGATTTTGCTTTTCAGAGCTAGGCAAAGGAACAAAAGCATATGAAATGAATGGAAAAGACCAGACCCACACAGGGAGGACCAACTTCTTTACCTGTGAGTGGTCAGTAGTCATAAACAGACTTTAACCTATGCAGACTGCCAGTGCTACCAAAGGACATCCTTGAAATCATGAAATAACTAATGCCAGAGGTGGTAGCAAACTGGGCTTCAATAGCCATTGAAGTGCTTTATACAAAGCTGAAAACTTCAAAGGAAAGGAATTTTTTTCCAAAATATCTTTTTGCCTGGTACCTGGGTTCCTGCAGTGGGGAATGTTATACATAAATTCAAATCCCCTCAGTGTGAGAAAGGACAAAGAACTGAAATCTGCCACCTCTCCTTAAGGGCATCCTACCAGGCTTTTGGGTGAAAAGAAATGACCATCTCTGACTGAGATTTGAATGAAATACTTCAGTAACTTTTTGTGATAGAGGGTCTGTGGGGGTATAGGCCCAAGAAAAGAGGCACAGCTGCTTTCCGACAGAAGCATTTCCTATATTTTTAGAAAAACGCTCTTGCCTGCAGATGCTGTCATCTGAGAAACATGTTTGGGGCACTGGCTGGATCAGAGGTCCTGTCCAGGTGAGCATTTTCCTCATTTAGCATATCTGTAAGAAGCTACAGTTTCCAGAGGTGCTGTGAGACCACCTCCCAGCTCACTGCTAATAAGAGCTCTCACAGGAAGGTGCCGTTTTTCTTCATTTTATAGGGGCTTAGTCATAAGCCCCCAGATAACCATGAGTATCAGAACCAGGCACACTTGGCAATACACAACACACAAATGCAGAACTACTCCAGGGACCTGGAGTACATTAAGGTGAAAAATGAAGTCAGGAATAGATTTTACGTATATCCAGATTTAGGTTGCAGCTGAGTGAGAGTTTTAAGGATGACAGTTTGGAGCATAAAGGTTTAAATTCCTTCTTTTTCCTATAAATCTGGTTTCTGACTGGTTGTCTCCCCTGCTATGAATTGTATAGAATTGCCCAGACTTACGACAGAGGTTTCTGATAGCAAAGTACCAACGGCTGTTGTAATGCACCAATTCTTTTATGCCCCTAATCCTAGATGCCTAACCTTGAGCGGCAATTTTTAACAATTTTGGCACAAGATCTGAAAGATACACTGGCCCTTTCTGACACACAAGTGCTTTAAGTCTGAATTCCCAGAATATTACCAGCAAAGCTTCATTTTATGTTGTTTTTCCTTGCTGTTTAACCACTTATCCTAGACCACACAATGTTTAATTTTGTTGGTGATGAGGATTGAAGAGGAAGATGAAGAGAGGTATTTTTGGGCCGGTTAGTAAGAGGTTTACCTGTTAGTGAGACTAAGAAAAAAGTTTGAAGAAGCTTCTGCTTTAAGGGTCTAGGATCAAACTGAGAGACTTTTATGTGTTTTCAATTTATGCGTGAATATATAAAGTAACTAGGCTTGTGCCTTACTTTGACATGTTATTGCTTTCCTGGTATTTTTCATTAAGCTTGATGCCAAAAGCCCCTGAGTTGCAGATTACTGGAGGCTGGGAGAGTAACTTAGGCATAGAGCATCTCTATGTTCTTGCCCTCATCTTACACTTTTTACAAAGCACTTAGGGAATTGGGTACTCTTGGAGACAATGCTAAATTAGCCTGACCTTGTCTCTGACCAGGTACAGCTGTTCTCACGTTCCTTAAAAATGCTGACATTTAGCATTTGAAAGTCATTTTTATAAGGCAGTATTACACTATTGCATTTTATAAAACGCTAGATCAATATTAAAGTTGTTCCATGCACGATGTAATGGAAATGTCTGTTGCAGAATGTTTCACAGAAAAGCCTGCAGTCTGTAATACTGGAAAACCAGGGGGAACTACCTGTATTTTTATACTGACAGTTCATAAACTCATATAGTTTAAAAGATTGATGCCTTGGGAATAAGTCTTCAGATAATTTGGTGTGGGACACCAGAAAGCCAGAAGCAGAGTCAGTGTAGGGAGAACGAGGAAAGAAGGCTTAGGAGACTGGAAGCAAGGGAGCCTCGGTGAGAACAGTCCTCTTGCACTCCCCAGATGCTGCTGACTTGGTTTTTGTCTATATGAAGACCAGTGGCTATCAGATAAAAATAAGGAAGAAAACTCCTAACATTTTGAGGTTCTTAGTTCTCATTAATTTATAAGAAAAAAGTTTTAAAAATTTTAGAGGTTTTTTTATGTAGATGGCAATGAGCTTAAAAGTCAGAAGTACCCACTGACAACATTTGGTGAACTGTCTCTTTTTGAAACAGCTTTGCATCTTTCAATATGGAGTGCCATATATTAAGAGAATGCATATTTTAGGAATTGATGGAAATACCTTTTTTTGACTTCACCCATTGTAACAAAATTTCAGTATGTCATGCACCATGAAAAAGGTTGCCTACTTGTAGCAGTTTTTCATTAACTCACCTGGTTCCTGCCTGTACATGCACAAGCCATTCATCAGGAGGTATAGCCTATTTAATATGTCTCAGCTGTAATATCTGTATGCACAGGTTCAGTAATAATGTTCTGCATCTACCTTTATATTTATTGAAAATTTATTTTATTAGAGTCAAACCAACGCACAGAATAAAACCACCCACAGACAATTTCTTAGGTCTTCCAGACATTTATGCAGGTGTGGAACTTTATGTATTTGAAATAGCTGATGATATTTTTTCTGCCTATTCTTTTAATGAGAAATGGCCTTTAAAAAAAAATAAAGAAAATGAGCACAGAAAATCTGCAATGTTTTCAAAACTTAAATAAATACAATAGCTGAAAGAGAACATTATTTTATTTACTTGTATTGGACTTGCTTGGGAAGATTCTGGTAGGGGGGTGCTACAGGTGTGGCTTCTGTGAGAAGCTGCCAGAAGCTATCCCTATGTCCGACAGAGCCAATGCCAGCGGGCTCCAAGATGAACCTACTGCTGGCCAAGGCCGAGTCCATCAGCGATGGTGGTAGCACCTCTGGGATAACAGTTAAGAAGGGAGAGGGCAGAAAAACTACACAACAACCTGTCACAGGAGAGAGAAGTGAAAACAGTGTGAGAAAAAGCTCTGCACACACCAAGGTCAGTGAAGAAGGAGAGGGAGGAGGTGTTCCAGGTGCTGGAGCTGAGATCCCCCTGCAGCCCCTGAAGAAGACCATGGTGAGCAAGCAACCCTCCAGCCCGTGGAGATCCACAGTAGGGCAGATAACTGCCTGCAGCCCATGGAGAACTCCACACTGTAGCAGGTGTATCGCTTGGCCAAAGTAGGCTGTGACCTAGCGGGAAACCCATGTTGGAGCAGGTTTCTGGGAGAGTCTGTGACCCTGTGGAGAGAGAAGTCCATGCTGGAGCAAGTTTGCTGACAGGACTTGTGATCACCTGGGGAACCCATGCTGTAGCAACCTGTTCCTGAAGGACTGCACCCCATGAAAAGGACCCATGCTGGAGCAGTTCATAAAGAACTGCAGCCCCTTGGGAAGGACTCATGATTGGGAAGTTAGTGGAGGACTCTCTTGTGGGAGGGGTCCCGCACCGGAGCAGGGGAAGAATGGGAGTCCTTGCCCTGAGGAAGAAGGAGCAGCATAGACAAAGTGTGATGAACCCATGAAACAAGCTCATTGTCTCCCTTCAAGGTAGAGAAATCCCATCATTTGTGGTGACCTCTCTAACTGCTGCCTTCAAATTCTGTGAGCTAGCACAGAAAGAAAGATTGATTTTCCAAGTCCTGGGCAAGCTGTGCCTCACAAGACCTACTAGCTCCCTGACCAAAGCTTTCCTTTGATGGACACAATTCTACCTTACTGCTGCTTGTTTTCTCTCTCATGCAAAACTCATCTTTCCAGTCCCCTTTACCCTGCTGAGATGCAACTTACTTAAAAATTTTGTTTTCTCCTTGCTAACAGTGGGCTCTAATCATGCTCCAATTTGGCAATAGCTAAATGGGATGAGAACCAGTAGCAGGGTAGATAGAAGCGGAAGTTTTAAAGGCCTCAAAAATCCTTAAACTGAAGCCCAAACTTTTTATATTTAAGCATGGAGAGGATGAAAACCAGGTTACCTAAGGTAGCAGCAAAGATGTTGCACAGAAGCAAGTAGCTCCCAGTTACTTAGCAAAAACAGGCACAGCATGCAAATGGTCAAGCAGGAGTATGAACAGAAGGGAATGCCGCTAACAAAACAACACAGAAAGCATAACTCAAGTCTTGCAGGCAAGAAGAGAAAGCAGTAAACCTCTTGGAGTGCTTCTGTGAGACTGTTCACAGCAAGCAGCATCACATACAGCGTCGCTGCTGATGGTTCATACATACCTGCATGTCAGCAGTTGGGTTGCCTGATCCTGTGTTCCTCTGTTGCAGGGGCAAAGCATCTCTCTTATGCTGGGTCTGTGCAGCCAAAAAGCTATTTGTGCGCAAGCCTGCAACAGCATCTACGGCACAGCCTTGTGTCCAGGCCCAGACGTCTCCCAGAGCTGCGTGCCTTTTCAGATCCCTTTTGCTGGATTTGTACATAAATCTTTATTCAGCTGGAGGCTGAGGGCATTTATTCCTGGTTGTAAGAGAGCCAGAGTGGGGCTCAAATGCACTTGCTCAGATAAGTGATGCAACCAGTGATAAGTGATGCAGGGAGATAGCAGAGAAGCTATTGACAGACTCTGCAACGTCAAACATGTTCTTTAATTTTGGAAGGATGTGGGTATGAAGCCTGCTTTAATTTCACTGAATAACTTAAATATTTAAAATGGAGTCTAACTTAACGGTTTACGGAAAACAAATCTGCAGTGTTCAGATTTGGCTTTCTTATTCCTGTGTACTGTTAGCTGGAAAGACACAGAATGTATGATGGCACTCCTTGCAATGATGTCAGATGTTTGGAGATACAGTGGGAGTTAAAGAGTATCCATATTCTTTTCACTGCAAAAAAAAGGCTGGGGTCTGTAAGGCATCCTTCAAGTGTTAGGTAGGTGTGTGTGCCTGAAGCCTCAGCTCTTCTTTCTATCTATTTCTGTCTAATACAAGATGTTAGATCTCCCTGAGTCTTTGACTCTTTTATCTGTAGATCATAATTACAACAATTTACTTTCTACAGAGACGAAAATGAAGGACTTTAAAATTCCTTAAAAGGAAAAATTAATTCAGGAAGGGCTATTTTTAACATGCTAGACACAATTTTTTCCACTAGATATAATTAATCTGTAACTTTGCCCACAAAATAAATGTCCAGAATTGACACCCCTCCCACCAAAAATAGGAAGCTTCTAACAGATGGGACAACTCATGAGAGTACATGATTGGTACTTCAGATTAAATGTCTTTTTCATAAAACAGCAAGCAGCGTATCTACTTCATGACAGTCGTTACTACATCAAGGTACTCAAAGGAGAATACAATTATATTGAAAAAAATATACTTCTTCTCCTTATGAAAAGAAAGTTGTCAAAAGGAGAAAAAAAAAAAGAATTTCCCGTGAAGACAGATCCTGATGAGATGTATGATCTTTTTTGTTCTGGAGAGAGGAGGGGAGAAAGAGAATAGAAGAGAGGAAACAGAAAAAGCAGCCCCAGGATAACAAGCTTTGTGTGAAGCAGAAAATCATACCCTTTGAGGGTCATTTTCTTTGAGTTGCTGCCTCAGGGAGAGATGGGAGGCAGAGATTAAACATTGGAGGGAAAGTCCACCTTTGCTTGTAAGGCATCACTCTGCCTTGAAATGCTTTGGAAGAAGAAAGTCACTTCTTTTGGGGTGGGTGCGCAGATTCCAGTAAACAGTTTGGATCAAACTGTGCCCTTTACCTCCAGCCTACTGGCCCGCGGTGGTCGGGTGGGAGGTGCAAGTGTGATGGGATGCAGGGCAAGCATGGGATGCTGAGCATAGGGACTGTGTCACTGGGTCGGCCTGTGAGGAGCATAGTTTCTAAAAAAAATCTCTTTTTCCAGCTGTCTGGGGTGATTGTCTGTTCTGGGGGTGATTGCCAGCCCTCAGCCGTGGGTGAGAGCACAGCCTGCCCACCTGGGAGTGGTTTTTGCAAGGGAATAGAGCGTGTTCCCACTAGGTGGAGCCTGAGCCCTTTGGTTCTGCATTTGCACTCCTTCCTCCGTGCCTGCACAGAGGGGCTTTTGCCTTTGTGAGTCCAAGCAGGAGGCAGCTAAACAGAAACCTGAAGGCATTTGAAGCAGGTGGTGCAGGAAGGTCATGAGATGTTTTTGTGGTTTTCTCATTTTTTTTAATTCTACAGTTATCCCTGTTATGTATTAAGCTAGACGATGAAACCATCACATCCATCCATGTGCTTCCTAATGCAGCTGGTATGAGTATATATATGCTTTAAATCAGGTTACACTGAAATTACTGCTAGTTCCAAAAAAAAAAAAAGAAAAAAATTTAAAAAAAAAAAAAGTGGAGGCATTGGCATTATTTGCCCTGTGGAACCACTGGGCACGAGGGATACTGCTTCAAAGTGCGTACAGGGACTGAAAAAAAAGTTGGAGATTACCCCTGGGTCAAACTGCCCCGATATTGTGTAAGTGGAATTGTATATCCTTGATGTAGGATTGGAGAAAAAAAACTCAGAAAAATGCAGATGGAGGGCAACTGCATGGGCCTGCAAATGCAGGTTTAAAGAATCAGGTGTGAATAATCAGACTGCAGCTCATTCTTATGCCAAAGTTGGTAGGTCAGACCAAGCACTTTGGCTGACTCTGAATAGATTAGCTGGCAGCTGCTGAAAACCCTGCCCAACAATTTCATTTCCATGGCCTTTCTGGAAGAGGCACTTTCTTTGCTTTGCACAGGAGTTCTTCTCCCCAGTGTGTTCTGAGTCAGGAGTGACAGGACTGGCTGGACAATGATGATTGTGTAGCATAGTACCCTTTTAGGTTTCAACCTTTTCTTCTTCATAGGGTCAAAGATAAACCTCTTAGATGCTTTGAAAAGCATGACCCCTGTCTCTGGAAATAACTGAGGTGTCCAGCCTGCATCAAAGAAACCTTTCCTTCAAAAACATTGTCAAAACTGAGATTTTTTTAAAAAGCTTTTGGCTCCGATGAAAGCTGAATGATGAAATCAGTATGTATTTGATGGGAAGTGTTCCAGCCAGCTCCAATAAGGAGCACTACTCAGTATTTTAATGACAACCTTCAATAGCAAAACTCTATTTTGGCTCCTTTATGTTCCTACCACTGTACTGCCGGGGCAATCTTCCAGTCTTTAATGTATTTTTTCCTCACAGTATACCTGGAAAATGCTATTGTCCTGACTTTACAGATGAGAAATGGAAGCACAGGAAGGTGAGGCAACTTACTGAAGATTGTACAGTCAAGTTTGCAATGGAGAAAAAAAATCGTTCCCCTTGTCCTAAATCATAAGCTAGTGTTGTGAGTTGGGGTAGCTAATGTTATTTTTCTCTTTTATGACCCTGATCAGCTCTATCCAGAATTTGAGAGTATGCGTAACCTGACATATCCCCTACACAAGAAATGTAAAACAGAGATCATTTGTAGGTGAGGTCGCTGGGATGCTCTGTCAATTGGTTGGGCTGCCCTCAAAGATTTGCTATATATTTACAGAAAACTCTGTAAATATATACCTCTTTTATCCTTGTGTTTCTGTCTTCCTGCTCCCCACTTCCACTCTGTATTTTGGGGGCTCGTATACTGCAGGTGCTATCTGTAAACTCCCCCTTCACTTTTCTGTGAAGTTTTAATCAGGTAGGAAGGTCTATTCAAAAAGTATAAAAATGACAGAGACAGCCAGACAATATTTGGTTTACTAGAGAAAAAATACCACAGTTTCTTGCAGGAAGTAGAGGAAGCAGCAGAAACTATACCTAGCTAGAAAACAAAATCATATTTGCTTATATTGTTTGAAATACATGAATACGTAATTTGGTACCTTTACCTGAAATGGAAGAGCATGAGCCTTTTATAAGTGAGTGTGCTGATATTTTCCACTAGTTCTCAGTTTTAAAGCAGTGTGACAGGGTTTCAAAGGGAAAAGATAAATACAATTATCTAGTGAAAAACAGTCCATATTTCAGAAGACATGAGGATTCAGAAAGAGAACGGCAACAGGCCAAATGTGAATTGTCAGGTAAGATTTTATTCTCGAAATAAAACATAAAAATGATGCTCTGGTGTTATGTACGTTCCCATGTTCTTTGTTTATATCTCCTCTTCAATATTGTGAGCTGAATTATTGACATTTTCCAATTTCTTATTTGTTTTCCTGGCAGCAGGTGACACAGAGTGATCTGTGTACAGTTTTATAGCTTGATTTTGCTTTCACTTTCTCTGTCCTATTTTATGCTTGAGTATACATGACTGAATATGATTATTTGCATAAAGAATTCACTGAAGGGTAGTGTCTTGGTTTTGTCTCAGGAGGCAATAATTCTTCTCATCTAGGTGCAGAACTACTGGCACCTAACTGTGCTATCTCCCTTCATTTGTAAGTAGTCTCGTTCATTAAACAGTACAAAATTGCCTTTATACAAAATTCTAGGCACAGAGGAGAAGGAAGGCTCTCAGGTAGCTTTCTTCTGCATTAAACGAAGAGAACGAACAGTGGTGAGTTTTGAAGGAAGTAGAGTATTGTCCATGGTACTCACTGAAATCCTCAGATATATTTGACCTCTTCTGGTGTCCACAAGGTCATGGATCACTGTGGTCAAATCTGAGTCTGATAGGATGGGTACAATCTAACCAAGCAGTTTCTTAGGGACAGTAGTACGTAAGGGTTTAAAACCAGTCCCATCTGCGAACTGGTTTATGGTCTATGGAGATCAGTGTATCCAGATTTGACCTGGGTTAGAATCTCCTGCAGTCCCTTCCAGCTTGAATTTTTCTGTAATCCTGTGATGATCTGGTGATACTAGAGTCATAAAGGATGGAAATTTTTTGAGGACTTCCATTCTCTTCTGTCTTTTCCATTGCCTAAACAGCTGCTGGTTTTGTGCAGGCATGGGGAGTGCTTGAAGACCATGTTGTTTATTACTGATGTAAAGGAGCTATACACTGAAGTCATCCATACACTGCTGGCATCCCAGTTAATTTCTTACCATCTTTTCACGTAGGTTCAGATAAAGTTTGAATAGTTTGGAGGGAAGGGTTCAAAGGGTTTTTGAAATGGAGCTGCAACTTCTGCAAAGATGATCTTGAGACACAGAACAGCACTTTTCTTCAGCTGCAGGGAGAGACGGTATCTTTTACATGTTAGTACTATGGTCGTCCTTAGAGACATGGCTTAGAGGTGGACTTGATAGTGCCAGGTTAATGGTTGGACTCAATGACCTTAAGGATCTTTTACAACCTTAATGATTCTATGAGTCTGTTGCTTTACACAAGCAGATGCTAGTTTTGGCATATGAAATCATATGATAGGCAAGTGTTAAACACAGATTTAATTCTTGTATGTAGTTTTATTACAGGAGCTCTGTGCCTCTTCCTTTTTCTTAGACCTTGGGAGTATTTTATTTTAAGTATCTGATAGTAGTGAGGAAACCAAAACTAATTCATGGCCTAAGAACATCCTTCATCACTGCTTCTTGTCAGAGAAACAATTCTCTGCACTGTAAGCTTGTGCCAGGAATTTCCCTGCAGATCTAAGTTTACACCACCTTGGAGCATCAAAATGCTGAACTTTTGGAGAGAGAATTCTGGAGAGAGAATTTTCTGTCCAGAGAATATTGAAAGTCATCTTGAAGAGTTTTTGTGGTGTGATTTTTTTTTTTTAAATCTGTATGTATAATATAATGCAATACACACCTTTCTCCTTGCTTCTCCTTTCTCCTGAAGTTCCCTCTAAAAGGGTTTTGATGCACTTTGGTGTGTGTGCAGCAGCTATAGTGTGTGTGGCTCAACTGGGAGTAACTGTAGCCAAATAATGTTTGTAAATATTCCTGTCCATAAAGCTTACTGCCCTTTGGCACCTTATTCATGTGTCTGCACAACTTTGAGGTGTGAGATTTTATTAATGAGTATATTTGAAAACAGGAATATCGGGAAAATTAAATCACTTGTTACAGAAATGTTTGTACAGAAATACTCTCTGAGGATAATATTTTAAAATCTTTTTTCTATTTTGGTGCTGTAATGTTCACTGAACATAGGCTAAAAGTTTGGAAATCATGTCAGAGTAGGAAAATGGGATTCTTCCTTTTTTGCAGAGTGCACAGTTCTGGAGTAGAAATTGTCCTGTGTTATTCACAGGGGCAGTCACAAATCATGAGTGCTCATTCACCGGTTTGTGAATAAACCTGAGTCTAAAATGTAGTCATACATTCATTAAACAGTACAAAAATGTCACAGCACATCTATAGATAATTTACTGCTAAACTTTTCAGATAAGTAATTTGTAAAAATAAATTTGATAAGCTTTGATCTGTGTGCTAAGTACCCATCATTAAAATGTCAGTATTTTATTTTTTGTGGATTATTTTTGAATATCACCGTTAGCATTATCTAGAATCCATTGTTTAGCCAGATCAGTTATCTGTTATCACTAATCCATTGCCTAGCCAAGTGACTTCTATTCTCTGAGCCATAGGTTATTTAGCTGTGTGTTTCTCTTTGAAAAAAATCTGATAAATTGCAGTCAGGCTGTAATACTTTACTGTAAATTGTGATAGATTTTCTATCTGCAGAATGTCTTTTTAGTGAATTCTTCTATTAGAAATACTTGTGACTGTACATAAGTAGAAGTGTGGAAACTCTTTTCAAATGGCAGTTAAAATTCCAGAGGAGAATTTAAGCCTAGAAACAGTCAGATCCAAATTTTTCCTTGCTAAGTGTTCTTTAATAAAAACTGTCTGTGTTTTAAGTAAAATATGTTCATGAAATGCAAGATGTTCCAAATCACAGTATTAAATCTATAATTTAATTTTTTTATTGAAAATGTTACTTTCAGGTTCCTTAACAAAATAATGTGAAAACTATGGGGAAAAAAACCAAACCAACCAGGAAAGCCCTGTTTAAAAATTGTTTTCTCTGTGACAGAAAAATAATTTTTTTTCTATTAAGCTTATTTAAGGAGTATGGATTTATTTCGAATCCTCATTTTGCAGAGACTTGCTGCTTTTAGAGATGCCTCCTCTATAATTGGGAAGTGCTGTGTTCTTTTAGAAAGCTTTTGAAAATTGCTCAGATAATATTTCCTAGTATCTTTGCTATTTGGCACAAAGCACTTCAGGACTGCAGTTGTGAAACAGAAGAAAAGGTGGTACAGCAGGATAAGGAAACTGGTTTCTATTTTAAAAATGAAATAAATTCACAGTTTCCTACCTAAACATTTTGTTAGAATGATGCAGTGCCCCTAAAGTTATTTACCTAGAGTCTCAGGAAGTATGTAAATGTATGGCAGTTTGAAATTATCTTCATGCTTTTAAAAACCCACCATCCTTTTGCAGTTCCGTAATTCAAGATTAATGTTGAAATAATGCAGTGTGAGAGCAACATATGACTCCCTGACTGGGGCACTTGCTGCTGTATGGGGGAGGACGGGAAGGACTCTTAACTCAAGAAGACATTATTTCTGGCAGTCATCAAGTCATCTTTCATGGGGAGCAACTGAGTAATTCACAGTATCCAAGTGTCACTGCACCTGTGGTGTTCATGAGCAGGTTTGCAGAAGGAATGAAGCAAGAGGAGTGTTTCCACCATGAAGATGCAGGCAAGCAGAAGGCTCTGCCCTCTCTCATGTCACTGTCTTGATCTAATGGGACATTTTGCCTTCTCACAGAAGGATCAGGCAGCCGCATTAGTTAGAGGGACCTTGGGAACCAGGACTTCCCATGTTTTAAGTCCCCATGGTCTTTATCTGTTCCTGAAGCTCTATTCTTCCCTCCCTCCTAGCCAAAGTGCAAGGAGACAGTGTCTCTGGCCTTCTTGAGTGGGAAAGAAAGGGGCTAAAGGAACATCGATAGGTCCCTGCCAAGTTGGGGAGACATTTGGGGCCCCATGCTCTGGTTCCCAGGCAGGAGGGGAGTGAAGCACTCTCTCACACACATCACTCTTGCAGAGCGGGAAGTGAAGGACTGATGACAGGACAGTCTCTTCCTACAAGCCAAGAGGGTCGTGAACCCAACATAACTCTCACAGAAAAAGTATTATTAAAAACAAGACGGGGAAAAAGCTTCCTAGCATTTGGCCTGCAGAACAGAAAATAGCATTATTGCTGGAGCAGGAGCAAGTATGAAATCCCTGAAAATATTCATTTTAGTTTCCAGTCAAGCTTCCATGACCTAGGGCACTGTTATAATGCAACAGTGTAAATGCTGTTGAAGCCGGAAGTGTCTTTTGAACAGAATAAATTAAGTAGATAAATGCATTTGATATATTGTACAGTATATTCTTCGGACTTGCTGCACATCTTACTGAAAACCAGAGGTCCCCATGCTGCATAGCATATCTTCTGGTACAAATTTTCTGCAAATTCCAGTGTCATTTCCCAACTGTGACTGCAAATGAAATTCCACAAAATTTGAAGCACTCGAGAGAGTAGAGGAATATAATGGCACCCATTTTATGGTTTAGGAGACTGCGAAGGAACTTAATGTAGATGATTTGGAAAGTCAGAGACATCAACCTGAATAATACTGCAGGTCCCATAGTTATATTATTCTCCTTCTGTTTAAACAGCCTCAGATAAAAAGTACTTGATTGGGAAAGTTATATGGCTTAGCACGTGGCTATAAGATTATAATACTTTTCTGCTGCATGATTTTCTTAAAAGTATGTTTGATTGAAATTAAGAAAGCTGATTTATTAACTCAGCTGGAAGACTCATCGCATGAGAATGGAGATTTTACCCAGGCACCTCTATTTATTATGGTCATTTGCATGCTACCTACCCTATGGGAACCCTGCTTTTCCCTTTCTACTTGGTGAAATCCAGTGGGAAGGTAAATTGCGAAAATTATGGAGATAGCTCAAATCCATGTTCTAGGCTGTACTAGACATATATCAAAAAAGTTTTCCTTCAACTAAGAGAATTTGTTTGGAAGATATCCCTTCTAAAGCAAAGCAAAGGGAGGCAGTAGTGAGACTGGGAAAACTGTTCAGCTCTAAGATCAATGAGATCAAGTGTGTAGAAATTTATTCAGTAGGTTAGGTAAAATATTGGTGATTTCAGTGTCCCCACACCCAGAATAAAAATGGTTGGCAGTTCCTACAGAAGGAAAGAAAAATGAGATAAATTCCTGCAATGATGTTTTAGATTATCCAGGAGTTTGCAGTGTAGCTTATTGCAGTAGGTGAGTCCTGTGGAATGACTTAGTTGCTAGGTCCGGTTGTCAAGTGTCTATCTTTCACTTGGTCTCTTCATTATAGTGTCAAAATGTCTCTTATGTAGATAGGCTGAGAGGAAGAGATTACTAGCATGGGCACAGCACGGCACTGGGTAGAGCTATTTTCATCCCCAGCTGGGATCTCAGCACGCAAAGGGGCTACACTGCACCAGCTGAATGCCACAAGCAAAGCCTGCATCTGCATCATGCTGTTCCATGACGGCTATGAGGTCAACAAGCGCTGGTGAAATTTCTTAAATCATGTTGATTCCTGTAAGACAATGACAAAACTGCTGTTGACTCCAAGAGGAATGCATTCAGACCACAGGTCACGGTCACAAAAAGTCCTGTGACAGAGCTGAAACAGAAACTCTCAGATTTCTGTTATTACCTTAAATAAAAAAATCCATCTTCCCATTGTGAACTGAAGCTCCTCCCTTTCTAAAACTTTTTTTTTTATTTTATTTTTCCTGAAGTATTTAGGACAGTTTGTTCATGGTCCCAGTTTACCTGAGCAGTTTGCATACTTGCCCATAGAAAGGAAAATTTTCTGCCTCGAAGTGATTGACATAAACTGCAGTTGTAACAAGGACCTTCCAGGGAGCAGGGGAGAGTAGGAGGGGATGAGAGAGATTGTTCCCGTAGAACAACTGAGTGAAATTGTAGTTTTTATTACGCTTCATTGTTAGCCCTTACCTTTCTATGGCCTCTGCTTCCTCACTTCTATAAACTAGACCGTTATTGCCCTAAATCCTGAAATGGACCTTTTAACCAGAGCTGCTTTACTATCCAGCCTCACAGCATTCTCATTGAATCCAGTTTGTAAACATTCTGGGGCACTCAGAGGACAAATGATTATATGTTTGGAAATACATTATAGAATATTTTATTTCCTATAGCTTAATGGAAATTTAAGATAGTGTTCTAAAAAGAATTTACTTGACAGTCGCAGAAGTCTTTTCACCGCAGAGGGTAGATATGTTGAGCATCAGCCTGGAGTATACTTTGCATTGCATGATGATTTATTTGCTAAGCACTGAGGAATATAAGAGCAGGTTGCGGTGGATGTGAAACAAATGAATTCTTCATGTGAGCGTATTGGATGTGTCCGCTGGTGTGAAGCTGTGGTTTGATGTGATTGTGCCTTTACAGGGCAGGTTTGATAGTGTGCTGACTAATGACTGGCTAAAGCAGGTGTTGGTGTCAGCAGGGCTGTAGCTGTTTAGCTCAGAAAGCGTGGGGTTCCCATTTCAGAAGAGTGATTCTGGAACATGCAGAAAACGTTCTGCCTCATTAGAGGTTGAGGGGGAGAACTAAATTGTGAGGCTGCAAAGACAATAACCTCTTGTTTTCTCTAGTGAGCTGCCATCCTTTCCACGTGCTGCAGATATTTTTGCAGATGGCAATAAACTTACATTCTGGCACGCCTCTTTAACCTTCCTAACTGCATCTTGGTTGTTTAGGCATTGTACTTGACCCACGTCAGGAATTTTCTTATTAAATGACTTGTCACTAGAAAAATGCTGATTCCTTGATAGAAAGTGTTTTGTGAGAGAATGTCAATGCTGTGAGCCACTGCCAAAACGCAGAACGCTTTTAATAGAAATTCACCTTCTGGGCAGATTCCTTCTTACTTCATCTGCTGCACTGCTAAGAAAAGAAGATCCATAAAGAAAACTATTATCTTGAATGCTTATTCTTACTGCTTTGAGATACTCTTGCTAGAAGACACAGTTAGCCCAAAGAGCACCTATACAGAAAGAAGTAAATTTTTTAACCTGACATTTTAGGTTTTTTTGTAATCTATTTTGCAACAGGTAACAGTTTAATGTGTGTTAGCATAAACAATTTTCGGTGACATATAAAACACAGTAGTGAAAAACAGCATTCGTAAAGTATTAACAAAAAGTACTGCTAAAAATTAAACTCTGATTTCCCTATTTTTATATAAATGGTATGGCATCAGTGAGGCTTTTGTCCAGCTCCCTAGATCTGAGTGATTTCTGAACACCTTGTTGCAAAATCTGTCTGAGTTTATTGCTCTTCTGCCTTTCTCCGTATGAAGATTTCCTTGCTTGGTTACAATGTTGGAATGCCTAAGAGTTTGGCAGCTCTCTCCAGTAAGGACATTTGTTTTTTACATTCTTCTGAGTGAGAGCCTGAGCTACTTTATTTACTCTTCAAAGACTCTAAATATTCTGAACCTGAACATTTTGGCTGTCGTTCACAGCTGAAATTAATGTATGGTCAAACATACGTGTTTAACCTCTAGAGCCGTGCCATAATTTGTATCTATTGGACTGTATTAAGCAACTGCCTTTAAACTTGGAATTGCACTGTAATTAATTTGGTGTTTCTTAAAAGCTCCTTTTGTTACAGTGCTGTCAAGACTCTATGTGTCTTTGTTTTTTGTTTTTTTTTAATGTTTCTACCTGAAACAAATGCCTGTCCCATGCTAAGAATATTTGCTTTAGCTGTCACATGAAGCCAAACTTACAGGGCCCCGGCTGCTCTGGAAAAAAACAACAATAATTCAGCTAGGGACTGAGCATCCCCTGAAACATGAGAGCTCAGATGTCTTCTGTTATCAGCTTATCAAGCTCAGAGGAATCTGTTGTCCTCACTAATTTATCCAGGTTTATATTGCAGAAGTGTACTTGCAGTGACAAAGTTAACCCCTCCTGAAGGTTTCCTGCTCATTTCTAATGTACCTGTATAGAAAAGAAGCATTAGAATTTATGTTTTCCGTGCTTTTCTTTAATAAAAGCTTTACAGAGGACACTTATCAGTGGTTATAACAGCTTGTTATGATACAGTTCCTTTTATTTTGGAAACATTTACATTAGGTGGAGGCGTTAATGTACTTGAAAAAAAAGGTACATGGTAATAGTGAGTGACAGGAAAGTGGTACAGCCTCTAAGAGAGCTTGTCTAGAGCAGTTCAAGCAAATCTCAGTATAGACTGTTTTGCCTTTCTACACTTTGCTTGTTCTTCCCTCAGCCTGTTTCTGTTCCCATTCCCCCTCCTTCACACCTTCACTGACAATTGCCTGACAACAATTTGATTCAAAGACCTGAAGGGTTAGAAAACTCTTTGCAGTCTTGGCAGGTGTACTTTCATGGCTTAGTGCCCATGAGGTGGCTGAGAACCAGAGCAGGCACAGGGGCAGGAACATGTGGTAGAAGGAGGGATAAAGCAGGAAAGGTGTTAGGGGACAAATTCTTTATGACGCAGCAGAGATGAGATCTCAGGAAGAAGCCTTTGGATTTAAACAAAGACAAGGAAAGTCTGTTTACTTTCACTCCCTGAAATGCTCACATTATCTATTAATTGAGCAGACTTGTAGACGCTGTGGTAAATCTCTTTATGACTTTGTTTTGCCCCATCTCTCATTGTATTTGTGATAAAGAAATGCCTGCTTATCTGTTTGATGAAAAGCATCTCCCTGTGTTTCCTGGACCTTTAATCCTGGCTATGAATGGAAGGTTTGTCCCTCCTTCCCCAAACCCTATATATACCAAAAAGTTGTAACCATTAAATGATTCAGTTTTATACACGCAAACTATATCCATGCCATGATTAAACAAATGGTTCTTGTGAACAGGGATGTGAAGCCTGGACTGGAATAAAGGCAAGGACAAAGGCTCCTGCTCCAGTAACGAGTTGCTATTGAACGGAACGGAAAGCGTGCTAAAATAGTACCTCTCCACTGCACGGAAAGGTAAGCATAAGGGCAGATTTAAAAGCCTGGAGGCCAAAAAGAGAGCCTTCAGATCGAAACAAAAACTGCTTTAAGCACCCAGGGGCCAAACTAAGAACCCCGAAACAAAACGCCTGGCAAATAGCTGCCCACATCAAAAAGACTGCTTAGGAAATGGGATCTAAAATGTCCTCAGAACAAAACACAGTTTACAAACAGATAAAATGCCTGCTTAAACAACATGGGCTCAAAATAGAAGACCCTTCTTTGCAAAATTTACTCCTGTGGGCACTGCAGAATCATCCCGGGTTGAATGTTACTAATGTCTTTGATGACGCGGAATGGGATCTCATTGGTGTCAGGCTATCGGACTCTGCGACAAAGGGAGACAAACAGGCTACCGACCTTCTCGGAACCTGGAGGGCAGTCTTTCAGGCTTTAAAATCCCACACAGCTAAAAAGTCTGAATCTGTCGTTACCGGTGACTCCAGCCACCCACCAGAGAGTGCGGCAGGGGAGGAGCTTGCCCCACCCCCCATACCGCCGGTACATGCTGCGAGGGAGGGGGAGTGCCAAAATAGCGGCGGCTCCTCTGCACCCCGCTCACTGAACAACTCTAAAGTCCCTACCGCCCGGGGCCCTAATGAAAATTCAAGGGATTTCAATCCCTTTGACTCTAAAAAGGAGGTCAGTTCATATCTTCCTGACCCTCCTGATAGATGGGCACAAGTGAGGCAGGAGGCTGCTGCAGCAGGAGACATAGAAATGCTGAAATATCTTCCTCATCCACCCCGCTGGGAAAATATTCCGTACCAAGTCCTGAAAGAATTGCGAAAGTCAGTCACTGATCATGGCTTAACTGTTCCGTTTACAATGGGGCGGTTAGAGATTGTGTTTGATTCCTTTACTTTAATCCCACTTGATTGCGAAGCAATTGCAAGAATGATTCTCACTGCACTGCAATTTAGTATTTTTAAAACTGAGTGGGAATATTTGGCCCAGAGAGCTGCTGCAGAAAATGCAACCAGTCTAAACAATGTAAATAATCTAACAGCACAACCTATAATTAGTATGGAAATGCTTCTGGGGACAGGACCCTTTGCCACTCCGACAGCGCAAGCCCAACTGCCAATTCATGTTCTGAACGAAGCTAAAAGGCTAGCTTTTCGAGCTCTTCGCGAAGTTCCAGAGGTTGCGACGGCTCGTCAGTCTTTTGTTACTATTCTTCAGGGACCGCGAGAAACATTTATGGAATTCACTGATCGTTTAAAAGATGCAATTGACAAACAAGTAGGGAATAGTACGGCACGAGAGATTTTGTTCGAACACTTTGCAATAAAGAATGCTAATATAGATTGCCAAAAAATATTACGAGCCTTACAGAACCCCACAATTTCGGAAATGCTTCGAGCCTGTCAAAATGTGGGTTCATATTCTCATGAAATGACTGCTTTAGCCGAAGCATTATCTGCTTTAAGAGGACCTTCTTCGTCTCAGCTATGCTATGGCTGTGGTCAGCCTGGACATTCTAGAAAGCAGTGTCCGAACAAAAAACCTACCAGACAGCCTGGTTTATGCCTGCGCTGCCGCAAAGGTTTTCATTATACTCAAAAGTGCCACTCAAAATTTACCCGGGAAGGTAAACCGCTTCCTTCACAGGGAAGGGGTAAAGAGCAGTCGGGAAACTTTTAAGGTGAGCACATCGGGACCCCATGCGATGACAGCAAGTGCTCCCGAGTTTCAGCCCAGCCACTCATACTAACCAGCACCTTACGAGCACCCACCTCAGGCAGCGCTGGGGTGGATCTGGCCTTCACAACAACAGCAAAACTACATGATAATAACGTACATGTAGTTCCAACAGGGGTCCAAGGTCCACCGGGAAATAACTGTAGTGCATTATTAATCGGCTGCTCATCAGCAACTCATCTTGGTATTTTTGTGCTACCGGGAATCATCGACTCTGATTATATGGGAAAGATTGAGATGATGATGAGGACTCCTATGCCTCCCTGCCGTATTGAAAAAGCCACCATTATTGCTCAGTTAATTCTCATTCACACCTACCCCCCTGGATGCAGTAACTGAATAAGAGGAGACCAAGGCTTTGGTTCAATGGGAAATAACTTAGTGCCCGTAGATGCTTTTATCTCTTGGGCACAGCCTCTGTCTGCTCAGCGCCCAACTTTAAGCTGTCAGTTGTACAATACTGTGGAAAAGGGTATGGTCCATATTAATGGTTTAGCAGACACTGGAGCTGATGTGACTTTTATTTCTGCCCGTGTGTAGCCCCCCTCTTGGACACTCATTGAGCCAGACAAAACTGTGAGGGGAGTCATAGGTCTAACCATACCAAAGCGGAGTCTGCACCTGATTTTAATTACTGGTCCTGAAGGTCGCTCGGTGACACTGTCCATATGTTTTAAATATACCCCTCACTTTGTGGGGCCGAGATGCCTTAGGACAATGGGGAATTGGACTCAGCACAAATTTATCATGATGGCCACTGAGCTGCAGCTAGTCCCCACTCTCACTTGGCGAACAGAAGAGCCTGTCTGGGTGGATCAGTGGCCACTTCCAGAGGACAAGCTGCGTCAACTTCAACTACTTGTTAAGGAACAGCTCGACTGAGGGCATATATGCCCTATGACCAGTCCCTGGAATTCCCCTGTTTTTGTAATTCAGAAAAAGAATGGCAAGTAGCATGTACTGCGTGATTTAAGATGCATTAACAATGTTATTGAACCCATGGGAGCTTTGCAACCAGATCTTTCCTCTCCCATCTGTGTTACCCCAAGATTGGCCACTAATTATCATCGATTTGAAAGACTGTTTTTTAACAATTCCTTTACATTCCAATGATGCAAAGCGATTTGCCTTTTCTGTGCCAACTTTAAATGCCAGTGAACCTTATGCTCGTTATCACTGGAAAGTGTTGCCTCAGTGATTAAAAACAGTCCAACCATTTGCTAGTTATATGTAGTTACAGCACTATTGCCTGTGCACCAACAATATCCAGAAGCCTACATTTACCACTATATGGATGATACTTTGATCTGTGCAGCTAAAACAGAATTGACACAACTAGTGCTGAAAGCCATAATTGCAGCAGTCACTGCCTATGGTCTAAAAATAGCACCAGAGAAAATCCAGCAAGATGCTCCTTGGCATCATTTAGGGTGGATAATAACACAAACATCAATTCAACCACAACATGTTTCTCTAGAAACATCTGTACAAACTCTTAATGACCTGCAAATATTACTGGGAGTTATTAATTGGCTCAGACTAGTGTTATGCATTACTACAGTTAAATGCACACGTTGCTTACCGTCTTAAAGGAATGCCCAGACTTAACTTCTCCTCGACAATTACTGCCCGAAGCAACCACTTCCGTGCATGCTGTGGAACAAGAACTGAACTCTTGTCAAGGCAATCGTCGCCTTTTAGATGAACCAGCAGTGTTAGTTGTCCTAACGGGACCTGCTCAGCCTTTTAGACTTTTGGGTCAACTGTTAAAAAAGAATTCTGATTTTTGCTTGTGGGAATGGTTCTTTCTAGCACATCAATTTCCAGAAGCTGTAATGACTCAAGCAGAAATGATTTCACGAATTCTCCGGAAAGGACGACTTTAATGTTGGGAACTTTGGGGGTGTGATCTACACACAATATACTTGCCTTTAACAACAGAAAGCTTGAAATGACTAGAAAAAACCAGTTTGGATTTCCAGACTGCCATAATCAATTATAATGGGCAACTGAGTATTCACTTACCTGCTTGTGCTTTTTTACAGCAACTAAACCACTTGCCATTGAAGCTGAAGTCTCATTGGTCCCCAGTCCCCTTATCAGATGCACAAACTGTGTTTACTGATGGCTCTGGATGCACTGGAAGAGCTGTAGTGGTATGGCAAAAGGATGGTGTATGGCAAAATGATATACACCAATTTAGTTGGGTCACCACAACTTGTGGAATTTTCCGCAGTTGTCCGTGCCCTAAAATTGTTTCAGGGCCCTCTTAATATAGCTTCAGATTCTCAGTATGTGGTTGGCATTGTCTAATGCATTAAACATTCCTATCAGAAAGAAATAAATAACAAACCACTGTTTGCATTGTTTCAAAGGCTAATGTTTGTGGTTAGTAACAAGACAGTCTCTGTTTTTTACAGCGTGTGTGTTCTCACATCGCATTGCCCGGACCAATGACAGAAGGCAACCGGTGTGCTGACGCGGTTGCACGACCTGTAATAGTGCCCCAATTGTTTGAACAGGCTAAATTGTCACACAACTTTTTCCACCAGAATGCAAAGTTCGAAAAACCAGTTTGGCCTTACACTTGACCAAGCCCTTTTTATCATTTCATCCTGCCCAGATTGTCAACAAATCACCCCCTTAACTCCAGAAGGAGTTAAACCCCGAGAGCTAGAACCACTTCAAGTGTGGCAAACCGATGTTACCCATGTACCATCTTTTGGCAGACTAAAATGGGTACATGTCTCTATTGACATCTTCTCTGTATTTTTAGTTGCCGCAGCTCATTCTGGTGAAAAGAGTCGTATATTCAATGCCATTTTCTTACAGCCTTTGCTCATATGGGTGTTCCCAAACAGGTTAAAACTGATAATGGACCCTCCTATGTATCTGCCTGTACCCGTGAGTTCTTTGCCCAGTGGGGCATTGGAACATGTTCCAGGAATCCCACACTCTCCTACTGGACAAGCAGTACTTGAACGTGTGCATTGTATGCTCAAAGAAATGCTGCAAAAACAAATTAGGGGGAGTGTGGGGTTGACTCCTCAAGAATGTTTAAATAAAGCGTTATATGTACTTAATTTTTAAAATTGTTTAGTTGGGGACTCTGCCCCAGCTCAATGCCATTTTGTTCCAGCACACAACCCGATGGAAGGTAAAGCTGAAGTGTTGTTTAAAGACCTGAGCACAGGACATTGGCCAGGTCCTCACCCATTGATAACCTGGGGAAAAGTTACGCTTGTGTTTCCAGAGTCAGAGGACATACCGTTTTGAGCGGCCGTATCTTACACCATCTTCCTAGTGACAGGAATGCCTCCTGACTGGACCATCCCCAACCAATGGAACGTCTGGGTGACCCTCGCCAATGTGATTGGAACTGACACGTTATGCCTGCCTGTAGCTACTCTATCAGATCCATTTTGTACGTGCTTGGTAGGCCTTCCACTCTCCAAGGATCAATGGATGGCCTTTTTAAATACATATTTGTCTCATTGTTCTTACCTTGACACTTACGATACACCCCTGGCAGAATGCACAAATACGAAAGGGCAAAGAGGGAAACAGCCAAAGGGAGAGTATAAAGATCATTTTCCTACCCTCCCTTTAGAACCTCAAGGGATAGATATAATGGGGCAGCTTAACATTTTTACCCTACTGACCTGTATTCAGAAAATCCACTGGCAGTTGATGTGTCAGGAGCTTATCAAAATGACAGCTTTTGGCGTAAACTACCCAGCCCAACTATCATTAAATATGAGCCACATCCAGTTGGCTTGCCCGATGGACTGTTTTTGATTTGTGGACAATGAGTCTGGAGAGGCATCCCTGGTAAGGCAGAGGGTGGGCCTTGTATGTTTGGAAAGCTAACACTGTTTAACCCCAGATAGTTACCCTCAGATAGACCCTTACGCAGCAAAAGCAAACGATTTGTGAACCAATATGCTTCAGACTGTAATTCTAATGTCTACTTTTGTGGCCCAGCAAAGAGAGTTTTTGCCAGCCTCATATCAGGCATAGGGACTGCACACTCTTTAACTTCTTTAGATGGACTTGCCTGTTTGCTTGCAAAAGAAACTAATGCTACTAGTTCAGCTATTGGTGCCTTATTAACCGATGTAGACTCAGTAAGAAAAACAACCTTGCAAAATAGAGCAGCTGTTGATTTTTTGTTATTAGCTCATGGACATGGATGTAAAGAATTTGAAGGACTTTGTTGTATGAATGTCAACGATAATTCTTAATCAATATATCAAAACATTGATAAGTTGAAACTTTCAGCTCAACTTAAAGAAGATGATGAAGAAGAGTTAAGATAGTTTCAATAGTTTCTTGATATGTTTCTTGATAGTTAAGATAGTTTCAATAGTTTCTTGATATGTTTAGTGTAGGACCTTGGTTAAAGAAAGCATTTATAGTAACATTATTGGGACTGTTTGTATTCCTTTGTATTATGCTTTGTATTCCCTGTTTGTTATCCTGTATACAACGTATGATTAAAGTTTTATACAAGTTTCAATTTTGCAACTTGAAAACAAAAAAGGGGAATTGTTGGGGAACAAATTCTTTATGACACAGCAGAGATAAGAAGTGATCTCAGCAAGAAAGCATGGGATTTAAACAAAGATAAAGAAAGTTTGTTTACATTCACTCCCTGAAATTCTTGCATTATCTATTAATTAGGCAGACTTGTAGATGCTGTGGTAAATCTCTTTATGACTTTGTTTTGCCCCATCTCTCATTGTATTTGTGATAAAGAAATGCCTGCTTATCTGTTTGATAAAAAGCATCTCCCCGTGTTTCTTGGACTTTTAATCCTGGCTATGAATGGAAAGTTTGTCCCTCCTTCCCAAAACCCTATATATACACCAAAAAATTGTAACCATTAAATGATTCAGTTTTATACACACAAACTGTGTCTGTGCAATAATTAAACTGTTACAGAAGGGTTTACCTACAGAGGTTTATGACAATTTGTGTGGGCCACTTGCCTGTGCACTAATAGTCAGGTTTAGGACAACCAGACCTCCCTCTATCAGGTTTCCCAGGAGACTCTGTGATCCCTTTGCCATCCACTGAGGTTTGATGGCTGTACACTGCATAACCAACAAACTCAGGAAAGATAACAGTGGTGCCTGGCACCAGTTCAGCTAATTCGTATCAACCCCCACAAACTGCTGACTCTTCAAAGATATCTGGGAAAGATGGTTATCAAGATGAACCTTTAGGAACCCTACTTTCAGCACTGTGTAATCTTTCAGCACCACAACTATGTTTGTGCTTGGTAACTAAAAAGGATCATGGTGCAGACCCAAAGACTATCACATAGTTTCCCAAACTGTTCAATTTCTTGCACATTCTTGTCACAGTTTTGTCCTGACCAGCTGGTATTCTCCTAGAAAACACCTGGTCACAGTTCAAGGTCAGCATAGGCTACATACCAGCTATACAGTGGCATTCCCAGAGAGTGATGAGGACAAGCCTGATGTGTTTCTGAGGGTTAGCTGCACCAGGCCAGTCATTCTCATGACCGCACGAGGGAACGTGGCCAGTTTTAATTGTGGGTGCATCCCTTCTTTCCTGAGGAGGAGAAATCAATGTGCCCATGAAGACACCTTGGTTGTCACAGATAAATGGAGCTCACTGTTCCTGAGCAATGCTGGTTGATGTCTCTGCTGGTGTGCATTGCTGTTGGCTCTGCAGCAATGAACAGGAGTTATGGCACGTGGCACATTGCCCTCCTCCGCCTCTGTGATGGGTGAGATGCCTTGCTGACAGCACTTTCTCCTGCCATAATTTTAAATGGCTTTTCTTTATTCCGCTCCTGTATGTTTAATATAAAGTCATATATTTTTCATGGTGATGATTGGCACATGACTAAACAGGTTAGATCTCTGTACTAGAAATCTCCAACCGTTTCCAATTGCTTAATACTATGACAAGACAACACAAACCCTTTTCTGTCTATAAGCCTGTTTATGCCATTAAAATTAATACAGCTGGTCTTGGGAGACTGCATAAATATAAATACTGAAAAGTATGACTATTTTATAGGTTAATTTTAATTAAAAAGAACTTTATAGTAGTTTTTCATGTCATTCTAATTTTTGTATGTTTTTGGGCAGAGTCGATTGAAAAAAGAAAACACTGTTTTTGGTTTTTTTTTTGCAAAGGAGTTTCCTTTAAATGTTTCTGGTAGAAAATTACTGGACTTGATTTTTTCTCCAGCTCTCATCTGTACTTGTTACAATTTTGACTTGGAATTCAATATATATTACTCCATGCTATTCTCCATTGCTTTGCTACAAAATTCCTTTAGAGGAAAAAGCATTATTTTTAATTGGTTAATTTATCAGTGCTAGTGGAAGAAAATTTAACAAAGGAGCTTGTGGACTCACATCTCAATATTGTGTACTTTCCTTACCTTTGATTCTGAAGTATCGAGTGATCCTACATGGCATGTATAGAACTGTGCAAGTTCTAGAACGTGTACAGCAGAAAGAGACAAAGAAGCTGTTCTTGTTCTGTAGGAATGCAGCCCAGACTCTGTCACCTGCTCTCTGTCTGAATATGCAAATGCATTTTGCTATCTAAGAAATCTTTTTTCTTTTTATTGGTATCACTTTTGAAGTGAAACAGTGCAGAGTAGCTAAAATCACCAGAATGATCTAAAGGTGCCCATGGCCAAGTCCCACAGTGCTTTGTGCACTCAATTATTTGTGTTTCTGTAATTTTTTACCAGAAACACCTGAAGGAAGTTCTTTGCAAAAATATCGAAAAGCATTGTTTCCTATTTTGAATCAACTTTATCCAGCAAATATACAAAATTTGGAAGGACATGCAAAACTACTTTTTTTTTTTTTTTTTTTTTTCAAAAAATTAAAATTTACCTATAAATTAGTCTTTCTTCTCAGTACTTTTATTTAGGCAGCCTTGCAAGTCTTGTTCAGTTCTTGTAGGACATCGGATCCTGATTCTCAAAAATTGCCTTCTGAAAGTCTGAGGGCCGGAATGGAGGACCATGTCCCTTTCCCTGTACTTCATTTGATGCTGATCATGTGAGAATGGGCCTTAGCACCCTGTTATTTGGATCCTTTTCTATGTCCCCCACATCTAACAGGTTTTTTTTCTCCAGTGGTCCCTGGCATCAGTTCAACTAATTTGTATCAACCCTACAAGCTGCTGACTCTTGAAAGATATCTGGGAAAGATGGTTATCAAGAAGGGCCTTCAGGAACCCTGCTTTCAGCACTGTGTAATCTTTCAGCACCACAACTATGTTTATGCTTGGTAACTAAAAAGGATCATGGTGCAGACCCAAAGACTATCACATAGTTTTCCAAACTGTTTATTTCCTGCACATTCTTGTCACAGTTTTCTCCTGGCCAGCTGGTATTCTCCTAGAAAACACCTGGTCATAGTTCAAGGTGTGGCCCAGAAAGCACACTCTTGTGTGTCCATGGACTACGTAGGCACCTTCTTTTGCCCCCTTCTTTCTGGGCTGCTGTAGATTTAAGCAATATGTAGTCACTGCAGTAAGGTTCACAGTAAAAGGCTGATGTGAGAGATTTCTGGAAAGAACTCAGATGTGTAAGCACTTGTGTGTGCTTCTGGATATGAAAGGGTAGAGGCTGCTGCTTTGTGGTGGGTGATGGGGAAGGGAATGTAGACATTCAGATGAGGAATCAACCAGTTCGGTAGTTGATTCAGGGTTTCAATTACGCTTGATCATACAGGATGAGGCAGAAACACGTGGGCTGAATTTTTTTTTGCCTGTTGAATTCATAAAGCCACAGATGCCCTGTTCTATGGAAAAGTGCTGTAACTGTGTAGTAGAGGCTGATGTGAAGGTAAAAGCATGCTTTGAAACATTCTGGGGTGATTCTGGGAGTTAAATTCTCACACAGTATAGCAGGTTTTCCTTTTGCCCTTGGAGACAAATACATAAAAAAGGACCACAAGGGATTCTTTTCTGTTCCCTGTAACAAAATAATGTGTCTATAAGAATCTGATCTCTTCAAGGAGATCTAATACCATTAACTTTATGGTTTTAAACATTTTGAAAAAAGCTTCTGGCTCCAGTATGTTTCCCTTTTACAAATAACAAAAAATGGACTGTATGATATACAGGCAGTTTGGTCCTCTGTCTGCTCCCATTTGGGGACCCACCAAACAAGAATTTATTCTCTGATTCCTTCAGTTTTCATTTCTGTGGAACATGGATATCTATTCTAGTAGGCATTAACAAATATTATTTTTCTCTGCTAGACGTAGTTCAGTCCTTTGACTTTTTATTGTCAAGTATTTTTTCTCTAGTAGTGGGAGCTTTATTTTTCTTGGAAAAATGCCTCAAATAAATGTGGCTATTGTGTCTTATTTGATGTTTTCCAGCCCTTCTAGTAACAACTGTGAATGGTATGCCATTGCTGCCATCCTAATGGGCATCAACAGATTAGACTTAACATGAGGTTAGGAAATTTTGGATTAAAAAAGACTTTTTTACAGGTTTATTTTTTTAGTTGGAGATGGCACAAAAAAGGTTCTCACTCTGCGCTGTTTGCAGCAAATGAATCCACGGGAGACAGACTTTGTCCAGGAAGAACTCTCTTGTAACTGTATTACTCTATTTCTATATACAGACTCTACAGACCCCAGGTCCGAGCTCTCCAGCCAGGCAATAGTTTCCTTATCTCTCCACATACCACACACCCATGTGACTGCTTCCAACCACAAAGAACAACCATGCTTCAAGCAGCTTTCCAGCTTGACCTTGTGATTCTTTTCACACACACGCTAATGTTAGCTCTGGTTCGCTCAGGACCACAATATTTTTGCTTTAGTATTTTCTTCTTTTATCATCCAGGTGGCTGGTGTTGTCTGTCCAGCTGCTCCTACAAGAGGTGGCTGATTAAAGAACAGCATCAGAAAAGAATACTTTAGGTTAATGAATTCTGGATGATATTGAATAACTGTACATTTCTATTGTTCCTATTATTTAAAGATCAGAACATAGTTTTTTTCCTGTTTGCATTGCCACAATAACAGAAACAACACAGAAGCAGATTAGCAACCATAGGACCGCTTTTCTATTACAGAGTTTTGGGATACTGAGTTTGCAATGTCATAGAAGCCCATAGGTGGTTAAGACCATGGGGTTACAAGCGGCCAAGTGTTTGATTTTGATTTTACTTTTTACAATTTATAGATGTAAATAAGAAAAGTGCCTCTCTACTAACGCAGATTTCTTGCAGAGGCAGTGCTGTACTTTAAAAAAAAAATGCTCCCATGTAATCCATAAGAAGATGATAAATACTAGCATCTCTCCTCTGTGAACGATAAAGATGATCATATTTACAATATAATTTAAATTTTAGGAAAACAGGACTTCCAAGAGGACTCGACATTGCCCCAAACTCACAGAAACCAGTACGATTTTTAGTGATGATGTCAATCAAATAAACTAAAGGTGAAAGCTGAGTGCTTTAGATATTTCATACATTTTTGTGTGTAGCAGTTCTATTAATTAAATGTATGGATGCTTCTTTAACACCTCACACATCCTTTTAAAAAGATTGAGAGGATCAGAAAATAAAATTTAACCTATAAACTAAATTGGAAGCAATAAATTAAATGAAGACCAACAGCTGAAAAGAAAGGGAAACCAGGTAAGAGTGACAAGGTACTCAAAGATCAGCAGGATAAATTCTCCCATTCCTTTTATGAGTAGTGGTTGTGGTGTGAGATTGTTCTTCCTTCCACAGAAGTCCCGTGAATGTTCACCAATTATTTCATGAGGAATGGGGAGCATTTGCACATAGAGTTATGTCTAGCATGAACTCAGTCACAAAACCTGGATGTGAAACATCTTGTTAGATCACTGAATCTGTGTACCTCCAGAGGCAGGGCTCTTCTCTTTGGCCAGGTCTGCCCTATAGCATCTCGGAGCAGGATTGGACCCCTGCGTACATAATTCCTTGGTTTTTATGAGAGAGAAAAACACAGCTGACAGGCTAAAGGAAAGCAGTGGTGATTGCCAACATATTTTCCTATCTTGGTTACAGAGATGGCAGAAATAGAGTGCATGTAAGTGTGTAGAGCTTTTTAGGACATTTCTGAGTTACTTTTAGTCAAATAAGCTAAAAATCTGCCTGTTTTCTGAATAGAAACTGCCCTGCTGGAAACCAGATTCTGCATTTGATTTCCTTTATTGTTTTATCTGCTAGCCTTAATTTCTGTGTGATTATGTGTGACAGCACTGATTCTAAGGAGAAAAGAGTATATAACAAGGACAATGAATACTCAAAGGCAGTCTCCCTTTATAAAAAGAAAAAGTGAAAATCTGGAGTTGTATAAAGTCTGCGGTTTCTTCTACTTGTGATGTGAAGCCTGTAACCTTTTCTCATCAGGAGAACAATTCTTGAGAAACTTCATCTAAGTGAAGTGTGATTTATCAAAGAAAGTATATATTTCAGAAGTGAATTGCCCTCTAAAAAAGCTCCTTGGGGACTCCAGAATAGTGTCATTTCACAGGGCACCTCCATACCTTCCATGTTCCTCTTAAAGCTTTCACTGATCTCAGATAAATCAGTTTTCCCCTTCTCTTGTGTAGTCTCCAACAATGTCTTAATTTGTAAAACTACTGATGTGACAATGCATGTACCTCTCGTATATATTAACTGTTCTTATTGACTGCTCTCCCAGTAGCCCAGGTGCATGTAGCTTATAACATTTATTTACAGTGGGATTTCCTTTTTTTTTTTTTAAATTGTTTTGACTAATTCCTTGTACGTGATCACTTTTTAGCGGTAGAACAATGTGACAATATACACATTCTTTTTTCTTAATCATAGTTGTTGTCTTCTCTTCCTTTTTTTTTTTTTTTCTGGAGCACTTTTAATTCAGCTGAATTTGCTTTTTCCCCATTTGTTGCTTGATAGACTGCTTTCAGTGTGCTGACTGTAAAAATTCTTTTGGAAAGCTGCCTGGTTTCTCTCTAGAGCCTGATGTAAAGTCTTCAAAGTAAAAGAGCTGTTTTTTCATTTATTTATTTATAAGTAGTGTCTTCAAGAGTTGGGTCTTTTATTACATAGACCCTGAAATTCTAGTTCAAATCTTCTAAAGATGCAGACTCATTACATCATTTATTCAGTAGAAACAGAATTTTCAAATTAGTTCTAGAGGGATCATCTGCTAGAGAGTGCACAAATGAGCAGAGCTGTAGTCTGTTAGTACTTATCATCACTGGTCTTATTGATTGATTACTGATTTTATATTTCGTGAAGAAATGCACGATACTCTGGAAAGGTGAGGATGGTCTGTGGATTATTTGTCATCCACAAAGGTTGGAAAAGTGGAAAAGTACTCTGGTGCAAGTGTAGGAAATACTCCTGATTAATTATCATTTATCTACAATCAAACTCAGCAAATATATCTCCTGAAAGTCTTCAGATGTTTGATCTGAAACTCATTACAGTTAATAAAAGCTTTTCCTGATAGCTACAAAAAGGACTGAAATTTGAAGTTATGTTAGTTTGAGGTAGAATGAAGTCTTAATTTTGGTTCACATCTCCAAAATGCAGCTGATGAGGGTTTGCAAGGTCATCCGTAGTTATCAGGTGTTAAGTTTTTTCATATAGAAGTCTTAGAATTGTCTGTCAATGTGAATAAGTACTGCCCTGATGTCTCTGAGACAGGGAAAAAAAGGATTCAGTTTGTGTTGCTGATAGTTCAGCAACTGCATTAGAACATGATCAGTAGTCAGAAATAAAATGTTGATCCCCTCACTCCTAGTTATATCCAGATTAAATGACCAAGGCTTGTGTGATGTTTATTACCTTCTTCCTTTTTTTTTTGTAGACTCCAAAGTACCTGATATTACAAATACAGTCTGGTTTAAAAGATTAAACCAAATAATTTTAGCTTTAAGTTACTGATATTTTCTTCATTTGCATCTGCACTATAATGAAAGGACTTTATGGTATCAGAATAGATTGCCATAATGGAGATGTTTACATCTTTTAAAGCAACCCTGTAAATGTTTTAGAATTGCTGGGAAAAATGAAATACACAGATAGCATATAGGCCTAATACAGTGGCTGTAAAAATCAGCGGGCTTGCTGGCAACTCACTTTTGATCAGAGAGCAAGCTCTGCCTGAGAAAACTATAAAACCAAATAAGCAAAATGTTTGGAAATGCTTCTGAGAATTGCAAGGAAGAAACAGAAAATGTAGTATATTGAAAGTGAAGCTAGAAGCAGTGCAAGCTTATTCTTTTTATTTGTGAAGACAGGTTGAAAAATAAGTAACTTCCAAGGATAGATAGTGCAGTTCTGAGCCTCAAATAAGCCTTGTCAGTGAACTGTTTTCTGAATTATTTTTTTTTTAAAAGGAGATGATTTGTTGAAAGTTAAAAAAAACCAAAACAACAACCAACTGTCAAATCCAAATGTTATATCAACAGAAAAGCATTTAAAAAATCAAAATATCACATTTCCATTAGGGAGTTTTGCAGGGTATCTGGCTTCCCATTTTTTTTGCCATTCAAAATACGACCAAATTGGAGCAAATGTAAACAAGCAAACTCAAATGGAAGAATTTGAAGTAGTTGAAAGAAAAATTCTTTTTGGGCCCTAATTCCCATTTTTACTCATAAACATACATGCAGTTTTGAGTTTTCAGACTAAGTTTGACAAAAAAATTTACATTGCCTTGAAGATTCTGAGAAGTGAAAAAAAGAAAAGTTTTCAGTCCTGCTTAAACCAACGCTGTGTGGGCCATTTTTGTACTAACATATATTACCTTTATCCTAGCTGATAAAATGAAACTGTTCCATTTCTTTTATTTATACTGTGATATTTATCCAAAAAGGTGATAAAGATAAGGTTATAAAGCTTGAATAGAAGTACGTGTTTTACACTAAGCATTATTAAGTCCCCAATGCTATCTTTATTTATTGTAATGACTGAGAGAGAATGAAAGATTTTACAATTATTTTGACCATGACACTTAATTGAAATGAGAATGGGTAAATTTTCTGTAAGAGTAAAACAGATGGTGGTACTATAATATAGTTGCAATTTAGTCTGTGTTAATTCCTCTTTATAAGCCTGAATCTCCACCTCATTACCTAACATTAATGAATTCATGCCACACAAGATTCAACTAAGGGAAACAATAAAGAAATAAATGCACAAACTAAAATAGCAATGAAATTATCATCTGAAGAAAAAACTTAACATGATTCACCATGTCAGTAAAGGTACAGGAATAATTGGTTATATGGATCACTGCTCCTGCTGTGATGTATCAGAAATCACTGGATCAGTCTCATACACACACATATCTGGAGGGAGTGTGACTGGGAGAACAATTGCTTTCCTGCAAAAAAAACCCCTTGAGAACATTTGTCTCCATCCACTGGCAGTTTCATAAGTAATGTCATGTCTTCAAAACACATGGATTAAAATATTTCATTTTAGACAACATTCAGCTGTTCAGTTACTGTATCAAATCTATGCAATCCTGCTAATTTTAGCAATGCAGGCCATAGTTATGGTGGACACTAAACCCTAGAAATGTAAATACAAAAAGAGAGTGAGAAACACAATAAGTGGGTGGGACTCATCTTGGAGACGACTGTCTCTTCTTTTAGTTTTACTGATGATATTAGTCTTCTGATTCAGGCATCAGGCTACTTACGGAAGTTAGAAGGATAAATCCAGACTTGGCCTTCTTAACTTGGGTGCTAAATGTGAAGGCTGTAATTATGAACTGACATCCCAAGCCCACTGGAATGTGTATGGGTTTGCATGTGGGGAATAGGATGCTTTACCTCCTAAAGAAAACTGGAGTGGAGAATGACCCTTCAAGTGTCGTTCATCAATGCACGGTATTGATAAATTTTCCTTCCCTCACCAGAGCCATTACCTTCTACCTTACAGGGCACACTCAGAACCACTGGGCTGACAGAGGCCTCTTTGGTCTTCTAAAGTTATAAGGTTTGCATTGAGAATGCTTGACGGTAATTTGCTCTTACAAATCTCAGCTCTGCTGGAAACTGGAGTTTAAAAGATGGTTCCACGTGCCTGCAAATAGAAAAAGAAATAGCTCAGAACAAGGAGAAGGGGTTAGTTTTCACCAGAAGTCAGGGCAAGATGCTCACTCCATTTCACAACTCTCCCATGAACTGGAGGAAACAGTTTTTATTTACAAGTAATGTGAGAAAGAAGGCTGAGTGCTTTTTTACAATAGCCATTGAGTCAAAGCAGCAGAATGCAGTCAAATCATCTGCATTCATGAATTTTCTGAAAGACCAGTAATGACTGATTAGTAACTTATGTGGCGCTTGTGTGGGTCTGTGTTAGGTTTTTCTTACCATAGGTGTAAAACAGCATTAAAATAATTAGCTGAGGCTGTGATTTAAACTTTAGTTACACTCTTCTCTTCCTATGTCCCAATAGGAACCCCATTCTAGTGAGTGTGAGATGTAAAAATATCAATCAGCTAAACACAATTTAATTTTAACAGTATTCCTTCCAGGGTCCATAAATATTTGTAGATTAAAAGGTCATGGAAGCGTTGTTTAAGATGTAAATTACACATATACTGGCTATTTTAACATAAATTTAAAAATAGCTCTAATAGTATCATGATGACAGGTAGGAAGAAGCCTAAAGAATTTTTTGAGTCTTCTTCCTTTGTACTTTGTTTTATTTTGTGTAAAAGGCTGTAATGCAAGTACTGTGTGCTATCTAAGTGAGAGTAAAGACTGGCAGTAAAAGCTATTGCTGTATTTAAAACCTGGCAATTAGTTCAACAAGTGATTTTGTTTTATTTTTAACAACCACATGATAAACAAGGGAGCAGTGAAAGGTTCATGAGATAGAAGGTATGATCTAAAGTGAATCATTACTCAAGGCTGTCAAAATTTTATCTAGTATATTTCTCTTTTGCTGCTATTTTTTATGTTCTAATTCAGAAATAAAGGGGATTTCTCTCTCCACCCCCTTGCCAAACTAGAGTAGAACATACAGATTGTTATGTTGCACTGTTTAACAGCTGCACAGAAAACCCAAGAGGTGATTTTTATGGTATATCATTCATTTTAATGTAGAAAGCATCTTTATAGCAGTAAAGTCACCCCCTTTCCTTCCCCATTTGCTCAGGTCTGTGCCAGTTACTTTATATGAAAGTTGGGATGCATTTTAAGTTCGTTGCTGTCATGCACAGATACCTGAGGTACTACAGTAGTTCCATGATCTTAAGGTGGGCACACTAACATGCCTTATACCAATCTGGTTTTAGCGAGGAATGATGCCTTTTAGTTCCATGATCATAACTTTTCTGATTTACATTCAGCTCTTGTACATACTTTCTGCAGAAGCACTACATAATTTAGTGTAGGGAAGAAAACACTAGACTAGGTATACTGTAAAAATCTGGCATGAGTTGTTTTTTCTCTGCCTAGAAGAGGATAGGGAGGCAAAGTGGATAAGATAGGAACATGCTTATGTCTTGCCATTCATTTGATTTTTCTCATCATGAATATGTTCTTTCCTTATGACCCCTGCAAAATGGTATTATCATGAGATGGTGAGTGAACAGACCTCTCTAAAAATACAACACTTTAACAAATTGTTTAGCAATGACTGCATGCAGCCATCAGGAAAAAATACTGACAAGGATGACAGAATTTCAATACAGAATGTGAAAGTATTAAAATAATCTGAGGATTGACTGAAAAAGAAAAGCCTGATTAAATTTTCTTGATAGCTTCTGAGGCAGAAAAGAAACCAGACGTCTCTGCGTCTATATTTACTACTGGAACCTCTGTTCATTCTTCTTGGCTACTGTAATAGAGGGGGGGTATTTTCTGCTCTTGGGAACTGAGAGGCTCAGCCTGAAAGATATTGTCACTGCTCAGCCATTGAGTCTAAATTTCTGTTTTTAAGAGAGTATTTTCAACCTTTTCCCAAAACTAAAAATAAACCTGCCAGGTATTTCCCCCCTCTTTGCAGGGATTAGAAGCACTGAAATACCATGAAAGAGGTAGTTTTTAATGTTCTAAAATTTTGGCCTAACAGTGTTAAAGGAGATCAAGGGATGTCTAAACCTGATTCCTAGAAGAAAAATAAGCGGAAGCATTCAGATAAACATTTGCGTTATATTTTTATTTTAATTTGAACAAGCTTTTTAAGGTTCACTCATCACTGTTTTCCATCAAACATAGTTTAACATCCATCTCAAATTTTTCTGGTAATATATGATGTTTTTTTCTTCCACTTTTAAGGTTTCACCAAATATTTTACACTAGCGAAAACTGAATGAACAGAGGATGGATGAGACAGTAAATCTTACATTTCAGCTTTAAAAGATTTTTACTGAAGGTGATGGTAAAGAAAATGGGAAAGACAGAAAATTATCTAGATAACTACTAGAGTATCTGCTAAAGCATCTTGTTTTCTATGGAATAAAACTTAAGTAAAAATCTAAGCCACATAAGGTAGGACTCCATTCTCCTCCCATTAGTCACGTACACTGTTGATTACTAATTTGAGGCTGATGCTCTGCATCTAGTGCATATTAGGTATCTACTTGTAATTTTTACCAGTCTCTAAGTAAAAGCCGTTATTAAACTTGTGTGAGACTATTCCTAGTCTAAACTAGTAACAGCACAAGACTGAACAAGTTTATTGTACTCTTTACCTGATAAAAAGAGCTTGCAGTGACTAGCTAAGACATAGGCGAGACACCACTGTAAACATCGGCATTTGATGACATTAATCTTTCTTGTGATACCTATTTGCCATGGACCTGTTGCAAACTTCAGATCTCTCAGGACTCTGCCATTTTATTATCACTATAGCGGAAACTAAACCCACAGCTGTGTTAGCATTTTTGGCATTATGGCTATACCGGTTAGGGGATATGATGTTTAGTGACATTTTTATACTGACAAAACCAGCAACTATATTCAGAGCTTCAACTTCTGTGCATGTAATCAGTAGAAAATGCATGGGCAAAATATCACTTTAGCTGATAAGAGATGCATCTCTGCTTGGGGGAATTTCCAATTCATTGAGAGGCCTTTTTTGGTGGAGACAAGAGCTAAGAGAGGGAGATGATAATGCTTTCTGTAAAAGGCAGTTTGTCATGATTGTTCTGTTCCGGAGTTGACCATCTTAAAATATTCTGTCTAATGTTGTTTGATTCCTCTGTGCTGAAAGAAAACAGAACAAAACAAGAGATATTGACAGGTCTGGGAAGCAATGTGAATGAAATGCACAAGGAAGAATATCCTTCTGGAAAAGTTTTTTAGAAAAGTATTTAATTTATTAACTGCTTCTTAAAAGAAAGCATGTAGGACTGAAAAAAAAAGTGAAATAGCACTGTGCCTCTGGGAAAAAAAAACCAGAAAGCTTTCTGATTGGCTCTTCTAAAGCTAAATTAGTCTCATGTTTTTGAATGTTGCTATAATTTAATTATGGTACAATTGAATTCATGGGGTGGCAGGATTTTAGATTTTTAAAATGTAGAAATCCATGAAAGCCTGAAGAAAGTGGATAGAGTCAGCTTTGATCTCTTCAGCTCCTATTTGGATTACCATAAGATGATGCTAAATGTGCTGGGACTCCTCTAAGACAAAGGGCAGTTGTACAGAGCTTTTTGTACAAAGCCACTCTCTTTACTCTACAAAACAAATGGCTGCATAAAACCTACCTGTTGGATATGATCTCCAATGCTGAAATTGTTCCTTTAGCTGTGTGTACAGTGCTTGCTGGCTTGAGCCAACCCTGTGCCAGGGAACATGTTCAAATGGTATAACCATTTGGGTGCCAGTATCCAGCATGGAGCTCATTACTTTTTACCACCAGTCATTTTTCAGATATATATTACTATCATGAGAAGGATTTGACATGAAGGGTCGTTTCTGGACTTGGAGATCTTGCAGACAGCAATAATGATAACTCTTTCATACTTTTACAGACAGTAACATTTTAACAGCTAAGGAAAGTTATATGCCTAAATGGATAATATACATGGGATCTTTCTGATAGTCCCAAGTGTGCAGAATTTAAGGCTTTTTTTCTTCAAAACATTGGATGTGAGAGAAGCTAGGGTTAATTGGATGTAGACCCTAGAGTGCACTATGCAGTCACACAACAGTGTGACACAGAAGAAGGTTAGCTAAACTAAAAGTGTCAAAGCAATTGCAGGTGAATGGTATGTGATCAGCACTTTGCCAACAAGCTAAGGCAATGTTATGCCTTTTGGGCAAGATGCCATGGAAATTTTAGCAGTTAAAATGATCTGAATTTTCAGTTTCATGTCTCACAAACAAACAGAACCAAGTAACTTTCATACATATGAAACAGCAATTATATTTCTCTACTGATACCATAATGTCTTCTTGTCTTTTGTCCTACAACATCCCTGTGTTTTCTCTGGAAACCTGAATGATTCTTTCTCTATATAACTTCTGAGTTTTGGATGATATTATAATGGGATTTCTTTGCTTTGGCAATATCTTCTGGCAAATAAGCTTGTGTATAAGCTTTAGGGACAATATATTGGGGTGCTGGTCATATGATTTATTTAGGTGAAAACATCTTATGGTTGTAGATTAAATACAGCTTGTGAAAATCAGAGGTTGTTTTGGATATCTCTGTGAATGTCTGACATTTGAACACTGAGGAAAAACATATAGAGGCAGAAAACTAGGACATAGATACTGGCATATAAACTGTAGAGACTCCTTAAGACACAGG
The DNA here is from genome assembly GCF_003945595.2 of Pipra filicauda. NCBI lineage: Eukaryota > Metazoa > Chordata > Aves > Passeriformes > Pipridae > Pipra > Pipra filicauda. The sequence goes on from NW_024104765.1 coordinate 2,058,784, forward strand.
GGAAATGAAAGAGGTGATGAACTGTGGTGAGTTGACTTTGGCTGGATGCTAGGTGCCCACCAAGCCACTATATCACTCCCCTTCCCAGACAGACAGGGGAGAGAGGATAAGATGGAAAATGACTCTTAGTTGAGATAAGGCAGTTCGACAAAGCAAAAACGAAAGTTTTCACACACACAAGCAAAGAGGAAAAAAATTGTTTATTCTCTTCTTGCCGTTAGCAAACAGTGTTTGGCTTCTTCCCGGGAAGCAGGGCTTCAGCACACCTAGCAGTTATTCTGGAAGGCAAACATTTTAAATAACAAATGCACACGCCCCCCCTCCTTTCCTTAGCTTTTATATCTGAGTTGACATCATATGGTATGGAATATCCCTTTGGTTAGTTTGGGTCATTTGGCCTGCTTGTGTCCCCTCCCAGGATCCTGCCCACTTCCCCCTGCTGCTCGCCCCTCAATGGTGGTGGAGGGCAGGGAATGTTGAGAGACAGTGCTGGGGCTGTGCCAGTGTTGCTCAGCAGTGCCCAAACCACTGGTGTGTTATCAGCACCTTTCTAGCTACCAGTGCAAAGCACAGCACTGTGAGGGCTGCTATGGGAAAATGAGCTCAATCTCAGCCAGACACAATACATGAACAAAGAGGTTTCATACTAAAAAATGGGTAAGAAGAGAGGAAGGGGAATTGCTTAAAATGACCATCCAAAGTCAAAATGGAAGATACGAGGTGGAAGGAAGCCGTTGTTCAAATGACAAGCCATGTTTTAGAGGAGAAAAATCAGTGCCAATGTTGGAGAATGTGGAAAAGTGCTAGGAAAGGAGAAAGATGAGAAATCAAAGTCAAGGATAGTACAGATGCACACATTTTTTATGCTACTAAATAGAGACAGAGCTTCAGACTTCTCTGTGTGCATCACACCTGTCAAATATGCATGAAAATGCTAAACAACAGGACAATTAATTCCCTCACTGGGGTTTGAGAGAGTATGGACGAGCTTCTTGGAAATATGGGAATAGATGTGAATAACACTATATTCAGCACGTACACACTCCAAAGCACAAGCTCCTGCTCAAAATCTTCCCTTTCCCAAGAAACTAAGGGCAGGTGTGAATCTGCATTTGACTCCCCTTACAACAATATCTATCAGGGAGAGGTCAATGACATGTGTAAGTACCTGCTGGCCACTTATTCCTCCATCCAAAGAGGTTGTTCTTTTCCTATAAACTCACAGCTCGGAGGGGTACAGTTGATTGGCTTTCCTTCTGTTCAGTTCCTCTTCTTTGATTTACAGCAGTCTCCCACACTCTTTTCATAGGTCCTTCTCTGACTTCACTGATAAGGGATTTGTCTGTGTCCAATTAGCAAGGCTAGTGTATCAGGCTGGAACTAGATAATTAAAAGAATGAAAAGAGACAGAGTGACCTTGGTTCACAAACCTCCATGGGCAATTTAAAAAACTTTAAAGATTTCAAGGAAATGTATTAATGTTACTATTTTATATCTTGTTCATCAGAAACAGGGCAGTTGTTCTTATATAACTTCAAGGTCTGTCTAAAATCAAGAAAAAGGTGAATTTCTTTAATTTCTTTTTTCGTTTTTTTTTTTTTTTTTTTTTTTTTTTTTTTTTTTAACTGTACATTTGATAATTAAACATTTCTAGGACAAAAATGCACTTTTCAAGTTTCCAAATGAGGCGATGACTTTATTGTATTTTATTTAAAAGCATATTTGTTTTGAAGGGAGAGTATGAGTGGCATCATTCTTATTGTAAATCCATAGCAGCAGAAACCACACAAAGCAGGAAAGGCCATTCTTTGTTTTATCTTACCCGCTCTCACATATTTTGTTTAGAAGGAGCAAGGGAGAGATATACTAGCTGGTTAAAGCTCATATTTGCTCTTCCATGTATGCAATTAAATAACGGCATATTAGTGCTTTTAGCAAAGAACAAGGATCTGGTTATACAAGGTGCCAAAAAGAAATGGGGGAAATGTAACTTATAGGCTGGAAATTCATCTTAGTTAACTGTAACCACCTAAATGAGAGAGATGTGGTTCAGTTATTTAGGCTTCAGTGTAGCTGAAAGAGGGAGATGGCAGAGCTATTCAGAGCTGTCTTATCTGAGGGCTTATAAAGAGATGCTGGATAAAGAGTCTCTAGAGGTGCCCTTCTGTCTGCCTGGCTGTTTGTCCCTCTTGATTATAACCATAGCCCAGATGGCTAGCTTAGACTAGATGCTTAATTTTTATTTAGCTGTCTAAAGTTAGGGAAGATAAAATCCACTACAAAACTAGGCTGCTGGTATACCACTGTGTTTACACACAAGTTTAAAGAGATATTTTGATTAGTGGAGTGTTGGTAAATTGTCTTATAGCCAAGAGTTTGAGCTTTTATGACTAATTTAAAAGAAGTAAACACATAGGTAAGAAGAGTAATCTGTTGTTATCAGATGTGTAGGTCAACAGATGCCAAATAAGGAAGGAAAATACTTCTTACTGTAGATGCATCCTTGGCTTTTAGGTGCCTTGAGTTTCCACTGGTATTGGATTATTTAGTCTCTGCTTGTGTGTCAGTTTGATTCCAGGTATCATGTTGTGCTATATTTGCTGGGCCAATTTATTTTTCTTTCCTTTGTATATGCATCTCTCCTGTGTGGATGTGAATTTTCATGTCTGTGTGTGTGTTCACAGGATGAAGTCTACTCAAAAAATTAAATCTAGTTGTATGTCCTGAGAACAGAGATGTGCCTCTTCTCAAAAATAAAAAACCCCAGACAACAAAACACTGAAAGACCAATGTCTGTGTCTTTACTCATTTACAAGGTTCATTATATGAAGGTGTTCCCATCTCAGCTGCAGAGGAATGGAGTATATCCACTTTCAGATAAAGCACTCAACTCCCCAAATTAAATATTTTTATCCTCCTAATTCCCTATAAAGGACCCTGCAAAGAGGTAAGGTGCTAAAATGTGATTCCAAAAATCAGCTTTAAAATATTCCTGGCTCTATTTCAATGTCCCCATGTGTATATATACAGAGAGGTTGAGGCCAAAAGATTTTTCAAATAGCTTTTCTCAAAATATTCCAACAGACAACCCTGTCATCATTAAAATGGCAAGTTTCAGTGCTCAGAAATAAGGACCATTTTCAGTTATGCGTCTCATTTCTGGGGTTTTGTTTTCTCCATGTCTGATGTGCTTTTTCACATTTGTTTACTTCCAAGGCGTATTGCAAAGCTTGGACAGCAGGGTTTTGTTATGGTGTGCAGGCACAGTGTGCATCCCAGATTTTTAGTACCAAGCATTACTCTACTACTAGACGAAAGTAACAGCTGATTTCTTACAAACGATGAAGTATCAACATTTTACTGGTAGGCACTGTTTAAGGCTCCACTTAAAACATAATGACAGACATAAAAGTGTGCCCTTAAAACCATTGCTGCTCCTTATTGTTCCTTACAGCTTTCAAATTTTCTTCCCTCTAGGTTAGCACTTTTACTGTTACCCTTTCTCTGTGCAGTTTTTGCTGGTTTTGAAATAAACCTTCCTATTTACAGTCTGTCTATTATTGGCACTAAGTTTTTAAACCCCTTCACATTAAGTCATTTCAATGTCTTGACAATTTATTAGCCAGGAATTAACTCTTTGTTCACACATTTGCTACCTTATGCTATAGTCCCCAGAGACTGTCTTCATAGATCTTGTTGTTCCATGATGCTAATTGGTACCAGTGGAGGATACCTAAATGCCAAGCTATTTTTAGTTGATCTACAGCTATTTCACTAATGAACTTGTACCATGAGCAGAATAAAGCTAGAGCTCCGGCAGAAATGTATGTATTTGGATTTCTCACAAGTGCTTCTTTGAATTGGCAAAAGGGTACACTTACTCACAAAATGCACGAACAAATTTCATCTTGGCCAATCAACATCTGTTATAGAGATAAATGTGAGCCAAAATTTCCTGTTTTAACACTGAGCATTTGGCCCAGAAAGGATGATTATTTAAACTTTTCATGGCTAGGTCCCAAATACAGTCTCAGAGGCAGCTAACCCAGCTACCAGAAAGGTAGGCCATATTCCATATCCTGCTGGCAGGATACTTTTAAAGACTTGGTTTACTTTTACTGCTTTCAGTTCTTTGACATTTTTAAATCTGAATTCTCATTTGCAGTATAGTAGCACTTTGAAGGGTTAATAAAATGAATTGTGGCTATTACAAATTCTATTTAAGTGAATAAGCAAGTAGTCAGATTCGTTGTTGACATTTGACTATAACTCTTTGTAGAAGCTATGCATATGAAAAGTTTGATAAAAAATTCTGACAAAAAGTAGGGTTTGAATGAATAAAAAATTTTCAGGGGAGATATCGATTTCAACAATCATGTTAAAAATATTAACATTTCAGAAAAAAAACTTAAAGGTGATAAAATGTCTTTTTCAATGCTCTTCCTTTTGTAACAATTTTAAAACTTTTCACTTTCACGACAAAGGCATTTTCTGGGGATACAGATTCAGTGTTCTGAGTCTGTCCCCTGTAAACTTTTTCATTTCCTGAGTGTCTCATATTGGAACAATAGGTTGGATGCTGAGCTGCTTTTTCTTGAACAAACCAAGAAAGAAAAACATTTCCTTTGGGAGACACCGCACTGCCTGCAGTTCTCTGTCCTGCAAACAGTATTAAATTATCTTTGAAAGTTATCAGTAATATTCTGCTGAATATCAAGGGGTGTCACTGTTGAGCAGTAAAAGACCCCCTTTGCTGAGTAAATTGCCCTTGTGAGGTTTAATTTTAGCTTTTTTCTTGCAGCTGTGGAAAGTAGTCTCCAATCCAAAGCCTATTAAGGCTGAAACTACGACTTACTGCAGAGAGCACCCATAGAACTCAGTAAGCAAATTACCCTTTCTACAGCGGTCAAGGGTTAAAAAATATCTGAGGTCTTGCTCTATTCTAACTTCAACATGGAGATTTTCTAATTGAGCCAAACATACACATATGTATGTTTGTCTGTTTTAGGGAAAGGATGGTTTAAAGGAGTACACAAAGGAAATAGGCATAATCCAACCTAAGGGATGCTAGAAGCCCTGGCCAGGCTATGGGTTAAATCCTGGACATCATGTCATTTTGGTGTAATTTTGCCTTTACAGACAAATTTCCTTTCTATCCCTGGAATCTTAGCTAATGCTACCCAGGCATTGTATATTTTGAGATGTCACTTCTCATTTTTAAGGACAAGGGAATTTCTCCCATATTCATAATTTTGCTAACCCTTAGGTCCTACGAGATCTGTTTTTCATTCATGTTTTATCATCTTAAATTTTCTACACAGAAGCAGATGACAGGAGAAAATGGAATTTGACTCATCAAGTGTATTGTTTCCTCATTCCCTGACTTGAACAAAGAGAAATCTCTGCCCTTAGGTTTCACACAGGAAAAATTCACCAGAACAGGAACCCTGGAATCTCAGGGCCAAAACCATTTTCAAATGCAGATGGAATAGTCAGTGTCACAATCCTCAACCAGCCTGAACGGCTTTGACTACTGGCATCTTGCTGCAAATTCCAATGTAGTTGCTGAAGGCTTGCACTTCTCTTTGTTTGCTTTAGTCTTAATGTTTTTAAAGCTTTCATGTTACAGATAGCATCTCTTTCATCTGCATTGTGTAAATATAAAGTTAAATTCAAATCCATGTTCATTTCTGAAGGGTTTCATTGAAGACTCTCTTAACTTGAAGTTATTCTATACCAAGTAGCACATGTAGAAGCCTTAACAGGATAAAGTCATTATTATTAATTTATTAAAATCAGCTTCTGAGTGTTCCATTCTTATTCCCTTTACATTGACATGAAAACAAAACAAAGTATGTTTGTGTGAAAGTATATTGATGTAAGAAAATTTTATCTTGATGGAGTATCTTCAAAGGGAAGGAAATCTTCCTCATGGGGAAAAAAAAATAAGCTTTTTGCCTTTTAATACAGTTATGAGGAAGGACAGAGGTCAAAAGTTTTTCCTTATTTGTATACAGTTATGAAACCACAAGACTCTCACTAAAATTGAAGCTTAGAGCAGAAAGTCTCTGATGAAAGTATAGTTTGCTTTCAAATGTTTGTTCTCTTTTTGACATGGTACTTTGTGTCCAACTGAAGAGCTAAATAAGCCTAGAAATACTCAAAAACCTTTCAGCCACAGATAAAGGCATACATATCTCCCCATGAGGAAAAGTTTAGTCCTATTGATCCAGTAAGGTCTGTTCAAACCATAAGATGAATACACTTGGAGCTAAAAGGTAACTGTGACAGAATGTTTTGACCCCTTCATGGCATCGTGACTGCTGGTATGGCAGGGGATTTCATGGCACACTGACCCTGGAAAAACACTGGCAGAGGGAGCAGGAGGGAAACAGCCATTGTTTCATGGCATTGTTGCCCCATTTTATGAAGGGGGATGAGGTCAGACTATTTCCGTAAAATGTTTCCATTGTGATTTAGTTTTAATGAGTTTCAGCCTTTAGACTTTTTGTTCTTATAAGAGGCAAATGGGAGGGGATTTTTAGGATGATTTTCTCTCATCTACCCCACTTATTAAAAATATCTCTCTTCTCTCTGTTGAGAGATGCCTTATGAACTCAACCCCAGGAGTGTGAAGGGACTCCCTAGACACCTCTACCACCAGTTTTGTGTTAGAACTTCACAGTGAGTTACTTGGATGGCCTTTATGCAAGCTCCACTGTCTGTGTGAATTTGGTTCCTTGGTCCTCTTTTGGGAAGCAAGGCATTCAGCTACAACTTCAACAGGAGTTTCTCTTTTGAGTGTGTAGGTTGATGTGGCTGGCCTGCTTCTCAACACAGGCAGCCCCAGCTCTCTGTCCTGCAAGCCCAGAGAGGCCGACTTCTTTAACCAACTCCTCTGAGATGTCTCTCTGGGGCTGGGGCCATATGGGTTTTCCTTGCAGCACAGGAAGAGAGCTTGTTTAGAGTTTGTTTAGGTTTCCTTGAGAAATGGAGGCCTTCTCACACTGCAAAACTTGTAAACTACAGCAGAGACAGACAAAGCTTTTAATACAAACTTATTAAAACCACTAATTAGATCCCAGAACCATTTCCCATCCCATTACATGTATCTCTAGATACGTCTCCTAGAACGCTTTCATCAACGCTGCCTCCATACAATCCTAAACATCCACTGGTCAGATTATGTGACCAATACATCTGTTCTAGAACAAACAGCAGTCACAAGTATTGAGGCCATGTTGCTGAGAACACAGCTGCGTTGGGCAGGGCACGTCTCCAGGATGAAGGACCACCGCCTCCCTAAGATCTTGCTTTATGGTGAACTTGCCACCAGCTGCCACAAGAGAGGAGCCCCAAAGAGAAGATACAAGGGCTCCCTGAAACAACATCTCAGCCTTGGCCATATTGTTCAACATAACTGGTCTACTCTGGCCTCCAATCAGGAGGCCTGGAGACACACCATCTATAACGCAGCTGATGCCTTTGAGAAAGCATGCAGGATCACTCTTGAGGAGAAAAGACAACACAGAAAGAATCGTGTCTTGCAGAATATACCACCTAAGGAGTCTTTCTGCTGTGCCTTTTGCAATCGGATATGTCTATCTCATATTGGCCTCATTAGCCACCAGCGTGCTTGTAACAAATGTGGATAGAGCCTTCCTAAATCTTCGTTTGCGAAGCCTGGCCATGATGATGACATGTATCTCTGCTTAGCTCTGATTTTTCAAGTGATCCAGGACCCTGAGAAACTTAGGGGGACACATCACAGAAGAGACTGCCTGCCTGTGGTCCATTTTTATCAATAGACTAGGGTTAATGCACTGGTCCTGCTTCTCTCTCTGGAGTCTGCATTTATAATAAATGAAGCATCATTAGCATATTCTCAAGAATGTTTGAGAGTATTTAAGTTTCATTTTGCATGAAGCAACTGCTCCTCTGAAATCACTGATGTAAAACAAATTGTTTTACCATGCAGGAGTTGAAGAAAGGGGAGACTGAAAAATAAAAAATCATGTAAGTACATATTAAATATAGAATTCCTGAGCACAGCTCATGTTGAAATGGTCTCAGTTAAAACCAGACTAAACTGGTGGGTATGGGTTTAAATATTTAATTTGAGAAACCCATTTCTGAAAAATCTTTTCTTGGGGTCATCTTAATATTATTGACAAAAAAGGCCTTAGGAGATCCTGCATGTGAAAACAGGTTAAGCAACAAGTAGAATTAAAACGTGGCTGTATTCCAGTGTATGGATTAATGTCTGTATTTCAGTGTTCCGGTCTCCAGATGCTCCAGGGGAAGTTGGAAACTAAAGAGTGTGGAGGGAAAAAACACAAAAGTGGTCTGCAAGGAAAGGCCTGAAGACTTCAATCAGTTGGACTTATTAAAAAGGTGTCAGGCAATTTAGAGTGTTTACTGATGACTTAGAAATATGTGAAAACAAACAAACAAACCCAAACCAAACCAACACAAGAAAACCCCAAAACCCCACAAAACCCCCAAAAACCTGAGATCAAAAGGGTGTGCCATAGGAGGAGGCTTAATATATGAAAGCTGAAGCCAAATATGCAAAGGAAAAAAATCTAAGTGTATTCATAACATTGATATTAAACAATACAATGTGCTGCTGAAGGAAATATTAGGTTCTCCATGGTCTTGTCCCAAGAATGAATGTCTTTCCAGAAAGAGTCTTTCAGTCAAACACAAGTCAGTAAGGGCAAAAACAAGGGTAGCTGGTTTAAATTTAGCAACCTGTGATCTACAAGATAACCCATTGTTTTTTAGCTCTTATGTATAAGCAAAATTACAATAAATGGTGAAGCATGAATTTCAGAGATATTCTATTTATTTCAGTAGGCCTTCCTGAAAATAAAAATAAGCTTTATACTATAATTACAGGACCTTATTTAATAATTATCAGTGGTGCTATGAAAAAATGGCGTGGATCTTAAAATATTCTTAAAAAAGAGAGAATCCTGCAATTAATTAAAATTTGATGTTAGTGCCTGAATTTACAAAGATGTTATAGAAGGCTCCTGCTACTCTCAGAAGAGTGCGAACTTCTGAAAGGTTTCTGAACGTAGACCAGGGGTATGGAGACACCTATGCGATTTTGAAAATCTCAAGTGTAACATTATACAAATATTCTCTCTTACAGACTATTTTGAAGTAATGCATATCAGAAGTCTTTTGGTGGTGTCCCTTTTTCTGACTCCCATGAGTCATTACCCAAGAAATTCGTGTCACTGAAAGTACTATATGGATACTGCATAATTTAAAAAGCCAAGCAGGAAATACAGAAGTGTCATGGGTTTACTTGTGCTAGAAAACCAAATGGGAATTTTCTTTCTCCTGCTGAAAGGTGGGGGAGGGATGTTGAATGGGGAGGACAGTTTTCTGCCTTGAGTGATTGACCTGCACAAAGGAGCTGGCTGGCAGAACTACATTCCAGGCTGATAGCCCTCTCTAAGGCTGGGGGGGGGGGGGGGTGAGGAGTTTTTCTCCCCTCTTCTCCTTGGATAGGAGCACTTCACTTTTTGCCTTAAAGGAGGCAAGGTGTGTCTGTGTTGGAAAAGCTCTGAGGCCGATTTGCTCTCAACCTGGTCATCTGGCTGCTCTCCAGCCTCGGCTTGCCTGTGCAGTGCGCTGCTCTGTCTCCAGCCCGAATCTGCTCAGATTTCATCGGAGAGTTTGTGCTCATTGCCAAAAAAGGGGAGTCCTGACCACAGCCAGCCATAGATGGCGTGAGTTTAGTGGGAAAGGAACCGCCCTTCTTTCCCCTTTTCCCTTTCCCCTCCTCGGTGTGGGGGGGGGAATCTCCATTTTCAGCTCCTCCTGCGATCCGGGACCTCACACAATGACCACCAGAGCCCAACAGGGCCCCCTGCCGACCAACACCGAGCACTGCAGGCTCTGCTCCTCCAGCGATCCAAGAGTGCTCCCTGCCAACCGTGATTAGAATCACGCTAGAGGATAGAGAAGTATCAAACTGTTTCCTTTTTGAAGGGGACTTTTGGGTACAGGATTACTGTTTAGTTGTTTTCGTGTTGCTGATTTTGCCAATATACATATATCCTTTAATAAAGGGTTGTTATTTCTTCCTTTTTCCATACTTCCTCAATTGGAACCTCTTAATTTTGGATTTACAATTGCTGAGAGAGAAGAGTTTGATCTACCTCATAACTCATCCTTTTTAGCAAAACACTTCAGTCTCCTTAAACTGAGACAAGTAGTTCCTAGAGGACTCTCATTGCTCCATTGCAGGAAAGGGGGGATGGCTCTGGATGTACAGCCACGCAGACCCGGTGACCCAGAGATAGTGAAGTTGCATTGCATTGGCACCCTTTCTTTCACTGCTAGGCAAAGGATACCTATGTTCTCTGCGTAAACATATCATGAGGGTCAGGAAGCAAACATTTGGCTACTACTGCTCTAATTTCTCACAAATTCTTTTCACTAAGCAAAGGAATAAATATACTTCTAAATATTTTCTAAAAAAATACTTCTAAAGTATGAACATAGCTTTTAACAGTTAGTCTGGGGTTCAGTATGGCCATATGTAATGCTGATAGTGTCAAGATACAAGATACTTAGATATTGTGTCTATTACAGGTTGTAAAATGGGGGTGATACCTTACATATCCTTGGAAATTATTCTCTTTCATCAAAATAGCACATGAACATCAGCCTAACATAGTAGTAAGAAAACTCTTTATCTAAGAATGAAAAAGAAATGATTGCTTGAGAATATAACTCATGTCTTAGCGTTGATGCTGGAATGGGCATATAAAAAAGTTTTTCTTCCTTGAGTGAAGAAAAATTGGACTTATATCTGAAAATGTCTACTACAATCCTTCATTGTGATTGCTTTAGAAAAGTTCAGTAGAAAGTTTGAGTGTGCTTTCTGCTTTCAGTTCTTTTATTTTTTTCTAGTCCAGTAATTTTTTCAGTTGTTTTTCTTCTAATTAGGAGAGAGATTCTTCTCCTCCCTTCCACTGTGTCTATGAAAGAACTAAGAAAAGGCCTGTTTATTTCTGTTGTGCTAATCCCTTTTTCATATGGTTGTGCACAATGCCTAAAATGATGAGACCATCTGCATATGGTCTCTGAATATATTTATTTTGACAAGCTCTCAAGAGACGAAACATGGAAATTACCATATTCTACTTTTTTATCTGTGATGGCTTTCCAATTCCAACCCTCCTGCGCATCCGGCATCAGCTCTTCCTTTCCAATGGTAAACCTTCAGTGGCTATATTTATTTATTTTGTAGTGAACCAAAAGTTCTGTTCTTGCTCCCCTAGGGCTCATGTTTCTAGGAAGGGTATAATCACACAACTGTGGTCTGGGAGGGGTCCCAAGGGCAGCTTGTGTGAAGAGCTGAGAACCTCTTCCTGGTTGGCTGTGTTACTTTAGGCACAGGACTATGAATTAAATACAGTTTTTACTGACAGTGAGTTGCTCTGCATTTAGTTTAGTGGGAATAAAGGAGAAGAGAAAATGTTTTGTTTCAAATTATGTTCTTGTGGGAAAAAACCCCAAAAACAAAAACCATGAAAGCAGAGGGCTCTTAGTGGGCTGTATGTTTTTCTATCTTGGAGAGAAGCTAAGGGCCTTGAAAATAACTGTCTTTTATAAGGAGATTTTTGGTAAGACAAATTCCAGCGGGCATTTCCAGCAGCCTGAGAGTGCATGCACTTACTGATATTGAGTTGTTTTGACAGAATTTATGAAGTTGTAACATGTAAATTTCTCATTTACCACAGTCCTCAAATGCCAGGAGGATCTACTTGTTGAGGTGCTCCCAAATGCCTTCAAGAACTAGCATAGAAAACTAGCTGGAGTAGCCTTCAGGATTTTTCCCCCTTTAAAGACCAGCTCAAATTTACTGTATGTGAGCTAAAAACCTCATAGGAAAACTGTCCAATTTCCAGGAGACAAAAATAGCATTGACTGAACAGAAATTATGATTTAATACTTTTCTTTAGTATCAGCTGTCAAAGACACTACTCTGATTCAAATGTGGAATGAACAGCCACACAACTCTATCACAACATGCACGTATCACAGAGGCTCTGAGGTGGTGAGTGGAGAGTGAAGCTGAACTATGTCTTTGCACTGTAATGCTAAGTACATGGACTTGACAGATAATAGAAAAAGACTGATTTACAGCAAAAATGGATCTGAGAGATGTCTGTTTGGGGCTAATCTACTTGCTAATTAATGTAGTCTCCTTGTTTATACTGATTCTCTTAAAAGGCTTCTCAACATGATTAACATCATGATTAACAGGCTGCTAGTCTTGACTGTACTCCACTTCTGCTTTACAAGTCAATCCAGTATGAGTAGGCAAATATAGGGTCATGGTGTTATGTTTCTTTGTCTTCTTTTCTTGGGACATTGGGTATCTGAGCTTTTACATGCATGACATAAGGGTTTTGCTTGCTTATGAAGGGTGTAATATTTCCATCCCTATAGCAAACTTTCCATCTATACACTCTTCTGCCCAGGATTTCATCCATACCATAGAAATAGTAAAGAACTGTGTTTTTGCCTAAATTTCAGCTATTTCAAACCATAGTGGCTGAGATAATGGTATGTTGTCTACTGTCTGCTACTTTGCCATAACAGAAACAGCTTGCAGCAGATAAGCTAAGAGAATTGGAAAAAACTTGGAATAGTCAGTTGCAGTGATACAAGTGAGTAACTTTCCTGCCTGCCTAACCTTCTCTTCTGCTGGAAGAAGGGATTCAGCTCCTTTGGTCTGCCATCTCAGTGGAGGTAGGGAATGGAGATCCATGTGGCAGCAAAGACACAAGGGTTAATGTGTTAATTAATGTGTTAGGGGCCATAGAAGTGCCTGAGAATGGTTATGTAGGAATTAGGGCCTCTCCCCCAAAAAAGGCAAGGTTACTGATAGAGTTGGCGAAGGTGCTTACCAAGCCACTGTCAGTCATTTGCAAAAATGACTGTCTCACCAGGGAGGTCCCAGTGGGCTGGAGGTTGGCAAATATGACATCCATCTACAAGAAGGGCTGAGAGGAGAATCTGGAGAACTACAGGCCTGTCAGCCTGACCTTGGTGCCGGGGAAGGTCATGGAGCAGATAATCTTGAGTGCCATCACATAGCACATACTGGACAACCAGGGGATCAGGCTGGATTGATGGGCTGAGGTGAATTGTATAAGGTTCAACATTGCAAAGCACTGGGTCCTACCCCTGGGTCATAACAACCCCAGGCAATGCTACAGGCCTGGGGCAGAGTGGCTGGAAAGCTGCCAGGTAGAAAAGGACCTGGGATTACTGAGAAACAGTCAGCTGAACATGAGCCAGCAGTATGCCCAGATGGCCAAGAAGGTATCCTGGCCTGTATCAGCAATAATGGGTCCAGCAGGACTAGGGCAGTGATCATCCCCCTGTACCTGGCACTGGTGAGGCTGCATCGCAAATCCTGTGTTCAGTTTTGGACTTCTCACTACAAGAAGGACATTGAGGTACTGGAGTGTGTCCAGAGAAGGGCAATGAAGCTGGTGAAGGGTCTGGTCCACAAGTCTGATGAGGAGTGCTTGAGGAAGCTGGGATTAGTTAGTCTGGAGAAAAGGAGGCTGAAAGGGGACCTTATTGCTCTCTACAGCTACCTGAAAGGAAAGATCTCTTCACCAAAAATGTTATCAAGCATTGGAACAAGTTGTCCAGGGAAGTTGTGGAATCATCATCCCTGGAGGTATTTAAGAGATGTGTAGATGTGGCACTTAGGGACATGGTTCAATGGTGGACCTGGAAGTGTTTGATGAACTTAAGGATCTTTTACAACCTAAATGATTCTATGATTCTATAATCCTCTACAGATGAATTGCAAATGTGCTTGATCCTTACAGAAGATTTTACAGGAGCAAGGTGGAAGAATACAACCTAATGCATGCCGGCTTTTCTATGTCTGACCGTTGGGAGAGGGAATAGAATCAGACCTGCAAAAGTCACATCCATGAAGGCATATAAATTCCGTTCTTATGAGAGCTCATACATCTAAATAATGCTTTTAACAGTCTAACCATTTTTATTTTGCCTATGGAGAGGTCAAATTCTATCATCAAATTCTACTTTTCCTAAGTATAATCCTGGTGTGATTCTGGTGAAATAAATGGATGTAAACTATTCTTACCGAAATCAAACTCTGAATTCTGAAATCCTCTTACTGTATGACACATAGTGACTCTGATTGATTGTATGAATTGGATGATTCTTCTTTCCCATGACAGCATTTCTAAGGCTATATTTCATCCCTTTGATGAAATATTGGACAGGAAACAGGAATGTATCCAGAAAAAGCAACAGTGAAGTAGCACATCTGCAGTCAAATGTTTTACATTCTTAACACTTCCTTATCATGTGCAAACACTTCAAGAAAACACTTTAAAAATATACTCAGTTGAATAGAAATAGCAACATTTGATAATAACACAGAATATTACCCTGGAGCTCTTGAAATCATCTGTCAGGAATGAGAACATTGTCCTTTTGCTACAGAGAAAAACCCAAACTGTTGAGTGACCAAATGATCTGCCCTGGAGCACATGCAAGGTGATAGTAAGACAGAAATACTATTAAAAACTGTTTCCTGGGATATGCTGATACACCCTGCTCCCTCTTCTCATTCAGAGATGTCAACCAACTTTGTGTCTGCTTTTGTGGGAAAAGGAGGAAATTAAAAATAGAATGGATCTTCACATGAGATAACTGAAAAATTACACACTTACCTTTTTTGAAAGCCTAAATTTGACATTGACACAAACCAAAACTCTTTCAGAAAACACATGCTTGGAATCCAACTCCTACAATGACTATGTGATCTGTTCTTCCTCTTTTGGTGAACTCTATGGGACTATCCAGATGTGAGGAAGGTCATGAATATAGAGAAGAGAATAAAAAGTAGAGAAGACTGAAATGCAACAGAATTTTGTTAAACCAGAAGAAAAGTCACTGGGACATAAAAGAGTATTTATGGAGTAAGTAGCTGTAAAGAATAACAAATATGATTTCAGGCTTGTCAGAACTGGAACCATAAACTAGTAGAGGTAAGTTCAGACTGTTTTAAGCAGAATCACTTACACTCCATGGGTCACTTTTCCATTACCCAAGTGCTTCGTCCCAAAAATATTTTTTATTTTATTTACTAGTTTTCAAAAAACTCCAGCATCAATTGTAGAAGCTACTATACGATGAACAGTTTAGCATACTTACAGTATTAATTTGTCTCAGTCTCTGTGTGAAAAATATTATCTCAGAAAAACTGCCTTATTGTAGCCCATTGCTGTGCTATGTGCAGTGTGTACTTCACAGATCTCTATGGCTCTTCAGTGCAATCAAATATGCAAAGGAACAGTTACTGCTCACAAAGAATTATTGAATTTCAAGGTGTGTAACTAGCTGCACAACCATTACATTCTGTTTTCTCTTTTTTTTTTTTGCAAACAGGGCACAAAATGCTAAGTTCCTTTATGTTTATGGGATGTCAAAATGTCATCTTTGAAAAGAACAATATAAGAGTGTTTTTGAGTTACAAAATGGTAAGAAAAACAAAGAAAAAAAGCCCCATCTGCTCTCTGTTCTTTGAAGGAAAAAAAGTTCCTTTGAGCTGAGGCCTTGTAGGCTGTTTGAAATTGATGTGGATTGTTTCAGCTGCTCAGAAGGTACAGGAGCTCCAAAATGGGTTTATAATAGAAAAGTTGGTAGATCCTTAACTTCGTCAGTGCACATAGACACTTCTAAAGGAAGGAAGAAGATATTTGAAAGATTTTATGGGAAGAAGATTTTGTTCTTTTGAAAGTGAAGTAGCAGTAGAAGAGCCTTTTCAATCCAGCTTCCCCGATGGCTCATATCTAACTAGCTAATTAATTAACTCTGCCTCCTTTCTAATTAAACAGTTGGACAAATGTCTTTGAGACAGAAATTGGTTCAAAAAGATACAAGGAAGACATAGTAGCTGAGTTGTAAAGTATCAGGGAAATGCTGGGCAGTTCAGAAACAGACCTCTGCTATATTTCTTCTTATGAGCAGGTGTTATGTGACCTACAATCACAGTTGTGCTCATTACAGTGATTAAAAATGCAGAAGTAATGAGCCATTACACAGCAGACAAAAAAATTAACTTCATTACTTAGAATGGTTGTGGCTTTTGTGACAACTTGGATGTGATTTTTAGAATCATGAGACTGAGGTAAGTATGAGATCCAATCAAGTGGTTGTTAGTGAATACTTTGTCAATAAATGTCTAGGGGTTTTCTCACCATCTTGACTGTGGTTTGACAGTGTGGAATTGGCTGAAGGGCACAGATCAAAGAGTTTTTTACTACAGTAAATGGGGCTACATTTGGTTGCCAACAACTGGTTACTGGTGGTGTTACTTGGAGTTCAACTCTAGGGCCAGTTCAATATATTTATCAGTGATCTGGATGCAGGAGTTGAATGCACTGTTAGCAAGTTTACTGATGATACAAACTGGGAGGTGCTGTTGACTCTTTTTAAGGACAAGAAGACTTGCAGAGAGATTGGGGCACTGGGCTATGTTTCATCATCATGGCTGGGCTTCGTGAACGAAGATTTGGGAAAGGCTCTATCCACATTTGTTACAAGCGCGCTGGTGGCTAATAAGGCCAATACGAGATAGTATTGATTATGATTAATGGGCTATGATTAATGGGATGAAATTTAACAGGTCCAAATGCTGGATTCTGCAAACACTGGGCTCAAGTATAGATTGGGAGAGGAGTGGTAGGACAGCAGCCTTATAGAAAGGGATCTGGGGTGCCTGCTGACAGCAGGCTCAATGTGAGTGAGCAGTGAGCCCGGGAAGCCCAGAGGGTAATCCCTGTCCTGGGGTGCATCAAACAGAGCAATACCATGTGGTCAAAAGAGGTGATTGTCCTTCTCTGTTCAGCGTTGGTGGAGCCTCACCTTGAGCTGTTGTGGGCCCCACAATTTAAGAAGAATGTGAAGGTCCTTGAATGCATCCAGAGGAGGGCAACAAAACTGGTGAAAGGGCTGGAAAGAGTGTCCTGTGAGGAGCATCTGAGGACTTAGGGCTTGGCTACTTTGGGGTGAAGGAATCTGAGGGGTGTCCTCATTTCTCTCTACAGTTTTTTGAGGAGAGGAAGCAGAAAGGGAGTTGATGATCTCTTCTTACTGGTACCCAGAGAAAGGAAGCATGGGAATGGTTCAAGTTGTGCCAGGAAAGGTTCAGACTGGAAATTAGGAAGCATTTCTTTACCAAGAGGGTTGTCAAACATGGAAACAGGCTCCCTAGAGAGGTAGTCAATACTAATCTGTCAGTGTTTAGGAGGCATTTGGGCAATGACCTTAATAACTTACTTTAACTTTTTGTCAGTCTTGAATTGGCCAGGCAGTTGGACTAGATGATCTTTTTCAGGTTTCCAACTGAAAATATTCTATTATTCTATTCTATTCTATTCTATTCTATTCTATTCTATTCTATTCTATTCTCTTTGTCTTACCAGTACATTATATTGAAAAGTCTTTTCCCTTAGTGGAAGGAGGCAACAGTAGGCAATGGTGCCAAAATATGGTCATCTTGGTGAATATGACACAATTGAACCTATGTGTAAACCTTCTGCTTTCAAGGATTATTTCTGTGCAGGAGTTTGTGGAGCCACTTCTAGACAAAAACTTCAGTCTTTTAGCCCCATTCTAATTTTTACAATCTGTTGTATTAAGTAGCATTGAGAAAGACATAATTTTCCTTGCTATCATCAGTTTTGAATATCTGCCCTTTAGATGGCTTAAACTGAAGATTATGTACTTCTCTAGATTCATATTAGATATCTGTAAGGGTTGCAGAACAGATATGCATTTTAAGCAAGGTTAGCTATGAAACATATGTGAGAGTGTGTCCATGCATGAATTACAATATTATTAAGAGGAGTCTTGTTACAGTCATATAATATAGAGTGCTGCTTTGGCTAGTAGTCAGGAATTCCTGGAGAAAGCAGTTACAGCTCTCTCCTAGTGCTTCTAGTTATCAGCAAAAACCAGCTGGAGAGTTATTTTCTTGAGCCTTTTTTTTTTTCTGAGCTGAAAAAGGTTTCATATAATGTTTAACTAGAAAGAAGATCAGATGATTTTAAATGAACCAGACTTGTGGTGCCTTTCATTGCTTCTTCAAAACTATCTTACGTAGCTCTGCTGGTTCTGAAATTAAATGCCTTGGCATCCTGGTTCCAGGAATGGCTGCCACACAGCTTGCTGTGGTCATAGTCACTGTTACGCTCAGATGCCTAGGCTGAGATTGTTAATGATGTTTAAAAGCTGTTCCAGTAGATGTTTCAACGCCTAGTTGACTTCTTGACAAGGACTCGGCATTGCCACCATAAATATCTTATGTTGGAATAGATAGCTGGGTGGGACCCTGAGGTTAGCTCATTTGGTTAGACCTTGGTTCTAATAATGCCAAGGTTGTGGGTTTGATCCCTATATGGGCCATTCAGTTATACGTTGGACTTGTGGTTCCCTTCCAACTCAGAATATTCCGTGATTCTTCACAGCTGAAGATATGCAAGAAAGAGGCTAGTGTCAACACAGATTTAAAATTTCAAACAAGCAAAAATTAAAAGCTGTTGTGCCACTATAGTGTCTTTTACCCTCCATGAATGCTTTAACTATTTCACTAAGAAATTCATCTCTTCCCATTTGGCCATCACAGCAATGGTAGTACCCTTTTGTTGGTAAAATCCATTCAATTTAAAAAAAAGTGTTTTAAGGCCCAGATTCTTCAAGGTAAATGAGTAAATGAGGGATAAAATTTCTTGAGATCTCAGACTGCTACTTGAACTGTGGTTAAGATTTAAAATGGTATTAGGGAACATGCATTGATCTAAGGACTTTCCAAAGCACCTTGGCTAATATCCTAAAAAGTACACTTACCTCTGTAACAAATGTGGATAGAGCCTTCCCAAATCTTCGTTCGCGAAGCCCAGCCATGATGATGATGATGACACTTACCTGAATGTCGAAGATAGGCACATAAGACAGAAAAAATACTGCATGAAAACTGTCTTCAATCTACTCATGCATTTGCAAAGCTGTAGGTAGTGACAATTGAGTTGAAAACTACATTAAATGACAGAACTCCTATTACTGTGCATAGTATATGCATAATATGCATATACTGTGCATATTACTGTGCATACTGTGCACTAAGCAGTGCATTTGTGTGCATATCTTTGGATAGTAACCCTCAGAAAAGGTGTTCTCTAGGGCTCCCTTTGAAGCTGTCTGCTGGGCAATCTAACAGCATTCTAGAATGCAGGCTGACAGCGTTCACTTCTCCCCAAACCTCGCAGGCTGGTGGTGGTGCTGTTGACCCGCTTTTATGCAGGATCTATGCATCTGGAGCATTTACTCAGGGGGCAGGAGATCCAGTTTTACTGTTGGCTTGAGATGACTCTCTTAAAAAAAGAGTCTTGGCTCCCCGGTCAGTCAGTTGTCAAAGGCTGAGCACAGCCATGACTAAATTTCATTAAAATGTCTGAGCCATAGTTCATAAAAGTCAGAAGTGAAACCAGATGATCATGAGGCTGGGGCAAAAATGCTATGTCTCATTGATCTGAAAAATGAAAAGATAGTACAGGTTATTATTACATATTCTCAAACATTAGCTATTTGAGATTATACTTCCATCTGCAGCCATAGTGAAACTTTGACCTCCCTCCTCTCTCACTGGTTGGTCACATTTGCAATCTTTCCAACTGCCAAAACCCCTAAATTTTTTTGGAGACCATGAACTTTTCAGATGCATCCTCTCCCTAGCAGCTTCTCATCTTGACTGGCAGCAGCTGGGCTTGTGCTTTTATCCCCATTTGACATGTCTGTCAGAGGAACACTGGAGTGGGATCAGGTCTTGGTCCATGCTGTCTATAGCTCTGCTTCTGCTTGTACTTTGCACTCCAGAGAATTTGCTTGCAATGCTCACAGGAAACTCACTGTCACTTCACCTCTATATAAACTCCAGTGTTATGTTTTCAACCAGTTCAGCAGGTTAAACTTAGTAGCCAGATCAAAGAGAAAGGTAAGCTTTTACTATGTCAAATAAGCAATGAACGAAGCATAAAGATTGCCACACTGAGTTAGACTTGGGCAGCATGTCATTTGGAAAAAAAAAAGAAAAAGGTTTTCCGCAATAGCACTGTTGTAGATAACTGAAACAGAAACTTTGACAAGTTTGAAAAAAAACTTCCCTTGTAATATCAGGAGACACAACTCCTCTTATCTAGAAGATGACTTTTTATTTAATTCATGTTCCTCCTTGGGATGTGTGAGTGATGAGAACTGCTCTAGCTCTCCTCTTAAGAAATGGAATTAAAGAGTTAAATATGTCCTAAATATAATGTTGAAGTGCGGAAAACATACACAAATAAAACCAACTGTAACTTTCAAAATGAAAACAGCCAATTAGAATTATGCCATAACATAAAAATATTTCTTTGTGTTGTGTAAGTTGCAGAAGTATTTTAACCTTCCCACAAGTGAATAGATGTATAATAGGTAACTTTATTCATTTTTACATTTTCTGCTTTAAAAGCAGAAAACAAATACAAAAATGAGTCATATTGACTACTAAACAAACAGATATTTGCTTTGAGGGCAAAAGGAATATAATAGGCCTTTAAGTTAAGGTAATGTTTTTCCTGAATTATGAAATAAAAATCTGTATTTTTAAATACTGTTCAGAAGAACAAAAGAAGATGAACTGACAACAAAATATTTATGAACATCTTTGTTATTCCATAATACAGAAGGGTATATTTGGCAACAGTGTAGGTCTTCTGATACTGTGCCACCATTCTATAACTGACATGAGAAGAAACCTGGCAAAACTGTTCTCACAATGCTCACAGCTTTTAATCATGTTTGTATGGAACTTCACATGGATGCAAATTAAAGGAATAGTAGTGAAAAAGGTATGAATTTATCATCTATATTCTATGCACTCTCACAAAGAATTAATGTGCAATACAAAATACACATTTTCTTGAGATCTTCTGGTCTCTCTATATTTCTTTTTCTATATGCTTTTTCCTTTAACACAACATAGAGATCTCTTTTCTCTCAAGAAAGCAGGAAACAACTTTAAAAACACAACCCATACTCTGACATCCCATTGATGTTTCAGAGTTTCATCAAAATGCTCATTAAGACAGCAAATGCCATTGTACATTGATCTACATGATAGCATACCATTACTGTAAGAAATATAGAGGGGGAAACTACTCTTCCAGTTGGTGGAAACATCTTCAAAACTTGGAATTATGATGGAAAAATTAACACCTCATTATTCTTGAAATTCCTTTTCTAGTCACCTTCCATAAGAGCTGAATTCTCCATCCCTGTAGCAGCCAAACAGCTAGGGAGACACAAATGTTGCAGCTGGACAACTTTGTTTCCTATTCCTTTCCTCTTTGCTTTGTTTGCCTTTTTAGGGACTATGCTTTTTTCCCCAGGCATAAACTTCTATTAACAGAACTGTGCAGGTTTGGAAAACAGGGTCCTTACGCTGTTTCTATAAACTACGTGGGAATTCCTTTGGGGGGGTGTCTCATAAGTGATGACTGGGTTAGATCTTGCTTACCTAATGAATTCTTTCCAGATTACAACCCAACACATCTATCTCAGTGTTTCCTTATTAGTTTAAGGCTGTGCATAAGAGGGCTGCTGAGGACTGCAGGTTCCAAACTGCTCTGCTGAGATCTCACTTCAGAGTGCGCCCAACAAAGGGTTTGAATCACTCTGTCTCCGACACCCAAAAGTGCTGGAGGGAAGAGGGAGCTTCTTGCGCTCTTGATGTACAGATTTGGCTGAAATCTACCCCCTCTTTGCTTTAAACCACATTTCTGGATGCTTGCCCTTTTTGGGAGAGAAACCACACTGTGATACATTCAGTGTTTGTACTACTAGAGCTCATTTGTTCTCTTACAAATGATTTCCCCTTTCCTTTAAAGGCTTTGTAATAAGGTAGGCAGAACATTAGAATGCAGTTAGAGTGAAGGATGATCTTAAACTCTTTCTTTTGACAGAAGCATTTCCATTGGCTCTAATTATTAGTTCAAATACTAATGCATGAGGGTGTGTTTGGGGAACAATGAAAAGCAAAGCTATTCACAGATTTACCTTTAATATGCTATAGTTTTCCATGGATTTTACTACTGCTCTTTATAACTTTTTTTTTAACTACTTTGAAAACCTTCACAGGCTTTACTTCAAATATATTTATGATGGCCCCTCTGCTGACCCCAAGCAGGTTAATCTGGTGATGCATATTATATAATGTGATTACAGAAGGTAAAACCAGGCTAATAAGGTACAATGTGTGGAGTTCTTTAGTGGCTTTGATGTGTATCTTTCAATTTTCAGTCTTGCCTGTAAAAAGCAATAAAAACCCCCTCAGTTCCAGGAGTGCTTGTACTCCTAGTTTCACATTGCTGTGTTATTCTAGGCTGACATACACTGTACCTGTCTTGTTTCTTGCAGGCGTGTCCCTTTGGTCTTTTCAAAGTTATGAATACTTGAGACACTCCTACAAATTACTGTGCTGATTAAAAATGCTTGATCATATCATCTTTTAGCTTTTAAATACTCTGTCAAACAATAGAATCAGAAATATGGGACTGCTGCAGTTATTTCATATTAATGCTTCAAGTTCAAACAAAGTGTCAAGATGACTAAGTACAAGGGATTTTCAGAATGCTTTAATGTTGCCTCATTTCAAATCACTTCATAAGCAGCTTGGTAATGAGCTCAATAAATTCTAGTGGAAAAAAAAATTTGCTCACTACCAAAAAAAAGTAGGTTGCTATTTTATAATTAGCCCTCTGGGCTTGTGGGAAGGAGTCTTTTTTCGTGTTTGAAATCCACTTTGTTAGTGCTGTGATGTGGAGATGGCTAAATGAGTATGAAATATTGTAATTAAGTACATCACAAGTTGTTTATCTTATCAGCAGTGTTTTTCTTTAAAGGATGGCTTGTTGATCACTAGTGTATCATCACAATTTTTCTCTGCTTTGCCAATTTAATAGACAGAGGTTTACCAAACACTCCAGAAGACAGGAAACAAACATAATGGAAGTCTAGTAGTTGTTTTTTTTTTTTTTTTTTTTATGGAACAGGTATCTTTCTGCTTACTCTGAGCTGTTTATTCACCAGATAAATTGAATTTCTGAAACCTCCTCTAGATCTGGTCCATGGAGGCTTTGGGGCTGTGTGGTGGGTCTTCGCACACCCTGCTGAGCGGCCTGCCTTTGTTCATGACAGAAGCGGAAAACCAGTTTGACTTTTGGAAAAACAAACTGGTTTATTAGTTGATGAAGAGATGAGCCACTGGACTCCCCCTTGCTCTCTGCTGTTGTTCTAGTATGGTAATCTTCTGATCTCCCAAATTTCTTGTGTTAACTCAGCCTGGGAGGATTGATGTAGCCCATAACACACTTGTCTATAACGATAGTGTGTTTCTTGCAAGGATGTGTCTTGCAAAGTGTGTCTCGGAGGCCACATCCTGCCACTGTGATTGGGTCAAGTGGTTAAGATTGCTTGCGTGGTTTACATGGACTTTATACAACTTAGTTCTTCTAAGTGTGAGCGTCGGTTTGCCTGTGCATAGGTCCCCAAACAAGAGGTATTCATAGTGCTTTGCTGTATTTTCTCACAGTTGTCCTGATTTCACAGATATCTTTTTTAAAATGGGCAATGAAATATGATGCTGAGCACCTCAAGCTTTTGCTGAATAGCTTCTTGCCCAATTATGAAGCTCTATAGGTGCATTAACATGGCTCTACACTTGGACTAATTTGTACTTCTGAAAGGCAATTTCATATCTCTGCCAACTGCTGAACTCAGCCATTTACTCAGGTTTCACAGAATCACAGAATATGCTGAACTGGAAGTAACCCACAAGGATCATTGAGTCCAACCCTTAGCCCTGCACAGGACCATCCCCAAGACTTACACCACGTGCCTGAGGGTATCATCCAAATGCTTCTTGAACTCTGTCAGGCTTGGTGACTTTCCCTGGGGAGCCTGTTTCTGTACACAGTCACCCTTTGGGTGAAGAACCTTTTCCTGATATCCAATTTAAACCTCCCCTGACACAACTTCATGCCATTCCCTTGGCTCCTGTCACTGGTCACCACAGAGGAGAGATCAGTGCCTGCCCCTCCTCTTCCTCTCATGAGGAAGTTGTAGCCTGCAATGAGGTTTCCCCTCAGTCTCCTCTTCTCCAGGTTGAACAGACCAAGTGATCTCAGCCGCTCCTCATATGGCTGTGTCAGGATGACTAAGGGTCCCTCAGGACCCTTCACCATCTTCATTGTCCACCTTTGGATGCTTTCAAATAGCTTAATATCTGTCTTTTATTGTGGTGCCCAAAACTGCACACAATATTCAAGATGAGGCCACACCACTGCAGAGCAGAGCAGGACAAACACCTCCCTCAACCGGCTGGTGATGCTTTGCCTGATGCCCCCCAGGACACAGTTGGCCCTCCTGGCTGCCAGGGTGCTGCTGACTCATGTTCAACTTGCCATTGACCAGGACTCCCAGGCACTGCTTTCCAGCATCTCATTCCCCAGTCTGTACGTACACCCAGACTTGCCCCATCCCAGGTGCAGATCCAGCACTTCCTCTTGTTGAACTTCACAGGGTTGGTGATTACCCAGTCCTCTTAATGTGTCCGGGTCTCTCTGCAGGGCCTCCCTGCCTTTGAGGGCATTAACAGCTTCTCCCAGTTTTATATCATCTGCAAATTTGCTTAGTATCCCTTCCAGTCTTGTGCCCAAGTAATTTATGAAGATGTTGAAGAGCACTGGGCCTAAGATGGAGCCCTGTGGTTTATCTGACTTAGGGTTGGATCTCTGGCAGTCCTGTTCTAAAGTATTGGGACATCCTTCTCCATGTGATTGTTCACATTTTTTAATAATTTGTGAGGCGTGGCTTCACTGCTTCAGGAGCTGTGCTCCCAGTTCACAGTTATTTAACATTTATCCATACGACTATTCCTTTTATTCTTCCCATCAATTTCAAAGAATTTGCTAACTGAAGAATTCAGACTGGTATGAAGATTCTTACATTCATTTGTATGGCATTTTTTATTCCTTTGGTAGCAAGTTAGTTTAAATTTTAACTTGCAAAGCAGAGTTTATAATTCACCAATATAGTATTCTTTTAGAACTTGAGTTAATAGTGCTGGGTCTGAGAGATTTGTTACTGTTTATTTTATTACTCTCTTCTAAAACTTTTCTTATTGACATTTTAGATTAATATAGTATTCTGCCAAAATATAGGTTACTTCTTCAGTATAAAGACAAGTACTAGAAATTTATTTAGTATTTCTGCTACAGCTTTGCCTTCCTTGGGGACTCTTTTTGCACCTTGACCCCATCTGTCATCTTACTGACAAGATTTCTGTTTTAAACATGTTTAAAGAAAATATTTATTATTAGTTTTATGCCTCTACCTGGAGTTTCCCATTATTTTTTCTTGACTACTGCGGTTTTAAATTTAACTTTCCAAATTTTATGCTCCTTTTTGCCCCCTATTTTCCTCATTTAGACTTTTTTTATATAGGTCGTCTTTTAAATTCTGCTGTCTCCTTTGTTCATCTTTTTTTCTGTCAGCTTTTTTATCCTCTTTTAAAAGTCTTTTTTTTTTTTTTTTTTTTATAAGCAGTATGTGGTTACTCTAAGCATCAAACTCAGCAGCTTTAAGCAGTTCCCACCCACATAAAGTATTTAACATTTTTGCTCCCCTTTGAATTCTCTTAACATATTACTGAAATGCATAAATTCCTTTGGTTCTCATTCTTGCAAAGATACTGAATGAGAGTAAATAATGTTTTTTTTTGTTAATGAAGCATGGTCCTTAATTTACATCTTCATATAGGTTCTGCACAGTGCTCAGGCTAAATTAGTAACAACTTCTTGTTTCTCCTCTAACAGTTCAGACTTCTTTGGTGACCCAGGCTTTGGTATTACTCATTCAATAAGTCAAGTGAAGGAATTAGATTTGCTGTTAGGGTTTTTTGATAATGAACATAAGTTCTATTTGTTTTATCATATATGATATACTTGGTAAACAAATAATTCTTTACTTGACATTTCAAATGGACTTTTTCACGTAATATATTCCTTACAGCTGTTTTATGGACCACTGTTCCTTCCAAACAAACCTCACAGCTCTGGCAACTGTCCATTAAATGATTGGGGCAAGTAAAATTCACTAAAATTTACTCTGCTGACCTCATAGTGACACACATTGTGGGAAAAAGCCCATCCTTATGACAGGTGATCCACTTCTGTGCCTCAAGGCATGAGATCTAGATGTATCTCCTTGCCAAAAAGAGAGTAAGCTATAGCTGAAATACTCCACACAAACATTTGTCTAACCTTTTTTTAAAGCCTTGCATGATAGAAATTTCACAACCTGCCTTAGGTAATATATTTCTACAATCAACTACCCTTGCTGTGTTTACCTGTCCTTAGCTTTTTATAACAATAAGGGCTTTAACTCCTGGTAGAATTACTCAGCCCTTTGAAGACTCCAACCGCTGTATTTGGTGATGACTTTCTGTCTCAGTAAACTTCAGTAGATGATTCCGAAATATATTAAATAGTTTTTATTTCATATTTGTTTTACTACGTCCATATTCACTGGACATTAATTGATTGACAGTTTTTTTTTATATGCTTCAGGGTAAAAAAGGAAGTGAGGATGAACTGTACCTATAATTAGCCTGCATATTTTGGGTAGCTCTCTCTCTGTGATATTCCTAATAATACACCCTGACTTTCTCAGAGCCCTGAGTGCACCTTCAGGCTCTACTTGCCCTGACCAGTCTCTACTTCTTTTCTGTAATCTTTCTTTATAAGCTTTCTTCTCCTCTTACTCCCTATATTATCCACAAAAATATCTTCATCTCCATTCTGAAGCATGGTGTGAATATCTATAAGGACATGCACACAGATGTGATGCAGTTTGTAGGGGGCACAGTGTACCCCAGCATTGTTGACAAGGTGCAGAACGGGGATCAAGTTCTTAGCACTGAGCATGATGAAAAATCAAGGTCATCAGTGGTGCTGGTAGTCTTTCCAGATTTCAGGAGTCACCTTGGCTTCCCTTTCCACTGTACAGCAGGTGTGGGTCAGCAAGCTGCAGTACAACAAAGCTCAACTAGGGTATGGCTACAGACAAAAAAGGGTTACTGTTTGGTCAGGACAATTAGAACCTCTCGGTGCTCAAATGAACATGACAGATTTTTGCCATCTGTGTTCATACATCTCTACCTCCATTCCTACATCCATATCCATAAATCAACAAAGCAAGTTTCAGGTGCCTAAACATTGGTGTCTCTTGCCTACGTCTCTTGCAGTACCTGAGACATATGCATAGGTGTGAGGCTTGTGAAACAGGAGACTTGTGCCCTGGAAACAAGGTATGACACCCCAGGTTCTCTAACAAGGCTCTAGGGACCTATGCATAAGTAACTGAATTCCACCAAGACATGAACTGATTACATGATTCTTTGTGATGACTCTTTAGGTCATAGTTTAGATATTTAAAAATGAATTTTCTTAATCCTAAGTGAGATGGTCTTAATTCCCTTTATAGTTGTTGAAGAAAAATAAGCATGTCCAGTAGGCATTTTTTATCTTGTTTCATAAATTAAATTAATTGCTCTAGTTGGTTACCTGTTCATTCTCAATGAATATACAAGGAATCAAGAGGGGCTAGCTTAGTCTTAGACAACTAATCTTTGGATATCTCTAGAAATGTTTAGTAATCTAAATACAAGTTTCTAATGTCATTTCAAATGAGCTAATATATCTGACATCTTTATGGAGCTGGCAGAAATTACCTATAGAGTATCCTGGAAGCTGGGTGAGATACACCAAGGTATGTGAAAAGGCACTTGATGGCACTTTTTAGGCAACTTGATCCCATACTGGGGAGACTTTCAGCTCCTGATTAAAGCACAGTAGTTAGGGATTTATACACAGGGGTCTGTATGCGCTCACAGATACTTGAACCATCTTTACACACAATGGAAAACTATGCAGTTTGATCACTGAAACACAGAGTGCAATTCAACTTACTCTGAACTAGATACTTCAAGTGAAATTTGGAAGCTTAAGCAAGTCTCTAGTAACATTTTAATATGTCAGATCTCTCTCGCAATCTACTACACTTGAAGGGAGAAGCCATAAATTCACACACGGAGCTAATACTCCTTTGCTAGGAAAATTTTCAAATTTGAATGTGCAACAGCAACTTGATTTGATCCCTTGTGTACTGTGGATGATACGAAGAAACTAGATCTTATGAGGTTTCTGATTTTTTTCATCGAAATATGGGCTTATCATTATTCAGCACCATGTATAACTAACTTACCTACTTCATTGAAATCCCCCCAAATATATGCTTCCATTAGTCAGTTGCTGCGATGTTACAGACTGATATCCTTATTGAGCATATATTTCTCTTTTATTTTTTTTCCTGGGACATTTATATATTCTGAATTCCTTTGAATATGAAGAGTTTTAGATTATGAATATGAATTAGCTTATGGCAATGTAGTTTTGGATTCATCCCACCTTCACATTTTCTCAGTTCGATTGCTGAGTTGATGACAGCTTATTTACTTAAATATTTATACACGAACAGCTTAATCTTTTCCTATTCTAAGGAAAAGTAACATAGAAAATAAGTTACTCTGCTATTGCCTACAATGGTGTTTGTCCCAGGTTTGCTGTGTGAAACCATGAAAAGCAGTACCTTTATCCATTGTAAGCATACATTTTTATTTTCAATTTCTTTGTAGTCTGGAAAGAATTTTAAAGCTGATTCATGAAGTTTAGTTTTAGGTCTAGCGATAGAGATAGTTGAATCCCACTTCTAATTGAAGTAAGAGGTCCATGAGGGCTTAAATTGCAGCTAGTGACATTTAGGACAGGTAAACGCAGCAAGGGTAGTTGATTGTAGAAACATATTACCTAAGGCAGGTTGTGGAATTTCTATTATGCAAGGCTTTAACAAAAGGTTAGACAAATGTTTGTGTGGAGTATTTTAGTTACAGTTTACTCTCTTTTTGGCAAGGAGATGTATTGAATCACTCTTTGGTTTCTTTTTCAGTCTTATTTTCTTTTAGACTGTATGAAAGAAATTGCTTATTTACCTCCCCCAAGTGGAGAGTGTAAATTAATTTAGAAATAAGAAACAAAATATAGAAATTTTAGAATCAGAAGATCAGTAAAATGTGAAACAAGCTATAACATTACCTTGTGAGTGTGATTATACACAGAACATATAAACCATGATCAGTGTTACTTTTGCATTTAGGCTTGGGATGATTGTTTTGAAATTCTAGCACTGAGCACAGGAGAACAAAAAATTCTGTAATCTATAATAATTTTTTTTATGAGAACAAGCACACCATCAGCATGTCTAACAGCAGTATTCAATGGCTTTTCCATGAGCAGTCAGTACAACTCTTTTCAAAATCCATGAGACTGTACAAGGCAGATTATGTTGTCCTTACTATCATAGTTAAGAACCTCATGTACTCTATGCCATAAATACTATGCACACCAAATGACTTCTTTTTAATATGAGCAAAGTCATATGTGGGTATATGCTGGATACGTCCTATAGAATCTTATCCTAATTTTTTTGAATAAACAGATAAATCAGTCATTTATAGATAGCTAAATCTGAACTTGTGTACCTGAAAAATAAACCCGATTCTCTCTTACAAAAAAAACCCACAAAAATCCACAACAAAAAACCCCCCAGACATAAAACCACAAAAGAAAAAATCTGGGATTCACTCAATTATACACAGCTGTGGTAGAGTTATATCACCTAAGAATCTGCCTTGTGATTATCCTTACTATCAGAGTAAATCTCTGTTCCATTTTAGACAATAGCGATTCTACTGAGAAAATGAAATTCCTAAGGAATAAGGTTTTCTTGAGAAAACTGTGGCTCTAACATTGGAAGTTGTTTCTGTGTGTCAAGAGTGAAAACACAGCTATGGAGGGGAGAAAAGATTCTACACTGTTTAATGTCACTTAATTCACAACCAGCACTCTGGCTGTAAACTATTACGTAATTAATAGCACATGCATTGACATCATTCAGCTATAGTGGTCAACATACACCAAGGTTAGACATTTGTGTTCTGCAGATGGCAAAACTATGGATATTGCTGTGATATATCCAAGCAGAATGATCTTTCCTAAAGATATCCTCAGTATTATCACTGTGCCAGTAAAAATGGTAAAAGAAGTATCAGAGGAATAGCAATAGCTTCTGAGTTACTGTTGCCAAGTATGAACTCAGGGAAAAAAAGTGAATCTAATAAAAAATGCACATTAAGAGCCATACCAACAATAAGATACAATGAAAAAAAAACCAGATTCCCTTACTCCTTAGTCTTTTAAAGTCTTTATCTTGCCAATCAGTATTACTTTGGTTTTATTTAGATCGAATATCACCTAATTCACACCATTCATGTAACATTAGCATACCTGTCAAGCACTGTAAAGTACAGCATTTTCTGTATGAGAGTTAAAATTTCCAGAAGAATATCTCTTTTCTTCCCCTCCCCCTCCCCCTCTACCCCTTTCTCTTTTGATAGGCCTGTCTGTCTGCCTTTCTCAGGTCTGTCTGCCCATTCTCTGGGGAAGTGCTTGTATGAGCATGGTAGCCATATGTTTAACAGGGCAGGTAACAGCCTGGCAATCTGCAAAGCTGTGCATACCCATATATAATGGGTTGGGGAATAAGTGCACAATGACACCAGGAGACGGGACCAAAGAGAAGGAATCCCTCAGTCGCTTCTGTAAGGCTTCACTGTCACTCACGTAACTACATAGCTAATGGTGTCAATGTTGACAGATATAAAAAAATCACTTTCCCTTCAAGAATGACACTATGAACTGTAGTTTATTGTTCACTTTTCATTGCTAAGATACCTTGCTGGGACAATTGTACAAAAGGAACAGAAATTCTTATATAAAGTGGAAGTATCCTCTCGCAACTTGTCTATTTTGTGACTTCATTTCCAAAACACATGCTAGTTACCACAAAAAAAAAAAAAATCATTGTTGTTTACAGAAGTTTGATTTTACATAGCTTTAGGAGTTACTATTCAAAACTCTAAATTTTGCCTCTATGTAAGTTCAACTGAGTGGAACAATGTTTTAGTTTCTCTCCATAGAATCAACTACTAATTTTTGGTATCTTTGTGAATGAATTTGTTCCTCTGAACTATACAGGTAATAAGATTTTTTGGCTTCCAAGTTCATTCCGGTTGTAAGGACAAAGGTTTCTCTTTGCAACTATCCCTGGCTCAGTGGTGAATTTCTGAAATACAATAAAAAATTTTGCAGTGAAAGATGAATTGCAGAAAAATGGTGGATTTGAACATCTTTACCCTGAGAAGGTTCATGTTTTTTAGGACACCACAACAAACTCATTTGAGGTGAAAATGTAGCGAAATAGATGCCTGAACAAAACTAGGGAGATGTCACCTAATTCTTTTTGAAAGAGCTCTCAATCTTCCTGTCAACCTAATCTTCTGAGAAGAATTCTTTCCCCTAGAATAATTATAATCAATAATCTTATGTGCTAGTGCTATAACTTCTGCACCATTGTTTACCTGTCTGCCTTTGGGATTGGAACCATATTGCGCTTAGACTGCTGAAATTTTGCAAAATGTCATTATTTGACAGTTTAGCCATCTGCCCTCATCCAGATGCTACCATTCTCTAGACTGATCTGTCACTGAATGAATGCAAAAAGCATGGCAGTCTCTGGAACCCATTTACCGTGAAGCAGTGTAGCTAGTGTTTGCTAGCTCAGCCATTTCCTCTGAGATGTTGTGCATATTCATTGCTCTTCTGAACATTTTGTCTAAAACATGATTGGGAACACTTTTTTTTTTTTTTCAGCTCGTGAGAGTTAGCAATTTTTGACTCAATAAAGCAATTCTTTTTGTAGAAATGCTGATGTGCCATCTCCCTCAGGGTAACACCACCCTTTGAATCCTGTCCCAAACTTTCAGTGGCTATTGTACAGAAGATCAAGAGAGGATCTAGAGAAGATGAGTACTTTCTGCAGTATTTCAGAATTTGTCTTCTTTCTTAAACATCTTCAGTTTTTATGTAACCATGGGAACACCCACAGGTCCTTTGGGATGTTTTCTCACTTAGGTGGGATGCTAGGTTATGTCTTTGAAATCCTTTGGGTTTGTAGCTTTCTTTCTTCTGTATACTTTGTGGTCCTGGGTAATTTCACTTCCAGGAAAAAAAAATTAAAAATCTGTACATAAGTATTTTATCAAAAAAAAAAAGAAAAAAGGCAAAACTTAAAATAAAGTCACCTAGGTATTTAATGAACCTTCTTAAAGGAAAATGAACCCTTTTCAGATGGATGAGGCATGCAACTTCGGGGTGTTAGAGACACCTTTCAACAGAGACAAAAACACTGTTGGACAGAGGATAAAGAACAGAGGAACTTACTTATTTCCTCTATTCAGACTTGGAGTTTGTTAATACACAGCAGCCGCCTGCAGGCTATTGGAGGGTCACAGAGGGTATGAATAGAAGGTATACTTAGGATTCAGAGTTATATGTCGATAAGTAATTGCCTCAGAGATGTGACTTGCAGGCAAAAGGATACAACTAATAGTCTTAGAAAAAAATATCCTGTGACTTTAACCATGAATATAGAGGAAGGAATAAATCTCATTTTCATGTACTGTACTTAACTGGGGTTATTATTCATCAGTGAGGGAGAGGCTTGAATTGTTGGAGAGGCTGATGGGATCATCTCCATACCTAGGTACTTCAGTAGTTCTCAGCATTGCAGTGAGTGAGTGCCTCTGAAACATTCAGAAATAAAAATAATAGCTCATGGTTTTTTCTGCCATCTGAGATTTTAAAAGGGTTAAATTGGGTATTATAAAAGGAGGAGTTGTATGTGTCTGTGTAGGTGCCCCTAATGCATCCAAAGACTGTTGTATCCTCTCCTCCAGAAATCAATAAATTTTTGTTTCCTTCCAATGAAAAAACAATCACAAAAGAGCCACCAAGATATATGGAAAAAAATGAGGAACTGCTGGCTGCAGAAAGATAAGGATTAAAGTACATTTTGCCAGCAGCAAAATTAATTGAGATATACAGAGAGTGAGAGTTCACACGGTCAGTTTTAGTCAGTGGACAAGCTGGTATTTATCCTAGCAATAGAAGAAGATAATAAAAATAAGGTATATGTATTAGACAGAAGTCATCACTAGAGGGAGAGGTACACTGAATATGGCCTTTAACTAAATATATCAAAACCAGCCTTTTTTTAGACTCTGATAAAATATTGCACTAACATGGTGCACTAAAAAAGATAAGTTTTAGTCATGGATATGTTGTCTGGCTAGTTGCTCACACTGAAACAAGTGAGGGACTTACCTTGTTCTATTTCTGCAGTTTCTTCGTGGATAACTAAAATATAGTTATTTTTCACAATCTCTATACTGGTATTGTTTATTAATATTTAATAGTAATAATTGCTTTCTCGTTTGCTGGTACGTATTCACCTTGAGAGAAATCTCAAAAGCAGAAAACAAAAAATTTCTAGCATGAAGTGAAACAAAGTGAGTCCTTGTCCTTTTCTTATCTCTTCATGTCTCCTCATACTTCTTTCTGGCACCTCATACTATTGTTATTTGCATAAATATCACGATGACTGTGTTGTATGTTGCAAAATGTTCATTCCTGGGTTAGAGGCTATCTTTCAGGCTGTGGGACTGAAGAGAAAAGAAGGCCAAAAGGAACAACTGAAAAATGAATTGTCATCCTCAAACTTTATTAATTAGCATATATTTGATGCTATCGTGGGTCATTTACCGCCACCACCTGCGACTCCTAGAATGCTTCCATCAATGCTGTCTTTGTACAATCCTACACATCCATTGGTCAGATTATGTAACTAATACATCTGTTCTAGAACAAGCAGCAGTCACAAGTATGAGGCCATGTTGCTGAGAACACAGCTGCGCTGGGCAGGACTCATCTCAAGGATGGAGGACCACCGCCTCCCTAAGATCATGCTCTATGGAGAACTTGCCACTGGCTGCTGCAAGAGAGGAGCCCCGAAGAGGAGATACAAGAACTCCCTGAAGAAACATCTCAGCCTTGGCCACATTGATCTTCATCGCTGGTCTACTCTGGCATCCAATCGGGAGGCCTGGAGACACACCATCTATAACGCTGCTGCTTCCTTTGAGAAAGCGCTCAGGATCACCCTTGAGGAGAAAAGACAACGCAGAAAGAATCTTGTCTTGCTGATACCATCCAAAAAGTCTTTCTGCTGTGCCTTTTGCAACCGGGCTTGTCTATCTCACATTGACCTCTTTAGCCACCAACGTGCTTGTAGCAAATGTGGGTAGAGCCCTTCCCAAATCTTCGTTCATGAAGCCTAGCCATGATTTGATGCTACTGTTAAAACTGACCTACATGTCCTTCTGTTGAGTTCAGATATGCTATACATACACGCAAATCATACGTGCTAGCTTAATTGTAGGTTTGGGTGAGCTTGAAGAAATGGAAATTATAACTTGATAGGGACAAAAAGGAAACAGCGACTGCCACAAACTCACAGAGAAAGCCTTCTTAACAAATATACACCACACACTTCTAGTGGTGTAGATTACCACTAAATGAGAACAAACCTGAAATTTTAAATCATCAAGAGCAAGGCTCTTCCTTAGGAATCTCATCTTTGTCCGACAGACCCAGCTCTATAAGGTCTCTGCTGACCCTGTATCTCTCTATCCATGGACAGCAGCCATACCTGTCTACTTTCCTCCACAGCAAGGTTTGACTTCCATTAAGTACTCTCCTGCACTAAGAACTAAAGGTCCAAAGACACTTATTAAGTTACTACTTCTGCACTGTTAGTTGTTTGGCTATAATGGCTCTGGGGCTAATGCACTTCTTTTTCATATAGGACTTTTTCCACGTTTTTTCCTCTGTAGGTGACGTACTTGTTTTAAAGAACTGACTGCATCTCTGCGGGTTGCAGAGATGCAACATAAAGACATGAGGAGTAGGCAGAAGCTGAGGATACTGCTGAACTGTATTGTATGTGACAGTGCTGATGCCCTTGCTTTGTAACAGTGTGAATATCAAGCTCCATAAGCCTCACTGCATAAACAGGTTGTGAGATGCTTGTGAGAAAAAATGCAGCTTGGGGGAAGCACAGTGCAACTGCCTAGCTATGCAAAAATAACTGTGGTGTATGGATGAAGTTTAAAGTTAAAAGGTCCTGTTAAAAAATTTGTCTATGGCACATTTTCATGATGCTAACAAGAAGAGCAGCTTATTAATTATGGATACCCCTGTTAGACAGAGTTTATATTTAATACTCACCCTTTCTGAGCAATGCTCCTTCTTTGTTTCCATTTCTAGGTGTAAAGATTTCCTCAAACATTAGGTTAGAAAACCTTCCTGTTGTGTTCCCATCTTTTCTCTCCCCCATCTTTCATCACCCATCATCCTGTCCTTCACTGCTTCCTACTCATAGCATCAGCAGTGTCATCAGCAGGCTTCCCACAGTCATCTGTGGTTTTATTCTTCTCTTTTATTTTTTTTATTTATTTACGTCATTGTGTCTACTTGATCTGATGGACTTTTGTTTTTCTGTATTGTGACCTCTTTTTGTGCCCACTCATATCTTGAACCCTTTTCATACCCTGTACCAAAGTGGTTTCAATTTTTGTTAGGATTCAGGATCATGGAATCACAGGATATGCTGAATTGGAAGGCACACATCAGGATCATTGAGTCTAACTCCTGACCCTGTGCAGGACACCCCAGGAGTCACACTATGTGCCTGAGAGCATTATCCAAACACTTCTTGAGTTCTGTCAGGCTTGGTGCTGCGACTACTTCCCTGGGGAGCCTGTTCCAACCTGCCTCTGGGTGAAAAACCTTTTCCTGATATCTAACTCAAACCTCTCCTGACTCAGCTTCATTTCCTCAAGTCCTGTCACTGGCCACAAGAGTGAAGAGATCAGTGCCTGCCCCTATGCTTCTCCTTGTGCGAATGTTGAAGATCACAATGGGGTCTCCTCTTCTCCAGGTTGAACAAACCAAGTGACATCAGCTGCTCCTCATACAGCTTCCTCTCCAGACCCTTCACCATCCTCATGGCCCTCCTTTGGATGCTCTGCAATAGCTTAATGTCTTTTCAATATTGTGGTGCCCAAAACTGCACACAACATTCAAAAGTGAGGCCGCACCAGTGCAGAGCAGAGCAGGACAATGCCCTCCCTCTACTGGCTGGCGATGCATTGCCAGATGCCCCCCCGGACATGGTTGGCCCTCCTGGCTGCCAGAGCACCTCCAGGCCACTTTCAGCAGCACTGCTCTCCAGCCTTGGAGACTTGGTTCTCTCTGCCCTTGGGTGACCTTCAAATCTCCGCTATTGATCAGAGATTTGCTATTGATTCTAGGCTGTCCCTTGGCACTGTAGATGTTTTAAGTTACAGGTTTGTCATTTCTTAGCTGAAGTATCCCCATCTCAAAGACTCCAATTTGTTTGTATTGAACAAACCTTGAGATTCGGGGTTTGGGGTGAAGTAAACAGACACTGGATTAATATCACAAACCAACAGTTCCTAACATTTCAGGGAAAACATATCCACAGTAGCCCAGGCTCACTTCTTAAATCTGATTAATAATAAAGTGGTGGCTCCATTTGTTGGAGAATTCAATATACAATGAGGGCATAGTTCTACACAAAGCACTAAAGAGATATATAGCTCAATGGATTAAGTCAGCTATATCTTTTCTTGTACGCAGTGGGCAATACTTGCCTTCCTGCAGTAAGCTGGTTTTATTGAAGAATAGGGGAAAGTTTTATTAACTTTTTCTTTAATTTAATAAGTGTCTTTCTTCAGGAAAAGGACACCTTCCTCTTGATTGTGGAATTTCAAATAAATGAGTAGAAATACACAGGTAAAATTGAGTGCAAGAAATTCAAATGTATTGTTTAAAATACAGTGCAACTTTCCATCTTCAATGCCCATTCTTGATATAGAAGATGTCAATATTTACAGTGGAAAAAAAGAGTATCCCTTTAAGTTTTTTCATCACCTTCCACATTTTCAGCTTTGATAAAGACGAGTCCACCAGCCATCAACGTCTTTCCTTTAAGTCAGTTGCAATAGCCCTGCTGGGGGTTCATTACACAGCTAACAATAGCTAGAGTCTCTGAATAGTTCAGAGGCTTCTGTACAAACTTCTTTTTTTTCCTGACAAATTCCTCTTCCCTACATTGTGAAGGGTACTGTGAACCTGATACATCAGCTCTATGTTTCTTCAGGCAGAGATGTTTTTCCTAGGTGTTTTCTACTCAATTTATTCCCCCCTTTTTTCCTACCTGAACGACTGGAGAAAATAAATCTTTTGAACTAAAGAAACCCGGGGAGTTGCTGATTTAGACTACTAAATATGGTAGGAATCTTCTGTAGTCCTTAAACTGCACAAGCCTGAGATTTTTGAGCCTAGTTTCTAGAACCACTCTATGCTACATCATTTAGCACAACATTCATCTTGCAAATGTTCTTTTTTTTTTTAGCCAAAGATATGCTTGAAAGCCGATATCTTTGGTCTCTGCTCTTTGCAGATTTCCTTAAGCAACATGATTCTCTTCTGTTCTGGGGGAAGGTCATACTGCATAACAGTTAAAGTCCTACTCATGATCTGCTGTGCCTTGGCAAATGCAATTGATTTTCTTTGAGAGGTGAAAACTGTCTTCTGTTTCACCTAGGGTCAAGCTAAACTGTTCAAACTTACAACAAAACAACCCCTTTCCTCCTTGTAATTTGTAAGGTGGACTTTAGCCCCCTGTCCCTATTTTGGGGCAAATGTATTGCCAGTGAGAAGAATAGAACATTAATATTTTTAGTGTATTTTTCAACCATTCACTATAGTCTGTCTAACTACATTTATCTGTTCTTATCTGGGAAGGAGGGAAGGACCTTGGTATATAGTGACATTTGGCAGTTTGCCTGCTCTTTGGTACATTACAGTTCAACTGCTGCTTTCTCTTACTTTCTGAATAAACTCTTTTAACCAAGTCTTTCTTACTTGAACACATTGTAGCTGGCCCTAGGTGCCACTTTTAAGCCCTAAGGACTACTTTAAGGAGATTGATACATGAAAGGATGTTCCATTCACTACAGAAATGTACTAGCAAGTTAAGGAGTTGTGAAACATGCTTAGATGGAATGGTGATTTGGTCTGAAAACATTTTAATCTGTGTTTTAGGTCAGAGCTCTTCTGATTTCAAGGGATGATGGGAGAGAGAATAAAAAAATATATTGCCTTTCTTGAACCACTTAGGGAAAAAAAATGTAGGTTGTATCTTGTTACACTTGCAAAGTGAAATCATTGTACCTGACTGTAACTCATTTGGCTGGCATTTCTGGTTTATTTGGCTGCTGCTGCTGGTTTTGTCACTGTTCCCTTTTCCAATTGCTTTTTCTGATCTTTGCATGAAAACTGTGTTCTTGTGTTTTTGTATTACACCTCTGTAATAGTGGAAAAGGATTCTATAACCTCTTGGCAATACTTTCTCAATAAAACACTGAATTATGTTGTTAGAGGTTTGAGGGGTTTTTTGTTTGTTTGTTTTTGTTTTTGTTTTCTCACTATGTCACGTCTGTTCTCTACTAAATCGGCAAGTAAGAAAGTGGTCCCTGTAAAAGGCAAGAATGACCTGGAATACTTTTCAGCTATCCCAGAAAGACCTGTTAAATACATAGGCATGGTATTCAAAAGAATTAAAGCAGAATTAAATTTTAATGTTAATATATCAGATCTTCTATGAAAACAACCATTCATCTGCTTTCTTACCAGAGAAAGTGAATAACTTATTTTTCATTACATGGATGTTGAAATAAAGACATTAAAAATTTTAGTAGTCATATCCATATTTTTTTACTGGGCAGATCCTCCTGTACTTTCTAAATACCATGTTAAACACTTATAGA
Source organism: Pipra filicauda (assembly GCF_003945595.2). NCBI lineage: Eukaryota > Metazoa > Chordata > Aves > Passeriformes > Pipridae > Pipra > Pipra filicauda. The sequence goes on from NW_024104765.1 coordinate 2,097,899, forward strand.
AAAGCAGGCTTTCATTCAATGATATCTTGGAGTGTAATTTGTGGAGTTGAATACTTGATTCACTGTAAATTAACTAGTGAACATAAATATGCATATTGCTTTGTGCACATGATTCTCAGAGTAACCACACCCATGCATACATTTTTGATATTCAGAGGTGCAGTGGATATTTGCATAGATACTTTAAGAATGACTAAATACCATCACACAATAACAGGATACAAATTTCAGAAAATGCATATGCTATTTAGTACTTTAGCAGAATATCCTCAGATAACCATATTCTAACCTTTATTGCCTAAAGACATGGTTGCTTTGTGTAAAGGTCACAAATGTTTGTTTGTTTGTTTGTTTTTAATTTTTATTTTAAGAAATACTCTAGGTACTCAATCACTAAAAATGCATTAGGAATTATTTGTATGTTAATTCCATTTTGAAATTGTTGCTTGTTTTCATTCTAAAGGCTGCATGCTATGTCCAGTGTTGTCAGTCTCCTAATATTTCCCAAAAGGATAATATGTCTTCAGAGTTTGAAAAGGCAACTAAGCATTGCAAAAATTTCATTCAAAGCTATGTGTTTGTGTGTCAATTTACTGCCTCTGTTTACAATGAGAAATATGGTCAGATTTTAACATTTATGGAGCTATGAAGCAGCGCTGGTGGCAAATTAAATCAAACCTGTGCCTATAGTTTAAGAGCAGTTGTAGACAGAAAAGCACTTTTACTCTGACCTCGGCCAAATGGAAGTGAGGCAAAATGCAGAAACACTGGCATACACTAAAAAATGACTTGATTGCTGGTCAGACTTTGTCAGTATACCAGAAAAAAAGCCCTGTGTCCAAAAAACCCCAGTGGGACATTATATGGGACAGGAAGGCATTAAAAACAGTTATTCATAGCCTACTCAAAATGAAATCCCAGGCTGGACATGATTCAGCAATGTACTGAGCACTTAGTTATGAATCCATCAGAGAAAATATTGGGTCGATTTTGAAGGGGAATGTCAAGATCTAATTTTCTGATGGCATTATACCTGCTTACCAGTGTAGTCACAAGCACAGTGAATAAACCTACTGTTTCCTTGAATAAGGCCAATATCTTGAGAAGAGATGCCCATTCTCCATTTTGAAGTAATTTTATAAATTCTGGAAGCTCTAATTTATTACAGTAGTTTAGCTTAGAAAATGTCACCTTCATCTTGCAAGCATAGATATTCCTTGTGTGTATGTGCCTCATCAGTTCTTATGGATAGTATACAGCTAATACTTATAAATACAGAAGGCACCGAATGCCTCACAATATCTAGTCTACTGTATTTTACTTCCTTTTCATTCTAAGTACAGTCCTTAAAAACATCTGGATTTCTAAAGGATCAGTGTTACTCATGAGTTAATATCCATGTTCAAAAGTGATTTAAGTGCCAAAGGATAATTTTGCAATAGAAACTTTATGAATTGAAAAACTTGGTTTGCTGATGTGTAGGTTCCCATTCAAACCACAGTGCTCTGTAAGATGTAGGAAGAGATAAGTGCCTGAATGCCTCTTTACACAACTTTCTATGCACTGAAAAGGTGGCTTCTGGAGAGAATTACCTTGGTCAGCTCAATTTGTGAAACCTGCTGAGGTTAATGAGGAGCTTCCAGGTAACATTAGACCACCCCGTTTTTCATCCATGCAGGCTGAATAGACTGACTTCCTTCAGACATTGCTGTCTCTTCAGGTGTCTCTCATTCTTGTCCAAAAAATGCTCATGTCTGAGATATGTGAAGCATTGTTTTTGAGCAGTCTACTTGTGCCAGACATATGTACCTTAAATCCTTCTCAAGCACCTATACCTGTGGGTCAGAATTAATTTCACCCAGCTTGACTATTTAAATGGTTTTGTAAGCCTAAACTGATAACCTTAGGATTCCTTTTTGTTTTGGTCCAATAAACAAGAACATGAAGAGGCCAATTACTTTCAGTCTAGGAGAAGGATAAGAGAAGATGCCCTCTGGAGACGCCTTATTGACTGAAGTGACTGATTGAGGTTCTGAAGATGAACTTATACACATCAAAAGCTAAGAACAACCTTAAGTCTCCTTGAAGCAGTTGGATTTGGATTCTGACCATGAAATCTATAGCCACATCAAATATGAACTCTGAAGTAAAAAAGCCTATTGACATTACTGACACTGGGTTTTGAGTCCAGGAGCACAGTGATATACCTGCAGCACAGATCAAGGTGTAGGTACACACCATGTTAGTGTAACTTTCTCATTTTACTAGCAGCAGTGTATTGGCAACAGCCTGGAACTTACTGTGGGCTGCAAAATCCTCCTGCAAAGCTGGGCTAAATATTACATGTTAGCCTACCCTGAACTCTGTGCTGCTTTAGCAAGGCTAGCTAACTCGAGGAAATCAACTGCAATCCCCTTACAGACTGCCTTTTCCATACCCTCGTAATAGCAAGTTTTCTCTCTGGGAAGAGAGAAAACAGATAGTGTGTCCTTATGTTGTATGAGTTTTGTGGTGTTTCATATTTCATTAATTTATTCAAAATGCCATACAACTTGTGGATAGAAGGGAACAGAAGCACTGTATTTGCTTCCGAAAAAAGCTTAGCTCTGTAAGGGATGCAAATCTATGTGCATCAATTGACATCCAGGGTCTCAGACCTCAAACGTTGTAGTATCCCTTCTGTTACAAGGTCACAGAGAAGAGATATTTAATGCAGTTCTAAAATTTCCTGAAGTCCAGAGGTAACTTTGATTTTCCACTGCTCTGAATTTGATGTAGGCACTGTACTAATTGCTCTGATCCTCTGTGGAAGGTAACATTCACATATCCATGTCAATGTTGTTGGATCATTAGCTGACATTGACACTTTTAGCCTTAGGATATTACTAAAATTAGAGACCTTTAACATTGGTTCAGGTCTTCTTTATCCCGAGGACACCAAGGTACTCACTCAATAAGACCTTGCTTGGAGGTTCGTAAGATCTTTGCCCCCTTCCTTTCTCAAAAAGGCAGCTCTGTCTGCAGTCTATGATTGGCATATGCCTTTCTGTCTTTCTTAGTTTAGGTCTTCATTAATATTTACGCATTTGCTTGGGACTGTTTCAAGCTTCTCTGCTCTCTAAAGTATCACTTATTGGGATTCTGAGATCCCAAGAGTGTCCTGAAACCCTTAGTTCTTGAAAGGCCTAGAGCTACACATTTGCTTTATAGGCAGCTTGAACTCCCGTCTTTTTGCCCTCAGTTTGGTTCATGTGGAAGCTGTGCTAAGATATATGCCTGTTCTGCCTGCTCAGCGCTTGTCAGGTGACATTGCCACAGGAATAGGTAGAAGCTGCTGTGCATACCATTTCTGTGGCATACATATCCCAAAACACCAGGTGCAGTACAGGTATCCCTCTTTAGAGTCCCTGCCAAAACATGAGGATGCTCTAGCAGGTGGATAGGAGAAACAAATAAATTTCACCTTATGTCATCTGAAGGTAATGGCTAATATAGAGGCCAATACCATCAGTGTTTATAAGAAGGCGTGAATTCTGGAAAACTCCAGATATTTAAAAAAACCTGAGAAATTTCCTTTATGAAAGGTGCATTGGAAAAAATGGTTAAGTGTAAATTAATTTTCAGATGTTTTTAATGAAAAAAAAGTTTTCATTTTTTGCCCAATGTTTCTGGCTTTACCTAGTCCAGTTTTTAAAATGTTAAAAGTGGTTGCTTTTGTTCTTTTAGCACAGAAGAACTGAAAGTTCAGTTATTTGCACTACTAACCCTGAGAAGTTCAAAGTAGTACTCTGTGAAAAAGAAATACAGATGTGAATATTGCTTGCAGATTTTCACTTCTCTTGTATTACTTAAACCCAAAATTTAGTCAGTTATTGAATCTATAGGTCCTCTGTAATCACGATGACAGAGAACCCTTTTCCATTACTTACATTTGACCAAGAAGTTTCAACACTTTCTTTCATATATGGAAGGAACCACGCAGTACAGTACAGTACAGTTTGTCACTGTATGAGTAGGTTACTGTAGAGTGCTCTTCTTTATGGCAAGTTATTATAACAATTTGCTGCAGCGATTTGCTATAATGACATAACAGGAACAGTAGAGAGGTGTGCAGCTCTCACTGTGTAGAACTGTTTGTCCATCAAGCAGAAAGAAGGCTTGATGGAGGTGTACCAAGGGATTATTTTCAAAATACCTGTTAAGGAAATTGTGACTAAGAATGTGTAGACACAGAAATACCTGATACCTGTCAGAATCGCTAAAAATATTTTTGTTATTGTCAGGTTGCACAATGGTTTAATTCCCCATGAAAGTCTGGGTGACATATATTTGCTACCCAACTGAATAAAGTGACAAATACTAGCAGGGTTAGTAATAAATGAATTTACCTTTTGGATGGTAATCTTTCATGCTAGCTCATATGCTTAAGGCAAACTATTTAAAGCACATTTCACCTGGTATGAACCTGGCAACAACATACGGGTAAGAAAAATGAATCACAAGCTTTTCTTTTTGACATATGTCTCTCACTCATCCAGAAGCCATTTAACAGGCCATGTAATCAGGAATAAGAGCAATTTTATGCCATAAATCAGCTTTCTAAACAACAATTCACCCCAAACAAAGATAAAATGGTAGAGGGTATACGTAGCATGTATGTTATTTTCAGAGGAAATTTTTGTGATTTTTATATATATATGTGTGTTTGCATGTGTCTATGTGTTTGTCTAGTGTGTCTTTATATTTGAATATAGATATATTTGATATATTAGTTTAATATAAATGACTTTGCTATATGCTGTAATAACTCCTGAAGTTAATTCTTTTTTACAATCCACTGAACTTTGAACAAGTCAAAGCCGGGGTTCGTTAAGGTTTGTTATAGTAATCCCACTGAGTGGATTTAAACATCCAGAAGTCACCTGCTTTGAGTCCTGGGGTAGGAGAAATCAGTGACTTTTCAAGAGAGTCCCCAGCTGGATTCTGCCAGCTGAAATATAGTGTAAGGAATTTAGAATTAAGACAGTTCTCTGTGCTTTGAAAAGCAGGACACTGTGATAGAACTGGAGTACCTTATTTGTTAAATCATAGAGTCAATGACTGGTGAATAGAATGGGTTAGTCTCAAGAGGCTATACAGTGACCAGATGTCTTTGAGGAGCATTGGTGGTCTCAACTTTTGTTTGATAATAGAATGGACTAAGCAACAGTTACATCAAAAGAAGAATAATTTTGGTAGTATAGAGCTGTTGAAGTGTTTATTTTTTCTGTAATACTTAGGGACTTAAAGATATAATGAAAGCTTGATGAGATTTCCAAAGCCTAAAGCAAATTTGAAAATCCCATTGGGTTAAGACACGACTGTATCAGATATACTGATCTGTTCAGGTAGGTCAAATGAATTACACTGAACATTTTTGTAATCTAGGCTTTTGTTTGGATGCAATATCTTGACTCTAGCTCATCCCTAGTGAACAGAGAACCCTAGAAATTATTACTAAGCAGATATTTTATGTCTCTTGATACTCAAAAAGAAAAAAAATAATCTGGAAGTGGAAACAAATAAACCTCAGTATCGTCTTAGAATTTCCCATAGTTCATTTATTTAACAGTCTCTGTCTTAATTTTCTGGCCTGATTTTTCATTTCCATTCTTTTTTTTATCTTTCTCCTCCCTTCATTTTATTTAAGTCTCCTCTCCACTTCTCATTTCTGCAGCCAGATCTTTCTTCCACATACTCTTGTTTCCTCAAGTGTTTATTTTGCTTTCAAAACTCTTATTCTACCCCACACCATTCCTGAAATGCATTCAGTCATTCCCCACTAGATACTGCTGCTACATGTCCTAAGAGGGAGAAAATCATCTATACAGTGTCTGCTCACCATTTTATGGCATGTATATCTTATGAGAATTCATCCATCCCCAAAAGAGAGAGACATGAAAAAGAGACCAAGAAAGAAATTTTATTTTCCTAGCCAGCAGTCATTAAGAATTTGTCTTAAGACTCACGATAATTTCCCAGTGGCTGATTGCGGGGAAAAAAAGTAAAAAATGAAACAAGCAAGAAATCATGCTTCCTACAGAATGCCAAGCATTCTACTTAACAATGTGAAACACGCACTTGGGATGCTAAGAGAGTACAAATTAAAGTTCACTCAGCCATTATGTTGTCTATCTCAATCAAAAAGGTCTAGAGAGTTTTAAAGAAAATTACAAAATTATTTTTTTATTTACTGTGTCTGGAAATATTGTACAGTTAAAATATAGTCTTGATGTTTCACCAAAGTGAATAAGCACTTCCATTTAAACTTGGAAACAACTGCTCCTTACAGAATTGCAAAGGACATTGAGAGTCTACAGGGCATGAACAGTCTAACTGTCCAACTCTGCGTAACATCAGACCTCCTATCATTCTCCTCTGACTGTTTACAGAGTACAGGTTCATCATTTCCCATGCTTCTAATTGTGTAAAATTAACAATGTCAACATTGCCTTCTCCTTCCTTTACTCGTCACCTGATTTTGCTAAGATCATAATAAAAAAATGAATTAATTAGAAGCATAGTCTTTGGATGATTGCACATAACATTTCATACGCAAAATAAATTGCTTTGCGAATTGTAACGCAAACTATTAAGCACTTCTATTTTAGGTGTTCATTGTACAGGACAGAGTGTACAGAACTGCATTTAAAAATATTTTCCCTGTAAGAACGTATGTATCTACTGCTGCAAACAGAAAATACATATACTTTGCAAAATACTGCTTTATCTACCTTGTAAATTATGTAAATGTTACAGTTGCCCATTCTGTTCCTTCAGATTGCTTTATTTTAAAAGAATGAAATTGGTAAAATGAGAGGCTTAAGATACTGAAGGACTGCAAAATGATATCTATAGGACATGGTCCACTACTTTGAAACTATCTTGAGTTAGACTATTGCCTATCAATAGAGTACCAAATAGTATACTGACTCAGTGAGAAATGCAATATGTGCTTAGATCTTGTTTCACAGGAAATGATAGAAATGATTATAAAGCAGATTTTCTCAAGTTCTAGTAGAATCTCAGAAACTCTTATTTCAGGGAATTCTACCTTCAGAGCATCTCCAGCTCTGATACATTATGTTTCTGAGTTCCTATGATTGCTTTTGTGAAACTGTTAAATATGAAATAACCAAATACCGTGCAGGTATATTTGTAATGAATAACACTGGCAAAGCAGTCATGAGGAACTGCTATTTTATAAAAGTTCTTTCTGATGTATTTATAATTTTTTTCTATTTTTGTCTGTTGAACTGTCTGTAACCAACAGAGCGGAAAATAACTTTCTGAAAGCTTAGATTCAGAAAAGGAATCTGTAAAGCTTCTATAAAGTATAAGAACTTGCAAACACCATTATTTTCAAAAAATGTTCTAGACTCCTGGAAGATGATGAAATTCCTAGATTTGTTTGCCAGATACTAAACTTTTTCATTTAGATGCTCAGCCTGTTCTCTGAGTACATAGCATATCAAAATTATACAACCATATCGCTATTCCAGACTTAGAATAGAATTTGCTTCTTTAGTTAAGTCATACTTGCAGCAGCAATCTTTCTTCATACATTTTCTGTTGTTGTTCTATTTCCATTTATATCTATCATTCTATAATCCATGTAAGAAAATTCTGATAGAATTCTTTGTGGTATTTAAAGATTTTATACTTGTCACTTTTAATTTTTTCCATCTCTTCTATTTCATGGAAGGAGGAAGAAGTTAATTTTTTTAATTGTAATTCCTTTCCTTTCCTTCCAATCAAAAGTCTCACAGTGTTCAAAGTGAAGCCTTTCTTGGCAAGGTTTACAATTAGTTTCACTCGTAAGTACCTATCTTTGCTGTCAATAACTTAACCGGTCAAAGTTCTGTGTCAAACTTTGCTTGTAAAGCAAAAAAAGTATTTCTCAAAGTTTTTAAGAGAAAAATGCCATTTTTTCCCTGAAGCTAGTTCATTAAATCTGTAAAAGTATAGAAAAGAACTTTGTCAGTGTCTGCCTCCAAAAATACCTTTTTGTCCAGAATAATAACCTTTGCTGTTATATGTAAACAGCAGTTTTATCTAGTTGCCTAAGCTACAAATTTTTAGGAAGCAATTTATCCCAACTATCTTAACACAGTCAGAATCTCCTTTTGGAATTACCCGTGTCCTTTCTGTGGGCTGGTGAGGAAGAAAGGCTAATCCAGTCAACTAGCTTTACAGTTGTACAAACTAAGTGGAAATTACTCCTTCTTAATATGTTACATGGTGAGAGAGGGAAGAGAAAAGATTCATCCTGAGCAATATGATCTCTTTAATAATTTTGTTGAAGATGTCATTGTGCCTATGATCCATGATTATTGCAGGCTTTCTTCATGAACAAGAAATGAACTGAGAAACATTATTAATAGGAATAATGCAATTATAAAAAGGACACCGTGTACTAATAAAAAGAGGTGTTATTCTAAATGTACAAATATTTTTCATTTATCCAAAACACTGATAGTGAAAAAGGGATTTGCAGTTAAGTAAAAATGTCATTTACACCCATGTTAAATATCCCTCATACTTCCACAGCAATGTAAAGGCTCTTTGTGCAAATGAGAAGTAGGCTTTTAAGAGTTTTTCATCTGATTATTGTGAAGTGATTCATACTGCATTGCTACTACTTCCATTAACAATAAGAAGACAGAATGAACTGTGGAAGAATGTGGATTTACAGTTTTGTAAATCAGGGCATAAGTACTGAGCAGTGGGCACCTGAAAACTCAGGTGATTGTTTGGATGACAACCCGAAGTAGCACAAGATATCAGTGATGATATGGCACTAGAAGCCCAAATTTATACCTGCCAGCAGTTCTCAGTGTTTCTGTACCAGACTGCCCAACTATAGAGAAAAGACATCAGGAAAATCCTTCCTAATAAATCAGAACAAACTGAAATCATACTAGCCTCTCTGCAATTTTTCTTAAAACATCCAAATCTTTGAAAGGTTGTATTTTACACAGGAGATTTGAAGCACCATCCATCTTATATGTTAAGTTGCCCAGAGACTGTGTTGCATTAGGTGTTTTATCTGGAACTTTCCATATCATGAAGCTTGGAGTTTGATAGACAAAAGGAGGAAAGAAAGGTAAGATGTGAAAGTTACATAAGGGAGGAGGTTGGGACACACATGTAGGCATGAGACGAAGCCTGGGCAAGAAATTTTTGTGGAGGGACACAAGAGAATTCAACAGGATGCCCAGAGCCTGGGAGGTCTGTGCAAATGTGCTCTTTGGGTGATACTGTCACTTACAGTAAGCTTTTAACTTCTCAGTCATGAGGTCCTGGTCTACATCCATGTGAGTACCTATATAAAACCCCCATATGCTTATACTTGTTTTATTCCTAATGCTCTAAAATCCACTAGTTTACTTGAGAAACCATAATATTAGATGTATGACTGCAAAGTAAGGCTGATGATACAAATTTAAGACAGTTCCATTCATGGTTTCATGTCATAGTTGTGGGGACTCTTTGGGCTGAAATATTCTGTCATTCTTCATCATACCAATTGATTGTTTTCATCTGACATGAAAGAAGGCTACTTTATTGAAAGTTTTTTTCTGTATATTCTGTGGGGGTTTTTTGTTTAGTTTTTTGTTGGTTTTTATTTGTTTGCTTGCTCATTTTATCCAGGCTTCCTAGAGGCTATACAGTTTTGAAAACAGAACTATAACTCCACCAAAGTGTTTAGGAAAGAGACAGAGTTCTCGGAAGTCAGACACAATAATCTTTTAATCTGTAAAAGATAAAACAAACCAAGGAAATTAGATGATTGCATACCTTTAGTAATACCTTTAATAAGGCAGAGGTAAGAGCAGTCTGCCGTATCTAAAAAATGGGTCTTTTTTGTGGACCTTCAGATTAACAAATTCAGCAAATCCGAAACCTTGAAACACATGAAATTAAATGTATATCTGCATACCTCATCTAAACAGGAGATAACTGCTTGCCTGATTTCAAGAAGCTAGACTAATTTTCTGAGCTTGGTTTAAAGGAATAAAGTGAGTTTCTCAGAGCATAAACATTGGGCCTACCCAGGAACTATAGAATGTGTGTGTGTGGTTCTCTCTAGTTTCCTCTATAGGAGGTTGTACACCTTGAATAAATAACCAAGCAGCAAAGACATGTAGTTCATTTTCCCTCATTCCACATGTTATAATAAACAGAGCCCTTTATAATCAATCTTTTACACTGACTCAAAGACTTTAATTTTGAATGCAAAACAGAGTAGCTCTTGCTAGGCAGCTTGGCAGTAATTTACAGGAGACAGTGCGGTACATTGGTGTGTGTGGTCACTTTCCTCACTCAAGGAAGAGCAGCCTTTTCTTGTGCTGAAACAAGCAGAGCAGGAACATAAATCTGAGCTCTCTATGCCCCAGATTAGTGCCCTATTTTTTCTCTCTCAAGTGAGAATGCTTCCCTAAGTATTATGGTGTACGTCTGTCTTTCCTCTTTTTTTTTTGAGAAATGAAGCTCTTTTCTCCTAACGCCAGTATCAGGATTATATCAGAATTTACTGAAGTACAGATTACTTTCTTACCAGAGGATCTGAGTATGATCAAGTCCCTACTTACACACATACTTCCCACATCTTTTTCATGCATTTTGTTCCTGGTTTTTGTTGCAACCACATTTATTTAGTTTCCAAAGAGCTATTCTGCAGTGGTTATGTGTGGATCCTCTTGACTCCAACAGTCACGTCCCCAAGTGATAAACCCTTATGCTCTGCACTCTAATGCACTGAATATCTCAAAGCACATAGTTATGAATTGTTTGCCCAAGATTACAAGTTTACAGTAGAGTGGAAAACCCTTTGAACCTAACCATTAACCTAACATTCTTTTTTTGTTATATCAATAAAAAGCAATTTTATTCTGTTAAATGTTCTGCTAAAATGTTCAGGACCCTTTAAGTGTTATTTTCAAATACCAAAATACATGCTCTTATGTTACAAAAAAAATACATTTTAGTAATTTTTTCTTGCAAGACAAAATGTCTTGCAATGTCTTTGTCTACTCAGCATCTACTGAAGCAAATGACAATGCTTTGATTAGAGACCAACAGTTCAAGATCATTCTGTAAAAGCTATATTGTGGCTTGAGTGTTAAATTAAAGAAGAACAAATCTTTCCTTGTTTCTTCCTCGCTGACGAATTCCTGTTCTCCAGAACAGGACTCATTGCTTTTGGTTGGCTGCCACGTTTTTTTTCCTGGAATCCACTAACAGAAGCTGAATTGCAAGGCAAAATATGGTCCACAAATAAACTGAATATAATCAATGCTATTCCAAGGGTTAACAGATTCACTTAACTTGGCTAGGCTTTAGAAGGAGCTCTGATTACTTATTTTCAGTAAAATTGGAACACTGAGTTATTCTATGTTTCCTATTCTGATTAGGTGACATTTGCTCTGTTCAAATTTCAGTGGGATTACTGTGGAATTATATATGACATCTGAATTAATACTGGAACAGTTCATCCCGATTAATGTCATTACAACAAATGCTAAAGGGATTAATAAGGATTTCCTACTTGTTGTGGAGTGTAGAAGCCCTAGGGGCTTTGCCATTGAAGAATGCTGGGGTGGCCTCATCTTGTCAGATCTTTTGGATTAGAAATATTAAATGAAAACATCTGTAAACTACTACAAGATTTACATTCCTCCTTTCTGATATAAATGACATTACTAACTCTACTGCACTTTTGGGGCCCATTTCATTTAGCAGTTTCTTCAGAAAGCACTTAATAAAAAACATTTATTGATTTAATTGTGATATTTCTAGTACATAAGCTCGTCACCACCTGTAAACTCTTCTCCCAGTTGCCTTGTAGAGGCAAAACCAGAACAGTTTTTGTATCGTTAAAGTGAAAATTTCAGTAGTCCTAGTGCTCTGGTCTCATCAAGTAGCACTCTGCAGACATGTCAAGAGTTAAGTTTGCTGCCATTTGATTTGTGCCCTCCTTCCAGTTGTCTCTTATAAATGGGGACCAAATATCCAAGACCCAAATCTCTCACACTTAATATTGCCTGGTTTTGACATTGCAGTTATTTGAGATAAAGGCTACTGAAATATTACACTCATTGAAAGAAACTCTGAATGGCTAAGCTTTGTAAGTAGGGACAGTTGGCAGGGGTTCAAAGCAACTGACTCGCGGTATAAGTAACTGTTTAGGAAATATCTAAACCAGAGAGAAAAAAATGCCCTTAGAATTTGAGGAGATTTCTGAGAAAATCTGTAAATCCTTTTTGAAGAGAATAATATACTCATTCATGTGTATACATAACTGAACATTAGGCTAAACTTTTAAATCATTGTGAGGGTTCCTCTTTGGAAAAGTACAGTCTTAGTCTCGCAGTCTCCTCTATACAGCAGTGAATAAAACGTGGCTGAAAAGGATCCTTTTAGCAAGTAAGGATGATTCCTGAGTCTTTCTCTCCAGTGCATAGTCATGAAGAAATGCGTACCAGGTGTCTTAATCTCAGACCAAGTCTCATCCTAGCTACCTTTTGATAGGTATCTAATTTAGTTTGTTGTTTAAATTCCTTCTGATACATGAACAGGGAAGTATCTTCAGAGGACAGTAAATATTATAGACTTTAAAGATTATTGGAATAAATAACTCCTTGGCCACTTTTTTCTTTCATCACTGATGACAGAGAGAACTTAGAGGACTTTCTTAGGCTACAGACTTAAAGATGGTGTTCAGCTACCCAAACATATGGAACTACTGACACCTGAAATGCCCCAGGATACATGACACATGCACAACTGGAGATCAGGCAAGATATTCTAGGACATTTAGTTGTCTATCCTTTTGCAACTGAATTACATCCTTAACTTCTGGATACCTATGTTGTGATGACCTGAATCCAATTCTGTCTTACAAATTATATTCAAAAAAATTATTATCACTCTCAAACTGCTTTAAACAGTTCCCTCATTTCAAGCCTTTATATCCTGCTTCATGCACTTGCACAATGACACAACTAGTTCTGCTCAAGGATATTTCTAAAGTCCTGATTTTTTCACGAATAACCTCGTTAAAAGTCTTAAAATAGCCCTATATCATTAAAAAGCTAGTATTTAATATGAATGTAAAGATTTTATGATAAAAAGTGGGAATTAAATCTCAATGGGAAAACATGAACATCCAACAGTATGAAAAAACAATATGAGTCAAAATATGTTCTCTACTACGAGGAAATGGGCTCAATTAATATTTCTGAATGAAGCTCTCATTTCTGCATTTCCGTTGATCTACACCTGGCCACTCCAAGATTTAAATCAAGTTCTATGTTTCTAAGTCAAATCTATAGTAAAGGCACTGATGTTGCTTTTACCATGTAGAAATAGCAGCTTGTTGTATTATCTTGTCAATCTCAGCGTGATATTACAGTTTGTATAGCAGCTCCATGCAGGACAGATGTAAATGGTAAATCTAGTGGCTTGAACTGTTCATTCTTCCTGGGTAAATACACTTGAGATGACACAATAAATCCCTTCACAGTCCTGGGAGCCAAGAAATGAGACTTATGACATATGAAGAACAAATATGGCCTTTACAGCATTGTAAATGCATCATAAATTATATGGATTTGACTATGAGGTTGTCTAAGGCTATAAACAGGTTTTTTATCCTACAGGTGTGATGTCTGACATTTTGTTACCTCACTGCTTTTGTGGAAATAAAATAACTCACAAGCGAAATCAGATTTGTAAGCCCTGATGGTGGATTCTGTACATCACAGAAGCTTTTGCGTAGCATTCAACTTCAAAATAAAGAAACATACAACAAAGCAACTTATTTGTGGACTGATCAGTGCAAAGAGTGACTTAGCATATGAATGACAATAAGAACTGGAAGTCTTCATCAAATCATATACAGATTAAGATGAGCAGCAAAGTTCATAGGGGGAAGGAAGATAAACTTCTAACACAGCAGAAAAGTTATTCATGGAGGATCAGGCAGAAAGACTTCAGAACCAACCCCTTAAACACAGGATACCAGCCCAATTTAGTTTTCAGGGGATAATGGGAAGTAGATTTTGTATCCTCTACAGTGGGAATATAACATTAAGAGCGGGTGGCTAGTTCATCTATCAAGAGATTGAATTCTCTGTACTTGAATAGTAGGCAACAACTCTGCCAATGGGTACTGTGAAAGAGGGGAAGAGCATGAGCAGTCAGGAGTATGGCCAGTGATGTAGGAGGTTATAAAGTAACTGTGACTCAGGCACCAAAGAAGATAATTCCACCTTATTTGTGTGAACTTGCAATAAATATCAGTTTGTTTTAATGTTTGGAGTCAGCATGTTGACACATTACAACATGTTATAATTTCTGTTATATGAGCTATATTCCATCACCAACAAACAGAAATGCCACATTAAGTATTAGTGTGAAGCCTTATTTTCCAGAATTGCGAATTCTGGAAATGTGTTACTGCAACTATCATGCATGTGACTAATTTATCAGTCGTCCTGGTACTGAACTCATGTAGTACAGTGCTAAGAAACTGCACAAATAGCTTTTATTTGATAAACTAAAGGATGTTCTCTTGATGAAGGTAATATTTTAATGAAGAATGTCTTCCTCATATTGGAGCACCAGTTTTATCATCCTCTTAATATTGTGAATTACCTTCACTATTCAAATCTATGAGCTCTGCTTCTTTGAGGGAAAATACCACCATTCCTGGGACAAAGGAGTGATCAGCCAGTTGTTGCTTCTGGCAGTAGCAGTACAGCAGTATCATAGTGTATTACTGGAATACCACTGATCAGTACAACACTGATACCTGTGGATTCATAGGCAGAGCCTGCAGACAAAGTCACATTCAGGATCTGAAATATGAGAGAGAGTAGTTTTCAGGGGATGTACGAATAAAATACAAGTTTTTTTGGTGATTGTTAAATAAAGCTTGGTGATATAAAGAAGTAGAGAAAGAAACTACATGGACTGAAAATGTGAGTTCCTAAATAAGTGAACCATTTTGTTTCAGTGGATGAGCATCTTTCCAGAAACAGTGCAGTCTCTGGAAGATAACAGTAACTTGATGTTTTTCCTCCCTTGAAATGAGTGTTGGGTGTTTCTCTGAAGGTTCGCTTGGCGACTTAGTTCCAAAACAAAGAGGCACTACACCAGCAGCACAAATATTAATCCTGTTCAGTGTTCAGCAGCTTTGACCAGTGAATATATTCACATCTGTGGTTCAAGTCTTGTTCATGGAGATAGGTCAGAAAATGCTTACTGAGCTATTAGCACTTTCTCCACATTCAGATTAGTTCAAGAAGGTGGATATTATCTGGGCAACTTTTTCTCCTAAAACACCACTGAGAGCACAAGCAAATGGGGAGGAAGAATAGCAGAAGAGATGATGCTGAATGGTCATAGCACTCAGGTTGGAGAGAGGAACAGGAAAGGAACTGAAGCAGAAAATTAAATGGTCTGATACTGACTTTGAATAATAGCTATGGATGACCCTGGATCTTACTGTACTGGAAAGGCACTCATAGCACCCCCCGGCTGTGATCAATTTTGTTAAGGTGCCAGCTATTTTCTCTGTTTTCTCTTTCCTTACATAAATGCATATCCATAGGTTAGTAAGGAACATCTAACTACTTAAAAGACTATTCCATAATAAAATTACCTTTTAGATGTTTTGGAAAACGTGGGTATTTCCTTCTCCTTTCATTAGCTCCTGCAAAGTTGGTCCTCCTGTGAGTTCTTTGCTCATCAGAATCTAATTATTATTGCCTTCCATTCAGGTTTGGCTGCCTGGGTCTAGCTATCAGAGATAGCCTCATGGGAAATCAGACTAGCTGAGATATTTGTTAGCACTGCCAGTTACCTCTCTAGTGGGAGGCATTTTTTTTTTTTTGCTTTCATTAACTCTTTTTCTCTTTTCCTGCTGACCACTCTTTCAAACCCACAATCACTGTATTCCAACAGCAAGCTGAGGCAGCAAAACACGCAAGCCATGGATTTTGAATTGTAAAAATTATAGTTAGAAGAGATCAATTAGATTATCCTACTAGCACTGCAAGATTATATCACACTCTGTAGTTTTCTATTGATTTATTATGCCTAATTTTAAAGCCTCAAAGGGTGGGGCTTCTATACTTCCCGTAGAAGACTTTTCAACACTTGAATATAGCTTACTGTTGATAGGATGGTGTCGTTTTCTTTTTCATCTACATATTCCTCTGCATAATACGTTTCCATGAGCCTTAAGTTACACTGTTTTAAAAATATTTGAAATCAAACATACTTTCTTGCTGGTGTCTCGACTATATATGGGCTTTGTTGTTCAGAATAAATGTCAGTTGCTATGGAACATATAAAACATATAAAAGCCTTTTTCTATTCTCTCACACATACCTGTTGAAAGAATACTTTTCTACTTAAACTACTCTTAGCAAAGAAAATGTGAGAATTTTTGAATGTAGAAAATCACTTTAAGAAAAAAAAAGAGTAGATTATTTCTATCTAAAGTGACCTTTCCCAGAGAACACAAGCTCACTATATTCAGCACTTTCTTTATCTTTTCTTCACCCTTTATTGTTAACATCTCATCTGCTGTGTTCCTGATCTGTCCTTGACAAAATCACTACTTACGTTGCCTTGGCCAACTTATATGTCTTCTTCACCACCTTCCTTTCCACAGTCCGCTGTCACTGACAGTGATTTCCAGTCTAGAATATATTTCACTTCAGCTTCAACACTGGTATCTGAGATCTTTTGTGCAACTAGTGATAGTAATTACATCTTCTCCCTTCCCTTATTTCACTGCAGTTCTTTAAACCTTTCTGTTTCATACCTGACAAAATCACCTAGATTCAACTATCAGTAGTGGCTTTCTGAATCTCCTCATACTCCATATCTAGTTCTCTCCATGAACACTTGTATTTCACAGCTTTCTTGTGAACTTTCTATACTTTTCCATATAACAAACTCCCTTTATTTTTCCCCCATTTCCTGTTCTCTAATGCTGTTGGTCAGTGCTGTCATTTTTTCTCACAGAATGACCTTCAACTATTTTCACCAGCAAAGGCCTTCTCTTCATTACTGCAGCTATAGCTCTCTGTGCTCCTAGAAATGTATTCATTTTTTTGAAGGCTTCTGCAGTAACTGTACACCCTGCCTTAGAAAACATTTCTCATTCATGCGTATTAATCTTAAACTTCTTGTGCTGCTCCCAGACCTTGTCCATGAGGCCCTGCCCGAATCTCATCATGTACTTCCATATTTTATTTGAATTTCATTGTTGGAAAAACCATCTTCATTCTTACTCTTGCATTCTTTACGGATCACTGTGCATACATATTTGAAAAAACATCATAGAATGGCCTGGGGTAGAAGGAACCTCAAAGCTCATCTACTTCCAACCTCCCTAATGTGGACAGGGACACTTTTCACTAGACCATGTTGCTCAGAGACCCATCCAATCTGGCCTTGAACACTTCAAGTGATAGGGCATCCACAAGTTCTCTGGACAACCTGTGCCACTGCTGCATAGTAAAGAATTTCTTCCTAATATCTAATCTAATCTAAACTTACTCTCTGTCAGTTTAGAGACATTCCCCCTTGACCTGTCACTACATGCCTGTAGTTGGTTGACCCTGCCCAGATACCAGGTACCCACTAAAGTTGCTCTCTCACTCTCCCCTCTGCAACTGGACAGAGGAGAGAGAAAAGAAAAATCAGCTAAGGATTCATGAGTAGAGATAAGAGCTGGGAGAGGTCAGTTACTGATTACTGTCGCGGGTAAAAGACTCAAAGTGGGGATAGTACTTATATTTATTACTAACAGGATAAGAGCCAAAGAGCGAGAAACAAAACAGTTTTAAAAACACCTTCCCCTCACCCCTCCTTCCCTCCATGTTCTCCCTCCTCCCCACCCAGCAGTGCAGGGGGACAGGGAATGGGGGTTACAGTCAGTTGTTGTTTCTGCCACTGCTCAGGGAGAGGAGTCCTTCCCCTGCTCCCGTGGGATCCCTCCCATGGGAGACAGTCCTCCACGAACCTCTCTGGCACGAGTCCATCCCACAGGCAACAGTTCTTCATGAAACGGCTGTCCTGTGGGTCACTTCTCTATGGGGTGCAGTCCTTCATGAATGAGCTGTACCGGTGTGGGTCCCCCACAGGGGGCACAAGTCCTACCTGGGAAAAGCCTGCTCCAGCGTGGGCTTCCCTCTCCATGGGCCGCAGGTCTCTGGCAGGACCCTGCCCCATCCTGGGCCTCCCATGGGGTCACGGCCTCCTTCATGCATCCACCTGCTCCAGCATGGGCTCCTCCATGGGCTGCAGGTGGGTCTCTGCACCCCGATGTTCCTCCATGGGCTGCAGAGGCACAGCTGCTCCACCATGGTCTGCACCACGGGCTGCAGGGGCCTCAGCTCTGGCACCTGGAGCACCTTCTCCCCCTCCTTCTGGACTGACCTTGGTGTCTGCATTGTTGTTCTCACTCTGCTCTTTCCTGGCTGGAATTTTTCTTCTGCACAACAATCTTCTGTTCTTAAATATTTTATCACAGAAGCATTGCCATTACTCCTAATTGGCTCAGCCCTGGCCAGCAGCAGGAAGTCCATCCTGGAGCTGGCTGGCATTGGCTCCACAGGACAGGGAGCCAATTAGCAGCTTCTAACAGAAGCCACTCCTGTGGCCCCACCCCCCCCCCACTACCAAAACCCAGCCACAGAAAACCCACTGCAATGCCCCTGTAAAAAGTCCCTCTCCACCCTTCTTGTAGGCTCCCTTCAGGTACTGGAAGGCTGCAATTAGGTCAACCTGAATCTTTCTTTTCTCTAGTCCTTCTCAGCAGAGTTGCTCTCAGCCTGTTCATCCCCCAGCCTATACTGGTACCAGGGATTGCCCCAACCCAGGTGCAGCACCTTGCACTTGGTATCATTAAACTGCATGAGATTCCCATGGGTCCACTCCTCAAGCTTGACAAGAGCCTTCTAGATGACATCTCAGCCTTCAGGTATGTCAACAGCACCATTCAGTTCTCCTTTGTTAAAGCAGGGTTTTGCTTAATCTTTCCTAAACAATCTGCCATGCACAGTGCCATACTTATGGCTAGTTTCAGTTCACAGGTACAGGCATAGGTGTGACCATGTAAGCATTAACAGGGCTTCAATGTAGGCAAATTATCACAGACAGCCCATTGAGAAAGGGGGAATAGAAGAACATGAAAAGAGTTTGTTAAGGACAATAGTCAGGTAGAAGCTATTCAGAAAAATCGTTTGAATTTAAAAAAATACTTGAATAAAGTGAAATAAAAAAATGCTTTATTCTCACAAAATGTTCAGGAAATATACAATTTCTGCTGCATAAATATAATTGCTAGTATTTTGTATGTAATTAAATATACAAGAATAAAGGAAATGTTTTTGATATCTGTTCCTAAGTCAAAGCTCTAAAAAGTGTGATTTCTTGCTATCTTACCTCTTATGTGAGTAAATAAAAAAAAACAGGCCTCAACTTGGTAAATCAAACAAACCATTTAGAATGCTTGTATGTTCTACTGAAGAGTTTGACTCAAACATGTTTAAGAGTTTAATTAAATCAGTACTCCAATTTTTCATATATTTTTTCTCATAAAATACTATAGTTTTTACATTTATCTCAAAAAAGTAAATAATTCAAAAAAAGCGAAAAAATTAAATGAAAACATCATCAGAAGTTTTCATATTTTCTAGGCAACAACGTTTGTCTTAAAAAAATCTTTTCTTCAGAGAAAGAAACAGTTTTAATCAAAAACACTTTCACCTGTGTCTAAACCAAATATCTGTCTGTCCAGAAGAATCAGAAGGTACTTTGTACAAAATTTAATGTTGTGCTAGCACTGCTGCAGTTTATGTTACTTAGATATTATTCTCAGAAATATTATCATTTATTTTTAATTTTTTATTCCAACAGAACAGATAAGGAGTTGGAAAGAATGGAAATGAGAATGGTTTCAGAGACAGGCATGCTTTGTCATTTGTCACTGCCAAAATCCATCAGTAATATGGTATCATGAGAGGGAACTGCTGAAAGACTAAGAATTTTACAGGAACATTTAAACATGATTTTAAAGTGAGATATGAAGCAATGCCCCTTAAGAAAACCAATGCTTAGTTTGTTAGTTGCTGTGAAGCAAGAAAATGTAGACAGAAAGCCACCATTCATCTTATTTTTGCTCCCAGGGGCTCCCTCCACTAACCTGCCTGGCGTTTTAAAATTTCCAGCTTGCTTGGTAATATTACACACTTGGGAACATTTTGCTGGGCTGAGTAGCAGGACAGTAGGAGCTCCTTTCCTGTGTGGCACACACAGAGACTGATGCTGATTGTCTCCTGCCCCTTCTCAGAGCAAGGGCAGGTCCTCACAGGCTGGAAAGAATCAGTGAATCGGTGATGGAAAGGAAAGAATAGAAAAGGAAATGAGAACGGGACAGAGAAAGATTTAAATATGAGCAGTTTTTCAAAGGCAAAGATGATAGTTAGTCATCCAACCACTCTCCTCCTCCTGTTTTTCAACAGTTCAGTCATGAAGGCAGAACCTAATAGAATCTTTGAACTAATTCAGTTTCTGTAGTTTAACATGGCTCATTGAGTTGTACCTGTGAGATTTTTGAGTGTTTTTGCAACCAAGTGCTAAGCTGGCCCTTGAGTACTTAAATTCAAGACAAGATCAGGTACATTCAGGTGGTATGACTGAATCTGTGACAGTTCCATGTCTTCTTCCTTTTAAAATCAGTGAAAAGGTTAAAGATTCATGGTATCATGAGGACAGAGGTTCTTCATCAGCAGGATAATGAGCATACTTGCAAGAACTCTGGAAAATATCGTGCTTCAGTAGTTGACTGGTTAAGCACTAACATACCCTGAAGGGATAGTTGATTAAATATTGTTTTCCTTAAATCAGGAAAATCAGAACATAAGGAAACAAAAGGAAATGAAATATCCAAGGCCACACCAAGAATCCATGTCAGAACTCAGGACATCTTCACCTTTGTTGCCAAGGTGAGGGGTCAGGTCATACTTGGCTAGTTAGTGCTTTTCTAATTCCAGAGGGCACAAAGCATAGTGATAAATGACCAATATTTTAATCAGATATATGAGATTATGATATTATGGTCCAGAAACACTATAGAGTGTGACAACCCCGGAGGTGTTGAATACCTTCAAGCACAACAGAATTCATATGAGGTATGAGATATCATTATTGTACATTATTATATCCATTCTGGATTCCACTGGATTTCCCAGTGAAACACATTGTTTATGGTGAAACAAAATTATTTGATTTGTCTTTTTGTCCAATAGATTTCAGACACTTTTAAAGGCACAAGTAGCAGACAAGCTTGCAATTTATCCCAACTGATCTGCCTCTCCTTAACACTTCTGTCCTACCATGTGTGCCATCAACGGCACAATAATTATGTTCCAGAACAAGTAGAAGGGCCAACTACTCCCTAACTTGCTTGCTAAGCTGATGCATTTTATGGCAGCTGGGTAAAGTGGTGGCATTTTTAAATACACCCTCTTAAATTATCTTCTTTGACCAGCACACTAAAAACATTATGCAAATTAAGAAACAATTTCAGTGCTGCTTGAAAATTGGCGTTACGAGATTAATGATCAAACTGGAGTACCTATTTCCAACAGGATCAGAGGATCAATCAAGGTCAAAATGCTTTCAAAGTGCAGGCAAAATAAAATATAGAGAAGGTAACCATGTCTTTGCTGTTATCAACAGTGAAGATGCTTGGTAGCCAGCCAAACAATTCAGTTTCAGTGTCAGTATTTTTCAGTTTGTATAAGGCAATTTGTGGGAGGCATTAGAATTCCTTTATTCAGTTGTAATGGGCAATTCATTGACTTCTGGCTGTTTTGAAAAGTTGACGCAGACCAATTAGAAAATAATCCCTGCATCTCACAAAAGACTGAGCTGGTGTAATCAGAACTAGAAGTCTGCATCATGTTGACCCTTTACACAGTCGAGAGAGAAAATAGCCCTGTGGTTGTTCAGATTTGGGAGGCTGCTTGTCTGCAAATATTTCATTTATGGAATCTCAATCCTTTAAATAAATAATGGACACCCAACTCAGAAATGCTTTAGAAGTCCTATTCCACCAAGTGTAATTCAGTTGCTTTCCAATTCCCTTCCATGTGACCATTATTTCTGGTGTGTTGTAGCTCTTTAGGCTGTTCTCCTCAGGCCTGATCCAAAGCCTTTGACAAAATATGAAAGTTTTTCTGCTGATTTAAATGATTATTGGACTGGATGTCATTTGCTGCTTTTGTTGTTACAATGTTTTTCTTTGTAAAATGTATTTTGATAGTTCAATTCTCTTTCCTTCTTTCCCCTTCTTTTTCCTTTTCTCCTTCACTACCTTTTGCCTTCCCTTCCCTTTTTCCCCTCCTCTCCCCCACTTTTTTTTTTTTTTTTTGATCACAGACATTATCTTTCAGTTATTTACCCGTTCAGGCTTTTCTCATTTTTCCAGGAAAAACTCACAAGGAATCTGCTCTCACAAGGTATTAACACAGAGGAACACCAGCAGGATGAAATGAACCCAGTAACTGCTGTGTCAACAGTTATTTATTCTTCCAGAACTTTTGTTTAACTCTCATGCTGGAACCTTTTGTACTGATTGCATAAGCCTCTAAACATTTAAATTAATTGTTTCTTATTGTCTTTGATATAACTGATGTCTTCTTTTACCTTTGCTCATTATTTTTTTAGTATGTTCATTAATCTGCATTCATTATTTATATTCACTACGTGAAGCCGCTGTTTTTAGTTTCCTTTCAACATCCTCTCAATTTGAGGGTTTTTGTTATCTACCAGGCTTTAGTCTTTAGGCACAGAGTCTTGGAAACTGTTAATCACTTTCACTTCTAATATTATCTCATTTCATATTATACATTTACAATATTTTCTACATTACTAAAGTGCTATGTTCGTAATCCTGTCAGCATTGTCTCTTTAAAAGGAGAACTTTATTTTTTCCCCTTGAATAAAATTTGTCCATTGCTCTGCTGTTTGTAATTGTCCCTAGAGATACTCTGAGAATGTTAGGATTTGTGTTTTTTGAGGATATCTCTGTTTTTTGAAGGAGGCCTAAGTGAGCTGCCATTTGATATGGATCATTGCTGTGTTCATACTATTAAACTCCATACTTAGGGATGTTGCCAAATCTGGAGAAAGGGTGGTGCCAAAGGAAACAGACAGTTCTTTGTGAGGGAGCCTGAAACAAGAGGCAGCTGTTTGAGATGCGGGGCAGATAGCCATGGCTGGTAGGGATGGAAAGTGCTGAGGGTTATCAGTATCAAATTGCAAAATCAATATCCTCTTACACCAGCTTCATGGGAATGACACCAAATGGTTCTTGATTTCTTAGCATCGTTTAAATATCACTCAGTTGAAATGTCATGGGAGGCACATGATAGATGTTGACTGTGCTGAACAGAGCCAGGTCTTGTGTTTGGTTGCCGTGGTGACAACAAAAAAGCTATCCTTCTGTAAGTGAGGAGGGTGGAAAAGACAAAAAGAAGTGGGAGAGCTGAAGAGAGGAAGGGTTGGATAGGGCTACTCAAGACCATCTACATGCATAGACAAAATACACATTTGTTCAGGGAATTAGACAGCTGGAGACAGCAAAGCAGTCATTGTCATCCTCTTTGCTTTGCCAAATTCCTATGGCACCTCATAGGAATGAAGTGCTAAAGATGGGAGAAAAGCTAGTAGTCCTTCATCTGTATATGTGTGCACATGCACACACACACATGTGCACATACACACACACACACACACACTGCCCCCTTCAGCATCCCAGAAACTGCCCTAGAAACTCTTTATCTCTGAGAACTTTTCTGTCTCCATGTCCCAGTTCTGCCACTCAATTACCCTTTTTTTAGGCATTGAGCAAGGTAAAATTGAGCTTTACCAAGACTTTTAGAAGTCTTTAATGAATTCTGATGCAGTGTGTTTCCTTTAACAGACTAAATACAGGTTAGAAGACTAAATTTGAATGAAAAGTCAGGAGGAAAACTGTGATTAATTCAATGAGGAAGCTGGGACAGAGACTAAGCACGTAGGTGAAGAAGATCAATGGAAAATTTAGACAGGTTTGTCAGGAAGCCTGTAATGCTAAACAAGGCACATAAGCCAAATTTTTTATGATGGTTTATAGATTTTTTTTTGTTGTTTTGCAAGTAGTACCTAGCTAGCTCCTGGCATCTGATTTGCAGGAATGATGAGCACTTGGTGCAAGAATGATACCAACAGGGGTGTGTACAGAGCTTATAAATGTGAAGCAATATTAAGTCTTTGGGAAAAAAAAAAAATTCATCAGTGACTTAAATTGGCCACTTCAAATCTATGGATACTGTGGACTTTATAATCTCTCCAAGCGTAGCATCTCAGTTGTGACTGGAGGAAACGTTTCAAAAGAGTGCTGTGAAAACGAATGTATGATAGTGATTAGTTACTCCGAAAAGCCCATGAGGAAATTAATAACTCTGTCTTCTGAGCAGTGCTATAATTGTGTGCAATAAATAAGGCCTAGAGCTGCACAGTGAAGAATAAGGAGAAAACAAAGTACTGAACTGCTGCTTATTAAATGAGCACTGTTTCTTTTGCACACTGAATGAAGTAGAGGTCCTCTGGGAAAAAAAAGTGACTGTATAATTAAAAAATATACCATCATGTATTCACACGAGGGAGACAGATTAAGGCAACTCAAATTCTGACATTTTCTGATTTTTGAGTGCTTTCTATGCAGATTGTTTTGCAGGCTTTGGAAACCAAAGCTTTAGACTGGTTTATGTCATCAGACATTTTTCAAAAGGACTTTTTCTCCCTTTCACCAATTTTAGCCAAACCTGGCAAATTTTCAAGGACGTTAAAGGTGACACTCAGTTAGAGGTTAAGTATGTAAATGTAGGTGTCTTAGGATAGTTGGTATTTGCAGAGAGTAGTTATCTAATTTCCTGATGCAGTCAGTGGAGACCTAGTCTCAATTCAATTGCCTGCACAACTGTCCAGTGCCATTGGTGATAAACTTATATACCCAGCATGGTTTCTTCCTACCACTACAGAACAGTCTCTCATAGGTCCTGTGTCCAGTTTGCCTAATCCACATGGGGACCATGTGCTTCTCAAACAGTGGTGGACACCTGACCACAGAATCATGTTCTGAGGCAGTTCAGTTAATGAAGTCCAGGAGAGGCTTGATGTCCCCAGAGATTTATCCGCTGAATCATTCTCTAGGCTCAGCTCACTAGATAGACAAGGTCTCCATTGACTAAAATTGGAACTGAGAGATATAATGTTACTTTAGATACCTAAATGTGAATATCTAAATTTTGATGTCTTTTTATGACGCTGAATCCTGCGTTAAGTACCTGAAAAAATGTTATGTTCTTTTAATGTACCTCACTGTGGGAAAGATAGGGTGAATTCAACAATTGTCCATTATACCTCAGCAAATCCCTTGTCAGTTATTAGGTATACATTAGATGGTCACTTGGGATACTCATAGCACCTCATTAGCCATAGTGGATGTTTTCTCTTGTCTACATAGAAGACAAAACACAGGTGGTGCACATGGGAGGAAACAGGGAAAGGAGTTATGGGGGGTTATGGGAAATAACAGAAGATATTGTCTGTTGATATGAGAAGGATCTGCAAATAATGCACTAAGGTTGTTGACATAGGATGTGGTATTGCAATAAGGAATAGATGACACATGAAATGTATGACAGAGATCAGTTGGAAATGTGGTTCCATTGATTCCTTGGTTCACAGGCAATGCATTTTATACCACATTTAAGTTTGGATAGTTGTTAAATAATTTATTTTCTGTAAAGAAGGATGTGAATTCTTTGGCTTTAAATGTTACTTTCTGTTTTTGGAGGGATACTGCCAATTGCTCACTTTGACTCGGGTGACAGGCAGGTAGGTATACAGTAGACATATTGCTCTTATCAAGGCATGAGTTTTTGCCAAGAGCTCATGCCTAAGGCTGTCACTTTTGTCTCCTTTTACTTTTTAGCATTAAGACCTTTTAGCTTAGTTTGAACCCAAGAGACTTTGGGTAGATCTTGTAAAGGTTCTGGTAAGGTAAGTCTCCTAAATAAATAATATGCAGGAGTTATTACATTTCGATGAAAATGTTCATCTAAGGAAAACTAAATTGTTTGCAGCACTGTACCAGATTTTTTTGGTGTCTTTGTAGTTTTCCATTGTCCATAAGTAGATTCAGTTTCTCAAATGAGGTTATTAGTTGGCTGAAGTTGCCTTTAGACTCATCAAAATATCAGGATAAGAATTTAAAATAAAATCCACACAGATGAAATGCCCTGCATGTTGTTCATGAAACATCTATGGGATATTATGCCTTTTATATATATAGATTCTGACATTTTATAGAGGCCTCTCCTGAAAACTTCCCTCACCGTCAAAAGGAGGAGGAAATTCCTCTTTTTGATACCTACTTCTCCCACTCCATGCCTTACATCCACAGGACATCTTAGTGTCTCTCCATTTCCATCCTCTTCTTCCACTACATTTGTTTTCGACTCTCCATCTCCCAAGTTTGCTCAGCAGTCAGTGTGTTTATGCCATCCATTTCCCATCTGTCTCTCTTCTATATTTTATTTGACACTCAGTTTCATATTGTGTCCTGCCTCACTTCTCCCACACATTTTACAAGGTTCTCTTTTTATGGATGTTCTTGTTGCTTGTAGCATTTTGTACTCCTGGCTGTCCCATTTTCCTTCCTGACTCACCATTGCCTGAGGCCTCCATGTGTGCCTGCTCTATTCTTTGATAGTAGAAACTGTTGAGAAAATGGAGTAGTGTTTCAAGTGATACAGCAATTTATCAGTTGTGGAGTATAATTACTGTAAACATCCCATGCAAAAAAAACATCTTGAGCAAGATTTAGTCACCCTAATCTACCTCTATCATTCTAAACCAGGAATTCATTTCAACCAGCTCCAGAGCCCAGTGAAGAATCACAACTATGCTACCATGGATAATTCCTTTTGAGAGGAAATTTAGATACTTGATTCTGTTTTTCAGTCAATTGGTCCCTGTCCATCTTACATTACACCCCTGCTTGGATTGTCAATGAATTTCTAGCATCAGCAGCAGTCATTTTACGTAGCACATCCCACTGTGGGCTGTGTATGAAATTTATGCCTTTAATTTTTGTATATAAAGCCTCACTATTGTGGCTGTAGGCATTTTATAAACCTTAGAATGAATAACTAAGATATTCACAGCCCACACCCCCACACTCCATTATGGATATTCTACAATCAGCTGGGAGTCATAGCATTTATCAACTGCTGAAGGATAATCCGGTTTATCACTTTTTAATGAATTATTTTCTGTATTGCTCATTTCTGGAACAGATAAATACAGTCAAGGACATCCTGTATCAGGAGTGAGTTGGGGTGACATTTCTTCTAAGTTTAATGATATTTAGCTAAGTCCTTCCCCATAGATTATGGTTTGTTTATATTGTATACCATGGTATGGAGGCTGATGCAGATATGAAACACAGCTCAGGCATCTTATTCTTACACTTGCCATGGAAGACATGGTCAAAAAAAAAAAGTGTAAAGGGCTTCACCCTGGAAGGGATGAAAAGAGCTGTAGAGTAGAAGAGAGTTGTAAAGTTGTAGTAAGCGTCCTTTAGGCGATCATCAAAATGAGCATATCTTGTTTAAACAGTCAGCTTGAAGAGATTTGGGCTGCAATTTATAAAAACAATGCAATTTATAGAAACAATGTTATTTTGTGGTATCTACATGTTTTTAGTTCAGACAAAGTTTGTGAGAAAGCCTTCTCAAGCCCACCTTTCAAATATAAATTTGAAAATGGGAGCCAGACCTCTCTGGGAGATGACACTTCCGTATTGCTGCTGTTTTCTGGAGTTTGAAGGAAATGCCAAGATATCCTAGGGCATGCAAAAAAACCCCCCAACCCCAAAAAACAACCAACCTACCAAAAAAACCCCAAACCAAACCAACATTCAGACTAAATAAAATGTAGGTATCAAAACCTAAAAAAAGAAAAATCTCAGTGAGATGGTTGTTGAAAAAGATATGTCCAACATAGTGTTTCAGCTTTGGTAAAATGAGGTGTTGTGACAAAATTTCATTTCTTTGGAATTAAGCTGATAAACTCTCAGAGCGTTATTAACATTTGAAACTAGAACCTTTTAAGACGTATCGGCATTGGTGTTTCTACAGAAGATGCGATGAATGGCTACTCCTGGTTAATATCTAGATGTTATTCGATATATCAGCTAGTTTACTTATATAGCTGTTGGCAATACATCAGAATTTTATAGCAGAAAGCTAGAAATACTTTACCTCTTTCAGTGATGCCATTCTTTCTGGCTTATATTTTTTTCATTGTTGTTTTATAAAGGTGCATTGTAAGATTTTTTAATAGTTTCAGTTTTTGTTTATAGATATTGCCCATGTTCAGACTTTGACTTTATGGTGTCCTATATATTCTATCAAATATTCTGATATCACTATTCATGCTGTTACTGGTTACAAGCAGCTTATTTAATGTATGATTCTTTTTGTCATTAACACATTTCTCTTTCTTTTGTTTACATGAAACATTCTGATTTGGGCCTTGATTCAATAAATGTATTACTCTGTGCATGTTAAGTCTAAAGCACTGAAGTAATTAGGATTTCCAGAAGTTTACTGAATAGATTTCAAGATCACTGCTAAAGATGAAGTCATAAAACCTGCAGAATTA
The DNA here is from genome assembly GCF_003945595.2 of Pipra filicauda. Lineage (NCBI taxonomy): Eukaryota > Metazoa > Chordata > Aves > Passeriformes > Pipridae > Pipra > Pipra filicauda. The sequence continues at coordinate 2,126,744 of NW_024104765.1, forward strand.
ATATTGGAAAATGCTATTATTAATGTAAAAAATTTAAGGCAATATCTTACAAATAAATATATACTTGTGGGGCTTTATTTGCGTGTTGCCTTGTGTATTTAGGACTTACTGAAGTTATATATTTTCAGACAAGTACGAATAGGATAATATTCAGATTCAGTTAAGAATTACATAGGAAGATGAGTGAAAAGAGTTTCTGATTTGCAAATAAAATACTCAGTGTGAATCTATACAATCTGTGGTATTAACAGCAGCGAAGTTTTATGGAGGAGTGGGAGGCAATTGAATGTTAGCGGCTTTTGAATATCTAATTGCCTTATATATATTTTGATACTTATGTTGTGTCAAAGGGTGTGTTCTTCTGTTTTGCAAGGTCAAAATATTCTAAAGCAATTGATAAGAAATTCAGAATGATGTGCTTTAGTTTAAATATACCTGTTTTCTTTTAATAATGTCTTTTTCTTTTAAAGGGAAATGAGAAACCACATTTGATGAAGATCTTATAAAATATGCTTCAGCGTAAAGCAAATTTTTCCATTCCAGTTATCAACTCTTTTACCAGGGGGTATATGATGGAGACAAAAAACACAACTCTAGTGATATTTGTATGGATAGCAACACTGTAACAAGGCTCCCATGGCTGCAAATTGTATCCTTATAAGAGTACTCCAGGATTTGAAAAATATTTAAGTCATCATGGTTTCAGAGTTATCATCTGGTAATGCCTGGGAATTGGTGACCCAAGGGACTAATTCTAAACATTACTAGAAAATGACATTGCTCATGTCAGTGTGGAAGTGTCTTGGTGAATATAAACTGTAATATAAAAGCATTTGCAAGCAATTTGGCCATCTGCTGTTTCCTGTCAATACTGTTTAAGAATAAACTCATAACTTCACAAAAACAAGTCAGTGTGCCAGCACCTGAGGTAAAAGTCTTTGAGATCCCAAGAGGATATAGTCTTTTTATTCTTTTTTTTTCCCCCCTTTTTTTTTTTCCCTCTCATAACTGAACTTTGTCTCGTGAAGTTAATAGAGAAGGACTGGAGCTTAAACCTACATATGGAAGCTGCTCTTCTCAACTCCCAACCTTCCTGGACCAGAGAATTAGAAAAGTGTCCCTCTTGTAGCCCTCCATTAGGTCTTCTTGCTGCTCAGGTGAAAGAGAGATACCACAGAGGCCAGTCAAGGCAAGGAAAGAGACATACCAGAAGGACAATTAAAGTAGGTCTTGTATGGTAACAGCATGTAGTGGTTTATTGTCATTATGCATTTCATTACTGTGTCTGTTTTTCATCAGTCCATTTGCACGTGGTTGTACAAGATTGAGAGATCCAGCCACATTTGTACCTCTGGAATGGGAAAAGCTTAGTCTGGATGAAAATCAGCTTCAAAATGCTTGGCCAGAGGAAGAGGATGTCCTTCCTTTTCTGTGATCTTTCCTGGCTGCCATTTTTTTTTTTTTTGTGAGGTTGCGAACAGCTGAAAGCAAATCAGGGATTTTCGGCCCCACTTCTCCCTCTTCCCCCCCTCCTCCCCCACACTTCTTCAGACATCTACTGTATAAAAATCTTGTAATGTCCTCATTTACTGGAAAAGTCTTCGATCACTTCCCTCCTCCTTTTTTCACATTGGCTCAAAATGTTGCTAGAATGAAACGTGAAACTGAGTAAAACTGATATTCAAAAAGTCCCACAAAAGTTATTAGCACAATAGTTCCATGCAATTTGTGCTTTTACATCTAATACTTGTTCTTACTTTTTAGGTTGACTTTGTTTTCCATCTCTTAGCAAACCTGAATTCCTATTGCATTCCATTTTTGGTTTTATTTTTATCTTTAAGATCTTACTAACTCATTAGTTAGCATTGCAGTGTATACATTAATTTAAGCCCAGTTTATTTGGTTACTGGCTGTGTTATTGAGTGCCTTGCATAAGAAACTGTAAACATGTGAAAATAGCACACCATGCCTTTTTTTAACTTCTTATTCCATGCCATATTTGGAAGCTCATTCATGGCCCATTGGGAAGCTCATTCATGGCCCATTGGGAAAGGTTAGGACTATAATTAGACCTTTTTTTCCCAGACATTTCGGCAATAGGATGCATGAAGGTTAGTAACAGTTTTCTTTTAATTGATCCCTGGTGATTTTACTGTAAAGCTGTTAACTTGTGCACTGGAGACCCACAACCCACGGGCTTCTTGCACTGACATTTGCAGCAATGATTAGAATGTCATTGCTTTCCAATACTTCATTGTCATTCAGGGAGCACTTGAAATGCCTTTTACCTCATACTGCAAGGGAATACACACTTGCCAGCACACACATACAGAGACTTTTCCATTTCAACAGCACAGGCTTTTGAAATTGGATTTATTTTGAACATCCACCTCAGTATTGCCTTGCTTTTCTGCACAGTGTCACTCTCTTGTCTCTCATACTAATGGAAACAAAGCTAAACCACTCACTCTGCACATAATAGTGAACCCCAAGGGCTAAATGTCTGTCAGTATGGAAAATAGTAAGAACAAAGAAATTGTAAGTATTTGTGTGTGTGCAAGAACTAATGTTCATCCGTGTCAGTTCTCTCAGGTCTTTGAACATGAAATAGCTCAGTTTCAACTCCCAACACATCACTTATTAGAGATCAGTACTCAAAATTTTAACAGGTTCCAGGACCAGTGTACTTAATATGCTGGAGGGCTTGGGAAATAGGTTTTTTTTTAAAAAAGGGAGATTCTCCTTGAAGAACTATACTGCCTTTCATTGAATTGTGTAGTTGTTATTGAAATTTTCACCCTTCAGCTCATATTTTTAATTTTTCCTGTCTGGAGCAAGATTAAATTAAAAATATATATTGAGTTTGAGGTGTATTTTTTTTTTGGGAGGGGGTAGGGAGTCAAGGGAGTAGACTCACTGATTTTAATATGAGTAATAAATAGAAAAGCTCATTCAACAGGAGTGGCAGAATTCAGGTCTTAGTCATTCTTGCTGTTCTCTTGCTATTCAAATTCAATTGAAGCTGAACAAAATAGTTTTCTTTTTTTTATAGGTGTAATTCAAGACATAAAAGTAACATTGAACTAAAGTGCTTTCTGTGAAAGTTTTTATTAAGGATTTTAAAACAACGCCCAATCTACAGTATCTGTACTATCTAAATACAAATTCTTTAAATTCAGTGTAGAAAAGTCTATGTAGAAATGCACAGTTCAAGGTGAAGTTTTTTTGTTTTTATTTTAGTAAAACATGGATGAGGGGGGACACAAAAATGTTCAATGTGTCTCTGAAAGGATGAGGAGGGAAATAAACAGCACAATCATAGCAAACATGGAAGGCAAATGAGACCTCCTTCAGTGCCAGTTGACTGGCACGTGTGGTATTGAGTGACAGTGGAAGGGCAAAACTTGTAAGTGCTTCTACACCAATCTGGAATCCTAAGAATAAGATGAGGAAATAAATGCTTGGTATCAAATGAGAATAGTGATTTAAATGTCTCAGGGACTTTGTGGAACTTCGTAGGAGATGTTGGTGCTAACTTTCCAGGGATGACGGACTGAGATGTATGGACACAGTACAAGAAAGATAATATAAGGTGTTACAGCATAAAATATTGTGGGACTCTAGGAAAATACTGGCAGATGGAAATCCCATATTCCAACAGTAAAAACATAGTGCTGTTCTTGTACTGCAGCTTGATAGCAATCAGTATATGTTAAATAAGGTTACAGTAGCTGCAGCTTTAGCATAGGTGGTCATTTAAACAACCTACATATTGACTGGATCAATGCCTCATCAGGACAAGACGAATGCAATAAATTACTGCTTTCTGAAACATCCTGATTCAGACACAAGAAAAGGTACAGTTCTGTGTCTTGAATCGCAGGACCTGATTCAAGAAGAATAAATGGAAGAGCTGCTCCGTAGTAGTGATCACTAAGGAATTTGGTTCAAAATTGTCTTAGGAGAGAGTGTACCAAATAAATCTAGCACAAAATATTGACATGATTATTGAATATTTAAGACATGGAACAACGTAAAAATGAGGGAATTAATAAAAACAAACAAAAACTAGATTGGAGAGCGGTATTCTGAAAAGGAAAATGTCTACAAACAGTCTCAAAGCGGCTCAAAAATGGTAATAAAAGCCAATAAAACAATTTTGGATACTGAAGAATACAAGGGATTTAGGCTATAGAAAATGGTCAAGGCTGTTCTGTAATACCTCCTGCTACCATTGGTAGAAAAGTAATACTGGGCTCACAGTTCACACTCTGATGCAGCAAAGGCACTTCTTACTCCAGTTCCCACTGGTCCTCTGGATATACCTGTCCCAGTAAATTAAACAGTACCAGGCTCTGATACCTGTGTTCTAGGACTAAAATATCCATACTGTTAAATTGTAGGCTACTGAGATTAACCATGGGCCACAGTTGATCTCAGTAAGCAAGTTATACGTGGCCGCATTTCTTGCGAAGTCGGAAGTGTTTAGCTGTATGGATGTGAGCTGTACCATGGCACCTGGATGCACTGCTACATTTTATGTAACATTATAGACACAAAGACTATGTGGCAAAGACATCTGATGATGTCAGGAGAGGCATGATCCTTAGAGAGCTACAGCATATAGATCAGAACAGGTGCATCAGTATACATAATATCTGCCAGATCATCCTGCTTAAAAAAAAAAATAATTAAAAGTAGCACTAAAACTTCAACATTAATACTTCAATAATATGCTGGTTCTAGTAAGTTTTGTTCATTTTTCCAGTTATTCCCTGAATGAAGGAATAATGGGGAAATATACTGAAAAACAAGTGTGAGGCATTGGATCAATGTACAGACACTTCAATGTATGAATCTGTACATTGAATCAAAAGAAGAAAAATCAAATTTCTTTTTTGTCATGCAATGACTAATATGTCTTGTTATGGAGACCTGACTTCTTCAGATTTCCCCAAAAGTTAAATAATTTTCAGCACTGTCTTTATTAAACAAATTGTTTGGTTCTACAACGTTTCTGCACTTGAAAATATAAAAATATCTGTGAGAAGAACCCAAACCAGAGAAAGTAAATCATGCTCGAGATTTTAATGTTATTTATCTAACCGTTTTTAATACTTCAGATAGTCCAATACATCACTACATCCCTTTTTAACAGTGTATTAGACCCACTTGATTTCTTAGAAGTCCACTTAGTACTTGAGGGGAAAAAAAATTATTCACATTGGTGAAAACATGCAAAGGATATTGTGACAATAAACTTGTAATCAGTCATGCATTCATGAATATTTGCTGGTTACAGATCAAGGGTTGCCAAACTTGTAGAAATTGCATAAATTGATCCTTTATTCTAGTGACTGCAAATTTGTGAAAAAAGTACATCTGGTATTGCATTTATAGTTCTATTTTTTTTGGCAAGAAAAATTACTGCATACTTTCTACACTCTTCTGCAGTTAAAAATAAATAAATCAGGAAGCTGCCTCTTCTATTCCAATCTAGAAATAAGATACCTACCTACAAGGCATTCAGACTGCCAGTGTCCTAGAGAGGAATCCAGATCCCAGAGCTAGGTTCTTAGGCTTGCTGTGCAGTTTGAGAGAAGAATTAGGTGGTTTGGAATAGTGGCTCAGAGATCTGTATATTGACTTGGGGAGTTGGCCCATGTGAAGCATTAAGCACAGAGATATTTCTGTCTGCAGCCTCTGATATCCTGATTATGATAGCCTGAGATGTCCCTCAGCCTAGTCAGTGCCGAGGAGCTGGAATCCTTCTGAGAGCCTGGGCACATACAGATGCTCTTAAAAAATGTTCAGAAGACCCCAATATTACCCTGTAAACATGATATCCTGAGGAGGTTAACGGGTAGTGTTTGCTTTATCTAAGAGGTTGGAATGAATGCAAAGGAAGAATGAACATGTTCAGATGCCTTGTCAGCATTAGAATACTTGAGGAGATTAAAGTCTAAGTTTAGGGTAGTGAAGCAAATCCATGATTTAGTCTGTAGTTCCAGAAAGCTTTTCAGCTCATCTTAAAGTATTAAGAGCTATTTAATCAGCTGAATTGAGTAGGTCTTTCTGTACATGCCAACTTCTAGTGTCATCTGAAAATGTTTCTGGATATCTAGGATGTCACTGCAGGGCTGTCACATATGATACAGAACCTGTTGCACATTTGTGCCCTTCCTGGGGAGCAGTTAGAGACTGGATCAAATAGGACACTTGCAGCGCAATTGCTCTAGATACCAGATGTGAGTGAGCAATTGATTTGTACTCTAGATGTCTACATTCATTCATGGCTAGGCTTCGTGAACAAAGATTTTGGAAGGGCTTTACCCACGTTTGTTACAAGCGCGTTGGTGGCTAAAAAGGCCAATACGAGACAGGCACGTCTGGTTGCAAAAGGCACAGCAGAAAGACTCCTTGGGTGGTAAATTCTGCAAGACACGATTCTTTCTGTGTTGTCTTTTCTCCTCAAGAGTGATCCTGTGTGCTTTGTCAAAAGCATCAGCAGCGTTATAGATGGTGTGTCTCCAGACCTCCCAGTTGGAGGCCAAAGTAGACCAGTTATGGTGATCAAAATGGCCCAGGCTGAGATGTTGTTTCAGGGAGTCCTTGTATCTTCTGTTCGGGGCTCCTCTCCTGCGGCAACCGGTGGCAAGTTCACCATAAAGCAAGATCTTAGGGAGGCGGTGGTCCTTCATCCTTGAGACGTGTCCTGCCCAACTCAGCTGTGTTCTCAGATGTCTACATTAGGTAAGTGAATATAGCCTAAGAGTCTCTGTTTCTGTGATCAAGTGGGGACAGATAGTAAACAATTCAACAAGCATTAAAGGTCATCCTATCTTAAGGTAAATTTGTCTCTGATAACACCTATTTCTCTGGGCTCTACGAGGTGTTACATCACAAGTCAGTGTTCCTATGATTCTTTCCTAAGTGAAGATGAGATCACTATTATGGAGATAATGTTTATTTACAAATTGCAGTTGGAAGAAAAATTCCATTATGTAGTGTATGCAAAACACCGAGGTCTTAATTAGTCACACTGATTAAGCTCCAATTCCTGAAGTGAGCAAAGGTGCATGCCTGGTAATTTCACCATGTTCTCTCCATTTGGCTAGCCCAGTACATATATGAATAATATTCAAGTTAAATTTGATTTGGATATTCAGAGCTGAATGCTTTTGATAGTATCAGGGCAAATGAACCCTTTTTTTCCTCAATTGTTAGTCTAATTCTGTTAGAGTTATTTTAAAGAGTACTCAGAGAACTATAGCAAAGTTATACTCAATGAATGTTTAGGTACTATTTGTTAGAGACGTGGCAGTGACATGCAGTGAATTAAGTAATTTAAGATTATGGTTTAATTTTTCCGCTCACATTACAACCCTTTGAGGTATCTATAAATACATATTTGTTCTCTGACTTTTTTTTAGATTCCCTCCACCCTACCTTATCTTTTTTAGCTCTCTGTATTTATCCCTTCTACCCTCTGAAAGGTGATTTAATAATTTTTTTTCTTTGTGTGAGATAAGTATGCAGGTATTCCTCTGTGGAAATTAATGAAGAATTAAACTTTAAGTTTCATAATAAATATACTTTTGAATTTTATTTTATGTGAGCATGTGTACAAAATAAACATTCAGAAAAAGAGAAAAACATCAAATGAAATATGATCAATTCTTTCTGGGTCATTTTTTTTTTAAACAAAGCTTGTCTAGCATGGATATTTTGAAAGCTTTCACAGCACACACTCCTTATCCTTATCCAGAAGATCAGGCAAACACCTTCAGAACTGTTACTATCACTTAAACACATTTGAAAACTTTAGTCTGTATAGCATTATGTAAGATGGACAGAAAAGAATGTACAGAAATTTACACTTATTTGCTGTAGGTATTAATTATGTCATTGCTAATATCTATGGAGATTAAAAGAGTATTACTGTCCTACAAGGTTAGAGAGTACCATGGCATATTCTTGTCCTTACACCCAAAGAAATAGGTTTCATGTGTCAATATCAATAAATACTTTCTCAGAACCTAAAATCAGGTGTTCATATCCAAACTGTTGTGGGCTTTGGATCACATTTAACACCTGAACATTGCCTAGTGAGAGAAAGCTCCTTCCTACCAGCAAAAGTATACCAGAATCTGTTCTGCAATTTAATGATACAGATAAGTAAGTCTTGGTGCCTAAGACTGCCCTATCATTTCTTCATTTAGTGTTCTGGACAAACTTCAAATGTAACACCCTTGTTTTCATTAGTGATTATTGTTTACTCCTCCTCCCTTCTTTCTTTTTTTCATTCCTTCCTGGCATGAGTGCTGATCAACATTTACAAAGATAGATGGGGAAATTTTGCTCTGACGGTGGGGAGGTCAGCTTAAGCAGCCACAGTAGGGACATTCTAACAGCCCACTGATGTGCTGCCTGTTCTGGAGTGACCACAGACTGCCATTCAGATCTTGGCCTTTCTGACACTTAGCAGGTAGCTGTGGGTGCCCTGTTTCCTGGCTGCTACAGAGGTAGCCACACAGCTGAAACTGCGCTGGGCGGGCCAAATTCTTTTCGTGCACCCTATTGAGCAGTCAGTAGGTGGCAACACCTTTCTGTGATTATCACCTTAGGCTAGTTTAAAAACGCAGTGTGAACGGCAGAAGTATTATAGCCCATTAACAATCCCCTGAGCATCCCCCCAGGACTTTTGCTTTCATGTTGAAGCCTCCATAGGTGTTTTCTACCATGAACGATTCTGACATGTTAAGCTGTAACCAACGCATTAGCCTCTGGAGCTATCGTATGTATCATGGCAGTAGGACGGCAACAATTAGGTACTGCATTAATAAATATTTGATGAAGAGTATTTTTTGGCACAGCAGGTGCTTTTCTAAATGAAGTAATTCGATTGATTTAATTTTTTCCAAGGATCCTTAAAGGCAAAAGTGCACAATATTGACTAATGATGTGAAACATTTCAGTTAAAGTCACCCCCGGATCCCCAGTCCCACATATACATACAAAATAAACAATCTGTTTTTTCTTGGTCAACACAAGAAACACCTGGCCTTTATTTGATGGATTCTTCTGTGTAAATGAGAAGAAAGAAAACTTTATCCTTTCAGATTTTTAATTTTTTTATTGGCAGTCAGATGAAAACATATCTGGAGCTTTTCTGCCAAGTGAAAAGAATAATTCTAGAATTATATAAATCTAAAGAAAAATCACAAAATATTCTTCATTATAAGGTACCAGATGCTACCATTAAAATACTACTACTGCAAAAATGCATTAACCCTACAGCTAATTCAAATGCTCATACTGGTTTAAACTGTGTCTCATCAGGAAAGAGGTTGAGCAAAGAATGTATCTAAGAACAGTAGGAACATTAGGGTGCCCTACTGTGTTCTGCTTCCTCTAGAGGCTGAGTAATTGTTTTGCCGATCAGGCCAAAGAGTCCCAGCTTTTTTGAGAATACATGATCTACCATATTTTCAGTGTGTGAGAAATAATAATTTTAATGAAATTTTCATATGACAATTTTAAGTGAATTCATATCAGAAAAAAAGGGATTTGCAAAACCACTACCTAGTTCTTCTGTTTCTGTCTGATTCCACTGTGCAGTGCATATAACTGCAGGCAAGTATGCACATAATCAGTTTAGCTGCACTATGTTTCCTGACAGTATGGATTATCTACCAACCCTCAGATATGCAAAGGGTGACTGGATGAAATACAAGGGTTTACCAGACTAGCTGACAAAACAGTTCTTTCTGCATAGAGATATCCATATCTCTATGGATACCGGCTAGGTTTAGGACATATTTACATTTAGATACAAATTTCAGCTGCAAACAGATATGAACCATTTTCATTTATGCTAATAAGTAAAATATTCCAAAGTGCAACACCAGAAGCTAAAAATGACAGTGATGGTATGCTTGAAGGAGTAAGCCTTGCCCAGAGGCAACTGTACTGCTTCAGATATGAGATAGGGAGTCCACATGAATAGATTCCAGGCTGTACATTGGTCTCTGCTACCTGGGGACCTCAACACCTCATGAGGGACTATAATGTAGAGAGCTGTCAAAAAAAAAAAAATACATCCTGCACCAGCTTTTACCTTTGTAATTACTGTGGAATGTTGTTAATACTGACTGTGAAAAAGTTAGGGAGGTTGTGATTACTTATCTACTTTTTAGAGCAGTCCTGCATGCAAGTGTTTTAAGGAAAAAGAATGGAAAGGCTACACATCTGAGACAACTGTGCTGATACGGTGAAATGATTTTGAGATCACTGTTCTTTTGAGATATTTTACCTTAGCTATGTTTAGCTGTAATCTGGGATCAGAGGGTGATTGAGATTTGTATAAAATTACTGACTTCTGACTTCCATGCCCAAGCAGCCAGAGTAGTTAATGCTGTCCATGGTATCAGTAAACTTTTATTCATTTGCACTCCTCCCATAGACTCTTGACCTCAGCTTGGAGGCATAATTCCTTGATTAGAAAAGTTTGCTCCTTGATTCCTGAAGTGCAAACCAGCACTAATGTTGTTGTACTAAATTTCACATATAAAAGAAGGCCCTGGAGTTGTGAGGAATGAGTAAGTGTACAGCTAGTCAGAACAATTATGTAGTGCTGGAGGCAATATTTGCTGCTTGTTTATATATATGTAGCTGGAGACCCCTTATCAAAAACTACCTTACTGAATCTGGAAAGATTAGGGGATTTTTTGGTGGTTATCTCACCGTTTCTTCATATCGCCTTAGGTTGTTTAATTCACATACATAAAGGACAAGTAAGCTGTGGAAGGAAAAGATTACTGTGCCCCTGCTAGTTTTAAACAGTGTGTATTTGATTTATTCAGCTCTTACTTTTATTTGAGGTGGAAATCTCATCCAAAGGCTGCTAACTCTCCCTGTATTCCAGATGTTGCCATATCAGCCTAACTTCCATTTTTCATATCTCTCTTTTCCTATCTGTCAAGTTTATGAAAAATTAGAGCCCTCATACAATCCAAATGTCATCCTCTCCACTTTCCAAGGCAAGCTTGGCTTTTGATTATGTGTAAGCAGTCATGTGTAAACCTCATATTTGGACCTCATCAACAGGACTGCTTATGGGCTGTGGAATCTGCTACATGGTATTATTAGATCAGGTTTTTATTGAGAAACTTTATGTGCTAAAAAAAGTTGGTTTGTTTGCTTGTTTGTTTGTTTGTTTTTTTCTTCTTTTAAATGAGATGGTGGACATGTTCTGGAAGACTTCAATACTTAGGTCAAAGGCAACATTATGGTTGAGAGATTTTTGACAGTGACTTAGAGATCTCAATCTACCCTGGTTCAGTTGTGATCAAGAGTTACTAATACCTGATAGTCTTTGGTACTGATTCCCAATAATCAAATGGATTATGTGTTTGTATTTCAGTAACAGAAGGATATTTATCTGTGTTAGCTGACCTAAAAGTTCACTTCAGTTCAGAAAATACAATACTCACAGAATGAAAGCATTTCTAAATATTTTTTGTTTTCCTTAACACCAGGAATACAAATATATTGGTGGTGACAGGACACATACACTACATGCCACCCTTTAGCTACATCTGCTGAAACACTTGCCAAAGGCCTTATAGCAAACTAAGATCTGAAGTAAAATACCAAAAGCCATAACTGGAAAGTCAACAGTAAAAAAGAGAGGAGGGACAATACCGTGGTTTGCTTTGTTGTAAAACTCACCAACAACCCGAGAAAATGAATGTAGTCCCAGCTGCAGACAGAACAAGAAGAGAGATAGAACAGCTACAGATAGAACAGCAAGAGAAATGCTGAAATATAACGTAGTTTCATAATGTGCAGCTAACGAAATTCATTGGCACAGGTTAACATGGAAGCCAAGACAGGTAGCAGCAACTGAACAAAAATCAGATTTACAGATGTTCTGGTATCTTTATTTTTCATGAGTGATGCAAAAGGCATGAAAAGCAGCTGGACTTGGTTAGCTGGAGGGGTTCTCCAACAGTGGAGAGTCCCATAGAAATCACAGCTTTGGGCTCTGATGAGTAGGACTTGCCTGGAGGACTTAGAAGCTTTGGAATCTATAACCAAAGATATATGCCTAAAAAATACCTATCATGGTGCTGGAACTAGGCTGGCATTCAGGAAGACACAGCTCTATAAATAAGATGCAATTATTTTTGAGTAACTTTACCTGGAAAACTCAATGCAACAGAGATTCTGTTTTTGTATGGCAAACAATGTCAATAGTAAGATTGATAGGGCTTTTCGGTTTTATTGTTTTCATGTTTTCAGGTTTAGTATAGCAATTTTGTATCTACAAATACAAAATTTAAAAGTTAGGGACTATCCACTTTTGCTTTTTGTAAACTACAAAGGTGTGTATTTTGGGATAGAGAAAGGTAAAGGCAAACTGTTTCAGTACAAAGTGTCATGAACATAGCTGGCTGCAACTAGAAAATTACATTTATGTAATTGGAAACTTACACCAGTACAATATCTCATGAGTTGATTTGCCAAATTCTTGGACCACAGCCCAAAGTCTAAAGAATAAATCTTTATTTAAGAGTAAAAAAATCCTGTATCACTTAATATAGCATAACATTGCACACAAAGGAAATTGAAAACTCTAACTGCATGTGGTTTGTCCATCAACACTAGTGTGATAAGTTATACACACACACACACACACACACATATATATATATATATATATATATATATAGTGTGATAACACCGTTCCCTTTTACCATCTGCATTCCAGGTCAATCCATCTCTTATCATTTCAGAAACTTTTAGTTTTTAAATTTTAGTTTTTTCCTGATATCCATTACTATAATGTTTAAGTGCTGACCTTCCAATCTGCCCACTTTTAAGAAAGTCTTTGTGAAAAAGGCCAGTCCTCTAACCTTACCTTGTCAATTTGGTTATTTAAACCAGTTAGTCTTAATGGTTATACAATACCTTTTGCAAGGCAGTAATTCAAATTCTTATGGCTTCATGCCCATTTCACCCCATTTTAATTTGAGTGCAGTCTACCAAGCATTATATGAAATAAGGGCAGGATAATCTTCATATTTAAATATTTCACCATGTCATTTTATCCGAGTAATTTGACTGTAGTTTCCCTGCCTTTTACACAATGAGTTCAAAACACTGGCTGACTGTCAAGAACTGGCTTTTCCAGAATAAGGTATGTTTTGCTACAGTCTCTGCTACTAGACAGCTCACTTTCAGCATTCTGAATATAACTGGAAGTGAAATGGGCTCCTTAAATTTAGGTTTGGGCTGAAATTAAACACTTTGAGATAATGCTAACATCCTGATCTGGATAGAGATTCTTCTTTTCCCTTACAAATATTTTTGTCTAAAGTTTATTTGTTCCTTTATTAACTAATAGAAACTCATCAGTTTTATGATCTTGAATCCAGAGTTGATCTGTAGAACAAGTAGGTGAGAAAAAAGAGTGAGACACTTCAAAAGAGTCAAACTATAAGTTCCACATTTATTTCCAGTCTATCATAAAGAATAGTAGTCAGTTTTATATACTTAGTCTTTCAGTGTTTTGGCATTATTTTATGTCATATATTTGTAATGAACAAAAGCAGACTACAGAGTGTACATGTACCCACAGCCTACAGAATTAGACCATTAGGTCATGAGTAGGCAGACTGATCATGACCTAGACCTTAAAAAAAAATGTTCTTTATTTTTCACCTTTATTTGGTGAAATAATGTCTTTAACTAGACAGTGACCACAGTAGTGATGAGGTTGGTAACATCTCATCAGCAAGTCTAGATATACATCTCTAAAAGAGTTTGGGTGCTTAGTGAATAAGACAGTAGTTTATTGTTGACTAATAATTATTATGGCCCTTGGAACCAGCAATAATTGCCATAAGCCATTTCACAGTAATGGAGAAAAACCATAGATTCTTTATGATGGACTTCGTGGTGGATGATCCATCATGCTAGAAGAGTGAGAAAGACAAAATTAAATTTTGCTTCAGTGGCAGAACAAGAGGCAGAACTCTCCTAGGCAAAGGAAAAATCAAACTGAGAGAGGACCAGCTTGTTCCAGGAGAGTGCTAGAAATGTTAATGACAGCTGAGATGTTCCTTTCTTCCTACCCCATCTTTCCCTGACATGAGTTTTAACTCCCCCCCAAGTGTTTATCTCTTTCTCTTACTGCATTAGAAGAAAGTTCCCTCCTCTCTGGAAACCCACATTTCCTTCCTGAACTTCTTTGCACGCTGTGGAGAGGAAAATGAGACAAGACCTTCAATTTTGTATTTGTGAACATTCTTTTATCTTTTATTTTTTAAAGGTTTTTATAGATTTTTTTTCTTGAAATGGAAACATGTAGAGACACTTTATTTCATTAATTGCTACTTATATCACTGTGGGAAATGTGATACATTTAAAATCAAAGGAACTTGATAGGATATAACAGAAGTTAATGATACAATCCATTAACAGAAATGGAAGTGACAACAAGGAATTGATAGTAATTTATTTGTCCTCATATTTAACTCTTAAATAAAAATATATTATGTCGAAACAGAAAAAATGGAAAGGCATTTTATTCAGTAATGTATACTCATTGCAATCTTACTTCAATACATTCTTACCATGAAAATAAATGTTGACTTATCTAGTGTTGTAAAGGGTTAAATTTTTTTAAAGCTTGTGTAGGAACTGTTTTCTTGAGAAATATTACTAGTCACAGATATGCTACAATTTGTGTTTTTCAAGAATTTCCCATTAGGAAACAGCATAATACAACACTTTCAGAACTGAATTATCCAAATTTGTTATAGCCTGTGAGATTTTAAAAGAATTAATACCTAAAACATAATAGTGAAAATGTTTTTTTTTTTTTTTTTTGTTGTATATGGAGATGAACACTTTGAAAAAAAAAAAACCAATCAAAAAACCCAACACCAAAACAATCAAACAAACAAGCAAAAAAACCGCAAGCAAATGAACAAACAAACAAAAATGGAAAGAAAAAGTTATTTCAGTTAAAATTACATTTCAAATTAAAGTAAATTTCAAGTAAGCAACCATGAGTTATTTTTTAAGAAATCAAAAATATTTCAACCAAAGTTAATGACTATTGAACTGTACATGTGGAAGGGAATATTTTCTTTCAAAATATTTATAAATAAAATATTTTTCCTTATATTTAATGTGGTTTCAATTTGTTTCAATAAAATCAAAAGAGAATGTCTTAAACAAATCACCTTTTCCAGAGAGAAAAGATGAAAAAATAAATAGGAGTGAGAGAAAGTGAGGGGAATGATATTTGAAATAACACAGGCTGTGGTAGCCTTCAGAATCAGTAGCATCACCAATAACTGAAATACTAGGACAGAGGCTGGGACAAGAAGGAAAATGTTAGAAACTGATTAGTTACCTGATATTTGCATAAGGTGAAGGAAACAAAGAAATTATCTGTGAAATATTAGTCTTTGTGTTGTTTTATATTTTTTGCTGAATAAGGAGCGTAGGACTGTGAGTAATCATGTTGGTGCATTGGGCTAAAACCCACTGTTCTGGAGGGCAATTTTTATTAAGGTGATATTGAGAATCTCTTAGAATCAAACAGAAAAATCTTTCCCATAGAATTTTCCTCTCTCTTTTCAAGGTTGTCTATATGGACATATACTGAGTATATGTGAATGAAGCTTGTTGCCCTCATAAGCTTTAATCTCCATTGTCTGGAACAGAGGAGTAAGGTGAGACTTTCTGTGGTGTTCTCCATTGTATAAGTGCTGATTGTGTCAGTGGGGGCAACAGGAAAGACCTTGCACTTCTACTTGTCTTGTTGTGTGTTTTTATATTCTCTGTGTGTGTATTTGAATCTTTGGTACATGCACTAAACCCTACCACTAGCCGGACCTTGCAATGGGGAACACCAGCTCGCAGGTTAGGAAATAGAAGTCCCCAGGGCTTTCAAGTCCACAGAGGCTGACTTTTCTCACCACTTAGTGCTGATATGAAGGAGTGTACTCCCTTTTCTTTCTGTCTTTAGTACCTTTGCTGGAGTACACCTGGCTATGTCCTGTCAATTAAGTGAGTGAATGAGTCAGGGAAAGGTTGTATCTCTGAGCCAGTCTAGGAGTTTGTCTTCTCTCAAATCCACTTGAGGCAGACTGGAGTCTTGAAGAAGCCCCTGAATAAATGATGAATCCTTTTTTTCAGTTTCCATTTCCACATATTACTTTCCCTTCCCACTATAAATATAGTGTAATGGAGTTGTGAACACATTAACTTTTCCACTACAAAGGGTTTGTACATTCTTACACTTTTGACACTGGCCACTGGTGTGAAATAATAGTAACCTAATGAAGTGCACAGATTGATCAGAACATCCTCTCTACAGGAAGAACTCTTACTGGTCTCCTGAGAAGCAGTCCCCAATTTACTGTGTGTCTACCCCTCAAAAAACTATGATGTTGCCCACCTCAAAGCTTTTTGGATCTTCTTGATGCCCTCCTGGCACACCTTCTCCTGTTCCCAGTCTCTGCTTTCTTGATGTGGTCTTCAGCAGCTTGTGCCTCTTGTGTTTTTCAAAAAACATTGTATGGGGAGAATACTTCTTCTTCCCTCCTGTTAATGAATTTTAAGCTATCAACAAACTCTCCACTGGGGCAGACAGTAATAAAGCATCGCCAGGGAAAGGAGCACATAGATAGTCTCAAACCATAATAGGAAAATAAATTAATTCCATGACTGGATCTATGTGGTTCCAATCATGAATACCCTAAACTTTGCCTCATTTATGTTTTTGAGTGCTTTGTTCTCATCTGTAGGCTATAGTCGTTCTTTGCACCTAATACTAAACTACTATGCCATTATACCTGCAATGTTTAAATTAGCGAATTACAATGGTGTAACAGATTGTAGGACATGGAAATTCTTGACCCTTAAGTAGCAGAGACTTAAGAATTTCATTGTTTGAAAATAAATTAATGTGAATGCTGAAATATGGGAGAAATGAGATTAAGCAATTTGGTCAAAAGATGATAGTATTTTTATTTTTTGTTTGGCTGAGTCTATTCTGTTCCCAGTAGTTGTTGACATCCAGGCTGTTTGTTTTCTATCTTAAGGAATATTAATTACAGAAGAGGAGTATATAGACCTGCAGTTTCTATGAAATCCTTTAATCTATATATGGGAGTACTTTCTATTATAAATACATGCACATAACATTCCCTGACATTAAAAGGAGTTATTGGCACTCCTGAGTGGAGAATAGATGACATGCCTGCTGTTACTCATAAAGTCTTTCAAATGCATGAAATTTCATTAAAGCATTCTTTAAAGGGGAGAGTTAAAAAATGGAAGAGAAGCTAGTATTTTTATTCAAGGGAAGTTTGGCATTTATCTAGTGTAGATTTCTTATCTAGACATACTAAA
The DNA here is from genome assembly GCF_003945595.2 of Pipra filicauda. Classification (NCBI taxonomy): domain Eukaryota; kingdom Metazoa; phylum Chordata; class Aves; order Passeriformes; family Pipridae; genus Pipra; species Pipra filicauda. The sequence goes on from NW_024104765.1 coordinate 2,144,180, forward strand.
TATACTACTACAGATGATATTTCAAAACAATGTAAAGTCACAAGCTACTCATCTATATCCTCTGTGCAGACCTGTGGATGTTGAATCTTTTCTGATTTTTATGGATAATTTGGGGTTTATGTCCTAATGTGTAGGAAGTTAGTAGTTACAGTGGTTTGAAGAGTGATGACTTCCCCGATAATAATGATAAACGGAATGAGGACTTGATGGATGTACCTAACCTAGTGGAGGTTAATGATGATGCTCCCAAAAGATTTGATTCGATAGTGATAAATTGAAGATGACCTGCAAAGATAAAGCATGAATCCCATTAACTTTTTCAGAGACTCCCCCCTCTGTAGAGAAGAACTAGATCAAAGGATGCATTAGGTCCTTTCTTACCCCCAAAATAACAGATTGTTGTGTGTGTTGTCCAGTGGCATTTACTTCTGATGCTGTTGATTAGGTCCTCCTCAGAGTAAACTACAAAGAAAATTACCTATTGTGTGGTGGTTGAGTCTCTTAACAGTTAAGATTAACTTTTAACAGTAGTATTTCATGGAAGAACCTCTGAGTGTATATACTGGCAGGTTTGGAGTTAGGTTGCAGAGTACTGCTGGGTTCATTAGAGGAGTGATGCTCCTCCTTTAAAAGCAAAATAGTAACTTACATAAAAGACTATAATAAAAGGACAAATCACATTGGCTTCCTCTGGCTGCATGGTACTTTACAGTCAGACATCAGAGGCCACATGATAACTGAAAGATTAAAAAAGAGAGATAAAGCAACACAACTGCATTTATTTTGGGGCTTTCTGTAAGAAGATGATAGAGAAGATTAATATATTCCTGGCAAATAGTTCATTGTTCTAAAATGATTTTTATATCAAAAGTGCCATTTGAAACACAGCCCTTGGTGGCAGTTAATATTTGTTACTACTTTGGGATGCAAATATCACAGAAATTGATAATTTTAAACCAGTTTTTCAGGACAGAATGTCCATGCTGAAAAAAGCAATAACTCCTCTAGTGCACTTTAACAACATTTTGGAGAAATCAAAGCTTTTGCAGACCTGTAAGCCTGAATGGCCCTTTTAACTCGTCCTCTCACTGTATATTGATCTAATAGGTAAATAAGAAAGCTTACACTACCTGTATCTGTATCGGGATTGGTTTTTGGTTGTTGCAGCTGTCAGTATGACCTTTTTGTTGAATTAAATTACCTTAAAGCCCCAAAGTCTAGCTTCCTTTCATACAGTATTTGCATGAACACAGAGGTGATTTTTACATCTTAAATTATAACGGCTAAGTTTTAACACAATTAATTTTAACAAAAGGTAGGGGAATAGGTAGAACACAGAAAGGACAGGTTAAAGAATATTAAATAACTTAGATGTGGCCAAGGTGTCAGGATGTGATGAAAGAACTGTCTTTGAACCACTAATAATTATGTTCTAGAATTCTAGGACAAACAGACACCTACAAGACTGGAGAAGGACAAATACAGTACTATTTTATAAAGAAAAAAAAGGAAAAATTAGAGAGAAACTAAAAATGTTGAGCTATAGACAAGTCAGTCTAAGTTTGCCACCAACAAAGATATGATACATTTTTAAACAATCATTTTGTGGAAGCCCAGAGGAGGCAGACTTGATTTTCCTAAGAACAAATGTGCTCAAACCCCACTACATTCACTCCTGAAGAGTGAGATGGACACATATGTAGTATATTAGTAAGATTTTTGACATGGTCAAAATATTCTAATAATGAAAGAAAGAAAATATAATTCAGAAGAAATTAGTAAATGATTTGTTGCTGAAATAGAACAGAATCTTCTTTGTAGGAGGCTGTTTCGGTGTGATGCTATCCATTACTTTTGTTTACCAACTGGGTCAGCAAAGTAGGGAATATATTTCTTTATGGATCCCAAATAATTGCATTTAGATGAACATTGTATAAAGTAGGGACTTCTAAGAATGGAAATGAAATTGGAGATGGTCCTAATGAAAACAGAACCACCCAAAGTATATCAAAAGCAATTACCTGAAGACCAGTGTGAGGTAGTGCCATTAAGAGCCATATTCCTATTGTAAAACTGCAAAATTAACCTACATAAAGTGTACAGTGCAACGAAATACATAGACAGTTGATGTTATGACCTTGTTGCAAAAATAGATAAACTTCATCTAGGTATTTATTTACCAAAGTGTAATATATAATACATATAAGGTAATTTTTATATTTCCTTTAATGCTTATTCAGTCTGTTTTATTTTCTATTCTACTTTGGATACTATATTTTAAGAAAGTAATATCAGTAATACAGAAGCTCTTAAAAACACCCCCAAAACCCAAACAAAACCCAGCCATCAGAATGAACAGAGACTTAAAAATATATTCTTTGAGAAATAGTTGAAAGGAAAGATCATATCTCTTGTAGAGAGAAGAAAGATACCTTCAAATATATTGAAAGTGGTGATAAAAACAAGAGTGGTCTGTTGCTGTATGTAAGTGATCTCCCAAGATGGTTTCTATGCAGAAGGTAGAAATCCTTCTCACAGCTTGTTCTTGAAAACCAGCTAAATATAGTTTTGATTCTACTGCAGAAGAAATTGATGAACTACGTTGCTTCCTGAGTTTGTCAGTCCTCTTGTATTTTCCATGACCGCATTTCATCCATGCGTGTACTGCTGTGAAATGATAGAAAATATTCTTGGAATATGCTATTTTATGTTATTTTTTCTTTCAATTCACTTACTGTTAAAATTAAGACGTCATTATATTACAAGAATTTTGGACACCTCATGAACAAATTTCTAATTATCTCAAAATACCATGTATCAGCAATATTTTCTATGACGTTTGTTGTCCATGGTATATAATTGATCTGAACTAAAGAGTTTTTCATTCAAAAAGACTATCTCACTGACACTGGAATTGATTGCGTGACTATGTAGTTGTTGATTTTTGATATAATGATATAATGTCCAGAATTATTCATATTCATAATTTCTCTCTTTATTTTCACTTCCACAATTCAATACTTTCTTAATTCTTTCCACAAATGAAAACTAGTAGTAAGGAAGAAATGGATATCTTTTGTTAGCCTTCAGAATACCTGTAGCAGAGAAGTTTATAAGTAGTTGACTTACATTAATTTTATAAACATTGAAGACTTTTTCACCAGTTTTGTAGATTTTAGAGGAAAACCATGAAGAATGACACTGATTTGAGAAGACACACGCAGTTTACAGCAAGCCTTGCCAAAATGAAGTATTCTACAAATGGTGTTAAAATACAAGGGTGAGTATCCAAATCCAGACAGTATACTTTTAGCTAATTCTCATAACTGGGCATCAGAGATACTGAGCTCATTAAGGCAGGTGCTCATAGGATTAACCCAAAAAAGGTAGCTGCTAATTCCATGTATTTACATATCTCCAGATGCTGAAAAGAATTGACTCAGGTAGATGACATTACAGATTCTGTTAGACTGCTGTGTTTGTACAGGCAAAAACTGTAGTGATAATAACTGTTTGTTATTATAACTATTTTATCTTAGTTTTCACTTGCTCCTTTCTGTAAACAAGAAGTACAATTATACCAGGCACTCTCCTTGGGAGTCCTGGGGACAGGGATAGCTGAAAAATTACCTTGTTATAGAATGAGTCTAGAAATTTAGACTTAGAATTTTATGCTGTATGTTAGCTTTCAAACTAATAAAGGACTAAATATTTGCTTTTGCCTTTCATTAGCACTGACATAACCCCATTGCGAATAATGCAAATGTTATCAAATGCCACTGCATGAATGAATATGATAGAATAATCTGGCAGTGTAAATTATATTCATTGCCAGCTGAACTTTGTTTTCCATTTAAACAAGGCGAAAATGAAATTTTCATTGATACAAATGCAGCGAAACCTCTAACGTTGCAAATGTTGTCAGTGTAGAATAAAGAGCAGGAAAGCTCGGATGGTAGTTGAGATAAATCACTCCACTCTGAAAACTCAGTACCCCGAAATTAGATTGTTAGTCTGAATCTAATGATTAATCCCATAATAAATAATCCATACTTTAACTATATTAGAAATAAACAATTCACGAAAAACCTTAAAACTACAATAACCGTCTTATGTAAGTTACTTTTATAGCGACTTTGCAGAAGGAAAAATAACTGAATAAACCCGCTAAAATATTTACAAGAAATATATTGAGAGCACAGGAACATATAATATTGACTTTCAAGAATCTTGAGTTACTATTTTAACCGTATCACTGTAAAGTGGAACAAAAGATTCATATAAGTTATTTATAGACACGTTTACTCAGGAAAACGTTCTGTATTCAGAGAAAACATTGCAGGCTCTATTGTTGACAAAACATCATTGAAGTGTATTTAGCCTATGTAGCAGATGAAATTTGGATAGGATACACAACATATTTTTATGGGAAAGCAAGAAATGTTTCCCATTCACATGGAATAAACAACTAGGCCATTCTTGAGAGAACTGGGTTCCCGCAGTCCTTATGGTCCTTATGGGTTATTTCACAGAAAGTGACCAAAGTATTAGACAAGATACCTTCTGCAATTTGGCATTTTTGTGTTATCGAATAGCAACATACTATTGTGGCTTTACCTCTATACTTGACCTCTAAGTAATTATCAATCTCACCCCCTATATGGTACGTGTAGTTTTAAAAGTTACTTTACATCTTTAGAGGCTAGGGAGTGTAGGAAATTTTCAGGAAGCCAAGTGGAAACGCCTTTCGTAGCCTCTAACACTTTGAAAAAAAATTATTAATAATGCTTATTCTCTCTGTCTGCACAAATTTTTCCCCTTGCAAATACAAATTCTCCATAGTCTCCATTTGCATTTTTTTTTAAGTTAGACCCAGCAAATTTTTCCACAAAAGGCAACTCAAGGTCACAATCCTCCAAAGATACTTTTATCAAATCAATCCTTCTTAAAGCTCAAAATGTATAAAAGCATTATTGAGCAAATAAGAAGAAGCATTTCTTTTAACAATTACTTGACTTAGTAAAGAAATTGCGCAAACTTGTCTCCTTTAACTCACTCTAACAAATTCATGCCTGCCAGAGTGGAATTTGTCTTTATTTAATTTTGCTAATTTCTCTTGAACAAACAGGAGAAACAGATGTGGTGGAAGACGAATGGATAGACCATGCAGTTGGCAAACCCCAAAAGGCCGAGAGTAAAAAAAATAATGAAATCACCAGATAAGTGCAAATAAGTTTTTCATTAGAAGATAAAAAAAAAAGAAAAAGCTAGCAGCCTAACTCTCCAAGCCCAAAACGAGCAGCTCATAAAAGCATTAACACAGAGGCATATGTGATACACAAAAATACAATATTCCAGAGACATCAACACCAGATGTGTTTGTTTAATAGCTCAAGCAATTAAGATGTGAAGCAGACAGTCTTTTAGCCTCCTTAGTGTTGCTTGCATCCTCATGTTGCTTTGCCTTAAGTTGGTTCCCTGAGAGAAATGCCTCCAGCAAAGCTGACAGCTGGGCATTTTTGGGTATATTTTCTTCCCTCATGGCCCAAGCAGCTTCTCAGAGCTGTATCCTGGTGCTCAGATCTGTCCATAATTAATCATGAAAAGATGAAGTGCCCATCCATCTTTAGTTATCAATAATTCTGGACTTAATGTTTTATGGCTGCTTATTCTGAGTCAGGAAACAAAATTTTAAGACTGAATTGTGAATAAGTAGATGTTTCTTATTTGACTCTTGTCTCCTGCCTTCCTATTGGCATTGTTATTTGACTTTGTAATACGCTATTATTCTGCTCAGTGACATGCTTTCCTGGCACTGCTACTCATGTACCTTAATTTATACAATGCCAATTTCAATGCTTTGCCTTTTGGTCTGATTTTGAGATCTCAGTTTTCCCTGCTTCCCTCCCTGGACCCTGAAAATCAATGTTTCATAACCTAAGCAAATGCTCAGACTAATTCTGGGTTGTAAATGCACATATTTAATACAGCTTCGGTGAGCTTAAGAGAAGGTGTTTACATAGCCTTTACATATGTACACATTGCATCAGACTAAGTTTTGACTGTGTTACTCAGGCACAATGGAGATATAAAAGAAGAGAACAATCATGACTGCAGAGGTTCCTGAGAAGAGGATGAGACCAGCTATGTACTAGGGGTTCAATCTCTACTATTCTAATTAGTTTACATCTGGCAGGAAGTTACCATGCATGACATAAGCTGTTCCTTTCTCCAGTCAAGGCCAGAAGCACTGACAAGCACACTACTCTGTGAAGCCTCTTACTGGTTTGTAAGCAGGATGTCTTTGAGAACTTGATAAACCCTCAGTCTTCATCTTTGACTAAACAGAGCCAGAATTTAGCACTTATCAAGAATATCTTGATACGTGCTAAAGACCTTGATGTTCCTCATCATTCAGCAAGATGTCTTAGTCCTCTGGGGACACAATGTAATTTTATTTGAACGATGAGGTATACTTGATTAGGGCTGAGCTAAGAGCAAACTTTCGCATTTCTCACTTTGTCTACACTGTTATGTAAAGTTTGTTTTTGTGCTTCTTTATTCCTGATGAGCTTATAATTTTTTTCCAGAATCATATTTCTAAGCCCATCTCACCCTGCTACATATTCCTTCGTCCTCTGATACCTTATTTTCATGGACTGTGTATGCCTTTGAAAGTCTTATCCTAAAAATGGTCTGCATGTTGTAGTGGAAATGTCTACTTTGTGTAAATTAATTTATTTTTGACATATCTGACAAACAGATTGCGTGGTTTTATTAAATAACTCTCTGTGATTCCACTGCATATTTGAGAAATTTAATGAATTCAGTTGAAGCAGACTCCCTTGAGTGTTTCCCTTTGTTTTGTAAGACTACAGTAAAGACCAGCCTTGACATCTTGTTAATCTATAAACCCCCCAGACACTTAACAGTTGTAAGAGCTCTGATAGAGAAGTTATCTAACATGATTATCAAGAAAGTAATATTTATTTTCTTGGAAGTCTTCAACAGCAACATAGATGATGTCCCCATCTGCCAACTGAAATTTTTACGAAGGTTTCCTTCAGTCTTTACACATTCATATATAGTTTTATTTACTTCAATGTCTGAACAGGACACGCCTCCACAGTTTCCTCTCACAGTAACAATGTAATTGTCAATCAGCAGAGAATACTCTTCAATAAAGGAGAAGAAACTTCCATAGGTGTATAGGGAGAGACCTTTATGTTATGAAAAATAAGAAGGAACATCAAATTGATTACATTCAGATGGAAAATATGTTTTGCTTATTTTCCATGCAGAAGTTTCTCACAAATACTGATGTTAAAGGATCTTTAGGTAGCAGAGATTGTATATGGATGAACGACTATGACATTTATTCACTGAACGTGAAGATTCTATGTCCATTCTGTGTGATGCAGGATGGAGTCACTTGGATCATCTGAACATCTAAGGCAGCCTTCATGACTTCAGGCATCTGTCTTGATTATTGAAGAAAAAGTACAAAGATCAATGTTTACAGAGCCATTGTGCTGTCTACTCTCTTATATGGATCCGAATCATGAGTCATTTACTGCCACCACGTGCGACTCCTAGAACGCTTCCATCAACGCTGCCTCCGTACAATCCTAAACATCCACTGATCAGATTATGTGACTAATACATCTGTTCTAGAACAAGCAGCAGTTATGAGTATTGAGGCCATGTTGCTGAGAACACAGCTGCGTTGGGCAGGACACATCTCAAGGATGAAGGATCACCACCTCCCTAAGATCCTGCTTTATGGTGAACTTGCCACTGGCTGCCGCAAGAGAGGAGCTTCGAAGAGGAGATACAAGGACTCCCTGAAACAACATCTCAGCCTTGGCCATATTGATCACCATAACTGTTCTACTCTGACCTCCAATCGGGAGGTCTGGAGACACACTATAACGCTGCTGCTTCCTTTGAGAACGCTGTCCTAGTTAGAACAGCTGGGACCAGTTCATCACTGGATGGGTATAACCCAAAACTGTGTGTTCTATAGCCTTCCATACCATTTCCCAGAAACTGTTATCGATAGACCATTTATACCGTCTGTCCAGAGCAGGCCTCAGTCCTCAGGCTATAAACTGGGTGTTAAGAGGCCTGCGAGATAAGAGGATGCTCCTGTCCTCATGCCCATTGTGGAACTCCCTGCCCTGAGGGAGGTACTGGGCATTCCTACCTGAACTGGAGGATATATAATCTTGGGGGTCTTGGGACTTTTTTAACCACTTGTGGGATTCAGAGGAAGACTGCAGACCACCACTCTTAACCAGACTGCAGACCACCACTCTCAACCAGACTGCAACCACCACCCTCAACTGGACTGCAACCACCACTCTCAACCGGTCTGCAACAGCACTCTCACCAACAGGTTTTTCCCTCTCCTTTTACTTTGGACTCAGGGGGCCCAACGAACACCACTCTGTTCATGCCCCAGGGTGCTGGGTTATACATTTGGGTTTTGTGGGTTAAAACCAATTGTTTTTCTGTATAATCGTACTTATTGTATTATTTTATTAAATTGTTATTTTGACTTATAATCTCTTTTATGTTGGGTTCATTTCCCCTGCTGGTTTACCTTTAAACTGGCACAAACGCACACAGAATCACTCTTGAGGAGAAAAGACAACGCAGAAAGAATCGTGTCTTGCAGAATATACCACCTAAGGAGTCGTTCTGCTGTGCCTTTTGCAACCAGACTTGTCGATCTTTGTGGCAATGGATTTGCCATATGCAGGATGGAAAAAGTCCTGTCAGAGATGGACTGGTGAGGAAAATAGCTCAAACGTTATGGAGACAGAAGTTTTTACTGTGGTTTAAACATGTTTCAAAATGGCCTTTTTGTATTTTCTGCAGTGTCATTGCCCCCTCTTCCCGACACCCCCTGTGAAGGACCATTGTCTCTCATACAGAGTGTCCTGGGAAGGTGTCCTGAGGTGTTTCTCATTGGTCCTTTGTTAACCCCTTCCTATTGGCTGTTTGACCCTTTACCTGATGGTTTTTCTGTGTGACCCTGAACTTGTGATTGGTCCCCTTTGACCCTCCTAAAAGCCTTATAAACCCCAACCCCACAATAAACTCTCTCTTTCGTCCGTCCCTCCCAGGTGGTCTGTGTGTGCTCCTTGCGGGGTCACCGGACCACGTGCAGGAGTGGGGGGAAGGGCATTCACCTCTCAGGTAATGGGGCAAGCAGCTTACTGCCTGGAGGTCTCCCCCATTCCCACTAATCCGCCGTAAGATCTTGTATTGGCCTTTTTAGCCACTAGCGCGCTTGTAACAAATGTGGGTAGAGCCCTTCCCAAATCTTCGTCCGCGAAGCCCAGCCATGATGATGACATTTTAAAATTTAAACAAATGCCCTCATGCTTAACCAACCCATTGTTGATTTCTTATTTTTTTATCCTAACCAAAAATATATCACAAATATTTCCTATTGTAGACAACAGCATTATTTAATTCCAGCTCTAAGAATAAAGAAAGAGAAATGGTTATCACTTTTTCCTGATTAACTCCTATGTTAAAGGACTGTGAATAGTGAGACCCAGAGAGGGGGGTAAATGGAAACACTCATGTGAAGCTGTGTATCTATGTTTCATTTGAAGGAGGTATTTCTGATTACATCACCTTGACATGAGGACCTCTATCTAGAAAATGCTCAAGATGCAGTGCACATTTCCTTATACCTAGGAATTTCTTATCAGTTTGACAATAATGCAATATTAATATGAAGTGATGCCAGTTGCACTGCGCAGTGCTATTATGCCTTCACAATAATATTTGCACAAAAATTAAATTTCATTTTATTTTACAGGAAGGAATATTTTATAGATCTGTGTGTTTGCGTGTCTAGGTGAAGCACAATATGGGACTTAAGTTTGTTTGTTTTCCACAAATTAAAACCAAAGCAAGCAAACTTGTGTTACTGGAATTGGTTTAGATTGTAGTCTGATCAGGCTACAGAAAAGTTCAGCTGAGAATATTGCACTTGTCAACAGCTTTTCATTTCAGGGAATTAATCAAGCTGGCTGTTTAGAGAGTTTTTGAGGATGTTCATTATTTCAGATATTAATTTTTAAAAGCAGCAAATGTTGCAAGTCAACAGCACCCATAAAAATTGATTTATCGTGCAATTTACCTCATGCTACTGGAAGGAAAGAGGAGGGTTTGTGTATCTACTACTTCCTCTCTCAATTTTCTGTGGCATATGATATATGTGAGTATATAATTCTTAAAATTAAATTATTTAGCTAAAAATAATAGAATCCTTTTTGCATTGGTTTTACAGCAATGAGGGTGGGTAATATTTGACCGTTTGCAAAGCCTGCAGAATTTAACATTAAAGAGAGTGAAAAATAAAAGCAATTATATAGAGAAACAGTCACAGAAGTGTAATTTGAAACTGGTGAGATCTCCCTGTTAGTCTGTGTTGTCAATATAGTTCTCTTTGCTTCACTGTCAGTGAAATTATTAAGCACCATTATTTTATAATGTGTACTTGATGTATTTGCCTTTGGGTACCGTAAAGAGAATTTTTACCTCATTTAGGCAAACTGAGCTAGAGGGAAGGTTCTGTAAACGCCTGACTTGTTGAAGCTTCTTGCTGCAGACTCTAAGGTTTGTTTGTATTGGAGGGGAAAGATACCTCAAATTTAGAGATTTGGTCCTATCAGACACACTAATTCACAGCATCCAAAGTATCTGAAGTAAGGCCTTTGTGATTCTGAATCTGGTTTACAGAGTGGTGTAATGCAGTTACCTGGTGCAAAGGTACATCATCTGAGCAATTTCAGTCCCTGGAATGTAACACCTTCCATATGATAGTGGCTAAACACCTGGTCCTACTGTTATTTGTGGGAATTCAGTCAGTGCTAGCATTCAACCTCTGCTTCTTTAGGTGATGTGATGCAGTGTTGACTTGAGGGCTTTGTCATTTACATGTCCATGGTAAGAATGACAGACAATGAAGATCCCTACTATTCCCCTACTCTTTAATAAACATTAGATTCACAGTGGGGATCTCTCTCTTCCCTGAACCGCAGATATAACATACTAAGTCCTTGTTCCTGTAACACTAATCTGATTAGAGAGTGCTGGACTTGGCCTGTTTATGCTAGGGTCCAAATGGTGAGAAAAAAAAGAAAAGAAGAAAATACAAAATAGGAAAAACCATCCCCCAGCTGTTCCAATAAATAATCCCTAAGAACTTTGGAGGGAAATGCAGATTTGTAGTAGAACACAGACCTTCAAAACATTATTAATAATTCAAAAGGGAGACATAATCTTCCTGAAAATCTTGACCATCTCAGTAGAGACATTACACAGTTCATGAAAATGCCCAATATAACTAAAGAAATTGTAGATCTTTTCAGTCCTTTAAGGCTCTAAAACTGGATCTGAGGATCAAAGACCTACACTAACACAAGGAGAAGGAAAGACCATATAATATTTTTATGGTGTTTGTCTGCTTGATAGCTTTGCTAAGGAAAATATTAACTTACTTTAGCCTTTCATATCTGAAATATAGTTCAGATTATGAAATGAATAACATTGCATTTGCTCTGATTGAAGAAATCCAGAGTGTGGGGACAACTATTTGTTTTACAAATCCTTTTTATATTACGTATCTAAATATTCCAAAGATAAAGAAGAGATGAGAGATCACTCACATATACTTTTTAAAAAGAGAAAACAGTATGGGATGTTACTTCCTGGGCAGTTTTACATGAGAGAGTCATAAAGAAAGTAAGGCTTTTATGCACACATTTTTCACGCAATGCTTTTACTTCCCATTAACTTTTTATTAATAACATAAAGTCCCTTAAAAAAACCTATACAGCTTAGACTGTGTTACAAGACCTTTACAGAACCATTGATGTGTCTTAGCTTCGGGCTTTCATACAACCCTTGGGTGGGCATTCAATGACACCAAAACACACCTGTAGGGGGCTTGTGGATTAAGTAATAAGTGGCAAGTCCCCTGTTGGGACATTGCTCTTATCATTGTCATCTTGATCCTCAAAAATATTCAAGCTGGTAATGATTTTATGATACCTAGTGTGTAAGATTTCAGCTTCAGCGTAACATTTAATAAAGCATTATCTGTGAGGTTCAGATAAGAGTTGCCTTTAGAAGACTTTGTGAGGCTGAGCAGTGGTGGCTGTGTAACACAAACACAAGAAATAATGAAATAAAAAAAAGCTACATGATAAGCAGAGATAAAATTTCACTCCAACTAATAAAGAAAAATAATAGCAAAAGGAAAAATATTGCAGAAACAGAATGCAAACAAATAAAGCAATAGCAAAGAAGAAAGACAAATAACAAGAGCAAACTAAGAAATGAATAACAAATAATAAAACAATTATAAATAATGAACAATAACACACTAGACTTCAGAAGTAATCAAAACAAGAAGGAAAGGAAAAGAGTGTATTATACAAGAAGCAGATTGATGCTACACGCTCTTGGGGTCAGCAACTCAAATTCCTTGCACAGGCAAAAATGGGTTACGGAATATTTTTGTCAAAGTTTTGCACATCACAATACGCTAATTGTTCTTCAGCAGAGACCTCAGGATGGCTGACTTGTAGATTAGCATGCAGGTTCACAGAAGGAGTGTGATATGGGGAAGCACATAAACACATAGACTGTTTTGTGCTTGTCTCAACATTTGCTCAAAAATTAAAGGTGTGCAAAGAGTTCAAGGGAATCCCTCTATTAAATTCAATGGTCTTTGGACCAGGAATAGATAAAATGTACACAAGTAAAACAAATACAAATCACATATTAATTTTGTGCTTTTTGGTTTCCTTCCTTGTGCTGTGAAAGTGATATCTGTTTACCAGTGGTCAGGAGAAAAGAAATTTCCACTTGCAAATACCATTTCTCTGAAATTGAAATGGTTAGTAGGTGTATGCACATCCCATTGCTATTTTGCTCTGGCAAAAACAAAACCTGCGTTTTGACTTTCTTAAGGCAAGATTGCTTATTTTCTCCTTTGAAATGATTAAGCTTCTGTTCTATTATTACATGTATTATTATTCCACTGTATTTTGAGAAAATTCAAAGTAATATTGCAGGAATAATTTAATAAAAGTGGATTTTTTTGATTGATAAAAATCAGTTTCCATTTATTAATTTCAGAATTTTCCTTCTCAAAGCAATATCTCTGTCCAAAGTTGAAATAAAGAAAGATTTGAAAACTCAGTATGGTGCATGAAATACTCATCCTCTGCATGTAACTACTATTATTGTGCAGTCTTTAACAATGGCATCTTCAGAGAATAAACTTTTTGAGAAAAACAGCTGGAAAAACATGTTTCTTGCATACTTTTTGACCTTGAGGATATGACAAGCACACAGAGAAAGGGCAATCTCAGAGGGAGATGCAGGGGAGATAGTAGCTCATGAGCGAGATGATGTAGCTTTCTATCTGCAAACAAGTTGTGAATTCTGCTAATGAAGAAGCACAGGGGAGAGAGAAATATCAGCATTAGACCAATCTCCCACTAACCCAGTGGACAAGGCATTCTTGACAACTGTCTCAGTTCTCATGCCACCAAGAGAGCCAAAACCAGCTCTCAACTGCAAGGAGAGTCATTGCATGTGATGCACATGGTACTGGAATGGGTACTGCATACGTATGCTACAGCTGGTGGTCTCAAAGGGGGATTCACAATCCCCTTTGTGCCCCATCAATTTAAACAAAACTTCACCTTCACTGTGCTGAAAAATATTCTTACCTTCTTTACCAACTTCCACAGCTAGAGGTTCAAACTATCTTGCACATGGTAACAAGATACCCACTTCATGCCACATGCTAGTGTCCTTCAGTTACTGCTGTGAAAGAAACATTATTTCAGAGAGAAAAGCCCTCCAAATGAGATTTTAGTACACTATTTTTTTTTGCTGTGCTTGAAATGGTGTCTTGGCTTTGCAAAACATACTCTTTTAAGATATTGGATTTTAATGACATGAAAAAGCACTGAGCCAGCTGTCACCATATTACAAATGTGACTTTGAGAGCAAAACCAATGAGAGTTTGAATCCACCAGGACTAGAGTTATTGCAGAAAAGGTTTAAGGTCTTCTTTTTACACTGCTGACTGTGGAGGCATTATCAGGTTATAGACAGACACTTTTAAAGCAATGAGGAAGTCTATAATATTGAAATGATCAAGTAAATTTATGTTTAGATGGCCCCAACCAGACCCAAAGAGAATCTTCATACTCTCCATGCTCACAGACACTCGTAGCTTTCCTTTCTGCCTTAAAACGTGGCAAACTATTTACAGTCCTGAATAAAGCAAACCAGCCAGTAGCTAAGGGCATCCACCTGTGTTGGCTGCAGAATGAAGAGTGCCCCAGAAACAACTCACTTGGTTTTTGCCTGACCTGAATAAAACCAGATTCCTGGGCCGAGCCTTATGCTGTCCAGCATTTTCCCTGGGTGCTACCTGAGGTCCAAACTCCATTTTGTCCAAGTTTACACTATACTAGATGTATTTATCAATGAGAGTATTGCTGCCTTGGTGTCTTCGACCTATGAGAAGAAGCTCAAATGGCCAGGAGTTTGAAGGGTATTGATTTTTCTTTGTATTTATAGCAGAACCTGCAATTTCTCATTTAGAAAAACAAAAAAAATATCTTTGCAAAGCTAATACTATCTTCAACTTTCTTTTCTTCTACAGAATTGGATGTGAATGTGTTGAGATCAAACGTTGGTTATGTTAACATATTTTGTATTGAACCAGGATACTGAAAATCCAGGCCACGTACAGGTCTAACTCTTACAATTTCATCACTTTAATTCAAAGCTGAATTCAACAGGGAACTCATTTTATGATAACTGATATCATTATAAAATAAACTGAAGTTGAAATAAATGTTGGTATGCAGTATTAAAAGTAGCAGTTTGTGCTGGCTTGGGGTTTAGGAGTTCAATTTGGGAATAGACACATTTATTGAATGATTAAAACACCATAATATTTTATCTGTCTTTCTTCACTATTCAGGTTTATAATCTATTTGACTGTAGCTTAGATTATGCACTGATGTAGCAGTGATGATCACAGACGCTATGATTATTTTTTAAATGACTTCTCTGTACATTAGATCATATTTCTATATAGTCTGATCTATAACCACTAAATTAGCCCTAGAGAAAGGTAGGTTGTTGGCAGGGTTATCATATAATCATCTTGAAAACCATTGAGGAAAAGATAATTGAAATGTATGTAACAGCTAAACCAGTAAATCAGGTCCAGTCTGGTTTATACCATGTTTAAAGTAACCACAGAATGCTGTAAGTCCTGTGTATATCCAAGCAGTTCCAGTGGAGTAGAGATGCTGAGATTAAAGCAGGATATAAGTCTCAAGCAACTGTACTGAGTTCAGTGGAGTTTCCTTGGATTCACAGCTACACGTCTGAGAGACAATTTGATTTTCGTGGTGTTTCTAACAGGGCGCAGAAAGTTAAAACAGCCTCTGTCTCTTTGTTCTTTAGAGGAGATTTGTGCAATACTGAGTAGGACTCCAGTTTACCCTCTCCATAGGGTATGGAGGATTACCCTTAACCCGTCTGCTTGCGTGGACACTCTTTGTTGTGTGAGTCTTCTGTTTAAAGTTCACTTTGGATTGAGTAAACAGGAAAGGAATCTCAGTTCACTTTGGTTCTGAGTCAATAGGAGAAGAATCTATCAGAGGACTGGAATGAGAGGATGTGTTCAATGATAGTCCTAAACTCATGTGGAATTTAGAGGTAGTTTTGGGCTTCAAATTCTACCCAAATCCCAGCTAGTGTTAAACATATTTAAATTATTTTTTGATTGTCATCTGCTTGATATTTTGAAAATATTTAACCTTTTTTTTTCCTAAATTGAATCAGATCCAAATTACACCAGGGATTTGAGAAACATTAAAAGTGGTAAGAAGTAGAATCTGAAATTAATGTACTGCTTTACATTATTTCCCAGTAATTTTTGTGTGTGTGGCTCTGCCTGCATTAGAATGAATTCTGTGCCTTATTCAATTAATATTCTCATGACAGCACTCAGAAATGAAAAGAGTTAAAAACTCACAGGGGAGCTCTAATGGTAATGTGTCCTGAGAGATATTCATTTGGCCCCAGCTGTCCATTTTATTCTAAGTGCTAAATGCTTTAATATACATAGACTATCATTTACATAGCAAGTAGCTATGCAAGATGAATTATTTATTTTGTGACAAATACCTAATATCCAATGTACTGTCAAATACAGAGAAGTTCCTTATTTGACCCCCATGTGTAAATTTGCATTATAGAATTCATTATCTTTGCACATAAGTCACATTGAAGTTATGTGTAGATATCTGTCAGTGGAGCTGCAGATTATTGCAGCTTTGATTTAATTGCACTATTTGCTGTTATGACGTACTTGTACAGCAAGAAACTGATTTTTAAGGTTTGTGCCGTAGAAACTGCTCATATATATAACAGATGCACTTCTAATGTAAAAAAAAGGTAGCTGCAATAGGAAAGCAAACTCAAATTATTATGAAAATGTTAATGAAAGCCAGTAATTTGTATGTGAGAAAAATTGCCCCAGGATTTCTTATGCTTGAATGAAAACAGATCAGAATTTCAATCTCTTAAAATCAAGGCAGTAAAATTCGATCTGTTTTCCCCAGGCAATAGGTGACCTGATCTTATGCAGTCATGTTCATGTTTATGTTCCAGAAATGTTAAAGTCAACTTAAATAAGAAATTGTATCATATCCGATTTCTTTCTTAGACTGCATACAGCTCTGTTAATTCTCACATTGGTTCTCTCTCTCTGGAATCTAAATCTCTTAGTCACTGTTAATTTTAATCATTTAGATACTCAGATTGCTCTAATGATCACAGAATACCACTGAGTTGTTAGGACTGTCTCAGGACAAATATTGTATTGCTCACCTTAGTAACTCTTTGCCAAATTTGATGTTTGTTGTCATGTATTTATGTGACTGTTATCAGATAGTCCTTAGTGCTTGGTGTATTTGAAATAAAAGAAATTTTGAGTTCAGAAACATCTTCTCTCTGAAATTGCATGGGTATACCTTAAAAGATTCTGAGGTATGACTTAATCTGTGTGCAGATCACACAAAATTGAGATAGTTATTTACATATTTGCAACCATAAACCAAGGTTAAAGATCTCACAAAAACAATCCAATGTATACTCTTTTGTATGCTTAGCTTTTTTTGTTTGACATTTGACATAACTTGTGGAGAGAAAGAGTAAATAAAATATTTCTAAAACTTGAAAGAGATTTTTGCCTGGGATGAAGTCAGAAGTAAGGTCAGGGCAATTTTTATTGAATCCATCCAGTTTCCCATCCTTTAATGAGATACAATTTCTGAAGCTGATGCCTTCAAGGCTGGCTCATTTTAGCAGTTCTGCAGAGAGGGAATTGAGGGTACCCAAGAATTTTCATTCTGTAGGTTAGAAATTTGGTACAGTCACAGAGTGAACTCAACCAGATGGAGTTTATGCCTGCTTAGTGAACTGAAAATTAGTGTTGACCCTGAAAAAGCTCTTCTATAGTTAGAGAATTTGTTTATCTGCACTTTGGCACATCTTGCATAATAAAAGCCTTTGAAGCACAATAGGCCAATTACAGACCTGGTGTGAGTGGGCACAATGCCACTGAAACGAGTAGACTTGCGCCCACTCATACCAGGCTTGAATTTGGCACATTGCCTTTGTCAATGGTAAAACAATGTTTTCGACAAATCTCCTGGCAGAAGCTATGCTGCATGGAAAATGCATTCACTTAATATGTTTATTTGCATAACAGATCTGAGCTTTAGCAGAGTTTATTATTCATTATACAAACTCATTCCCTTCCCAGCCAGCAATGAGTCGCGCATCAGAAAGGCTAGCCAAAAACTTTCGGAAATTAAGAGATCTTCTTGTTTTTTTTTCCTTTTCTTTTCTTTTCTTTTTTTTATTCCAATCTCCTACTTCTTTCCTCACAAAGAAACAACTTGAATGGTGGGCCAAACCCTTCAAGAATAAAATTTCAGGAACAGATAAATATAAGGTCCTATTCAGACACCTGCCTGGCTTTCAGTAGTGCTGGATACTCTCTGGCTCTCCAGCTGATGCCATCTTTGATTCTGAAACAATCTGAAAGAAATCAAGTAGAGACCTAAATATGGATTTATGTGGCTTACTTTAGGCTTTTATTTTCAAAACTCTTGCCTCAGATTATCAGAAAGACTGATCATTCAACTGAAATCTTCTAGTAAGAAAACTTCTGTCTGCTGTAGGAGATGGAAGATAGTGTATTTCTATTGTGAGGAAGTTGAATATCCTTTACTACCCTATATGAAATTCTTGGTATCTGGTACCATAATGATGAATGGAGAAGCTTGAACTGTCAGATAAAAGATATGGACAGATTTCTGAAAGCTCATAAGGTCAGTGCTATAGCCTTTGCTTTAGGTAGGATACAGGAAAATTAAATAACTCAAATATGTTAAGAAAGAGTTCCATAGTGTTATGTATCTGTTTTCTTTTGGATTTATATGAATAATCAAAGTTACAAAATGGTAAAATTTTCAATTATTATTTTGACCACTCTTAAATGTAAAGAAAGCGTCAGTCCCATAACTCAAGGGATTTAATAGAAAAGGAGGTATTTTCTGGAAGCTAGAGACTGACTGCTTAAGGTGGACAATGTATCTGGTGGACAATGACACTGGTATCTTGTAGGGGGCAGAGGGTCCCTAGCTAGGTCTCCCTTTCCTACTCCAAGTTTTTTGGAACTGTTTATATGAGGAAGCTTTTGTAAAAGTAGCATGTGAGCAAGTTGGTACAAATACAAGTTTTTAAGGAGAAGTTTGAGAAATGTAAGTTAACTGTGGGATTAACATGCATGTGAACATGATAGTACCTGAATTATAAACAGAAAGACAGACTCCTGATCTTTTTCCTGCAGTTGCAAGGACCATCCAAGAATGCCTGAAAATATGGCTATTATTGGGAAGCTATGCGAACTTTGCCTGTCAAGGGTCAAAGGGGCATTGTTGTAGGTGTATTGAAAGCTTTCATCTAAGAAATTTTATAAGATTCATGCAGAAGAATGTAGCTAAGCTAGGAAACATCCATGACTTTGAAGACATAGGGGACATTATGTTTTCATAGTCCTTCAATGATACAGAAACTCATTTGTTTAACAGAAACTATGTTTGTCAATTTTAAGGAAAGAAAATGGCTTTTACTGAAAGGAGTTGCAGTCAGTTTCAGCTCTGAACACCACCTACTGAGATCAAGAATAAAACCACTCTTCCAGCAATGACTGAGGATCTAAATTCAAATAGTCTGATCCTGTTGCCCTTGCTTGCTGTTCCAGATGAAGGTCTGATAGTGGGAAATATAAACATGTAGATACATATACATTATGCGTTCACTTGCTGACCTTATACTCCCAGATCTTTCCAGTAGCTGGCCCTGGATCCTTGCTTTCTCATTCAAGGTCCTGGCATGTAGATACCTGAATCCACTGAGTCACTTCCTTGCAAATACCAACATTCTTTCAGTCTGTATTCTTTATGTTGTGTCTTATATATAGGTACATATGTATCAGCAGCATATTTTCTTTTCCTGATATGAAATTATTAAATGACTGCTCTAGCATCAAACTATTTGCTCAGATCCTTGAGAAAAGTAGTTTTATGGGCTAATGATTTATTAAAGATCACATTATATTGCTCTTCTATGTTAGCACTTTTTGTTGTACCAGGGTTGTGATGCTCAGCCTAAGGTGGGGGTTGAAACATGACTCTTGTATGCATTTTTTACTGACTATGAAAAAGGATGAATTTCAAGTTCCTTTCATGAGAAAGCATTCTTTCTCTCCTCTGGTCTCCAATCATTCATTATGGAACTTACTGCAAAACTTGTCTTTTGGGAGATGGAGTGTTATTTAGAGTAGAATGCAGTGTGGAGTAGAATTATAATCCATGTTGAGTCTGCCAGTTCCTGATTTGCCTGAGGTGTGATCACACTTGGAGAAAGGGTGCCACTGCTATTTGTATTGATTACATAACTTTGTTTTATTGTGCTTTAAAGCTTATGTCTGCTATTCAAGGATGTAGACAGATATTCTTTTAGATGGTGTTTAAATCAAAAGGGAAACGAAGAAATAACTAAACTATCTAGGTAATTTTTTATGAATGAACTAAAAATTAAAGTTTCTCTGACATAGGAGTGTTCAGTATGGTCCAAAAATAATTTATGTTAATGAAAAAAAATATAATAAAGAAGAGAAATAGTTTAATTTATTTACTAATTTTCATATTTCAAGATACTGATACCTATCTAAGTGAAAAACAGATCAGAGAATACATTTTTAGAAATATGTGAGGTAGTATACATAAGTTTGCATCCTTTTTATGTTAACTACATGAATTAAACATTTTTGGAATATACCAAATTGAAAATTGGGCTTGTAAAAACACTTAGACATAAACATAATGATGTTCACACTACCAGTTGTAGCAATGAAGGTATCCCACCTGTAATCCAATATACTGAAATTGGCATTAAAACTTTGAGGAAATAAATGATTTGTGATGCAGGAAGGGAAGGGGTTGGAGAGAGATGCAGGGAAAGAAGGAGATGTGGACATCAGAAGTTACAGCAAACATGAGTTTTGTAGTTTATAACATGATTGAAATCCTTTCATTTCCCTCTTCTTTGAAATGTGGTTTGCTAAATGTCTATTGTCAGCCTATAGGAGTTCCTACAATGTATTTTATGTTCTTTTGGGAGGAATGCTGGATGCTGCAAAATAGCATTCATTTGGCTACTTAGTTTTCAATTAAATGGTGCAATATAAACTGTAGTAAAACAGGCAGGGGATGGTCTAGATGAACCAATGCAGTTTCAAGCAAAAACATTTGCCACTCAGAGCATAGCATATAAGCCAGATGATGTGAATAAAAGTTCTCTTTTTATGGCCAGTTAAATCAGCACTTGTACTTCTGTAAAAAATTACTGTAAAAGAAATTGTATATATGGGAGACTTACTCTTGACAATATTTCGTGAAAATGTAACACATATATAAAGGCATGTTTAGTTTAACTTATTTACAGAGCTTAAAACAATATAATGTATTTTATAAACAACTGAGTAGGAAGAGCACAAGGAATTTTTAGCAAAATGTTTGGGAAACAAGGAATTATCTAGTGTAATCAATCCATCAGGCTTACATTATGACTCTCTAAGGACTTATTAGTCAGACTGAAAGTTCCTTAACAACCTCAAATAAATGTGTCAGTCATAAATTCTCAGAAATATTGACCGTACACTGTTAATGTTCCTCTTGCATGAAATTACTTTTTTTTTTCTTCTAGCGAATTCATTGAGTATAATGAATGTGAATGTGAAAGGTGAATGTGTCTATCTAAAATTCTGAAAAAAAAATGAAAAAAATCAAATACATAAGTGATTATAGTGTGCCAAAATTTAACATCTTTGCAAACTTTCCTCTCACTTGTCCTTAAAATCCACCTGAGTTCAATAATGAATGACAATGGAATAAACTTAAAAAAATATTTATAATACAACCCAGTTTTGAGTATATAAAGGCAGCCTGATTATACTGTATACACCAAATTTTAATTTTAGAGGTTGTGTTCCTCTGTAGTGTATCTACAACATGTAAATATTATAGAGACAGACCAGGACATGACCGGTCCCAACAGCAAAGGTCTGTATTAGACATGTGCCTAAGAGTTTCCTAAAAGCAGCCCTCATTTTTCTGTGTCTCCTGCTACCTGCCAGGACATATATCACACATTTGCATTATCATCCATGTCAGTTATAGGAAGGAAGAGGTACGTTACTGGGAGCTTCTACATCTCATCTCAGTAGGTAGTGATCTATGCACCATGCAACTTGAAGTGAAAGAAGAAGCTTTCATATGATCTGACAAGGAATATCTACCATCTGCACCATGTGTAGGGTCATGTTAACCCTTTCTATTGAAGTGACTTGGCTGAAAGACACTCTGGACAAAAGTTAGTTACCTTTTCACAGTCCTGCATTGCTCTGTGCTAATTCACCATTAAATTTGCCATCTTTAGTTTTGTGTGGTGAAGACTGAAGATCACTTGGTGCAGAGCATGGAAAGGCTCAACATGTTCTGCAATGTTATTTGGCTACTTCTTTGGTACCAAAGCTTAACAATGTTGTCTATACCACTGAGCCTTCGGGTGTATGGTCACATATTGGCCCTGACTATTCAGTCCAGATCTGGATAAGAATCTCTGTCATTTAGCTTAGATCTCTGAAGGGTCCCAAAATTGACCTTAACTCAGAGTGAAGCAAACGTGTAGGGTAAAATTGAAATTTTCAGATTTTAATTCCTAAAAAAAAGAGAAAAATTTACATCAGTATGCTGTTAGACACTCCTTTCTATCTTTATAATGACATAAAAAACCCTTATACACCAATATAATTTTTAACATATTGTGGTTGTGCTGGATAAGATTGCACTACATCAGTAAAATTACCCTCCATTGCACTTCTTAAGTTATTGTCAAGTCTTGACACAGTGCAACTGTGGTAGTTTGAGACCCCAAAAATCCAATTCCTGAGTCCAAGCCCCCCTCCCACATCTCACCCCAGTGTGAGAGGGGTTTTCCAGACACAACACAAGACTCAATATGGGGGGAAGGAAATTATATTACAATCACTACACAAATAAATATTATAATACATTATATATATAATCCTAATTATCTTTCCTATGATAAAGCGGTATTTACAAAGGATCAAATCTCTTCTCCCTCCAATTAAAGTCCAGAAGGGAAGAAGGGAAAGATCCTTTCCACGTTCAGGGCAGCAGCCTCTCTTCTTCCATGCAGCAGCTGTAGCTGGATCTCTTTCCATTACACACAAGGGAGAGGGGGTCTCCTCTCGCCCCTCTTGGTCCTTCGACTCCAAGCGAAGGTCTCTCTTGTGGACGGAGCTGTGGAAGAAGAATCATGCGTCGGGGTGTAGTAGCAGTATATAAGGAGCATCCTTCTTGTAATAAACGGACATTTTGCTGATCATATTGGTCTTAGAGCAATCTGTTCCAGCCCCTCCTATTTTTGAGATTCCTTTAAGTATCTGAGACTTCAAACTGCCAGCTTGGAACAGATCTTCTCTCAAAGGTTTCCCATGATGTTTATGAAGGTGCTGCCTTGACCAGTGTCCTGATGGAAGCCCTGGGATTTGTTGTCTCCTCCGCTGGCAACTGCATATGAAATGTTCCTCCTGCTGAAGTGGAACCCACACTTGGACAACTGTTGAGTTAGCAGTGCTCATCCAGGATTTCATGCAGGGCCTAGCCATATTTATTATACAGGCTTGTATCTTGCTCTTCTGTGTTTTACCCCTGTATAGATAGATGTTCCTTTTGCTTTCCTGATGCATTATTTTTTTAAAGACATTTTAGCCACCCACAAATTAAAACAGAAACTCATATATTAGTTTTCTCCCTCATATTGTAAAGATGTTATCAGTTCACAAAGGGCTCCCAAATGAGCTTTACTGGCTTATTGGACTAATAAAGAATCCGTGATGAGCATAAGATACTCTTGGATTCTTTATCTCCCAGACAAAATTATTTCTTAGTCCCTGTTACTGTTGATTTTCTATGTACCACACTTCTGGCCAAGAAATCCATAGCTGAACACTGGGCAGTTTTGACCTTGTGCATACTGGAGTCAGAACTTCATAACTTTAAGTAAAAACTTTCTGAGTCTAATTTCTCTCTTGCTGTAAACAGAATGGTGCATGTGCTTAAGGAAATGAACATTTTTTTCCTCTCCTGACTTTGATGTTACCCACAAAGGACGTGAAACTTTATTTTATTATCTAAAGTATGCATTATTCTGAGCTGAAATATACATCTCTTATTTGGTCTCCACATAATTATTTAAATTGGCTAGATTTCAAGTTGCTTTGTAGATCAGAAAGTTATTGTTTATGTCTATATTATTCTACACTATTCAGTTAATCAGTACCATTTAACATTCCTGGGCTATACAAATTTACTCTCTATACTTTAAGTAGCCGTTTGGCTATTTCTGAAAACCTATAATTTATGGAACACACTTTCCCAGGTCTTTCAGCTAATCTTGAAATTTTAGTGCTGATTTGAACTGAAATTTGGAAGACTAATAAGAAAGTATTATTTCAGATGACTGATCCTTATATCTTTGCATTCTCTTGTTTTAGGAAAAGTTTGATCCCAGCAATAAGAGTATCACTTTTCTAAATATCTTCTTTTCATAAACAAATCACATATTTAAATGCTTTTCCCATAATCTGGGAGTTTTGGCAGTTGGAAGAGTTTCCTTCACAGGTAAAAATTTTCTGGTTCATTTTGGGTAGTGACTTTGTACTGGATCTGTCTTGGATGGAGTTAACTTTCTTCACAGGAACCTCTATGGACCTGTGTCTAAAACAGTTCTGATAGCACATCAATGTTTTGGTTACTGCTGAACAGTAATTTTGCAGCATCAAGGCTTCCTCTCTGTACCCCTCTGGCTGCCAGTGAGTAGGCTGGGGGTACATAAAGAGATGATAGGGAACACAGCCAGGACAGCTGACCTAAACTGCCTAAAGTGATATTTCATGCCATATAACATTGTGCTTAACAGTAAAGCTGAGGGAATAACCTTTTCCAAAATTATGCTTGCTTTGAGACTGGCTGGGAATGGTCTTTTGGTTGAAGGAGACTGCCTTAACATCACTTGTTTGGTTTTCACCTCTCTTTCCTTCAGTCATGAAACTGTTTTTATCTTGACCCAAGAGTTTACTCTTGCTTTTACAATTCTGGTTCTCTCCTCAGTCTTTCTGGTGTGACTGTGGAATGATTGATCAGCTATGTTGGTGCTTAGCTGCTGTCTGGGGTCAACACACATTCTTATATAGACTTATTTTAACTGACTGGTAGAGCCTATGGACTTCCCAATATTAAGAAAAAAAGTAACCCGTGATAAACTGACTTCTGAAAATTGCAGAGGAATTGGATGTATTTCATCATAGGGCAGTAAACCATCATCTAGGGCATTGACTTCATCTTGCAGCTTCACTGTATTTTGATTTGCCTATTTTAAATAACATTTTTATTTACACATGAAAGCTAAAACAAATTAGGCATTTTACAACACAGCAGCTTCCACTAGAAAATCCAAACTTGTTGAGGACTTCACTGGCCTCGATTGTCTTAACTGTTGTGCAAGTTTCGAGCTGGCTTCCCGCCAAGTCCCCGAAACTTGACAACAAGGACCTGCTTCCCAGAGAGGGAAATAAAAAAAACAACTTAAGCAACCAAAGCTATGGCAAAATATATATATATATTTTACATATGAGACAGATATATACAGTGAGAATATTATATACTACAACTCCAGGAATCCTAAATAGCTCCCCAAAAGGGGAGAGGGGGAGGGAGAAGGGAAAAGGACAAAAAGGGACAAAGACCAAACAAGTCAACCAGCCAACTGAAGGTAAATTAGCAAAATCTCACCACTTCCCTTTGAACAAGCAGGATGGCTGGACACGGCTCAGCGCTCTCCCCTCACGCGTGGCAGATAACAGCAGTCCCTGTAGGCCTCAGCTCCAGGTAAGCCAGACCGAGACAGGGACCCGCTGTTCTCGAACCTCACAGGAAAAGGAAGAGCGCGAGGTCCCTCCTGCTGGCTTTATTTATACCTCCAGTTACGTAAAGGAATAGCGTGGAATACTTCCGTGATCACTTTCCTAGTTCCTTCCTGGTTACAAGCCGGTCTCCAGGAAGGCCTGAGTGAAACCATCACAACTGTCTAACTGGATTTTATACTCGAATTATTAGTGTAACACCTGGCATTATTCTGAACCCAGATCAAATAACAGTCCCAAACAATTCCAAGGCACAGTTCAGGAATGAAATTGAAACAAGTGCTACTCCTGCAGATAGCTTGCAGGCCCTATTTTTTGCTGAATATGAAGATTTAGTCAGAGGGAGTTGGGACGTTCTTTGCTGGTGAATCTCAATGTCAAAACCAGTCTGGGAATCCTTAATTTACTGGTGTACATATCACCATTCAGTCTTTAATTTTCCTATAATATAAACTCAATAACTGAAATATTTGCAGGAACTTTTATTAGTAGGGAAAATACCAGGTTGTGATTCAAAGCTTATTTAAATAAGTCAAAGATTCCCATTCAGACTAGGACTTGAGTGTGGAATCCCCATGTTTGAAGCATGATACAATTATTGAATCCTTTCAAAGAGCTTCTCCACCCCCTCCAATTTTTAATGAAAAAAAGTATCATATCGAGGTGGAATGTGAAAAAATTTATTTAATAATTTGTTCATAAACAGAACTTACTTTCTAAAGAACACATAACTATAATCTCTACTCTCCTGACTGGGAGAAAAAAATATTGTCTTACTCAATATCAAAAGCCGACAGTGTAGATAGATACACTTGAGCTTCTTAGACATGTCCTGGCCATGATTCATCTTTCTTTGATGGAACAAATCATCTTCTAGAAGCTACTATTTTTTTCATTCATTTAGAGAGGTTGTTTTGATGTAGTATATGTAGAAATCTGTACAAGTTTATTAATTTTTTACTATGCAATTTAAAAATAATCAGGTTGTGAAAATGTGACTGTGTAAAACCTGATTATTATACTCGTCTAAACTCCAGGCTGCTAGATACAGACAACTTTACAAATTGTTCTTTGGCTGGGAATTCATAATTTCAAAAATATGTTGTGTTGACAGCCAGAAGAACTGGACTCCTACTTTCTCTTCATAGAATAAGCTTATTGAAGATACCCCAAGAGGTATTTTTTTCTGGATCCATACATGTTACTTCTAGGGGTAATAAAAGGCTAATGATTTTTGTGATAAATATAAATATCATATATGACATAGACCATGCCTGGTTCATTTATCACCATAGCCACAAGGCCCCTAGAAGGTAACACCTTCAAATTTCTAACATCCGAGTTGGATTGTCAATAGCATTCTCCACTGAAAAGGCCTAATACAGCATTATTGTTCCCAGCAGTCCACAAAATTAATTTGAATTTATGATATGCGCTTAAATAGAGATAGAGACTCTGGAGATAGAATGCAACCAGTAAGAAGATGTCAGGGGATCTGGTATATGAAAAGATGCTATTTTAATAAGTAGCCCAGTATAGAAGAACTATTGAATTACTGGCCTACAATAGTATGAATTGGAAGGTTATACTACAAGGTCTCTATCAACTTCAAAAACATAACACGATATTAAGCCAGCTTCTCCACAGACTGCAGCCTAAATGAAACCATTTTTAAAATGTAGGTTGCCAGCACTGAATGTTTTACAAATTGCAGTATGTTCAACTCAAATTATTCCAATCAATGGAGCATTTTTCCTGTGCACTGTCAAGCTTCCACTGTAATTAGAGTCCACATTGCATTTCTAGTGCTTTTTGCATGCCTATAAAATCAGACCCTTCCAATATTATCTACTTGTGATTTCATAAACATTCATCACAGCTTTCTTTGTGGCTGGATATCCTCAAGAACTCTAAGACTTGGGATGTTCGGTGTGCCTGCCCAGTGGCACAGTTCAGTGGCACTGAAGTTTATTGCCATTTCTTTTTGCTGTTATGCAGCCCTGCTCTGTAACATTTACTCTGTTGATTACATTCATTTAGGTATTCATAGCCAATTCTATCTCTGTATGACTTTAATTGTATCTCACTAAATTAAAGAGGCATTATAAAGTTGTTACCCTTTGATTTTGTAGCTTTAATTTCATTTTTCTTTAATCTTTGAAGCACACTAGATTATCAATTAGCATAATAAAACAGTCACTGTGGAATTTAGTAACAATACTGGATATTCTGTGAAGTGAATCAGCCCATTTAATGTTAGTAGCATGGTGACAGTATGTGCACTAAGTAACTAAGTAACCAAAATTCTACACCATGTTTCTATATTATCTCTATACAGGAATTAAGGATTTTGAGATTTTTTTAGGGAATAGTTTCCAATGATTGTAGACTTCTTTTGAATGTTTTGTACGTTCTAAAGTTGTAAGAAATTTGGAAGATCTTAAGTATTTAAAAATTTTTTTCTTTATAGAAGGTGTAGTCACTGTTATTGGTAGGCAGAATAAAGTCAGTTGATGTTTTAGCACTGTCTTAAAGCGGTCCTTTCAAAACAATGATCTCTGCTCCCATTTTAGGTCTAATAGTTGCTTCATTTTAGTGATCAAGACCTCCTAGCCTGTTGTTTGTGATACGTGCCCTGGAGAAACTAATGAAGTTTGTGCTTTTCCTGTAGGTGAGTTGAGCTTCTGTGTTAATTCTTCTAAATTATCTACTTTTTGTAGGGAGGCCAATTTTGCTGGAGCATACTATGCATTTGCTGAGTGTGTAGAAGAAAATTAGGTAACCATTTCTTCTATCCCAGTCTAACTGCTTAGACAATGGTGAGGCCAGCCATGTTAAGTGACCAGACTCTAGGCATCTACATTGTTAATTTCTTAATGAAGATTAGATGTTTGTAGTAGATTAGGCTCCAGGGTTATATGAAAACCAAGAGAAAGGGAGGAGATTCTAGACTTACAAGTCCCTTTGTAGTACTCTAAATATTTATTGTGTTCAGTGATTTTACTGAAAATTCAGAAGCTCATCAAGCCACATAAAATACATATTTCAAAATATCTTCTAAGAAAAGCAGACAATTAGAAGAGATGCCAATAGATAGTCATGCATTCTTTTAAATAAGAAAAAATGTCAATATGGCTAGATACATAATTATGAATGTCAAGTCATTGCAACTCCATAATGATTTCTGAAGCTGTTAAAGGAGAGGTGGGAGGGAAGGATATAAAGCAAAGGAGAAGGGTGGAAGGACATAAAGAAAAGGAGAAGTATAAAAGACCAACAAAACAGCAATCAGTCTACATATTTACCAAATGAGTCGTAGTCCAGCTATTTTCTCTATAAAGAATAAAATTTCATTGTTACAAGAATATAGTCTTTTCTGAGACAGTGTAAAATATTTCTCATGGAATTTACCACAGAAGTTTCTAAGAAGCTTTTGAACAAGCACACAATAAAAGATCAACCTCTTTTATTTGATTTTTTTTTCATTTTTGTTTAATTATTCTTTATAATTTGGCTGAATTCAGGAGTACTGTGTTGCCTTACTCTCTCCTTTTCTTCTACTTGTTGTCATCTTCTGTCTACAATGGAATTTTTTTGGGAAGAGAAAAGCCTTTGTGAGCTGAGGTCCCCTGAAGTGACCTTCACCTTCAGTCCTGCTGACCCATTTCCCTGGTCATTCTGGGTGAGTCACTGACAAGGACCAGTGACCTTGGTCAGTGACCTTGGTCAGTGACACTGTAATACAGACTGCAGGGTCGGCAGAACCGCACTTTTCTCCACCAAGTTTCACCCTACATAAAAAGCACAGGGCCGCCAGAGAGAATAGAGTCTATTTAACATGTGTGAAGGTGGGGAGAGAGATGTGAATGAGAGCTCCTCTTCCGCAATATTTCTGTGAAAACATGTCTGTTGTTTCCCCTCCTCTGTTAACACCAAAGCTGATCTTAAACATGCTGCATTCCAGACATCATGTGCTTTCTATTTGTATTCATTGCAGATGACACTAAAACTACTGCAAATGATTCAGGTAATTGACAAACCACAGGGGCACTTACCCTGTTCATTGGCCTATTTTAGGCTGGCTCATCATCACCATTCTAATTGATGACAGGTCTCTAGTTTTTCACTTGCCAGGCTGTAAGACAAGGACTATTAATAAAGTATTCTGGCAGTGGGAATGCTGTAACTGTTTCCAGCCTTCTGCAAGCAATGAGCTCCTCTACCCCCGACCCTGTCTGCTAATGCACAAGTGATGTGGTGGGGAACTTTTTCAATATAAGAACACTCTGTGTTCTCCATTGACTCAGACCCTTGCAATTACCTAATTCTAATACGACCATAGATTTTAATGTAATGCTGTACCCAGCAACATGTTATTAAAAGTAATGCCATCAAAGTAGCTGACATCTTTGTTGAAATAACAAACTTTTCTCCCTTATAATAAAGAACATTTCAGAAACTAAAATTGGTTTTATTTACTGTTTACCACTGCCCTGTTCCCTAGATGCTCAGCATTAGTATTTATTAACAGGAGAACATACATATATGTGCTCCACTGTCCTTTTTTTTCTGCACGGACTCACCATAGAAGCCATTTCCTGGCCCAAGTTATTTCACTATTGGACTGGAACACGGATAACAGAGAGCGCAATTGAATCCACTGTTCAATATGCAGAGGAGAGAAGTCATAGGGCTGCAACAAACAGAGGACTCTTGGACTCATTAATTAATTGTTTGTCAAAGCCACTTTCATAGTCCATGGAAAAAAGTAACTCATCCCATCCTAAAAGAAACCCTTTAAATTGTACAGCTGAAAAATAACTCTTAAAAGTTCCTATTTCTTCCTAATGACTGTAGAGAGAATTATAACAACGACCTCAGCATTGTCTGTCTCACATTAGGTGAGATGAAGCTCACTTTCAAAGCTCCCATTTTAGGTGCTTCCTTTTGACTTACTCATCCAACTTGGCACATGGACTACAAAGCGACACATGGTGTGCTAGGCTTCACTGCAGTGGTAAGGTGTGCTCTAACTATCCCTTTTTGTCCTGTATTGTCAAACAAGACCTTTTCATCCAATTAAAGTACCACAGAAAGAAAGGGTCTATACTGTCTTTTGAAGAATCTCTGTCTATATTGTTCCTTGGAAAGGAGGCTATTCCTTGGCCAGGAGACCTGAGCTGGAAATCTCACAAACATCTTTTCTTGTTGGATTGAATCTCGCTATGACATTTCAACCAGCTTGGGTGGTGGTGGGGGTTGAGTAACTCAGTTCTGATATTGCTTTCCTCCCACCATAGAAGTTCAGTGACTAGTATGCATAAGGTAAGGCCATTATTCTGCTGGTAGAGATAGATGCCACATTTTATAAAGCAGGAATTGAGTTCTTGAACAAAAACATACTTCTAAGTCTGAAAAATGTTAGAAAAATGTTAGAAAATAACTCTACCCTCCCTCTGCTTTTCTTCTGTGACTGCTGTTATACAGTGATGAATTTAGCACTGTGTCTCAGAACTGTACCCTGACGACCACCCATGTGTCAAAGAAATCCTCTGTGCCATTTGGCTCTATGTCTGTCAGTGATAATTGGTGATGGAAAAGGAAAGGAGTAAGTGTTTGCTTTACTTAGCACTTTTCTAAATCAGGCCTGAAAGGAGAAAAGTGCTGGTGAACGGGAAGAGCATAGAAGGGAATGTTATTTTATTTATTAAAAATAAGTGTCTGGAGTTTAAACACGTCGACAGGCTGAAGCTCTATTCCATGAGGCACTGAGTGCCCTTGAATCCCTTTGATGTTAGTGGCGGGTGAGGTAACTCAGCGCTCCACAGGACTGAGCCCTGAGAATTCCCTTGAAGGAAAGTCACAAAGAAGAAGTGTGCCCACAAGTCTTGAGCTGAACTATGCCTCCATCCCACTCTTTCTGTCTCCTAAATCTAGATCTATCTAGATGTGTGTGGTTAATTCATTTGAATGTATGATATGCATACTAGAAGATTCAGTATGCAGTTCAACATAGTGTCTTTTCAGTTCAAATGGGTAAAAGGAAATGGCTCATTTCTCAGAGACATGCTCTTGTTATTCCATCAGACAACAAGAGAGGCAATGCTTGTGCAATCCAAACTATTTGTTATGTACTTCGATCTTGACACATTATCCTGAATTTGGCAGAGAACTCCTGGAAGTGAAGGAACTTCTGGAAGTAAAAGGGAGGTGGAATTAGATCCCTGAGGAATTTAAGGACCTAGTTATTTTTGAAAATATGAGCCATCTGCAGAGATACTTCCAAAATTATTCTTTGCAGTAATTCTTACGCACCATGGCAAGAACTTCAGAAATGCTTTATCATTTGCATCAGCTTTTTATCATTACATTATTTTACATCAATAAGTTGCAACATCTAGGCCTCTCTCTGGTCCATGGTTTGATCACCCTCATTGTAAATTCTTTTCCTTATATTGAGTATCTATTGCTTCTCATCCTTTCACTGTGAATTGCTGGAAAGAGTTTGGCTCTATCTTTCCTACATCCTGCCAATAGGGAATGGTAGAGTATGATGATACACATAGTGACAAGAGATCGGGCTTTTTCATAGAAGCTGTGTAACCTCGTTGGTGTACATGTTTTGTTTTGGTTAAACCCTAAAGTGTATCAGTATTTGGGGGGAAAATGAAAAACCCTTTGAGGATCAGGATCATCTTCACATTTCCTGTCTGAAGGTGAGACTACACACCTGCTCTGCCGAGCAGTGCAGCCCAAGGGCCTAATGTTTGTGAGGCTGTTTGATTTGAAATAGATGTTGCAATTGTGCTTGGTCCTTTCAGGGTGGTGAATCCCTAACTAAGTGGAAACTGCTGTGTGCGTGGCTACTGCACAGACAAACTACATATGAACATGCATGGATAAACATATACACGTGCTGTACAATTGTAGTATTATACACAATGCAGACAATAATCAGATCACCTACAGTTAGATCACATAAATTGTTATGCCATATATTTAGGGCATTTTTGCTTTGTTTTTTAGCAGCAGAATTAGTGACTAAGTGCCTTTGAATTCTGTACTGATGTATACAGGGAAAAACAATTCATGATTTTTATATGAACTAATCACAAGCATTTAGAATATTGGATAAAAGAACTTGAAGAATTCCCATGTCACATGTGGAAATGACTGTCTGGTGGTAATCTGAGGCTTAGTATACATTTTATATTTAACCTGTTATCAAATGGGCAGAAATCCCATAGTTCCTTTACTATCAAAACTCAAGTGTCCTTTTCCAATCAAACAAAAAGAAATAGAAAGCACTCCTATAGCAGTAAGCCCTTTGAGGGTGATATTGGTGAGAATAGCATAATGGTTTTCAAAGATATTTCAAAGGTTAAATATGTGCATTTCCACAGCTCACTATTTTATTTACTCTAAAAGTGACTTCTCTTGATTTCCATTCTAAATAATATAATGTGAGCTTTTTTAAAAAAAATCCCACCAAAATCTCTGTAATAGACTGGACCAACAGACACTGAAATCAGTAGCAAAATTCCTACCAAGTTAAATAAAAACAGGCCAAAGTGCTGTGTGATCAGAATTACTCACTGTAAAAGAGGCTACCTCTCCCAGCCCTCCTTCCCCACTCTCTCTGTGCTTTTATATTAGCTGTGTGATCAAGTTATGTAGGGAAGGAAAAGCTGACCCTGATGCTTGGCTGGAGTCAGCTAGTTTGCAACATTTGTGAAAACAGTACAAAAATGTAATTTTGAATATGTCATTAAGATTGAACACTAAAAGCAAATCTATTTAATCGTGTAAAGTCACCAAAGAGATTAAAAAAGGAAGAAAACAAAAACTATAAAATCTAATAAAAGTGACTGAAAAAAGTGCAACATCGGAAATGGTATGGAAAAATGTGATCACATTTAAAAATTATTATTAGAATAAACCACATTTTTAATTAACATGTAATTTTCACTTAAAAAGTTCATCTGCAAATGTCATTGGAGAAATACTAATGGTATAATACCAGATAATCCATTCCATAGTCATATGGGTTTTTTCTCATTCTAATCTTCGACTGCAGCTCCTTAATGAAAGGATAGTATGGGCATATTGCACTGAAGGGCAATTGTCCTGCTAAGTTAGCGAGCAGCAATACAAAATGAGAAGAAAACCCTGAAGTGGAAAATGGGGTGAAGAAGCAGAAGGTCTGGGTTTTTTTCATGAGAAATGAAGCTCGTTTATCTCAAATGATAAAGGACAGGGGAAATGGAAGCAGAGCACATATATGTGTGTGCTTCTGTAGGTGAATACAACTGTTTTGGTATTTGGCTTGTGACCATTTCATCTCAAATATTCTTAGGAGCTTAAAGACTTGGAATATTAATACCTCAATAATTATTTTCCAAAGAAACAAAGAAAGGAGTTAAGAAAAAAAATATTATTGATAGATAGATTCTCTGTTTTATCCTGGACGAGAAATATAATGAAACTTTAATGTCAAATCTGCCCATAGTCTGTCTGTTACTTCTGAAGCTTTTTGTTCAGTGATGGGCTGCTGCTCTTGAGATCAACCAAACTATAACTTGAGGTTTATCTTGGAT
Organism: Pipra filicauda; assembly: GCF_003945595.2. NCBI lineage: Eukaryota > Metazoa > Chordata > Aves > Passeriformes > Pipridae > Pipra > Pipra filicauda. The sequence continues at coordinate 2,178,491 of NW_024104765.1, forward strand.
TATTTAGTTAGTTAAAAAATTGTGTATCAGGGGCAGCACTTCTTTCCCAGATATGATTGTTAGAGATCCAGTCCCTTTTTGGCACCTGCTTGACTGTCTATCACGGAGCAGGTAAGCTCCAAAATGTGGTGTTAGAGGGGCTACATGGACTCATGCAGTATCCTGCCTGTCACACAGTTGAGCTCTGGTGGCTGCTGCAACTGTGATGGCTGAGCATATCTGAATCATATGTCGTACCACAAAGTAATTGCACTAGGAATCACAGTTTAAAAAGTAACAATATTTTTTGGGGGAGTTTTGTCATGGCAAAGAGTGTAAAAGAATTTCATACAAAAGAAAAATGTGTTTTAGGGGAGATCGCCAGCCCTTGTTCTTGTGGGAGACTTAACCTACCAGATGTCTGCAGGAAACAACACAGCGGACAGGGGGCTGTCTAGGAGGTTCCCGGAGTGTATGGAAGATAACCTTAGACAGCTGGTAAGCAAGTTTCCCAGGGGTGGGGCCCTGCTAGACCTGCTGTTTACAAACAGAGAAGGGCTGGTTTTCTGGTAGAATATGCAATTTGGGCAGTAAAATTGGGTTCTTAATGGATTTTAGGAATCCATTAGGGCTTAATATTAAGTGCCAAAAGAGAATAAAGTTTTCCTTTGCTATCAGGCATCTTATGCAAGACTAAATATTAGCAAATGAAGAAAATTAACATAAAACCTGAGGAAGTATAAACAAGACATATAACAGATTCTCCAAGAAGACATCGGAACTATTGCCAGGAATCCAGCAGGATCCAGATCCAAGCTAATTAAACATGTACTAAACATAGCTGTGTACTAAACTAAACTTGTACTAAATGTGACCAAATGTACTGAAGCAAACTTCAGGAACCCTTACTTTTAACCCATAGAAGTTCTAATAGCTTCATAATATCATGAAATTCAATACAACCAAATAAGCTTATTCTGTAAGAGTTGTGTGAATAAGAAATTATTCTATAATTTATTATTCATGAAGAGCAGTAAATTATCCTAATCACATTTTCTGTGTTATGAAAATTCTAAAAAGTGGTGTTGTAGGCAAATAAATGGCTATGGAAAGTGTCATCATTCATTCCAATCTTTTTTTTAATAAACTTTATTCAAATTAAAGAAAAAAAATAATTACAGTGAAACAAGTATCTAATGTGAAATGACCATATGCTTTAAAAGGACATCAGAAGCCTCTTCAGAGCAAAATCACATTGCTAGTATTTAATCTTTAGACCAGATCCAGAGACAGTAAGACCTATCTTTAGTAAGTGGATTAAAATGCTTTGAACTCCAATACCAATTAATATATACTTTGGAGCTCTCCGTTTCGCATAGTCATGGAGATAGCTCTATTTTGAGTAAATGCATACACTAGACTCCAGTCAAATACAGTGAATGTGAAAGCTTTCTTTTTATTTAATAAATGGAAAGATAGATCAATGGCTTGGCTAAATGAAACTGGGTGAAGTTTGACCTTCTGGGTTCTAACAAATGAGATTTAATCTCCATGGATATTTTTGGTATTTTATAGAACCTTGATGTGTTGAAGAATTTCTGTCTCAGATATTTGAAAATGATTCAAATGTTATTTCACATGTATTTACACTGGACAGATGTTTTAAAGCACAGTTTTTATGGAATCTGACAAGTGCTATTTTTCCTTTTCTTCTAGACTACAGAAAATAGATCTCGTGCTGAACATCATTGCCTCTACATAAGAGAGGGGACAACTAGAAAGTATCTTGAGGATTTTAATATTGCCATTCTAAAATACTATAGTTGCTAAAGTTGGGGGAATGGACTAGAAAACCTCCATATATAATTTTGTTCCTTTCTTCTATAATTGTATTTTCCTGTACTATCACTAAAATGGGTAGTATAAATATTAGGCATAAATTGGGATTCCTAACAGCTTTCCAAAAAAGGGTATCTTCCAGTTTTTATTTTATGAGGTTTAGTGACATCCTGAGCTTATACATAATTTGAGAAATATTTTTCACACTTTTTGTTTTATATTATTCTTACTATGTCCTTAAAAAAATCTGATTCCAATTACAATAGCATACCTTAAAGGACAGCTTCTAGATGTTATTTCACTGTAAGAATAACAATTGTACTGTCTGTACAGAGGAGAAATGCTTATCCTGCACTAAGCTCCATACTATCTTGATTAAACTGCTACTACACCAGACCAGCTATTTTAAAAATAGCTGAGATGTGTAAGTTTGTGACTGAAGTATAGACCCAGTCTTTGAGTGGTCAATTAACATGGATTTCATTATAATCAAAACACACTAAGCCTCAGGAAGAAAAAAGGGATTAAGACAGCGTCTTATAATTAGGATTTTTCATAAAGGACACAAAGACATAAGGAGAATGAATTATACCAACAACATATACATGTAGTTCTTCAATATGAAGAAATGACACAGCACATCCTGAAATAAATGTTTGATACAGGCAGTATTTTCTAAGAAGGATACAAAATGAATATGCTGAGTTAGAAGCCTATTCTGTATGGGACCGAGCTTAGGTGAGGTGAATCACTCTCAGTGGTTATTGTAAATGGAAAGGTCAACAGTCTCTCTTTTTCACTAGGCAGATGAAATACTTTGAAACCCTTTTTAGCAGGAAAACAGCATCAAAGAATTAAAGGTATAGCTATTGTGAATCATTATTTTCTTGAAAGAACCTGGGTCACATTAGTTAAGAAGGTAGCCACTGCTTTTATTATACCGATTTGCTTCTGTCATATTTTTCTTAGAGCTATTTCTCTATCACATGCATACAGAGAAAAGAGTAAGACTTGTGGTCAGGTCATGACTTATTCAGCCTGCTGGGATCTGTGCTGATACCCTTTTGACATGGCATGCCACAGCCAACTGTATTTAGAAGAGATATGTCTCCACAGAGACATATTTCTTCACTCTGGTGACTGGAGAGTGCAGGAATGGGGAATACACAAAGTGTCTTTCCACCTTTAGAGTGCTTCATGGCATAAAATATGGCAAGGGGGATACAGTGATTTGGGTGCAGACTGAGGCGTGTTCTTTTTGAAGAAGCCGGGAGATAGTTATAGTCTGTGACTCACTGAGTCACAATTTCCATCTCAAATTGATACTGTGGCAATGCAACTTCTCCGTGTACTGGTCTAGGCTGAAAGCAGTGGCAATGAATGCCCTTCACTATTTAGGTTGGCATCTCTCCCCACCTTTCCTTTCTGATTAAGAAGATGATGCATTTCCCATTTCAGTGAAAGGCAAGATCCTTGTAGTCCACGTGGAAGCTGGATCATGCTGCAACACAGTTAATGTTACAGGGCAGCACTGTATTGCCATCAGAACTAATCCCAACAGCGGCATATCAAATCACCCCATTTCCATTTAGCTTTCATCAATATCATACACAGACAGATATGGATTTGGTCTGTGGAATGGCATTTGCCTTTGAAGTCCTTTTTATTTTTTCTTTCCTTTACATCATGCATTCAGCACTAATAGAAAATTTATTTTCAGGAATGAATTCCCTTATGTTGCTGAGCATGTATCAGCTATGCTTCTGATCAGCAGTGTGATAGAGAAATGTTGGGTTTTCTTTTCTACATAAACCTGGTCTCTTTTTCTCTGCTTTGCATGGCTGTCCCTTTTTGACACTTAGCGACTTAGTTGCTGCAATTGTTCTAGAGATCGCTTTGATACTTGCTCTTTTGTTGTGCTAATAGAACCACTAGTCTCTGACCTTGCATTATTTTGTCAAGGCTTTCGTGCTCCATATTCTTCTGTTTAGGCAGTCCTAATCTTTAATTACAGATTAGCCATTCCTGTAGCATTAAAAATTAATGTATTTTGGCTGTTTTATGACATTTTCCGGAGAGAAGCCTAACATTGTTCTTTTTTTCTCTGGTCCTAGCTCCAGTGGTCATTGTTGGATTCAATTTGCCCTTGTGTTTGAGTCATGCATCTTAGAACAAGTCCAGATATTTATTTTCTTCCACATACTTGGTCCTGCTGCTTCTTTGTTGATTTTGTGGTTAGGCATGTGACCCAGTCAGAACTTGTACCTTTTTCCTGGTTTCCACAGCATAATAATCGGTTTTGACATATAGTTCAGTTTTCTTTCATTGAAGTGTTTTCTGCTAGCAATATAATTTGGAATGCTACTGAATATGCTGAATATGCTTTTGCCCCTGCATGACAACTTAAAGCCTAGAATGGGAAACATTTAAACACTACTGTGAACTCTGAAATGGTGTTTCAAAGGAGAACATGAACAGACTTGACTATCTGAAAATCTATGCAGTATCATTTTTAGAGTTCCTTTTGCATCAAAGTCACTTTTATCAATAATCACATTACCACCACAGTCACTCAGCACTTCTCAGCCCTTAATCACAATCTCTGAGCAAATTGTGTGGTGTGTTTCAGGGATGTTTTTTAGTTCAATCTTTTATAGTATGATCTTGTTCTCTTCCTTGAATGAATTGTCTTTAGATGTCTTCCTACTCTTTCTAATACAATCTGGGGAAGATTCTATATGATTTGTCTCAGTTTAAGGTTGAAGATGGGAGATAGATTGCATTATAGTATTGATGGAGGCTTTTCTCAACTATCTTTTAGCACTGTGTCTTAGAAGAAGATATTCTTATTATTTACATAAGATTCAAATTATTCCTGAATTTTGCTGGGTTGCTGATCTTGTAGCAAGCTGTTTCAAAATATAAATGTGTTATACAAAAGATAATTCTGTTAATCAGATTTCCATTTCCACTTTATTAATTTAATGTTCCTCTTTGGTATTCATGGAAAATCTCACACCTATAAGCCTTTCTGAAGTAGAATTTTGGGAAAAGAAAGTAATATTTTTATATATATGCATGTATGTACAAATGTACGTGTTTCAGGCTTCCCACATCAATAAATGAGTCTGAAAGAGTCCTTTCTGGATTGTAAAGTCTCCTTCAGGCCAGATCATGTAATATATTTAGAATTTGAAATGCAACTAGATGCAATTATCTATTTTTAAGAGATTAGCAATATACCAGGTTGCACTTTTCCTTCACTTTTCATTATTTCTGTTAGTATTTCTAATTTAATCATTATTGTCTGCTTGTTTCTAAAAAAATGCAAACCAAAAGCATGCTAATAAGGAAACAACAACTACGCTACCTCATGCAAAAAAAAAAAAGAAAAATGCTGTTGTAAAATAAATTTCAGTAACATATATAGAGGTTCTAACCAATATAAAAAACTCTCTACTTAAAAAATTAAGGTCTTCTTTTGTTATGGAAACATTTGTCATATTTACCTTTCTTATGACTAAAACAATATCTTAAGGTAGATGAAATTAAACAAGCAAACAAAAAAGTAAAAACTCTTTTTTGCCAGTAGACGTAAAAATAATTAGGGAAGTCATATAACAATTTAGCACAGCCATGTTTCTGTAAATGTGAGTTATCTCCCAAGTTACAGTGTAAGCTTCTTTGGATATCCCAAATAATCCTCACTACAATTTTTTTTACTTTTGTAGCAAAGTTTAAAATGAAATACGTCACATCAGGCTTGGTCTAGAGCAGAGATTTTGTAATATATGTTAATATATTAGAATCACTTAATATGTTTTTTCCTGTTACTAATTTTTGGTATAGTCACATTAGTAAAAACACCTGTATAAATATGGTTTTATAATCAAAATATTCTTCTTATGTGTCTAATGGTTGTTTATTTATTTCCCAATAAGTTTATGTTAGCTCAATCCACAAAAGAACAACATTTCCAAAGTAAGCTATGTCTCTAGCATAGTGGTTTGTTACTATAATTCTGTTGACATAAGTATAATTACAATCCTTTTTGATTGAACACAGGGCCTCAGAAGAAAATAGATATGTGCTGTCTTCCTCTCATGTTCAAAAGTCAAATTTCACAGCTTATATCCATAAATCAGTGGGCTATCTCTCAGCACAGCAATGAACTAGCATTTTGTCTCAATGTGTTTCAGGTTCTGGCCTTAATGAACAGTTAATGGCTAAAAAGAAAACCAGAAGAAAAGATAAAATTTTAAACCATTGTGGGTTAAAATCTTCAGAAACCCTTTCCGTGTTTTTTTTTTTGTTTTGTTCTGACTGGGTACATCCCTCAAATTCCTTGTTGAATTTTAGTAATTTTCTTTGACATTACCTTGTTAAGGTAAAGGTGAAGGTCCTTGGAAAGTAAGGCTACTTTTAATTTATTATCCTTTTTAAATTCATATAAAGCGTTTTTTAGCATCATTTGTTTTACCTCTAGAACACTTATGAATATCATAAACTCTCCTTACATTTCAAAAAATACATAACATTAATACGAAAAAAACAAGTATAAGGAATATATATCATTACAAGTGAAAAATCTTTTACTAAAAAGCAAATATTTTAGTACAGTTTTATGATCCATGTTGTCTAGAGTAAATCTGAACGTTACTATCACTGTGTTAGAAATATTTGCTTAGGACAGCTCTTTTTGTTTGTTCAATTTTTCTTAAGAGTTGGGAGACAAGCATACATTGCAATATTGTATACATCTTCTAGATAATAGTACTATTTTTGTGGCATTGAGGCCTCCTGCAAATGAAATGGTGAGTTTGAGCCATGTTAAGGTTATACTCTACAGAAAAAAAAGTATATTTAAAGCATAATTTCTTTATGAATGAAAAAAGCTATATATGTTTGAACACTATCTGAGGCTGTATTTATAAGATTTGTAAACAATGAGTAGCAGAGATTTTCAGTAGGAGAGATTTATACAGAAACATAAAGTGATGGAGGTAAGAGAAGTGCCATTCCTCCGTTTATTATTTGAGTCCAATGAAACAAATATTATCTGGCATGGAATGGTTCTATTAAAGAGTTTCATATCAATTAGAATTGACTGCATTAAGACTGGTTTATCAATTATGGGCACAGCTAGTAATATGTGTGTGGTGCATACCTTGCTCAAGAATTCTTTGTGATACAAAGGGATGTTTCTTCTCATTGTGTTTGTCTTTATATTTTTCTATTTCATCCACATGTCAAAAAATATAAAAGTATGGAGAATTAAAGGGATGGAAGTTAAAAGAGGATTCAGATTTTGCCCTAGTTAGTTCTTTAAAAATAGAAGCAATATTTTTCTAGTGTAAATGTATAAGGTGTTTCATGACTGAAAGAACTTAAACATTCAGTCATGCTTTCAACACTGAAAATCTGCTTTCCATATGGAACTCATGACATACACCTGGCAATTCTACTGAACAGTGTAAAACTGGGCCTGTAGCTGAGAAAGTCCAAATGCATTCATCCATTTTTCATCAATTCTTCAAGGATACTGAAAAATATAACTGAAAAAACCCTTAAAAACCCCATTGCAGTATCCATATTACAAACACATATGACAATTCAACTTCATTCTGTACCAAAGGCATGTTCAATACCTGACCACTTTCCGACTTTACCTGTTTCTTCTACTCCAGTTACACAGAAAGACATGTCTTGAAGTCCCCAGTACCATTTAGACATGACTTCTCTTTCAGTCTCCAAGCATTAATTCAATTAGGAAACAAATCAGACTCTTATTGCCATTATGGCTTGGACAGAAGCATGGAAAAGCCAAATTTCCATATTTTTCCTGGCCAGTTAATATGAACTGTAAGACCTCTCTCCTGAGCCTCAGCTGTTGCCAGTACCTTACCACTTTTAAAATTGAATTGATACCTTTATCCTTAGTTCAGACTAGAGAAGTAATGGTGATGGTTCCAGAATACATTGATACTAGGCTTCACACTTTTGAGGTTCTTGGGGCATCTGTGCTGGGTCTGAAGCACAGCCTACAGCACTGGCTGGCATAACTCCCAAATGGGAGCAACTATCTACCACTGTTCAGATATTGTATCCAGATGTGTACTGATTTTTTTCTGGATACAAACATGCTTTAAAACCATGACGGTACAGAGAAGACATAGATATTTTTTTCACCTCAGCTTACATTTTAAAACATGAAGGTGAGTTAAAACCATACTACTGGACCTAGATGTCAGAGGCAATTCAAAACAGTGATCTAGGTTTGAATTTACTTGTTTAAGTGGAATACTAATGCCCTCATGGATCACTCCATTCAGACCTATGCATGGCAAAACTGAGCAAAATCTGCCAAGGTGGCATAGCTGAAGCTTGAAGTGGGAAATGTTCAAAACATTTTTCAAGTTTGCATACTTTTTTTTCTTTAAATGGTTTGTGGAGCTCTCTGTCTCTTTTTTCTGTCAGAGGAGAACCTGAAGTAAAAAGGGCTCTTCACAGCCTCCTTGGTAGGCTGTTGAAGATTTTCACATGTGAGGAAAAAAAATGTTGTGGGAAGGAAAACCCAGCAAAGCTTGGTGAGCTTAGTTGGAGCTTTAAAGAGATTATACCCAAAGTTCAGACAGACTTAGAAAAAGTTGAACTTGACTGTTATCTTGAAAAGCTTTCGAAGGCAGGGATCATCAACAGAACTACAGCTCTCATCTCTGGCAAACAATTTCAAGCAGCTTTAGTATCAGATAGTGTAGCCTGGGAACTCAAGAAAGAATTTTCAGGGCTGCCGTTTTTTTATAGGTTTCAGATTTGGAAGTAAAGTTTACCATTACTACATCTAAAGAAAGAAAAATAGTAGTTAGATGCTGAAGGTGTGTAAGTTGGTCACTCCCTCAGTGTTGTCCTTAGTATTTTCAATAGCAGCAAAAATAAATCTAAAATGATTAATTTTTTTGTTTTGGTTTGGTTTGGTTTGGTTTTGTAGAGACAAATACAGTATTATGTGGTCCCTGTGCTTGGAAACAACACTATAGGAAACGTTCATCCCTCTGTCAAGCATGGAATATCATCTGCTCAGAAGACAGGTTTTATTGTCACCTCCCAGTGGTTTGGTGATTACAACAAATAATTTCTTAGGTTCATTTCAACTTGTTAAAAGGAAAAAACAGCACCACTATAGCACCTTTGTTGGTAATCTTATTATCATAGAATCACAGAATCATAGAATGGTTTGGGTCGGAAGGGATCTTAAAGATCATCTACTTCTAGCCCCCTTGCCATGGGCAGGGACACCTTCCACTAGACCAGGTTTCTCAAAATCCCATCCGACCTGGCCTTGAACATTTCCAGGGATGCAGCTGCCACTTCCCTGGGCAACCTGTTCCAGTGCATCACCACCCTCACAGTAAAGAATTTCTTCCTAATATCTAATACAAACCTACTCTATTTCGGTTTAAACATATCAAGGGCTGACTGAATATGGTACCTGAAGTTATCTCTTAACGTTTTTCTTAACATGTGCTTTGTGGGTACAAGTGACTGGACATATTCCTTTCCAAGGACTGGTAAACAGAAAGTGCTAATATTACTTGCTAAACAAGCCTCTTTTAAAGTCCCTTGTGTTTTGGAGAACGAGAGATAAGGTTCTTGGTTTTGATTCACAGAAAGAATGAATAATGTATTAAATAATTATGCCTGTCTACTGCAATGGTATGCACTGCCACAAGCTGCCAGACCAGCAATGTTGGGAACATAGCTGTCATTGATGGCAAACTGTTTTCTAGACCCATATAAGTCTAAATTATTCCAGATTAGCAATCTATTTATAATATTAGATAGATATTTTAAATCATCTCACAAGTAAAATGTCAACAGTGAAGATCAATTTGATAATTTTATCTTTTTTTGCCATGTTGTCTGCAACAAAAACAGTGCTTCAAGTGAGTCTTCCCAACTATGTGAGAGTCAGCTGGAAGCTCATTAGCTTCAGTTCGATCAAACTTACTTGTAATTGGTAAGCTATGTTTTTGCAGAGAATAGAAACAAGATAGGAATGACATAACAGCACTGAGGAACATCTACAGAGTCAGGAAAATGTAAATTTTCTTGTCTTAATTTATTATATTACACCAAAAAAATCTATCTAAAACTAAAAAAAAAATTAAAGAAAGAAAATAAAGCCACTATCCAACACACCTATATAGTTTGTTTAAACTATCCACCCAACTGACCTTCTCCTTTCTTTATATGTGTTTTATTGTAGTGTTCAGAAGCTAGTCCTAGTAGCCATGCTGAGGAGTGGGTTTGTGGGCTATATTCTGCATAGGCATTAAGAAATGAACATGTTCATTTTAGGAAAAGGAAGAGGCAACATAAGCTCCAACAGTAAATATTAGTACAAATAATTCCTCTACCTTCTGCTGCATGATGCTTTTCAAGATCTCATCTCATTCAGTACTCAGAGAACAGACATTTCGTTTAGACTCGTGTTTTGCACTATTGACCTGTCCTGATCATTAGAATTTCAGATCCAACAAGTCTAAGATATATAACAATTTATTATAAAGAAGGGTGTTGAAACAGTAAGATTTTCCATGCTTATCTTAGATTTATATAGTTTTTTCATCATTTAAATCAATGCACAATCACAACTAGATATATGAGCAAGTTGTCAGGCACAGTGACAAATCCAAGGAGGCAAGTAATTTACCTGAGTCTATACATTTGACTGAGGAATAACAGGTTATGGTGGTAATCTTTCCAACTGATCATTTTCAGATCATTTTTCAAGTGCAGATTTAAATAGAGAAAATATCTTTGAACATTCAGTACAAGGACAAAATATAAAAATATGTAACTAATGAAACATCTTCAACTGCTCAGAAGTTGACAGGTACATGATAATGTAGCTGCTTGCAGCTGTAGTCTTTTTATCTGTATTAGTGTGTTTGAATGTTCATACTAACATGTGATTCATAAATATTTTAGCTCACTGAGAATAAGACATATGAATTAGTATTCTGTCCATGGCAATAAGAAGGTCGAGTTGTTAGATTTATAGAACAAACACAAGTCCATTTCTAAGTCTTTATGCAAGGTTTGACCTGTATCCTACGGAAGTTAATCATGGTTTAATCCTGTTGCTATTGCAGCCTCTGGAAAGCTCTCATATCCTGACTCTCTAGTGAGTGTCTTTTCACAAGGTGACAGCAAAAAGCTTCAAGATAAGAACAGAAGCAGGATCTGAACTTGCTATAGAAGCAAGATTTCAGATATTTCCAATTGAGTTGGTTGAGGAAGACAATGCACACCTGTTTTGCAGGTCCTTAAAAGAACAAGTGTCTGTGGAAAATTTACTTTGGGGAAAATACTTCCTTAAATTACCTGTGCATAAATCTCAGACACTGGAAGTCAAGTTTATTTTAGTTCTTGTTGGGCATTAGCTTTCAGCTTGGAAGAATTTTGGCACAGCCAGGAAGGCACTAGAATTGGGTCAGATTGAGTAGTAGGTGTGTTGTAGTCTTTGGCACTTTGGTGTTATATAGCAAGCCACACACAACATTAAGCTTTTTGCTTCAGATCATGGAAATCTCAGTTAACTGGATCTCTGGAAAGCTTCACCATGCTAGCTTTGAGTGACTTATTGGTGTGGGTTGACACTGACCAGCAGATAAGCACCCATACAGCTGCTAACTCACTTCCCCTCCTTGCAGAAAGAACTGGGAGAGCCAAAACAAAAAACTCATGGGTAGATATAAAGACAGTTTAATAAGTGAAGGGAAGAAAGAAAAAAAACAACGCACAAAAAGTACATGATGCAAAGGCAATTACTTGCCGCCTACCACAAGCAGACTTATGCCCATCCAACCTTCAAGCAACTACTACCTTGCAAAAGAACCTCCTTCACCCCTACTACCCCCTATCCCATTCTCTCATTCCCCATTTGTATCTCTAAAGCACGATATTATTTGGTGTGGAATATCCCATTGTCAACTCAGAGCCTACCTGTGTTTTCACATGATTGACTAAGGAGTATGAAAATGCTATTTGTCCTCTTTCCTTGAATAGCTAGAGATTCTGGGAAATTTCACAGTTAAATGTTGTAATGTCCCACTCTTAAAGGAAATGGGCCCAAGATTTGTAAATGCTTGTGGTCGAAAGGAAAGATAAAAGTCAGAGGGTCCACAAAATCTCAAAAATTTTATCAGTAAATTACACATTTGGTATAGAAATAGGTACGCTAGTCCTACTATTTAAGCACACAGCAGTGGGGTTTGGATAAAGGGGTAAGATGAAAAGGAAGAGAGAAAGAAAGAGATGCATTAAAGAAGAGAAAGAAAGAAAGAAAGAAAGGGAGAAAAAGAGAAAGAGTCTTGGCTCCAGCACAGATCCAGTTGATAGGATGTCCAGGGTCCTGGGCTGGGCACATGGACTTGTTGGGGGTACCTTTTTACAGATAGGTTTTCCCTGCTCTCACTTCCTGTGTAAATTAATTATCATGCACAGTCTGTTCTTTCAGACCTTTCTGGAAATGTGTCAGGGGTCTTTGGTGATCTTGGTTCCTGCTACAGTCCTTGCCCACTTCTCAGCCTCATTCCTGTGCTTGCACCGCAAGAACAAGCCACATCTTGTTCTTTCTCATGGCGTGTTGTTACCAACAATCCTCGTCTGTTATTACCAGATCCTTGATTGGTTCCACAGCCATATGACTATCAGTATAGTATATCACTTATCTTCTGTGATTCTACAAACTTCCTCTCCTAAATCCGATAATGTTTTAAAATGCTGGGATTTCTTATGGAACAACAATTCTGTGTATGATCAGGCTTCCATAAATGCTGGGTTAAGAGGATTTTGTGAGACTGGGTGCAGCAATACACAGCAACTGGTCCAGTGTATCAGAAATGAAGGATGTTCTCACTACACAGATTCTTGAATCTTGCAGTAACTGCAGCAAAAATTACATGTATCAAAGGTGTTTGTGAAAGAAGGAAATACAATATATTGCATTATCCCCTTTGGAAGTAATAAGCAGTTTCAGGGTAAGATTGAGTATCATCTGTTCCATTCAACTACTGCAGTGATAGATTAAAAAAAAGAAAACCTTAAACTTACCTACCAGTGATCTATAAAATATATTTTAAGCTATTAAATGAAGTATTTTACAGTAATTTTTGCTGTTTATAACTCCTATTTAAAATTTTCTCAGAAAACAGGATTACAAGGATTTAAAGATCTCTTAAGGTCTGCACATTCTTACTTTTGCAGCACTTAGTAGTATCTTTTCCATGTGCAGTGCATCTTGAGGCTTACTGGATTCGTTCTCTTTCTTCCTCTGTCAAGCAACCTCTTCTCAGCTGTTTAATCCTGTATGAGGACATTTCAACCATACTACCTTTCTTTTCTGCTTCTCTGTCTGAAACATTTCTGTAGCCTACAGACGTATCATCATTTTGCATATTATGTACCTAAACTATTTCGTCTATGCACTGGGCTGTAAAGTCCTCGGTAGTGACACAACTTTTACTCACGTGTAGCATCAGCTGCAGGCAGTCAGCATGTAGCTGGTGCATAGAAAATGCAACTAGGTCTTTAAAAGTGACTACTGCTTTTGAAGCATTCAAACAAACAGTTAGTAGACTTCAGAATCAGAGAATGCTGAGCATCACAATTAAAATATATCAGTCTGAAAACTGCTAATGTTGATGACAATGATACTTGCTGGAGTTTTGACCATTGCTGTGCTTATTCCGCACTAAGACAGGAGGGATTTTTGTCATAAGAAGACTAAACTCCAAGGATTTGGGTTTTCTGAAGGCTCAGAACCAAATCTCAGATCTCATCAGAGTCCAGAGTTTAAACAACTTCTTTTATCCCCACTGGTGAGCCAAATATAATTTCAGTATATTATTAAGTTTACATTTTTTGTCTAAAAATAGGATGGATATCTATATTGTCAGGCTTCTCTACCTGTAGGTAGTTTATTCTACATCGCAGTGATTCTGCTCAAATCTAAAATCCAAAGAGTTAAAGACACAAAAGCATTTATTTTTTATGCCAGTAGTGGGCTCTGCTGACACTTTTGCTTTAAGAATCTGTGAAGACTAAGTGAAAGAAAAAGAATATATTTTTGCAACATGTATCAATCTTCTGGTAGTCTTTGATCTCTTTAAGGGTATTCATGGTCTAAATGACTACCACACTTTTAGAGAAATATCTGAAACATGGATTTGAAATAATTGACACCAAAGGGAAAACATATTAAAAGTGGTAATCTCTACCCACTTAATTTTTTTCCCAGTGCCGACATTAAAGGTAAACTAATCCTAATTTTTTTCTTGAAAACTAGTGATTTTGCCAAAGTAAAGACATTATATTATAAAAGCAGACTTGTACACACTCTTCACAAGGAAGACACCTAACAAAGATTTACAAAAAAAATATTTTTGTCAATGAAAAACAGTGCCTTAAGCATTTTTTTCTTGCCATTTACTTAGAAGATTTTTCTTTCTTAGTTCAAAGTCATAAGTGAAAATGAAAAAAACCCCAAACCAGCCCAAACCCGAAAACCTGTAAACCACATAGTGCTCAAGTAAGGTTTCAGAAAGTCTGCAAATAACATGTCTTTACCTCTTATAAATTTGCCTTTTGCAATGATAGCATAATTTTTCTTTTACACACTGGGGGTGAACTCTCTATTGATACAGTCAGTAGGGGGTAAAATGTGGAGGACCAGCCTCTACTGGTTTATGTGCATAGATTTTGTAACAGAATAGGGGTATGCTGGGATTTATTCTTCCAAGCTTTGCTAATCTTCATGGACCAGATCACATCCTCATGTGTAAAAAAAAAAAAAGCAAAGCAGAGTGATGCACAAAGTTAATCAGAATAGTATGGCATATAGTTCTTTGCAAGATACTAAGTTCTTTGTAGATACTAAATGAGGCAGATCTCAATAAATTCCCTGCCTAAAACCAATTTTCGAACAAGTCAGAGAGCATAAGGTATCTCAGAGCTCCTGTGGATTAAGTGAGGCTGAGAGACACCTACACGGGATTCAAGGTTTCCTGGCAACTCTGTCAACTCTGGTGGTGAAACTTTTTCCTCATGGGCTCATGATAAAAGCACTGTCTAGAAAGGAAGGACATGAAAAAGCATTTACATACATCAATGTTATGTCAAATTCCTTTGAAAATTAATAGTGATGTCATCAGTGTTCATCTCCAAAGAGAATTTCTTCATGGGTATGTCAGAGAGTACTGAAGTGCCGGATAAATTATTTTTAGCTTTTCCTGATTTTCTGTGCATCCATATTTACCTAAAAACATGACCATTTCAGTGGTAGAGAGCAGCAGTATAAGAATAGAAATTCAAAACCTTTTACCTAAAACTAATGGCAGAGAATTGAAAGTGGGATAAAATGTAATTACATCACATCCAATTTTGAAAGTAATGTGCATGCCTTTATTTCCAGCCAATGCCTAAATTCAACTCCTTTAAAAGAAAAGTAGTAGCCACTGATATTAGCTTTTGACATACTAGCTTGTAATTCAGATGGGATCTTGCTTTCATTTTTACAGGATACTCTTTATTTTCATTATACCTTGTCCACTGCAGCCAAAAGCAAGAACAGCCTGCTAAAAACACCACAAAAGAGGTGGTTGGCCCAGTCCTCTTGGAAAGGTGTTCTGAGTTAAGCCAGGTTCATTTAATCAGCCATTACATTGTTTTTTAATTCATGTATATCTCATTCACTGATTTAAAAAAAAAAAGTAATTGCAATTAAAACGAGTACCAACGGTAAAATTCAGGTAACAGTTATTGGAATGGAGGGCACCAGAGTCCATTTGCTTCTGATTGTCATCACAATATTAAAAAACATTTAAGATTCAGAAGCATCAGCAAATTCACACATTCAGCCTTTTTTTCACTGATGTAAACAATGTTAAAGATTTCTTAGTAGTGAGAGATATGATGTAGGGTTCATTGTTGCTCTACCAACATGCTAAGAGCAAAAAAGAAAAAGGAATAAAGTTCAACACAAGTTTTGAGGGATTTCCAAAGAAAAAAGTGATTATAACTTCTCCTTTTTCAAGAGGTCAGTTGTTCGGTGAGGCAGTCTCAGAGGGTGACATTGCATTATTATACCAATTTGTCACCTAAATTAAAGCCATTTAGCCTGTTATTTAGTGTGCAGCTTCAGAACTGATGTGTTTTATTTTATTTTTAATGTGCTTTTTTATAGATGGGAAAGAGAAAACTCTATATGGAGGTAAAAATCCCATCAACTCTCTAAAGATGTTGCTTATGATAGAAACTGTCGCTGGCAAGAGGAACAATAATCTGAACAGATCAAAATGCTCTCCTTTGCTACATATATCTTACTTCTTGGTTAAAAACACAGCAGTACACAGATATTCCTTTACACAGTCATCTTATTTTCTTTACATCTGTTGTGTTTTTCTGATACTTTCCCTAAAACAGATATAAGTACATCCACAGGAGCTAGTTCACCTGTCGTGACCATGGCTAGTGTCTTCTTAATTATGAAATAACTTTATTTCTATTTTATGTTAGTGCTACTACTATTTTATATATCAGTATTTTTTTATTTTTTTTCTTATGTTTAAAACGTTTGACTGATCTACCATGAATAAGAAACAATATCAACAAGATAAATGACCATATGGAAAATATGGTTCTTCCTGAAGAAAGACCAGAGTTTTGTAAAATTCTATAAGATGAAATCAGAACAGCTCTTCTCCCCATTTGAATCTACCTAGAAGCATGTTCAGAATTTCTAGAAATTCTGGTCTAATTTTTATCCATTTCTTGCTTTACAATTCAGAGTGCTTATCATCATACTGTGTTAGCTAGAGGCAGTATTTCTATCAAGATGATAAAGTGGTCTGTTATCCAAACTGACCTGGCTGGTCAGTTATCCAAATCTGTCACTAGTTTTTATATATGCCATAAAATACACAAATGTACTTGCCTGAAAGATATCTCCTCCTGAATTTTCTCTCTATTTCTAGATCTAGCTTTTATTTTGGGTGTTGCTGACCTTATAACGAGCACACTCCTATATCTTTTGCTCCATTTTCAGTTTTGTTTCATTCTAAAATATAATTTTTCATACCTTCTTGTTTTTTATTCACTCTTTACTTTTGATTGTTTTTTTTTTTAAATTGCACTTCAGTTCTTTACTGTCTCATTTTTTTTATATTTCCAAAGTGTACAGTTATATGTCAGAGAATAATAGTACTGACTTATTCTCATAAGAATATTCATGTCTGCTTTTGTTCAACCCAAAGTAATTGCCACGTGTACACAGTCTTATATTCAGATATGCTGAAAAAGTTGTTTGCTTCCAATTGGACTGTGATATCTTACTCTAAAAACTCAAATCAAAATCCCTTTGGCATCCTGAGCCTTGCACAAGAGTAAATGCACATTATTTATCACAGTCCATGCACAAACAGTTGTATGATGTACTCTTCTTTTCTGCGGGCACTAGTAGTGGGATTATATCAGAGGGTGCCAGGTTGCAGGGGGCTGTTACAAGCAATGGTGTTAGACTAGTTTTTAGTGATGGAATCATATGCTGAAAGTTTGTATTTGGCAGTTGGTGGAGTGAGCTTGGATTAGTTATGAAGGTTCATTGTTCTGCA
Source organism: Pipra filicauda (assembly GCF_003945595.2). Lineage (NCBI taxonomy): Eukaryota > Metazoa > Chordata > Aves > Passeriformes > Pipridae > Pipra > Pipra filicauda. The sequence continues at coordinate 2,195,983 of NW_024104765.1, forward strand.
CTTTGACAGAATGATTTGATGGCTGGGAAATCCTGAATGGCTACGCTGTAATTCAGCATAATCTCATTTTTCTGCTGCTGAAACTGACACTGAGGAGTATGAGGAGACCTCAGACTGAAATTCAGTCATAACTGTTTCTTATTTATGTCTATTCAAATACTATATTGGAGATATTTTCTGAAATTACTCATGACTGATCATGAGCATTTCATTGAGATGTTGTCCTTGTCTGTTTAAGAAATCTTTCTAGTGTAGAATGACAGGAAGTAAAGTCAACCATGACAGAAGAAGAACTCAGAAGGGAACTTCTTAGCACCCTACCAAGGCATCTCTGCACCTTTCTGTCAGAGTGCAAGAGGAAAACACTGCTTTGTAATGATGACTCACTGATTTTGCGTTGTTCAAGGGGAAAAAAGCAGCAAAAATACTACTCACAGCAATGGATTTCCCCTCCATCTCCTGGAGTTCTTCATCCATATATGGCATTTCTCTTTGCAAGGACCATCACACCTGGAGGGAACTACTTTACAAGAAAAACCTATGCTGTAGAGAAAGGCCCTATTTTTCTTAAAATTGAGCTTTCTGATTATGATTTGTTCTTCTTGTTACTCTTTTTAGAAGCTACTGTGGGAAGAAAGATGAAAAGCTAGTGGGGACCATATATTGTTTCACCCATAATCCCTGGAGCACAGTGAAGATGGGAGGAAAGTTAAATCAAAAAACTTGACTGATATTAAGTCAATAACTTTCTCCATTTCACTCTCCTACCTTTTCTTCCACTCTCTCAGCTGGGATGCACCAATGTAGCATGCACATGGATAACAGATCTTAAATTCATGGAACATCCAGTTTGATTAAGCTTTTTTGTAGAATCTAGATGAGAACATAAGGAACATAAGAGCAGAATACTAATCAATTAAATGGATACTCTTTTTAACTGATATAGCACAAAAAGTATTTATGAACTGATGCTTAGAGAGATACATTTTTTCCAAATTGCAAGTTTTATATGTAAAATAATTTAGGGATAATATATTGTCCTGGAATTCATACTGAGAAAAACTTGTGGCAAGTTTGCAAAGGCAAACTCTTCAATATTGAGGAAAGCTGGCTGCCTTTGCAACTTTACTTGAGATCTGTTAATTTCCTATCACTGTAATTAAAGTGATCACATGCTACTTTTTTCATGGGACTTCTTCCTTGTCTGGTGCTCAGAGTACCGTGCATTAATCAGTGGCCTTTACTCAGATTCTATCTGTGCAGACGCATGAACTTGTTCTTAAGGTAATCATCAGTATGCTATTTTAGGACTTCCTAGACAGCTGCAGGTTCACATGTTCTTGTAATACTGTGGAATAGTAGTATCTATGTTTTAAATAAAGATTAGTGCATGGACTGAAAAATTAAAAAATATTGAAAATTCATTAATCAAATTTGAAATGATGGAGTAAGTGATAGTAGAGGTAGGGAGATAAGTTGTCATCCTTTAGTTGCTCATATTTGAGGAATTTTCTTGTCTGCCATGAGCCACAGCTCTGCCACAGCAAATTTCAACATAATGGGTTTAAATTTAGCAAAGTTATAAGAAATTGAACCCCAGATCTATGTTTGAAAAATATTACCCAGATCTGTCTTAATAACAGTAATATGTCAAAGAACAACCAACAATAATCATCATAGTTTTCTTGTCAGACTTTGCACCTTGCAAATAGGCCTCATTTTTGTGAATTGGGCCCTAGGAATTAATTGTACAAAGTATGCTAATATCTTGTTGGTGGCAATAGACTTACCCAGATGAAATATATATCTAATATTTAAAGGATCTGTTATATACAGTGAAAAAAAAGTTATAGAAAGCTTACGGAACTTCTATTGTACTAAAATCAATCAAGTTTTTTTAGGCAAGAATGCTGAACAAATGTGAAAAAATGGGACATAATTGAAATCTGCAAACTAAATTATTCTACTTTCCAAGGGGGTAAGATGTAACTAGGATCCTTTATGTAATTTTTCTTCCTTTGCCTCTAGGACTGGTAAAAGAGAAGCAGAAAGTGAAGGTCATGACACCGAATTGGGAGTCTTGAAAATTATTTCTGTTTGCAGCTCTGCAAGTGATTTGCTTTCTGACCTCCTCATTCTCTTTTCTTTTAGGACGTGATGTCTTAGGGTTTTTTTTAATTATTATTTTGTGTATATGTGTGTGTGTGTGTGTGTGTGTGTGTGTTTGAGAGAGGAAGAATTATACCTCGAAAAATCTTTGGTCCATTCCTAGCCAAAATGGAAAACCCTACAGAAAAACAGACAATAATAAGAAAATAAACATTAGATTTTAATCTCATCTTTTTCATAATCCCTGTGACAAGAACAGGAAAGAATTGATTTCATGTATTTTTAATATTCAATTTCTAATTTCGGAACTCTCCAAGGTCTTATTTAAACTGTGACTAATACTCATAGAAACCTGTCTATAGGCCTTACAATCATTACATTTTATCCTTAACAGATTAAGACACTGCAGTGTAAATTTCCCACAGTATTAAAAATGTTATAGTCTTGGTCAAATCCCATCCTAGCTGGCTTTAAACACAGTACAGTAACTCCTGCTGGCCTCAGTCCCCAATGCAGAGGCTGTTGCTATTGATCACGCTAACCCTGGCTCATCATATCGTATTTGGCCTAGACTTAAATGCAGCTCACTAGCTCTTCTGGTGCCTACCCCACTTCAGGAATTAAATCTCATCCAAAGCCTCCGAAAATCTGAGCTCAAATCCTGGACTAGTATCATGCTGAGACTTGAATTTAACTGAGCATATCCAGCAGACCTACCTCATCAGTCTCTACCAACTAATTTTTTTTTCCTAAACCAGGCAGACAAACTTGATGATAAAACAGTGTCCTCTTCTAGATTGAGCCCTCTTGGTCATCGAACCTCAAGCAGACAAAGGTGTGTTTATTGTAGTGCTTAGGGAAATGGTTTAGTTATGGACTTGGCAGCGCTGAGTTAACAGTTGAACTTGATGATCATAAAAGTGTCTTCCTGCCTAAATGATTCTACAATTGTATGACAAACCTAGAGTTAAACTTAAACTATAACCCCAGCTCTGCAACATAGAAGGAGTGCTTAGCTGTTTTCTTATATTTTCAAACATTGAAGACATTTGGCCTTTGCCGATTGTTTAAACCAATTGTTCAGATATTTGAGGGGCATGACTGTCCTCTTAGAGATTATTTGTTTGTAATTAATCTCTATTCTGCATGGTTTACCTTCTTTCTTAGTATATATCTTACCTCAAGGATTTTTTTCTTGTCAGTAAATATCATAAAAAACGCTCAATGAAAAGCCAACAATTCCACATATAAAAATCTCTAAATCACTTTTTTCCTAAATTTTACACATTGCTTTGCTCTCTTCTCAGTGACTGTGCACGGTACGAATACTAATCTTACTCTAAATGTAACTATATGTATATATAAAATACAGATGCACACATACATGTGTATATTTATGCACACACACAAACCCATCAATTTTACACAAACTACCGTGCTCTGACCTGATTAAAACAGTCAGTGTGTGCAAGCTTGCTCTCAGCTGTGGTAATAAAGAAATACTCCTATTAAGACAGTAAATTGCATAGTTTTGTGTCATAAAAGGATTTTTGAGTCTTATACTGGTGTTAAATGTTCTGATGTTATTGCTGGGTGTACGTGTACATTGAATAGTATTGTCTGAATAAGGTTAACTTATAGAAAATCAAGACACTCTGTTGTACAGATTCGTAAAGCATCGACTCCTTGTGTCCAAGCATGTTGAAATCTAGTCACGGATTTGCACCAAATCAACCTGTGGCTGCATTATTCACAACACATGATTACTTATGATTGTTCTGATGAAACTTGTCACAGGATTATTGTGAATCATCAGCTTTTATAGCAGCACAGTTTATAACCCCCATGCGAATGAAATGGTATAAGGTTGAAGTTCCCATTTTCATTCAGTAAAGGATTCTCAGTACTCACTATGATGTATACCAAATTAAAACAGAAGGTCTCTGAAACACTTTCTGGAAATTAGGTCCATTTTATTATTTACATTATTTTATCATTAAATTCAAAATATTTCACTGGTTCTTATTTTAGTGATTATCAGACTTACCCTATTTAATTACCAGCTCACTGTAGTGTTTTTGGTGGGGGTTCCGTAAGTGGTGGAGACAGTCATCAGGAGTTGTATCCTATTCTCTTTCTTTACACTATCTGAAGTCCCCTAATGTTCTGCATACAGCTTACAGCTGCAGTCTGCTTTTCAGTGTAGTCAGTCACATACTTGTTTTGTGATGAATGCTGGATATTAGCTATATTAGGGACCCTTTATTCAGCTACAATTAAAAACTACTTTGCTTTGATTATGGTATATTTTAAAAGAAATAATCTATTCAGTTATCTTGAAAAAAGCATAATAGAAAATTAAGAGGAAAAACATATATTCTGATATATTAATAGTTCTGATATATTAAATAGTTGTGATGTGAATCATCTGAAGCAGCCTTTTGGGAATATTCAGAAATGTAGAGTGAAATATGTCCGTAAATTGTTGTTGAATGAGGACCTGAATTGTTAAAAAGTATGCTCAGAGCTCTATAGGGTAATTCATGTAGATGCAAACCTTGAAAAAATAAAATACCCATTGCTCATATCTCTGATGATACTCTTCTTGACCTTAAAGACCACTGCTGATTCTTAATACTAATCTGATATCATCTTTATTTTTAGTGTTTCCCTTTGAGATACTTAGATGCATGAGATGTAATAAGATTCAAATGGCCAGAAAGATGATTTTGCTGCAGGCAGAATTTTGAAAAAATCTTTAATTGGCTGTTACAGGACTCTCTGTGGGTTTTGCAACAACTTGCCTGACTGTGCAACATTAAAATTATTTCGAAACAAATTGGTAGTGCCTTTGCTGACATTTGCAGACCAACCATACATGTGGTTGTTCTGAAGTAGCACATGAAATAGTCTTAAAATAATTTTCACTTCCACTATTAAAATTAACAAAAATGGTAAAATAAGAAGTACCTTATGACACTCTAGTTCTTTGCCAGCATTTCAGATCTGGATGTTCTCCAGTCAGTTCCATTTATTGTGGGGTGATCTCAGAAGGCATGAACTCTTGAACTCTTGTGGGTTTGTTTGTTTTTTTTTTTAATTTTCATATGAAGTTAAACTGAAAGATGTGAAGAAGGTATGGATCAGGTTAACACACTCCAGCCACAAATGGACATTCACCTGATACTAGCCATATGAGACCTTGTCTGAAGTAATACCCCTGCCATAGAGCATACGTAGTATGGATGTTGGGCTTTTGTCAACAACTATCTCATTCCACAGATTAGTCCATAACATGCTGTGCTATGCTATTTGCTAATGCAGATGCTGCCTAACATGCACCTGCGCTAGTGCACTTTTTCGTCTAAGTGTTCTGAAATGTAATGATACCAGTTACAGTTCTGTTTCCAGGTCAGGATTCAGTACAAATGTAAAATCCCAAACAGGTAAATTAAACAAAGTTAGAGGGTTCCATAGATACATAAGCAATATCAGTATAGCATGGATAAACAGTGCAGCATAGGAAAGTGAGTTCATCAATAACGGACTACATTTTAGAACATAGACTTAATAATAATAGAAGCAGAAAGAACAGAAGACGACAGACATGACTTTCTGTGAAAACAAGTTTTTGAAGCAGCCTATCTGAGATTTTTGAAGAAATATCAGGGGATTATGAAATTAAAGCTTAAAATTAAAAAGATATACACTGTTTGATCAGACGGAGCAGCACAACCAGATGATAATGGAAATCAAAAGGGAAACTCTCTAACCTTTACTCCCAGGCAAAGCTATTTAAAGACTGGTAAACATGTGCCACTTGGGATGATGCATAACTCTGTTTTTATGTTTCTAATAATGCCCTTGAGTGGGCTAATTGCTTCTCTGAGAACATGCCAAATTGCATGTGTAATGTGCTCCAGGATGACCCTGCTTGAGCAGGGACGTTGGACGAGATGACCCACTGTGGTCCCTTCCAACCTTACCCATTCTGTGATTCTGTGATTATAAGATAAAACAATTGAATCACTATGGTCCTCTGCAATCTAGGCAACAGCGAAATCTGGTACTTTAATGAAGTTTACAATATTCTGTAAAGACAAATAATATAATGCAGTTTTTAGATGGGGAAGCTGTTTCTCTGTGTTGCCAGTCAAGGCTTCTTAGAACTGCTTCTAAGTAGAATATAACTAAAAGCAGCATCCTAATCAAAGTAATAGCTTTTAATGTTTGAAAAATCTACAATTTTTACTGGCATTTCAGAATAGCAATTTGAGAAAGTATTTCTTTCAAGGGTAAGAAATACAGCTAAATCGGGATAGAAGAAATAAGTGAAGAAAATAAGGAAATATTTTCTTTTTTCTTTAGGAGAATTTGTTGATGATTCTTCTCTCTCTATAAAAGCTCCTGTTTTTCTTTTCTTCTGTAATCTACCTGAGTGATTGCACAGTGTTTGTTAGCAGAACATATGGTGACTACCTGACCCTGTATATGCAATCAGGCAGAATCCAGGTGGAGAACTAGTCATCACTGCACACTGAAATGTTTCTGAAAATGATCACTTGATGTGGCCGTTTTTCTTCTAGGTCTCTGTTGCTGCTGTCAACAATCAACTTAGTAAAATGACTAAGGGTATATTGCTCTCTGTGTATATATGTCTGCCCTTTTGCTGTATGTCTGCTCTACAATATGTACTAGGGCAAGAAAGGGTGTCAAACCTTCAAAGGACTACAGTATGTTCACACTGTAGAAACACTGACGTCTCCTTAACCCTTTCATGGGTACACAAGGACTAAGACTTTGTTCTTAACAGAGATAAGGACGGCATAACAACAAAAAATGAATAAAAAGAGTAGGATTTTCCCACAATGGAATTCAACTCTTGCTCTACTCAGGTAAACAAAATATGTTTACTGTTCGAGTCTTACTAATAAAAAAATAAGTTTTTTGGGATATAACATATTCTTAGAAATGGAATTGAACTGAAAGTGAAATTTTGAAGTTGAAAAATTCACTGATTTTTCTTTTAAACATAGCTAAATAATTCCTTCTCAATTATTCTATTCTTGTGCAGTTACCATTTTTAGCAACAACGGACATGGTTCTGGGGAAATTAATTGCAAAGAGTAAATACAATAAGATGATTAAAGGAGCTTCCTTGTTTTCTATCGTTCTACTTTAGGTCGGAGAATATTTTCATGCTTTTCTTTTCCTTCAGTCCCTTGATGACAACTGTACCCTGGATTTCAGTGGGGATAAGCTGCCTAGACTGTTGGCATTAGTTCCATATTATAACAAAAAATGTTTTCTAACTGAGAGAAATCATGTTGTCATCTTCACTCTGTGCTCAGAAAAAGGTCACATTTCCTTTCTTATAACATATTGAAGATTGGAGGACAAATCTTATATATAGATGACACAAAAACTACTCTGCATCTTTTCTTGTGGTTCTGTTTGGATAGGAAAAGCTTTTTCTTAGGCCTTTGCATGAAAAGAAAACCAGTAGGTCTGTGTTCTGTCTCACTATTCAACAATCTCATGCCATTCAAAAGTCCTGTAGTTTACAAAGGCAGATAAAGGTTTGTGTATCTTGAAGCTGTTCATACCAATTCCTTTGCACAGTGACTTTAATCTAATCTAAGTAGGAGTTCTTTCTTCTCCCTCCAAGAAGAGCTACTGGCTTGTACAGGTGACAGCACAGCAGCAATCACTGTTGGCATTAACTCTGACGATTCAAAAGATGTAACTTTGCTGATGAGTAAAGTCAGAGAGCTGTCACTGGCTTCAACTTTAGAGGCTTGATCCATTGCCTGTGGACAGCACAGGCAATGGAATGACCCCCACTGACTCCTTAGTTTTTCCCTGGTTTATATCATAATGTGCTGCAAACACCTTCATATGAAGGTGATTTTTTTTCCTTATTTGTAGCATTAATGATACAGAAATAGATTTCAGCACATTTTACATCCTCTTCAGTGATATTCCACTAAGCCCATGACCCATTTTTGATGTTTTAGATAAGAGTGGTGTAAAATTATTTCATTATGAATAAACCTTTGGGAGTTAGAACAGCTTTCTTTCATTCCCTCTTTCCTTTATTTCCACAATCCCCCCCATCAAGCTACCATAACGTAATTTCTTTAAAATTAGATCATCTACAGGTCACCTACCTATATGTTAACTGTGGCATTTTTTAATTGCAGACTTGTACGTGCCTTTGTTCTGCTTGAGCATTCAAAAATTTTTCTGCTGGTTTTACCTTTGTGATTATTTTGTTGTTGTTTTTATTTTGCTTTTCATAGTCTTAATTACATTATTTCAGGTTTTTTTACAAAAGATGCAAATGTCATTAGTTTAGAGTGACTTTTCTCAATTAAATCAACAGTATCAGATAAGATTAGGGAAAATGCTTGCAAAGCATGAGTCAAAGGGAATTAGCCTCTTCATGTTAAATAAACTGAGAAAAGATTTCTAAGTTATCTCTTTTGTATTATTTGTTGAAAGCAATCACAGATTATATTTGAACAAGCAAATAACAACATGGTCCCAATTTCTGCAAAAACAGACAGAAAGAGGATATTTTGCATGTCTGTATCTATAAATAATAAATGCCTTAAAATTTGTACACAGTAAATAAATCAGTACTTTAGGAAAGAGCTTAATTCTTCTCTCACATCATTTTTACAACTGCAATGTCTTCAGTGAAAGTTCAGTGCAACTGAGATTCATTGGTTTATGAGAATTAAGCTTCTTGGTCTGATGCAAAGAGTCTGAATTACAGGCATTTGACCGAGGCAATTTCATTAGGGATTAAAAAGCATGAAGAAAGCAGATATATGGGGCATAAGGGAGAGTAACTGGAATTTTTGGAACGGATCCAAGGAGGAAAATGTTGTAACTTAACACATTTTAAAGGTGTTTTAGTTCATTCTCCCCCTTTTTGCCAATGGGTCTTTACAGGCATTTCCACTTTTGATGAAGTAAATATTTGTTATGATCTTTGGTGGGCAGATAATGATCTGTTAAAACTGACCAGCTCTAAACAAAAAAGTTAATTTTAATTTGCATCGTCCTATTAACCTGGTACCCCATGCACCTATGTGAATACAAGATGGCTTAGGAAAGGAATGGTGGTGCAAGAGCAGAAATGTGAAGCAGTGACTATTAAAAAAAAATCTAAACTCTTTGTAAAACTACACAGCACTTCGGGCTTAATGAGGCTGAACGTTGCTTAGGCATCTTCTGCAGGCAGTAGAGGGGGACTCCTCCCCATCCAGAGCCTAATTTGCCCACCCTGAGTTGCCTTCTCTAGGCTTGTGCTGAGCAGGAAAAAACCCCAAAAGATTCAGCTTGTGTCCAGAAGAAAATTTATGGCTGTAGTCTGCAGTTGAAAAGGACATCCCCTCCTGCAAACTAGCATCACACTCAGCCTTCCAGAAAGCACTCCTAGCCTCCCTCTCTTTGCTACTGAGTAATGTTGTCAATGTTATGATGTCTGCCCACAGTGTGCACCAGGAGACTCTTCTGGGTTGATCCTAGAAGCGGATAGAGTCAAGATCCCACCGTGGTTTGTCAAATTAGAGTAGCCCAGTAGGTGAACAGAAAATGCACAGGTAATAGTGAACAACATATACTTTGCTCATGCTTCTGACAACTGTAGTTTCAGTTTAATTATTCATATGAATACTTTGCTGGATTACTGCCATTGTAAACGTACTCTTGCATATTTTATAAAAATGATCATTTTTAGGACTAAAACCTGGAAGCAGTACTTAGTGTGACAGGCAGGGCAGCCAGCTGGGATGCTCTTCAAAAGAGAGGCAGAGAAGTAAGAGCACAACCATCCTCCTTTGTTACTTGAGTGGCAGTACTGTGCCTCCCCAGATCCCTGTGCAGATCAAGGACTACAGTATGTTGCAAAAAAAACCTTCACACTACATAAAGTGCATACCCATGAAGCTACTGTCATTGCTTAACCATTTCTACATGTCAGAGAAAAATTGTTGCATGTGGAGATATTGTCAGCGACCTGTAGAGAGTTCATGTAGCTGGTCTCATTTTGTACAGTGGCATTACAACCTCTATTTTTGCTTGTTTTGGGGCAGGCTGTGACCTTAAGCAAAGGCACTTTGTTATGATTTTACTTCCCTGCTAAAGATGTGTCTGTGCTGATATTCCAGACAGATGTTTGCCTAACCTATTCTTAAAGACCTCCAGTAGTGGAGAATCCACAATGTCCCCAGACAAGCTATTTCATTGCTTCATTATCATTACTGCTAGAAACTTTCCTAAATGGCATTTTTATCATAATTGCTTATAGTTACTAGTAACTGATTTCCAGAATGCCAGACTTGTAAATAAAAGGGACTGTTCCTTCGCAAGTCCTCCATTATCACTTTTTGACAAATTTAAATAAACAGTCTGCATTTGAGAAAAGGGTCATTCTAGAAAGCATTTAACTCTTTGCACTAGTCAGGACAAATTGTATTCCATCAATTCAATGCCCTGTGCCACGGAAATACTGCAGAACAGCCAGAGTCTGGTTGTGAACGTCACCATAGATATCTTGGAGGAAAACCTTCTGATGCTAAATATATGAATTTTTTTTCATGTGGATGTAATTATTTGCAGACCCTCAGCCTTTCTTCCATTTTGACGCGATACAGCAGAATTTAATTTTCCAATAAACTGAGTGCATCACTAAGTGTAAAGATGTTATAAAGCTTTTGTTAAGAAGATCAGTCTTCTCACTGTATTCTTTTACCTATATCAAAGAAATAAGAAAGAATATGAATACTCGTTATTTTATATAGTTAAAGATGTAGCCAAGTCCAAAGTGGGTATAAAATGCTATTATTCTGATTTATTAATGTTTGTGCTTTGCATCAGTGTAATTGCCTTTAGGAGTAAGGCAGTAGGAAATCAAACCCACTAGAGATCTGTCCTTTTAGATGCAATTTCATTAGGTGAAGTCCAACTATGAAACCTTATGAATTCATCTGCAGCTTATGAATTGCTCCAGATCTGGAAAAAATTTGGGTGAATAAGACCTGTGGATATCCTCTAATCGTAAAACCTAATGGAGCCAGCATTGAATGTGGACTGGTTAATTACACTGATGCTTAATTTACAGGTTATCAAACCAGTGTGAGGTATTTATGTACCAGAAAGGTATAGTATGGTACAAAAAATAAAACAGTTAGTTTAAACTGCAAATGAAGAAATTTCATAAAAAGACTATATCCAGACCTCTTATGCAATATCTGCAGCAATACTCACATTATATAAAAGGTCATATGATGCCTACAATCTATTCATAAAAGCTGATTCTAGGATCAGTGGGGTTGCTGTGGACACAAAGTACAAATAGATTCACATTAGATAGATTCTTAATTTCTGACCTGGCTAGTTATTTTTAAGTAGAATGTGCTTTGATCTCAAATACATTATTAAACAGCAGCAATAACCAAAACCTCAAATGTTTGCAGATCTTTTCTCCTAGCAGTAATTTTGAAGAGTAAAACAATTTTAGGGTCAAGTCAACCAACCAAATGAACTTAATAATATTGCTGTAGCAGTGTAATCCCAAGGAGGGGTATAATATAATAACTATTGCAACGTGCTACTAAAAAAAAATAAAATTGCATGTGTAGAGATGTATACTAGACAGGATGGCTAAATGACCTGTCTCAGAGACAGTAGGGGATAGAGTAATTACCAATGCAATGGACTTTTTTCTTTTGTGTGTTTCAAAAGTGTCTGTGTTGCAAAATAATCTAAAAAGAGAATAAAAGAGGTGTGCAAAAGAAAGCCTAAGCAACTGAAAATGAAAATAGAAAAAGAAACTTAATAAGCCCAGAAATGAAATATGCTAAATCATACTGCAATTCACGTATTACCTTTTCAGCACTGCTTCAGATAGCAAAATTTGTGACAATGGTACAGGCCAATAATTAACCTTTCCTTCCTCATGACACAGTAAGTACTGTAGCTCCAGCAATGTTATGTGATTATTTTAGGTAATATATTCCAGGTTTCTGAATGGTCTTATAATGAAAGCTAGAGTATCCATAAAATAAATTGATCAGGATGAAAGGAAAGGGCTGTTTGCGATTCTTGCACAATTTTTTTACCTTGGGAAAGGAAAGAGAAGCTGCAAAGAGGATGAAAACATCCCCTCTCTTCTTGGCTTGGAATTTTCATTCTGGCTGAGTCACTGGTCAGTGTATGACCAGTTCAGCTCGCCCTGTAGTATCCGTGCCTAACCGTTCCTGATGCACTTTTGGGTAAGCAGAACCCAGTTGACACTGTCTACCCTTTCCTATGTATGCTGATGTTCTGTACAATAAATATTTGGGGACAAATTTAGCATTTACTGTTAGTTGACTACTTTAGTTGTTTAGTTTAGGTTTAGTAATAGTCCCTTTTATCGTGTATAATCCTGGAAGTCTGATTTTATATTCAGACCTTTCTACTAAGCCTTTCTGAGAGGTTCAAAAGTTTTATGTCACATAACTATACAAAATGAGTTAGTTTTACTGCATTTATGAGAAGAAGAATGCAAGAAGGGTCTGGAGGGAAAGCTTTATGAGGAGCAGCTGAGGGCACTTGTTTTGTTCCGCCTGGAAAAAAGGAGACTGAGGGGAGGCCTCTTTGCAGTTTACAACTTCCTCTTGAGGGGAAGCAGAGGGGAAAGTACTGATCTCTTCACTCTCTTAACTAGTAACAGGACTCAAGAAAATGGCACAAAGTCAAGTTGAGAGAGGTTTAGGTTATATATCAAGGAATGTTTGTCACCCAGAGGATGGTTGGGCACCGGAACAGGCTCTCCAGGGAAGTGGTCATAGCACCAAGCCTGACAGAGTACAAGAAGCATTTAGACAACACTCTCAATCACTTGGTGATTCTTAGGGTGTCCTGCATAGGACCTGGAGTTGGACTCAGTAATCCATGTGCGTCCCTTCAAACTCTGCATATTCTATGATTCTATGATTAAGGCTCTATGATTATTATTCTTCCATAATAAATGCTTGGCTTAAATAGAAACATTGGTAAGCATTTTTGATAAGCCTAGTGACTCCTTTAAAGGCCAAACAGTGATTCAGAGGAAGATCTCAGAATGAACTTAGGAAACCTGAACCCACAATTCCGTGGTCCAAACATATGGAAAATAGCTATAGCATATGGAACAAAGTCATACACCAAATCAATATGACAGATCTGTACTTGTTCAAAAGAACTTTTATATTTGGTCTGGATTTAGCTTATCTATAAATGTGGAGGCACAAAGAAAAGGAGATTGACAAAACTTGGAGTTAGAAGTAATAGCTTCTGATGCTCTTGATCACCTTCTGCATCAGAAACACTTAATAAATATAAGGTTGCACTACTGCAGCATACAGCCAAGGTGACCATCTGTCAGTTAGCTTCAGGGATATACAGAAATTCTGTTCTAAATCAAGATTATTATTTTATTTTTAGAATTGGGGATGGGGGCTTTTTATAAACACTTTAATTTACCTGATGACTTTATGGGATAAATTTTTAATAGGATAAGAATTCTCAGCAATAAGTAAATAACATCAATTCTCATCAGATACAAGCTCATGCAGAGATTGAATGATGAGGGCAAAAGCTATCATGAAAACTTGAATCAAATTTATTAGCAGATGTTCAGTGGTGCAGAAGAATTATATGTGAATAATAAAGTGCAATGCTAGCTGAGAGCTCTCGATTTCCCACTTTTCCCAGGAAGTACCTTTTAATGGAGGTCTTTTCCCAGAAGCTTAACATTGTGTTGAATTATAATTAAGCCATATTGAGAAAACATTTGAGTGACAATGATTTACAAATGATCAAATTATTTTTGGCTTAGCTTAGGGCTTTACTGACTAGAATGATTTCTCTGTTATGACCATATGTCTGTCAAGAAACATGATTCAAATGCAAAAACTATTATTGGGATTTTTGAGACAGTTAAAGAACAAAGAAATTGAAGATGTTTCCTGCAGTTTTTTTTCTTGTTATTTAGTAAACTAAAACTTTGTGTAGTTGTCAAAGATCAAGAAATAAAAGTTCATAACAAGTGAAGGTGCATGAACCTGTAAAACATTTACCATGCCTGCTTGTTACAGACAAGGACACTTGGTTTCATGACCTGTTTAACCAATCCAGCAGCAATAACTAGTGGCTTGGATTTAAAGAGCTGAAAGACACATATTTTCACCTTCCCTAAAGATATTCCCACTGGCATAGTGCCCTTCTATGAAATTGAACAGTGATTTCTTTCTGTCTCTGAGACAAACTACACCTCATCAAGACAATCTTTATTTTAAACAGCAACATGACACTGTACCCTTCTGGTCAGAGAGCTTAATTCATCACCCAAAAAAAGTATCCTGAGAAGTGCATAGATGGATAGTGATATCCTAAAGGCTGAGAGACTGAGGATGACAGATGTGAATGAAGAATAATGGGTGGAAATATAAGATGTTGTTTCTTCCTGTGTGAGATTTTATGGTTGTTATCATAAGTATCTACAGGATAGATCCAAGGTGACTCAAATATCTATGTATAGGGAAAGATTTGAAGGTCAGCTAATTCAGTCACCTAACAGGCTCATTAAACTTAAGAGGTGAGGTTTTGACAGTTAAATGCTGACCTCCCCTTCTTTTGCAAGGTATTGAACTCCTTACTGAAGGCAAAGGGAATATTTTGGTAAATCAAAACGTTCATTTCTATGCAAGGCTTTGCTTCCTGATCCTTCAGCCACACCCACGCAAATACCCAGTGTCCTTGTGCAGCTTCAACAGCCAGGGTAAAGGGAATTCATTCTTTTCCCTTTCAGATACATTGCATTCATTGTCAAATCTACTGCTGAGAACAGGCACCGGCTTTACAGCTTGATTTAATAGGTTGTAAATTCACAAGTATGCCAAACATGCTAACACATTATTTACAAAGGACACCCTGATACGTTTGGGGGCCTGCAATATGTGAGATCTGAGGATGCTTGCCTCAATTGGATTCTAAATCAGCATTATTCCTCTTAAAATTGTTTTATTTTATTGCAGGAGCATCTCATGGCAAAGCAGTCCACATAATAATCTTTAATGTTTCACTGGTGATCTCTACCATTGAAAGTGAGCACTGAACTACCAGATAAATTACTCAGGCAAAATTGTTACCAGAAGATTCATATTCTTTAAATTTGCCATTCCAAGTCAATTTGGAATATATAATTATACATTTTGTTAGCTTCCTTCTTAAAGATATATTCAAAATTTGCTATCTGTAAGAGGTAACTTAACTGAAGAAGCTTAGAATAAAAATAAATAAATAAATAAAAATGTTTAAAAAGCCTTGTCTTCAGTATCTCATTTCTAGCTCATGTAAATGTGATAAGGATGTCTGAAATGCATACATTACAAAAGGCTATGACATACTCCCAGTTTCTAGTTTTATATATCTTTATGTTGCCATAGCTCATCATATCTCTTGTGCAAACCCACTATCTTTTGGGAAATGAAGTGTGCAAACTCTTGACTGTCTTAGAAAAAGTCCTGCCTAACGTAAGATTCATATCAGAATATTGGAAATCACTGTATTTCCAGTTAATTGGCAAAAGCTAGTCTTTTTAATATCTGAATTCAGAGAATTGTAGAAAAGCAGTTCTGATAAGGACTTTGAATGCCTCTCCTCTTGCCTTACAAAGACCAATTATGTCTATGGGATTTGTCTGTGATAATTCTAAAATATTATAGCAGTATTGTTTAGTCTTGATTAAGGTGTACTCCCAACGGGAATTCATGAGTCCTAAGATGAGAAAAGACTGAAGAAGATGGCTCTGCATTAATCTCATAGAAAATTTTGACCTTTAAAAATGTGATTTCTATTACTATGGTCATTTTCGATTTTACTTACTATGAGCTGTTACGTAACATCACTCTAACATTTCACTATTTTTTATAGTCTTTATATATTTATTACTTTGTACTTTGTATTATGCTACGTATCTTCGGGAGGCTGTTTTCCTTCTAAACTGCAAACTATAGATATGCTATTTTATTGCTATGCTGCAGTTTTGTTGATTTGGCTTTTGAAGAATACCTGCAAAAAATTTGCCTTAGTTTTAAAAAAAGCGTATGATGCATCTTATTATTTGAATTTTTAGTGGGTAGGCAAAGAAATTTACTGTTCAGAATTGGTGGGCAACAAATCCAACAACGGGTAGATGGATTCATCAATTTCCTGTTAAAAAGAAAAATAAAGCATGTACCTAAAGGTCAAAGTATGAATAGTAGCATGGATAAGAGGCTGAAGTGATCATGTTGAAGGAAAGCAGTTTGAAATTCAGAATCACATTTAAGACCTGTAGAATTATTTCTGGCTGGTTTTAGTTATCTCTAAATTGCCTGTTGAAGTTCAGTAGCAGGTCTTATGTAGCAGAAGCTCTTCTAGTGCACTAGTCATTCTTAGAAAATAAAATAAATTTGTTTTATTTTAGATAATTAACCAATGTCACCACAGAAAAAACACTACTCCTCATACAAAGCATACATCTGGAAATGTTAGAAACACCATTAGGCAACCCAAAACCAGAAAGTCAGTGGGCCTAACTAACTTCTGAATTTCTGCATGGCTGTTTGCAGTACTTGTAGCATTAGACTTGGACAGAACATACCACATAGAAAGTTAAAAGTACAATCCTACCTGCTTCCACCATGAATGGGAGGCATTGAGGGGCAAGTCAGGCTACAAAAACAGTGTGGGTGGCCCGAATGATACAACATCTTTGAACTTACATCTTTGAAGTAAATCTTCATTATACTCTGTTCTTGGAAGAGAACACAGTTTTTATTTAGACCTCTTGCCTTGCTGATGCTGCTGTAGATAGGTACAGTTAACTTCTTGTTGATATAGTGTTGGGAAAATAATTTAGATCTTTAGAGTTGGGCTTGATTCAACCATCTTTAGCTGTCTAGAAATTAGAAATGGATCTAAGTTGCTCAGCTGGGCATCTAGTTTCAGGTGGAGTATCTCGCCTGATCTTCCTCTCTCTGCTATCTCTCTTACATCTTGTGTAGTATCTTTCAGCTGGGTGCAAGTTCCTGCAATGCTTTAGGAGTCACAAGTGGAATCACATGCTTTTTTTTAAGCCACTGAATCCCATCTCCGCATGGCCAGTCCAAGGATGGTATTGAACTATGTAGTCAAAAGGAAGAATAGGCACCTACAGAATCAGTAAGTAGATTGATCACTCTTTGTAAATGCCATTGCCTCTGATTGACTACACAGAGTAAACAATTTTTAGAAGGGTAAAGTTAAACAAGATGAATTTCTGTCTTGGAGACAAAGGCATTAATGAAGTAACATTTACAAATGGAGATGCATGACATGGTATTTTGTTGCCCACAGAGCATATTGGTCTCTGCCTTATCCTCTGCATGAAGAGCCATTACATTTGTTTTTGTGATTCAAGATTCTGTATGATGAAAAGTGAGTATTTCACACTCAACTAAAATAGAAATTTCCAGGTCATTCTCTGTGAAGTACATTTCAGTGTTTCGTGCTGAAGAGCTGTGCATCTGAACTTCTAAAGCTGGGGAGGAAATGTAATTCATATCTTCAGCTCCCTGGTGTATTGTGTTTGTATGGTCAGGTTATGGGCGGGGGTACAGTGGCAGTTTCTATGAGAAGCTGCTGGAAGCTTTCTCCATGTCCAGCAGAGGCACTGTTGCATGTGAGAGGGACCCCACGCTGGAGTGGGGAAGGACTTCTCTCCCTGAGAAGCATCAGAAACAACCTGTGATGATCTGATCATAACCTCCACTCCCCATCTCCCTGTACTGCTTGGGGAGGAAGAGTTAGTGCTTGGGAAGGAGGGAGGGATGAGAGGAAGGGGTTTTTAGGATTCATTTTATTTCTCATTATCCTGCTCTGATTTTTTAGTAATAGATTCAATTAATATCCCCAATTTGAGTCTGTTTTGTCCATCACAGTATTTGGTGAATGGTTGCTCCCAGACCTTATCTCAACCCGTGAACCCTTCGTTATATTTTCTCTCCTCTGTCCAGTTTCAGAGAGAAGTGATAGAACAGCTTTGGTGTGTGCCTGGCATCTAGCCATGGTCAACCCACTACACCTGGATGAATGTTTTAATTACTGAATATTATATGGTACTCAATATAATTTTAAATGTAGTTACTTGTAGCTCAGTTTCTGTCTGTTTTTTTTTTTTTTTTTTTTTTTTTTAATTAAAAAACCTACTCCTGCATTTGTCAGAGGCCCAATCTTATAATGTGTGACTAAGACATAGCAGTATCCCAGTTTAAAGGTGGGACTAAGCTTGACCCTTATACCTGGCCTCATCACTTCAGCAGCAGCTTGAGGCCCTCTCTGTGAATTGCATGGAGGTTGCATGACAGTAGCTTTATTTTCTAGGATTACTTCTTCTCAGATTATTTTCTGGAGAGGGCATCAGGGTACGGCCCACTCCTTCAGACTAAGAACGGTAGGTTTAACTCTCCTTTTCCTCCTTCCCACAGTGTATAACAGAGCAGCAGAGGAAGAAAGAACAGTAGCCAATCTTGTGAAAATTAAATCAGTATTTAGCTAACACCTGTGTCCAGTGAGAGAATCTGATTATTTCTCTGAGAGAGCAGGAAAATGAAAATCAGAGCAACAGAACAAATAATTATCTGTAGACAACAAGGAGAACTTGTGAGCCTGTCTGATCCTATGAAGGATCTTTAATTTAAGTTTGACCAGACTGAGTTGTTTTCTCCTCCATTTTAATTCTGGAGAAAGCGTCAAACTGAAGGTGGTGTGGGTGGCATTGCTGCAGAAAGCTCCTGGGGACCCCAACCCTGGTCTGGCTGGCAGCAAGGCACAGCAGCATGTCTTGTCTGACCCTCAGCCATGGAAGCGTATCCTCAGGGAGACAGGACTCTCCACATGCATTTGCACTTATTCTGTGTTCGTTGGGAATAAACACACTCATCTCAAAATATAACTCCTATCAGTCCACCTCTTCACAGATTCCCCTCACCAACAGCTCTGTTTTGAAAAAAAAAAATAGCATGTGAGTAAATTGTCTTTGGAAGTATTTCCCAAGAGCTGCTTATATGTATCACAACCCTCTTTTGCTTTTTGTCTGAGAAGCAGCCTTTTTGAGACTTTGTTGGATTACTTTCTTCTCCGTATTTTGGCTGGATTTGTGAAATAACCCTTTGAATCACCTGCTAATGAAACAATAAACTTTATGGAGTTGGAAATATATGCATTATATGTCATAATTTAATTTGTTTGCCCACACATATCAAAAATGTTTAATGAAGCCCAAAATGATTATGGTGCCTCTGTGGGGTACAGGCATGTTAACCCAGTTTGAGACCTTTTAGTACTGCAAAAATTTCTCTCACTAGGCTGGAATATCAAATTTACATTAACAGCTCAAATACTGTAGGTTTTACACTTTTGAAACTATAAGTACAGTAGGTATCCTCTCTCTAGGTATGTAGCAGCAGAAATATAATTTGCAGTTTGAGCTTCAAAAGATGCATTTTCTCCTTCCCATCATAAATCAAAAAGGGAGATAATTACAGGAAAAATATTATTTAAGAGGTTTCAAGTTCTTAAGTAAGTTGACAACCTTACAGTATTATTTAGGGAAGACTTGTCACTGAAACTGTGAAAGAGCTGACATGTTCAGGAAGATGAACAATCAGCTGTTTATGAGGACAGTGATGATTTTTCAAAAATTCTGTCTTCACTTGGTTGAAGATTACGTTGTGATATCACAGTAAGACAGCAAGGGAAACCAACAAAGCACTACTCTTTAGTTGAGGCAGGAAACACGCAGACAGAATTGTCTCCTTTCTAGGACCTCTTCAAAGGAACTGACTCTGTCTAACAAGAATCAATGGTAATAGTCAGACTGATAGAGTTTCTTTGTAATGGAGAGACATTTGGATGTCATAAATGACAAAATGCTACTTAAATTCATGCAGATTTTAGGACATAGTCTATCACATAGGGAATGGACTAAACTTTGAAGGCTAGGTAATGTGATCTTCAATCTGAAAATCTTTCTATTCAGTGAAGCCAGACAGTGGACTCTACCCTAAGGCATTTGAACAAAAGGAGACCACATGCAGATGTGTATGCATGAGTGAGAGCTTGATTTGATTGTCTGCATGTAGGCCTTTACTGTCCACTTAGACATTTGAGACTTTCTGCTTGGCCTGAAAAGAGCACATCTTTGACAAGTCTTTGTCACATCTCAAGATTTTACTTGTGTTTAAGATGTTCTAGGGCTTCTCAAATGATACTGAATACCATTATAGTATTCAGCTAAAATAAGGTCATGCTTCTGAAATTCCCATTATAACCTACAGAGATTTACTAAACTTAGGGAGTTTTTCAGCTAACTGGGCAGGAACCATCTAAACACAAAAGTTTAGTAGCTTTTCAGATGCCCAGTTCTACACAGTGTGTCTGCACAGACTGATGAATATCACCCATAGACAAGCGAATGTCCATGGTGGCACAGGGGTTTACACTCAAAAAGTCTCAATTGGAAGCTGGAATCTGTGTAGGTTGGAGAAACACAAAGTATATAAAGTGACTCCATAATCTTATTTTTAGGCAGCTAAATCTCATAAAGGAGGTGTTTAATTTCACTTTAAGGTGAGCTGAATTGCTCTCTCATCTCTGCTTTCTGCACTGACTTGATTAACTATATTGTGAGATACCTTGCATTACAGTTAGCAGTTGTATTAATCTGTAGGTAGATACCTTAATCAGGCTCTAAATCTGACTTCTTGACTTGGCTTAAACCTAGAGAAGTTAAGAAATGAATAGCAGCCTGAATAAAGCTGGTCGATGTCTGCTGTCTGCTTTGAAACAGTCAAATATGAGTCATATACTCATAGCTATCCAAAAGATAATATATATTGGGAGATTAGCTCATCTCTCTTCAACTGAGTATGCTTCTCTCTTCAGCAATTTGACAGATGCAAATATAAAAGATGAAGCTGTTCTTGTTACCTTCTTTCGAGGCAACCTCTTCTTAGGCATCTCACACACTCAAGAAGTCTCAGAGATAGAAGGCATTGGTGACAGCTCAGAGCAGCACTGAGGTCTGTGTGAGGGAACTAGTCACATCCCTCTGCACCTGCAAAAAAGTGTAGGAGTTGGCAGAAATCTATTTCATAATGTTTCCTTTCCCAGATAACCTTTGATAATCATCATTCCAATTGCTTCTGCAAAATTAAATGCAGTAATTCCCTACTTGGCTTGAAAACAGTCATCCAGACAAGAGGAGTGATAAAATGCTGGCTTTAGTGGAAAGAGGAGAGAATAAAAATGAGTAAATAAAAATGAGCTGTTCTAATGAAGCTTAGCACCTGTGCTTACAATGATGCAATACTGTGGGCTCAGCAACTAGTGCAGGTCTTCAGGATCCCACTAACTCATTTTGACACCCCAGTTTCTTGGTTGACTTGACAATTCTCCTAAAGTTAGGCAATTAAAGTTAGGAAGAGGAGCTGTTTTTTGTTTGTTTTAACATTTCCCCTTTTTTATGTTCCTATTGCTGTGAAAACACAATATATTGAAATACAATTTTATATTAAAATATTTTCATTTCCTACGCTCTCATCCATTCCACTAAAAGACTGCACACATATTTATCTGTGCTCACTCAGTCAAAAAAAAATAAATATATATATCCATATATAAAATATGGATATGCCCATTAATGATCTGATCCTGGTATATTACTAATTTTAATTTCTCTGATTTGAGCTACACATTCTGATCTCCTACAAGGTCTGGACTGTAACACACACTATATGACCCCACATGAAGAAAGAAAAAGGAGCCTGAATTTTCTTACATTCCTGAGTAAACTACCGAGATCAAGGTAGGCAAGATGAGATGCCTGAATCCTTTTATAAAACTCTATGTCTTCCAGACTAGATTCCAGAGCAGGAGAGATTCTCAAGGAAGGGAAGGGACTGAAAAGAGTCACAGTCCTAGTGTCATTGTACCTCTGAGCAAAACTGACATGATATAATACAGAAACATAGAATATGCTGAATTGGAAGGAATACATTGGGATTGAGTCCAACTCCTGGCCCTATGCAGGACACCCCAAGAATCACACCATGTGCCTGAGAGCGTTGTCCAAATGCTTCTTGAACTCTGACAGGTTTGGTGTTGTGACCACTTCCCTAGGGAGCCTGTTCCAGTGCTTTACCATGTTCTTGGTGAAAAGCTTTTTCCTGGTATCCAACCTAAACCTCCTCTGACTCAGCTTCATACCATTTCCTTGAGTCTTGTCACAGATCACAAGAGTGAAGAGATTGGTACCTGCCTCTGCACTTCCCCTTGTGAAGATGTTGAAGACTGCAATGAGGTCTCCCCTCAGTCTCCTCTTCTCTTAATCTGAACAGATTAAGTGACCTTAACCACTCCTCATATGGCTTCTCCTCAAGGTCCTTCACCCTCCTCATGACCCTTTTTTGGATGCTTTCTAATAGCTGAATATCTTTTTTATATTGTAGTGCCCAAAATTGCACACAATATTCCAGGTGAAGCCACACCAGTGCAGAGCAGAGTGGGACAATCCCCTCCCTCAACTGGCTGGTGATGCTTTGCCTGATGTCCCTGATGTCTAAGGATTGTTAGGACTTTTAGCTTTTTGTGGATTCTAATATAGTTGTGTATTAAATATGGACTTTTAGTATAGCTGTATAGTCTGTCACACTTTAGAATAGTAGTTAACACTCACCAAATCCTATTCCCCTATTTCATATCAAATTTTCTAAATTCTTTAGGCTTGTTTAGGCTCCTTTCAAGGCAGGACTAGAGTAAGCACCTTCTGTTTAAGAGCACTTGCACCCCAGGCCTGAACAAAAAAATACCACCATAGTCAAAGCAACCTTCAAGACTAGAACCTTGGAGAAGGTCCAAAGACAGTATGTGCCATGAAGAAGAGGAAGATAAGGAAGAAAGGCTCTTAGGACCTCCAACTCAATTCAGGGGAGGCATGCCAGGGGGTAGATTTGGGAAGGATCTGGGGGGATTGATAGTTCTCGGATTGGGTGGATAATACTAAATGGTGGATAATAAAATTGTAGAACCACAGGACAAGGGCGCACATCTTTGTACTCCTTGTGCCAGGTGGCCTTTATTTAAGACCTGCTCTCTATCTTATCTATACTAAATTTGCCTTGTGAGTTTTTTTCTCCCGATCTTTAGGCAACACCCCCCAGGACACGGTTGGTCGTCCTGGCTGCCAGGGCACTGACTCATATTCAACTTGCCATTGACCAAGACCCCTAGTCTCTTTCCACAGCACTGCTTTCCAGCATCTCATTTTTCCAGTCTGTATGTACACCTATGGTTGTCCCATCCTGGGTGCAGAATACAATGCTTTCCCTTTTAAAATTCACGTGGTTGATGATTGCCCAGCCCTCTAATTTGTTGAGGTCCCTTTGCAGGGCCTCCCTGCCTTCAAAGGAGTCAACAGCTCCTCCCAATTTAAAGTTGTCATCAAACTTACTAAATTCTTCCTTCAAATCCTGCATCCAAGTCATTAATGAAGATATAACAATAAGGAGAATGTAATGTAAAAGCTTTCAAATTTTGCACTGTTTGAAAGCAAAGCATTGCTATGACAGAATGAAAAAGATGTGAGCAACTGGCATTTAAGGGCTACTCTCGGTTTTTTTATGCCTCTTCCTAGCATTTGGATTTGTTCTAATTTTGGGATCCAAAAATCTGTCAAAATAATGCTGCTTCTACACAGCATTTAATTGTGAGACTTGTTTAAAAAGGCAAATGGGGAGCTCTTTGAATACCTGCAAGCTACATGCAGAAAAAGGAATCCTACCTCTTCTCAGCTTGTACTCTCCAAAAACTCAGTTCTGTGAGGTGGAGGCATTCGCATCATAAAGAAAATGTGTTCAAAATCTCATGAGACTGTGACTTAGATGAATAAGTCACATTTGTTTTGTTAGTGTGCAAAAATATGAAAAAAAACCCAATATACCAGTCCAAAAAATGGTGGTTTCTTGTCCTGTTGCATCATTAATAAAATATGTAGAGAAAATTTGTTTGTTTTCAAAATCCAAAGTGAGAAATATCAATACTGTACCATAATTCTGTTTACAAAAGAATAATGATGATGGTTGTTTCTTCCTCCTGGTTTGTACAGCTTAAGAGGAGAGAGATGAAGATGCACTGAGGGTAGAGCACCATCAAATTCTGCTGATTTAGTTTCACTTATGGACTTCAGATATTAAATGCAAATATTTGCTGAAGCCTGCAGATGTGTGTTTCTGATATGTTACGTTCAGAAAATGAAGAAGTTAAAAGAAGTTGTATTACATTCTTTTCAAAAAATTGCTGTGTGCAGTTGATTTTTTACTTCCCACAGTATATTATTTTATCCCCTCTTCCATGAAGTAAATATCCCTTAAAGTGAGTCACTAGCGAGCTGCTCACTCTGTTTTTCTTTAGACAAACTCTGAGTTGAAGGGTCCCATATCTCCTCAGTGTGCAGCTGAGATTCAGCCAGGGCCCTCACTGAGACTAAGGAAGCATTTCCTTATTTTTTCATTTAAGTTAAATTTCTCAAATTAATTTAAGAATCTTATAGTCTGTCTAATGAAACAAAAAATATCAGAAGGTACAAATATGTTAAACTATAATAATAACTGAAACAACTTTGTTTCCTAGATTTTATTTTTTTTTCAGAATATTCAATCCCATTGAATAAAGTTGTCTTTTGGCACTGCAAAAACGTAGTCAGACTGAAGGCATCAGAGAACGCCACAGTTGCAAATTACTGGTCATTTGCTTTCTTACTACAAAACTAGAACAAACACCTTTAGGTGGCATTACTACATATTTTAAAGAAATATGGTCAATCGTTAGGCTACCGGTCTTCTCTCAAGCACTTTCTTCTCTGATTTTCTTGCTGCGGAAAAGTTGCAGAACATCAGATTCAGGAAATATGTAGCACAGGGAGGTTTTCTGTGGATAGATCTCACAAGAATCTGGATCATGAAAGTATTTGCATGAACTTCCTGCCTTTAAAGAAGTTTATTCTGTTTGGTCATTAAACTCACGATGCCAAAACCAATCATTTCTTTCTGCATTGATTTCCATATATTACTTTGTTTTAGCAGTTGCTGATTAGAGCAAGGAAGTTTTGTTCCCTTCATTTTGTTCTCTCCTATCTGTTTGCCCCAGAGGTATGATACCAATGTTAATTTTTTTTTAATGCTCCCATTGCTGAGACAATTCAATTTTAGCTCTGTTTCGTCCATCTTTCTTGTAACTGATGCTGTTTATTACCTGTCATTTTTATGTAGGATATATTTAGTTTGAATAAGTTATTTTACAAGGTTGGCTAAATGATGACAAGCCAGTATGTCTTTATCTATCAAAGTCCAAGTACTGGCGATCTGAATCAATCCTATGTGGCTGTTCGTCTCTGACTTTGACTGATCCGGTATATCTGTGGAATGAGTGAAGCTATTAGACTCATATACTTGTCATATACATATAATTGTCACAGCAGGTAAATAATAAAAGGTCAGTTCCTTGCTGAACTACAATTTGAAATGGATTATGGAGAAATATTTCATAAAGAAGATGCAGTTAGTTTGAAAGTAGTGTCATACACCAAACTACTAGGCTTTTGGGTGCTCAATTCAAATGATAATGTTTTTTCCCTGGGTCTAGCTGAGTAACCTGCAGGACATCACAGCTTATGAGATCATTTTTGCCAAATGATGTCCAGGTGCGAATGAACTCCTAGCATCTCTGATAGTAAATACGTAAGATTTAATCTGCTGCCTTTAACCAAATCCAAAGAATAATAAAAGAATATTATCAATAATATTTTGGTTTATGTAAAATGGTGCATAGCTCAGGCTGGAAATAAGAAAGGGAAGAGGAGCTTGGAAAAGAAAAAGAATACCCCTAAAAAGTTCTTTGTTAGTAAATTAAGTTTAGATAATTCAAGAATAGATTCCTATAATCCAAGTGTATATAGACTACATTTTCTTTTTACTGTCTTTTTCTGCCTGTGGTGGCCCCTATTGTGGTAGACATTTTCTGTTTTCTTCTTTAAGAAGATCAGTGGCAAAAAGAAGTACATGTCTGTTCATATTCACCTGCACCTACCTCACAGTTCTTCAGTTTAGAAGAAATATCTCCAGCAGCAGATAAATATGATTACTTTTAACCCATTCAATATTTATTCCTCTGTTATTTGAGTATGGTGGCATAAATTGAAGTTATATGTTAAATTGATCCATTAAGTAATTTAGTTTAATTATTAAATTTGATTCAATATTTAATTTGGTTTAATAAAAGTGGGCTTACATAAATGTATGCATTTAACTGATATATATTGGGACTGTATAATTTTGAATAGATTAAATATTTAATAGAGAACACTTATTTGAATTATTCAGTATGCAGACTAGATAACTGATCTACCCTTTCAAAATAGTAAAAATACAAATAACGCATTATAATAATAACATATTTCCAATGAAGAATATGTATAAAACATTTTGAACACTTTGTTGGTTCATTTTCAGAGAAGCAAACCAATCTTTGCTTAATGGAACCTACCATTGAGAATTCATCAAGAAAGCTCCCAGACCTGTTTTAAATTTAATATCACTTACAAAAAAGAGACTATTAGAATATGCAGAATACTGTGGTGACAAAATTATTTTAAAAATGGCTATAACAGTATATTTTTTGTGTTTTGTGCAAAGATTTGTAGCTAATGGTGATCTAGTGTTCTGGATCAGATTCAGAGTGGAATACTCAGGATTTAAATTCTCATTTAAATCAAAACATGTATTTTATGTCAATATTGGATCATGAGGAAACTTCAGAAGATGAGAAAAAATTTAAGCTAGCTCCAACACTCATCTAATTTCAGGTGTACATGTCGTGTCACGTCAGCTGAAATAAATGGGACAATACTTAGCCAATGCTTGCATTTTTTACTTCAAATTCATCCATTTATAAGCATATGACTGTGCAGAAGGATTTTTGTTGAATCAATGAATGTGCTTCAAAAATCATATATCTTATAAAGATCCCTCTCCTTAATTGTCAGCAGGGAAGATCTGCACTTCTCTCAGAAAATACCTTATTTGACTGCCAATGAAGATTGTTAGGCAGCACTTGTGATCTTGTTTACAGTATGGCTGTATCAATGCTTGAGCCCACAAACCTGATGGAGCTGCAATGTGATGCTTGGACACAAGAAAGAGTTGCTAGCATTGTTAGATGTGGAGGCAGCCTCTTGGGTGATGAAACCACAGCTTGATAAGGAGTCAGTCAAGTTTTTAACCTGAAGAAAAGAGAATTAGAAACTAACCAAGATACTAAAGCTGGTGCAGAATATTCTTGTTGCTAAACACAATCTTCGGAACGTACATAGCTACCTTACCTACTGTAAATTTGCTTCTTCTTTGAAATTTGTGCTTTCAGGTAAACACTGCTTTACCCATGTCCAGTAGTAAAACCAGTTGATTCCTTATCTGCAGAGAACAAAGCCTTTATGAGAATATAAGAGGCACCACGTCTCAGCAGCCTGCTAAGCAAAGCCATAAAGGTGGCAAAGTCTGACTTCCTACCAGCTGCACGAATGCTCCGTACCTGGGCATCACCAGGCTCAGGAAAGAAAGATGCACTCAGTGAGCACTGGAAAAATCTAGTGTTCAGTTAACTAGCTGGGAACAAGCATTTGATTCTCAGGGAGATTTTTAAGTCATGAAAGAAACAAGAATGAGAATCACATTCTGAATTGGAAGGGACCCACACAGGATCATCAAGTCCAACTCTTAAGTGAATGGCCCATACAGGGATCAAACCCACAACCCTGGTGTTATTAGCACCATGCTCTAACCAACTGAGACAATCTCAGGGTCAGGGGAATTGCAGTCAAAAAAAATTAATCATGCAGTGGAAGTTCACAGAAATTCACAGAATATTCTGAGTTGGAAGGGACCCACAAGGATCATCCAATTCAACTCTTAAATGAGTGGCCCATAGGAATATGAATATGATGAGATTAATTCCTCTTTTGGTTAAAAGTTTTGGAAAGGGAGTACATATTTTTGTCTATCAAAAGGTACTTTCTAAAACCCTATTAGTCTATTGCTAGTATTGATAAAAATAGTAATAATGGTTCTTCAACATGCACAAAAACAATTAAATCTGTGAAATTTCCCATGGAGTACAGGTGACCACTGTGAATACCTAGGAATTTAACCTGAGTAACTAAATCAAAATAGTAATTAAAATGTGCATAAATAAGAAACAGCTACTGATAAATCAATGTTCACATTATTGTGTGGTGATTGGAACACATTTCTCCATTCATTTTTATAACAAAAAATGAGTTTAGGTAAGATTTTTGAAGCCCTGAAGAGATTATTCTTGGCTTTAAAGTATTTGAGTTTGTAAATAATTGGATAGAAAACTATAAATGAAATAGTTGAAAAAGGAGATATTTTACTGCTACTGTAAAATAGCAGCAATTTTTGCTACAAGAAAATATCTAGGGAATTTTCTGACATTTTAAAAATGTTTCAGAAATGAATTGCTAAAGGAATGTGAATGTGTAAAACTTTGGTTTGTTCTTGTTGTTTTGTTCGTTATGCAATGGGAAAAGAAATGTTAACTCTCTCAAATCAAAAAGCTTTACAGCAGCAACATAAGGATAGATACAATTTTTGAATTAAAATTCAATTAAACCCTGAAAACAAAATAATTTCTTCATCTAAAATTCATATATTCAGACTACTGCTTTCAATAAAATAACATTTTTAATAATGATGGAAATCCAATACCTTTCTACTATAGAAATCTAATAATTTTGTAAATGCTTGTACAGTGACAAAGTGGATTTTCAAAAGTCTAGTCATTAATATTTCAATTCCCAAGAAGAAACAACAATTAAAGTATACTCAGTCTATCATATGAACATATTTTGAAAAAATGTGCAGAATTAAATAAAACATAAAATGAAAACATTAACTCTTAGAGTTTTACTTTCTTATTCTTTCTGTGGTCAAGATAATGAGGAATCAAAAAGATATACACAATCTGAAAAGTTTCAATAAGTTTCATTTTTTCCTTAATTTGAATCAATAATTATATTGAAAGACTGAAAGCACTTTGATAAGGAAAAGGAAGTATAAAATGGAAATTGGTGAAAATTTGTCTACAAAACACAGCCAGAAAGTGTTCAAAAGAACATAGAAAGTCATGAACTGCTTCACTCTGCTATGACATGATAAATGATTCCTACTGTAGCCTTTATCATGATGGAACATGACCCAGTTTTATTCAGAACCATAAACTCCACTATAAAAAATTTGAAGCTTTTTTCATTGTTTGCACTCAACAGAAGCATTGTAGAATAAAGATGTTTATATAATGTCATATCACTTTCTAGCATGCCTAATCAAAGTTTTGGGTGTTCAGAAATCCTAATTCTCATAGTAGCCTCTGGGAGTCCCTAAGTGTTTGTATTGTGATGTGGAAAGTACTGTCCGATCTCAAATTTTCAAATGCTTCCCTAGAACCCTAAATGAACAGAAATAGATAGATGTGAGAGAAGGGAGAAGAAAGCACAGTGTGCAAGATGATATACAGGCTATGCTAATTTCATTTTGTGAGTCATTTGCAGTTTCAAGCTTTCACTGAATTTTAAATTGCATCGAATCACAAACCTGCAGCTAAGACCTGCAGTTATGAGTTTCAATTGGGACAATCTAAAACAGGTGAAAAATGGTACTGGTTAAGATAGTGTGTACAAAGGTAATTTCTACACTTGCACTGATTAGAACCTTCATCCAGAGCCCCTTAGCGCAAACAATCCATTGGTTGGGGTTAGTCACCAAGCACACAAGGCATGTCCTATGAAGAGGGAGTAAGCTTTTCTTATCTGCTAACATGACCTTTTTCTTCTCAACCACCACTGGGAAAATATAGGGTAATGAAGGGGGGGAAAAAAAGAAGAAAAAAAATCCCGCAAGGAAACTGTGAGAACAGATGTCTCTTTTCAACAGAATTCTCCTGTTAAAATTTTTTAAACATTTGTGACAGATTTCATATGATCCACACTCCTGATTGTTGCATGCCCAGACATACAAAAATTAAAAACATAAAGTATAAAACAAGGAGGAAAATTCTGTGGAGAAAACCATATCCATAATATTGGGTGACACTTAGTATATGACAGTGTGCTGGTGGCATGCTGAAATTGTCATTAATGAAAATATGGTTTAACTTTTATATTAACTTCACAAACCTTAACACAAAGTCTATCAGAAATGTGAATTAGTTTAATTCTTTGCTAATGGATTGATTCAATTAATAACAAAAAAGTATTTAACTATCAAGTTTTGTTTGTCTTAAATCTATATAAACTTGAAATACAGTCTCCTTGACAAATGAGTTTACTAGAAACTAAATGGAAAATCTTATTTGCCACCACAGTGGTGACATGAAGAATTGCAGCCTTTAGCTCAGGGCTACTAAGCTCTTAATAATGAGAGAAAGGTACTCCATCTTCACCTATAGCCACAATTACAATGAACAAAAATAGCTGCCAAGCTTCTACAAAAAATATTCATGACAGTGTGGAAAATATTGATTTTAAAAACCAAGAAATGAAATATCTTCTAAAGTGCTCCATTCAATCTAGTTATTATTTTCCAAAAGAAACTGAGGAGACCACAGAGCATTTTGCAGAAACCCTATATTAAAAATAAATCCTCCCAGAAACAGCATAAACAAGCAATCCCAAACTCTGCATAAACTAATGCAGCTCATGAGTGATCAGGTCATATAAAAATATGAACCCTGACCTGGAATTATGTTTCAACACTGAACCCTCATCCGTTTTTATTTCCTCATTTTTCTTCTTCTACTCTAAATAAAAATTGAGAGAAACGTCTATGTGTGTGTGAACTCCAGGAATGCAATTGCACAGCCTATTGCTCTGAGCTCCTCAGCGTGTCATGCAGTGGCACTGCATGCTGATTCTGAGCTGTCATAGTCACCACATATTGGATTTGCAATGGAATTCTGAGCCATTATGCAGACGGCAGAGCCCACTACTCTGAGCTTCCATGCACGTCTGAACATTGATTTCTCTTCTTCCCAATTAGTGCAATATGTCTCTTTGGTACACAAATACAGGAAACAGTGGCTTAATTTTGAACACAATACAGCATTCATTTCAAAGTGAAAAGAACAATGGTCAGGGAAACATGATATATAATCTCAGTTGTTACAAATCCTTTTTGTTACCTAACCATATTTTTCAAATTTAACTTTCACAGGAAATTTCATAGGATATTCTGAATTGGAGGGGATCCACAAGGATCATCAAGTCTAACTAAAGTGAATGGCTTATGCAGGGATCAAACCCATAATCTTGGTGTTATTAGCTTGATAGTGGTTAGAATTTTGAACGACGTCTAGGTACCTCATTTCCTCTGAAATCAATGGAAGATAATAAATATTTTTAACAATCTATGTCTATGCAGTTCTAGAGCATAAGAATTCATTTTGAAAAGAAACTTAGCAGCCAAATATTAAAAAAATTTAGGTTAGAAGTGTAAAGCTGTAGACAGGTACTCTAATGAGATTTTCAGAATGACTAACTCCCACTGAAAGCAATCTAGCCTAAGTCCCTCTGGCTTTCAATACTATTTATGATCCCCTGTAAGTAAAATTCTTTTGGAAATGGTGCTTCTATAGTTTCAAAGATCTTACTGGTTCTCCCTGAACTACAGTACTATCAATAGTGCATAGTTTTTAGCTTGTTTGATATATATTCCCTGCTGTTTCCTCTTGTCCTGTCACTTGTTTGGGAAAAGAGTCTGATCACCACCTGGCTACAACCTCCTTTCAGGTAGCTGTAGAGAGCGAGAAGCTCTGAGCTTCGTTTTCTCCAGCCTAAACAACCCTAGCTTCCTCAACCACTCCTCATAAGATTTGTGCTCCAAACTCTTCCCCAGCTCTGTTGCCCTTATCT
Organism: Pipra filicauda; assembly: GCF_003945595.2. Lineage (NCBI taxonomy): Eukaryota > Metazoa > Chordata > Aves > Passeriformes > Pipridae > Pipra > Pipra filicauda. The sequence goes on from NW_024104765.1 coordinate 2,228,192, forward strand.
GGACATGCTCCAGTACCTCAATGTCCTTCTTGCAGTGAAGGGTCCAAACCAGAACACAGGATTCGAGATGCAGCCTCACCAACGCCAAGTATGGGGGGATGATCACTGCCCTGGTCCTGTTGGTCACACTATTGCTGATACAGTCCAGGATGTCATTGGCCTTCTTGACCACCTGGGCACACTGCTGGCTCATGTTCAGCAGGTTTTTGACCAACACCCTCAAGTCCTTTTCCACCAGAGAATTTTCCAACCATTCTACCCCAAGAATGCAGCACTACCCTGTAGTGCTACATGGAGTTGTGACCAAAGCGCAGGACTGAGCACTTCGCCTTATTGAATCTCATGCCATTGGCTGTCCAGATCTCTCTGTAGAGTGCTCCTACCCTCCAGCAGATCAACACTCTCGCTCAACTTGGTGGCATCTGAAAAATCATGCTAATAGAACCAGGTACAAGTTTTTTTCCTTCAATATTAGATTCACGTATCTGAATCAAAAACTGCAAGTGACAAAGAACTACCTTAAACACATTGTTTTTAAAGCAGTACTTTTTTTTGTGTTAATTCCATGTGACACTAGGAAAATGCTTTAGGCATGGTTTGTTTGTCTGCTTTCTTGTTTGTTTGTTTTTCTCCTCAGACAAACGTTCAATAGGAGTTGAATTCTGTCCTAAAGAAAAGTCTTGTACAAAGCATGCTTAGAAGAAAAACCTAGGACAGGAATGGCATATAGGATGTGCACAACACTTCTGCCACAGAGTGGATCTTATTGTTGTTGCATATTGACCGACAAACTTTGAAATATTTTTATTGTAGTCTAATGACTTTTGTATTAACATCATTACCATATGAATATGTATCAGAACAAAGCTATAGGTAGAGAGACAATAGAAAGTTAATGGACCTTATATTTAGTCGATGTCAAATACTGTAGCTCCACCAAAATCAATACAGTTGTACTGGCTTATGCCAACTGTGGGTCTGGTGCCAGGACTCAGCCTCGAGAATGTCATATGTGATTCAGTGTCAGGAATTGCACTGCTGGAAGTAGAAAGCTTCACCCTGTGTTTTTATGCAGTATGCAAGATACACAGTTATCACCCTATGTAATCTTTCGAACTCAATGGGATATATGGCATGAAATTAGTAAGGGTTACAGAATTGGTTTTTGAGATAATATGCCTTTATTTGTGGTTGGATCCAAATCCCGATCCAGCTGAAACAAGTGAATATTTCTAGTAAAGCATTTTCACCATTTTAGCTTAGTTTTACAAGTCTTTGTGTTTTACTGGCTTTTTTTGAAGCTCCAGATCCTCTGATTACTTGTCAGTCTCAGCATCTATTTAAAACCAGCATGTTTTAATTTGTCATTTAGTCCCTAAAGACTTGAGTCTATAAAAGCAAGTATAAATGATCCCTTTAAAAAAAACTTCATGATTTTAAACTGAGCTCAGGCATTGGGGAGTGTGAATTGTGATTTTGTAATTATTTTGGATTGCCATGTTCTTTCAGATGGATCTATTTATATGACAAAAAGCACACTGAATATAGCTGCATTAGGACAACCCAGAAGGTATTGCTTTTCAACTGCACAGGCATGATTCCCTGGGCTTCCTGATGTGCCTGAATGTGTGCATGGGAGATTTTACTTTTTAAGACAGTTGGAGGGTTAATTCACACCTCTCACCCAGCAGTTGTGTCTGCCATCCCAGTGATGTGTAGGAAAATAAGAATACCACTCTGATGAATATTCATGTCTGATGAATAGTTTTAACATTTCCGCAGCTGGACTCTGGCTGAGCAATCACAGCAGCAGTCACAAAAGTAATATATGTGAAATGGAGCTATTTTCAGGCTATATTTTCTAAATCAAATTGCCAGCTGAATGCTGATAGCTATTGATCAAATACCGTAGCCTGCAGTAAGTAGGCTCATACTGCATGAGCAAGCACATATAGATATGAGACTATTTTACACACAGTGATTCTGCATATATAAACAACACTGTTCTTGTTAATAACATTATGCAACACCTGTAAACAATGTCATGAGACTGTTGAAAACAACAGTTTCCATGTCAATGAAACATCAGTGTCTACAAGCAGGAAAATTGATATGTTTTATTCGTGTACATTTGTTGTTTAATAGATCAATTATATTAACTGAATCAATTTTTTCCACTCAGTATGTGGGATTAGGCAGAAAAAGCTGTGCTTTTTGATTTTTTCTTTTTTTTTTTCTTTAAGGAATAACTGCTGTTGCTAGATCTACAGTCATGATAGAAATTAATATGTTAACCAGTTATCAAAAAAGGACTTATATGAAATTACTCATACTGATAACAAAGTTTACAGACAATAGTGAGAAACAAAGGTATCAAATTAAAAAGAGAGAAGAGAGATGTACAAAAATAAAGGAAATATTTACTTGAGATAAGATACTACAGTATTGATTCATAACCGAGACAAAGTCTCTTCCATAATCTGTATTTCCTCATCTACTTGTTCAGACGAGAAAGGCCATGCTATCGTAACATCAAGGACAGGGTTCATCAAAGGGAGTTGGTGTCATAAGATAATTATACTCATCATTTACATAAAAAAGGAAAAGATTTTGTTCCTGACTTAAGTAAAAAAACAAACCAAAAGCAAAACCAAAAAACAATCAAGCAAACAACAAAACCTCCCCAACTCAATAAAAGCAGTAAAAAACTATTATCCAATTTCAAGTCAATATTGCTTTTATAAATAAGGCCAAAAGTGCACAAGTGAAAAACTCAGTGGGTAGAGATGTAGAACAAAGATATACATTTGAATGATGCTCAAATATCATAATAGCCTTACTTGATTTACCCAAATGTTGTATAGTTTTAAGGTCTTAAGGTAAAATAATAAAAAAGAAAAAGTTCTTATCATGCTAATTTATATTCTAGTGTGAGGCAGGCCTTCAGTTTCTCTTGGTTGTGTACATGAAGTCTCTCGTGCTATTTTCAGATTGAGTCTCAGTTTTGAAGGAGAAACAATAGTAATAATTAAAATGATGATAATAAAATACCCCAACTGCAGAATGTTACTGAGGGAAATTTGACACAAGGAAACCTTGATTTGAAATGGAGGCACATTCCTATCTTTTTTTCTATGTGAATTCCCATGTTTCCTCTTTGTTCTTGTCTTACTCCTTCTGTAACATTTACTTCATTTGAAGCACTTGACTATTCATTTCTGAAACTGTATTTGATGCCTGTTAGAAGGCACAGGACAGAAGCAAGCTACAGACAGATATGGACAATACTTGTAAGTTATATCTCTTTGTGTTCCTATTCTTTAGGTGACACTGTTTTCTAATATGCTTTTAACGGTTTAATGAACTGGTTTCATGAGTTGGTACATGCTGAAAGCTTTTGAGAGTAAATCAAACAAAACAAATTTTACTTTTGAAGAAAAAATCTGTTATCCTAAATTTAACTCTGAGACCTGTTCTATGGGTTGTCTAAAAAAAAAAACCTCTTCCAGTTTTCTTTTTGTTGTTGATATTGTTAGCTTTTTTAGCCAGAAGGATTTAATTGAAGGAATAAGCTATCAACTTGTAAGGAGCTGAAGAATGAAGGTCACAGCCTTTATATGTTATCTTTATATTACTCTAAGCCTCAAACTAGTTTCTGGAATAATGCCTGTTTCTGCAAAACTTCTTTCCACTGATCTTTTATTTGCTGCCCTTTAATGAGAATTGTTCAAGAGCTTGCAAGCACCTAATGCACAAAAACTATATCATGTGAGAAGAAAACAGTTTACTGTTGTTTTTAGTCTCACTGCAGACACAAAAAGTCCTGGAGTACAGATACTCAAAAAGACTATTTGCTACAGTTTGTATTGAAGTCTTAGGAGATTATTAGATGTCAACCATATAGATTGGGTAATTGTCAGAGTGGCCAAGTTAAGGTGGGAAGGGTGTAGGGGGCAAAGAGAGGAAAACCTAGCTGCATTTCTCAGAAAGCAGAACTGCAGTCGTGAGACACAAGGAAAAAACACTCGGAAGGAAGAAGGCTGAACCAAGAAGGAAGAATCATAGAATCATAGACTCATAGAATCAGCTGGGTTGGAAAGACTTCTGAGATCATCAAGTCCAAACCTGGATCCACTACTGCCGTGGTTGCTAGACCATGGCACTAAGTGCCACATCCAGTCTCATCTTAAAAACCTCCAGGGATGGAGAATCCACCACTTCCCTGGGCAGCCCATTCCAATGCCTGATAACCCTCTCTGTAAAGAATTTCTTCCTAATATCCAACCTAAACCTCCCCTGGCACAGCTTAAGATTGTGCCCTCTTGTCTTATTGATAGCTACCTGGGAGAGGAGTCACAGAAATGCCAAAGAAGTTTCAATATGAGTGAATCTTACAATGTTTGAACAATAGATGTCTATAGGAACCTATTTAATTTGGAGAGTAGGAGAAGATGGACACTATCTTAGCTCTAAAAGCTGCAATGCCCTTTATTTCTTATCCCAGGATGCATAAGTACACCGCAGAGGAATTTCTGACTTTCACATTATAAATGAGCATTATTGTTTAAAATGGATACCAAGGGATCTGAAATGCATGTATAGGCTACATTTAGCAAGGGAAAAACACTGTTTAAGTATGTCTAAAGCTGCTGGGTAAAGATGAACAATCAAATAAGTATCTGCAACCTCTATTTTGCATGTGCCTTTTAAGGCAGTTGCTTGGGTTCTCCATTTCTCTCATCTCAGTGGAAAAAAAAAATACTATCACATTTGTTCCTTGGTGGCCTTGGCTCCATGCTTTCACATGCATGCTTTTTGAAAGTTGTTTGTTGTAGTTCATTTCCTCAATGTGAAATAGCAGTCTGGAATTGGTAGACTTTAGAGATTCTCTGGAAAATAATTCCCATGCTAGTGTTGCATAAACCTATTACAATGGTCCTTTCTGTAGTAGTAATTCAATAATGCTTTTGCTAGGGATGGCCAAGCAATGTAGTACTTTAAGGCTTTCCATCACAATTTTTCTGCCTTCCTAGTTCTTGGACTTCCACCTTCAGCTTTATTTCTTCCCAGCACAGGAATCTTCTCTGCATTTTCATCCTAGGGGAAGACTACTAGAAAATTCCACTGAAAGTATATGATCCTATTTAATTTCTCCAATATTCTCAGGTTGTTTTGTTTGATTATTTCTACCTATAATCAGTGGATTCTTCAGAGAATGGACTGAGCATAATAGCAGACTCTCAGAAAATCCTATTTCTTGAATTAAGAAAATAAGAAATTCCAACATACAATTGCATTGCCAAAGCTTATTAAAATCTTCTCCATATACAGGTGGATTCAAAGCTGCATTTTAACTCTTGAAAACATTGAGTTTCTTTTGGTATTGTTTTTCTTTAAACTTTACAGTATATTTCACTAATTGAACATACAAAATGTCCTTTTGTTTCCCACAGAAACCAAAATTGTTAATGGCTTAGTAAACTCAGATTCCTTACAGCACTTAAAAGTATATAATGACATTCAGGTTCCCATCTCAATTTTCCACAATTTTTAAACCCACTTGGTTTTTATTAAAAACTGTTATCTATACTTGCAACTAAATTAACATTAGATACTATCTGTAAGATATTTTTGAAGTTTGCATAGCCTCAAGGATTTATCTTTTTAAATCAAGCCTGATTGTAAAGATTTCTAAGGCTTATATAAACAGCCACCTAGTGCCTGATTAAGGTTCTTGTACTTTGAAAAGGGGGAAAAAATCCAACCCAAAGCAGATTTTGCATGGTTGAGCCTCATTTTTCTGTGTCAATTTCTCTGTTTTTGAATTAAGAGTCTGACTTGAGATTTTTCTTCTTGGAAGTATTGATCATATACATCCTAAATCATAGGCTTAAAAGATGCAAAAGATGATTAACCTTACTATTTTCAGGACAAAAAAGATCATTTAGTCTTATTTCCTGAAAGTCACAGGTCATTAATTTTATCTCAAACTATTCCTAAAAAACCACCAAATATTTCAATCTGACTGGAGTGTATCACTCCCCAAATAGGCAATAGATGAAAGAGAAATTCTGTAATTAATAGTACTTCTTCATGGATTTAGGCAAGTGAGAAATGCCCAAGTGACCCCACCTACCAATCTTCAGTGATTTTTCACAAAATTTTATGAAGCTTTCTTGTAGTCTCATTAGCTGGTCCAGTTTCCTTGGACACTTTGGACTTTTTTCTTTGACTGATTGCAATCTCATTGCTTTCACATTGGGTATGTGTTGTAGGAACAATTTGTCCTATTCTTAAATGAGATCATGCATCTTGTAAAAATGCCAGATAATATCCAGTCCTTAAATTTATTCACATAGAGGTCCTAGGTCCAGTGACATTCATGGACCAATATATAGCAGTGATAGGGTGTAGAAAAAACAGATTTGGCAGCCATATGTTAAAAGTCCTACTCTTTTCTGACCAAGACTGTATTGCATACTATCTTAGGAGTTCAGAAAAAGGTTCCATAATGTGTGGCAAAATTTGAGCCTGACTTCAGATAAAGGATTAACACACTGAATGGAATTGACATAATTATGGAAAAGAATGTCTGCTGAAGTCTTTAATTCTCTTTTTCCCGTCAACATCAAAATTATATATGCTAAACATGCATACATGCTTTTCTCACAACACTCATGATATTATTATTGTTTGTATTACAGTTGTGCCTAGAAACCTCAACAAAAATCAAAGCTTCATTGTGCTACCTGCTGCATGAAACTGTTGGGGAGAGTCTCTGACCTGCAAACCCCCAGTATAATTGGACAAGGCAGAAGAGAAACAACAGGATCTGCACAACTTCAGAAGGACAGAATGGAGAGAGGACAAGAGCCTAGTCTTGGGAAAATCTGTCTCCTTGGCCTTTGTGATGGCTTCATGTTAAGGCTTTTCAAGCAGCCCTAGTATCTATTCACACTCCAGCCACTTCTACGTATAGCAGGCCTAAAATAAAATAATAATTAAGAATTTAAAAAAAGAGTACAAAACAAATACAAGAGCATACCATTTGTCATGCTTTGTTTTCAGTGTCACAGTAGCAAATGTGCTGTATCCATTAACCTTTTTGCAAAGAGCAGAAGGTAAGCTAGTTAACATTTGACAGCTTTACAGAATCTATTGACTTCTAATGAAAAATTCACCACTACAAGATATTTTCTTTTTATCTACCTACTTCATAGAGTTTGTCACTGAGACAACCCTTAAAATCCTCACTTTTTACTCTCCCTGCTTCCCATATTCCTTTAGTAAACATGAGTAGACATTACCATGATGATTTATTTACTACATGAGCTTTAATTTGTTCACTTTAAGTTCTCTCCATGTGGAAGATGACTTTCAGGTTGTTAGCTGATAACATATTCTGTACAAAACACATGCATTTCGTTGCTTAGTCGTATCCAGTAGCTGACTGGGCCTCTGTCAGACTGCTGCATGCAATGAACACCCTTTGTGTGGAAAGGTTAATGGGTACAACATGTCCTTCTTGCACCTTGGAGAGCATACAGCACGTTCCCAAAATTACAGCAAGATTAAAACCAGTGATGGTATCATTGTATGCCTGTATGAGGATGCAGGTGCTCTAATGATAACTTTGTGGTTTATTCTCAAAGAGGAGAGTGTTGAGAGCAATTCCCACTCCACAGTGTAATCAATCATTGAACTAGTCTATAATTAATACACCAGGTATATCACATAACAGTTTTCTTTTCAGAAAGCTTAACTGTATTTTCAAGATAGCTCAGTGGTCCTTGTGTCTACCTGATATATCTATGATAAAGAAAAGTTAAAAATAAAAAAATCACTACAACCCCCTCCCCAAGAATAAAAGAACACACAATTTAGGATAACAGTAACTTTGCTTTCCTCTTAGTTTCAAGTATGTAAATGGATCTATTTGTTTTATACTGCACTATTAATTATTATAGATTCAACAGATAAAAGTGTTGAGAAGTAAATAAATTTTACTCTGTGACAGGATAAATTTTACTCTATTACATCTCTGCAAAGGAAAACCTAATGGGCCCAAAACTATCCAAGATGAGCACAAAAAGTTATGTATATGTAGAAGGCAAGATGAAAGAACAGAAAGGAGAGATTCTGCACATTCTAAGAAATTGATTCTGAAGTTCCCTAAAAAATTTGGACAATGGTAGTCTGCTTAAAAACACATATCCAGAGTCTTTTAAAGAGTAGATTTAGTCAGAATATGCAAAAAAGCAAGAGGTTATAAGTGCAAATATAAAACAGGCTTCCTGATATCTTTGATCTGCAGGTCAGAGACAGGTGATATACTACAAGCCATGACTATGTGATTAAGAGTGCAAAAATCCTCAGTGAATGAAATTTTAAAACAGTACATCACTTCGTGACCTCAGGAGAAAGCTGTTAAAAAAGCTCAGTTTTTTTTTTTTGGGGGGGGGGAAGGGTAGGGGAGTAGAGTGGGAATGGGGGAGCTTGCTTTCCCCCATCTGTGTCTTTTTCACAGACATAAAATGTCACAGCCAAACCCCAAAAGCTTGACAGTCAGTAATGTTACCTTTACATCAGTAATTCTACAATGATCACAGAGCATTCAACCTCCACCTTCCTGTACTGGGAAACTTGCTAATCCCTATATAAAAAACTAGAATGCTTTCTGGTTTTCTTTTTCTTTTTTTTTTTTTCCAGTAATTTTTAAAAAAAAGGTGTAGGAGTGTGCTTAATGCTCAGATACATTAGAGATTTTTTGCTTAAGTATGAAATGTAACTAGGCTATGGACATGAAGGGAACAAGGATTTCTTTGACTTTTCTGCAGTTTTTCAGAAATGTTGCACAGCTTGCATAGCAGTATTATACACTTTGTCCTGTGCTGCTAATAATGGTATGATTCATTGATATTTTTGATGAAGTGGATATTTTATGTTGAGGCATTCATTGAGCTGAGGTTCTTACTCTTGTAAGAACTCTTCTTACTCTTCTTACTCTTACATTAGTACATCAAGCCTTGTACTAATGTCAAAAGCAATACCAAGGCAGATTCTTGAGGTATTTGCCCTGATGGAGGTAGTCAGATGATCAGCCTATTTAATGTATACTGCTGAACAGTTAAATGTTTGCTGTGGATTGTGTTTGTGTTCAGTTTGTAGATGGCATATAACCCATTTGCGGTTAATACAACTACACATGTACCAGTATGACCACCCCAAGCATAGTAAGATCATACCAGTGTGAAGAACACTGTGGAGTGTTGTCGGACATTGAAAAGCTTGTTTGCAATTAATCTGAATTTATAACATCTTATTTGGGACAAATGTGGCTTATTTCTGTTTTCTGAATATTTTTATCTTTGATTTTCCTATTTGACTTTCTGTAATTACAATAGCATATAGTTTTGGTGACTCATATGCTAAATTGTGTGTTATTCTATTTCTAATGTTTATTCACATGCTCTTTTCTATATTATCCTATATCAGACCATAGGCTTAGATTTCCTTTAAAGAGTTAAGTTCAAACACCAAATATGCAGCAGTAACTGCTGATAACAAAACCTCATATCTCTGTTTCCTTGGGAAATTCTGTCCAATCCTAACAGACTCCAAAAATGAGCGGGTTATTTCTTCCCTTGGCTGAGCTCGGCCGCCACAAGTAAAGAATACTATAGCTTGTCTTTTCAGCAGCCTGACAAATGACTGTTATATCTTTGCTCTCCTTGGCTCCCTAACTCACATTGCAGTTCAGGATTTAAAATATCTGCAGCCACAACTGGAACAAAAAAAGGAAGGGTCAGGATGCACAAATATGCTTTATTGATGCAGTAGCTAGGGCAAAGAGGGTAGCTCTTTGGCAAACAAAACTTTACTGGCTTTATATAGCAGAATAAGGTCCCTAAATAACCAAGGGGTCATCATGGACCTCATAATTTGTTGCACATGAAAGGCATATTTCATTGACTGTTATTCTTCTGATGTTATGTCCTAGACATGTGTCTATGTGAACTGGGGAGGGGCAGAGGAATTAAAAGAGTGAAAAGCAATCCAAGCACCTAAAACTCAACTAAAAGAGGAAACTACTGCCGAGGAAGTAAAAGCACATGATGATCATTGCTTAAGGAGCTATTAGGGATTTCTAACAATACCTATAACTGTAATATAAAAAATAAATTTATTGAAACAGTGCACAGTAGAATATAGTTTTGGCGCTTATTCCCTGAGATATGTAGATCCTAGAAATAAAAGCATCTAATGCTCTATAGAATGGTTTTCTTCTCATTTTGAAATCTTGTATAACTTATTTCTGTTGAGCAGGCCAATTCCTTTTCCACATGGATACTTCATTTACATACACAAACCCATAAATTAAAATTATTCACAAAATTGCTCTGAAGTAACAAATATAGTAAAAATGCTTCTTGATCTTGACACACATTTGACACAAAACCTTCCATGTCAGGTTCACAAACATTTAACAACAGAACAGAAAACCTTCCACTCTAAAGCTGTCCTTGTTTCTTTGTTCTCTTATATGTTTTTTCTTCACAGACTCACAGAAACAGAGAATGATTAAGGCTGGGAGGGAAATCACCTGGTTGAACTCTGCTGCTCCAGTAGGGTCCACCTAGACCCAGTTGCCCAGGACTGTGGCTAGACATTTTTTTTTAATATCTCTTAAGATGAAACCTCTCTGGGAAACCATTATCAGTGCTTTGTCACCCTCACACTAAAAAAGTTTTTTTTCCTGATGTTCAAAGGGAATTTGTGTTTCAGTTTGTACCTGTTGCCTCTTGTCCTGTCACTTGGGCAGCACTCTTTGAAACTTCCCTTTTGTTGTTTCTTTACTTTAATACATGTGTATTTTGAATATTTATCAGTCATTACTTAGAATTACATGGCTAAAGCCTGAAATGCATAATCCTTTGTCATTGAGCAGAAAGACCTCTGGGAGGAGAGCATTTCTTCCCCTTCTGAGGAGATAACTCATCCTTGCGTGAATGAGAACACAGCAAGTATCTCTGTCTTGCAAAGGGGAAGGGAATAGCTCTCCATTAGTAGTATTTATTAGCAATTAAATACTAGGTCATCATATTACTAGTGACTGAAAGAGTGCAGTCCTGATGGAGGATAGACATCACAAACTGATGGTTTAGAGAGCTGACCAAACTTTTATAATCTGGTGGAAGAAGGCCTTCATATATTTTGCAGAAATTACTATGAAAGCTTTCAAGACATAACTTCCAAGAGAGAAAGTTAACCTCTTTCTCTCTTTGTCATAAATGGTTGTAGCCACTCACTCTCACAAGTTCGTCTGTTTTCATTTCATTATTTTCACAAATACAAAAACCCCCTTGACCTAATCTGAAAACAATATCTCATTTTGCAAACAAAACAGTTCAACCACTCTTCAGTTTTTAAAATCTGATACAAAGGAAAAATACCCTCATATTCAGCATAAGTTACCTAGATCAGGTAGTTCAGATTCCTTGATTTTTATTTTTTGTTTCTGTTTTGATTTCTTGAGCTTTTAACTGTTGGAAAGCTCATTGGAAGGAAAAGTGGCATGAAATCAGTCACTAATTTTTGTCTCCTCCTACTCTTTAATTTCCAGATGTGCAAGCTGTTGATGCAGAGGCTCTAAACTATAAACTAAAAATGAAGAGAAAATACAAAGCTTTTGGGATGGTAAGGCAGAATTTTACCCTAATTATTTTCCAAATTCTGGTATTTTTAATTTTGTTTTCTTTGATATTCAGCTTGGGCATGACTAATGAGGAAATATTTTTTATTTGTAAAACTTGAATTCAGGACTCGTATTTGCTTTTTCTATCTGCAGATCTTAAAAAGGCATGTTGATAAAGGTTTCAAAAGGGTGTTTGCCTCAGAATCCCTCATGTCTTTGCACACTTTTAAATGTATAATGTCAAGGGTAAAAATCAAGAAATCTGTACCTGTATGCACTATGGATATATCTTCTAAAAATTTTCATGTGCAAGTGGTTTTAGGGCTTGTGGCCAGGTCTTGCGCAACCCCTTCTTTGGTGAAGAAGTTATTTATACCAGCTGATGTGAACTCTGCTGAAAGTCCTAAATATCAGGACAAGACTTTTATAAATTAAATAAATAAGACAAGTTTTCATCTTTAACTTGGGACTGATTTAGTCATAGATGCTACTTCCTTCTTAGTCCTTTTCTTTCTGTTGCAAACATCTTTATGAAACATTCAGCTCAAACTCACAAAAGGCTGCAAAGATAGCTTTCTTGAGCATCACTGCATCCATGTTTTTTGTGTTCATCTGCCAGAGCTCAGATATATATATGGTGGATGACGAAGTTGAATCAAAACCTAGAAGTTGCAGTACACTTACACAGAAAGATGTAAGCACATCAAACGAAAATACCAAGAGAACTTAACACTCAATTCCCACCCCATAAGGTTCAGAGATGGGTCTCTGACACAGGATGTAATATCAAAAATATTTCATTAGAAAGAAATATCTGACACAGCCAAGATAGGTTTAAAATTTTACTCAGGCTGGAGCAGTACGGCTCCTAGAGTCAGGCACTGAAGCATGTCCTATGTGGTAGACAAAGAACCGTGAGGAAACAGAAATTTTCTGCATTGATGTCTGTAGATGGATATGTCAAATTGATTGTAAAAGTCATGATGCCAAAGAGAGTAGGCAAAACAGAATTACATGAGAAAGAGAGCTCCAGGATGTAGGACTTCAGATGTGTTTTTGTTCAAGGGTCACTCAAGGATGCTGTTTCTTGTTGCTGATCTTAAAACTTTGTATGAAATTGAAAGCATGAGGCCAGGAGCATCATAAGTTCATGGCGATAATACGTCTGGAGGCTGATAGACATATGTCATTACCCTGTCTTGCATTACTTGGTTTTGTTTTGGGTTTTTTTCTTTTTCTAAATCAAGGCTTGCAAGAAATGTTGCCTGTCATAAAGTGAACCCTAGGGCTGTTTCTTCCATATATTAATATGCACTTTTTTAGCAGAAGTAGCATGAGGCAATAGTAACCTGCTTTCATCCTGCATTTTCACAAGTGTTGACAGTTTAACCTTGAATGAATATTTTAAAATGCATGTTCAACTTCTCCTTAGAAGTTTTACTGGCCATGACATAAACTTCGGTATTACAACTGGTCTACTGTAATTAGGGAACAGATATCAAAATCCCAAGACAGGAACACCTGAGGTAGCATATTAAATATTTATTCAGAGCAACACATTAAGCACAATAATGTAGACAGTGAGTTATTCTAATTAGATGTTCACAATAACCAGGTTTTCAAGTCTGAACATTAAACACTTCATGTGGCACAAAGAATGTATTTATGAGGAAAATATGTTTTTTTTTTTCTTTCAGGGAAAGATTGAGAAAGATAATTTTCCCCTATTTCCCTTGGTAAACAATTTAGCTGAGATCAAAGCACAGCAGCTTACCAATTTGGGATAGTAAACCTTGCTCATGTGCCATGGCCGGTTACTTTTTATTTTGGTTTAAGTGCTAAGCAATTGATAAGTATCAGACATTAGAGTTCACCTTCTTCTATCAAGTTACTTTACTTTCTAGGTACACAGAAATTACTTCTACCTCATATAATATCACTCATGACAGCAAATACATTCTGATGCTTTATTTTTCCATATTCAGTTACAGTTCTTATTACCTACCTACTGTAGATCTAAAAGGTCTCTCTGTACTCTGAGAAGATTAAAAGAAAATTTTAAAGAGAACTCAAATCCAGTAATGAAAAGTCTGTCAGTTCATTTTCAGGGCATCTCCACATACAACTACTCTGTGCTGTTTCTTCCTCATCTTTTGCTGTGTATACCTCCTTTGTATTGTAAGTCTTTATTGTCAAGGGAAAATTGGCTGGTTTTTCAGGTATGGGTTTGGGGAGGAGTTCAGAAAGCCTCTGTGCAGTTTGCATCTTGATCCAATAAGTTCAATCTAAATGATAAATTAATCTTTGTCAGTACTCAAGTTAATTTTACTATACTTTTCTAGCTAAAAGCCATAGAGGAGAGTTAATTTTTGACAGATTCCTCCAGAAATATTCAAAAAAAGAGAACCTTTTGATGTACTCATCACAAAATATGTGTTTTAGAAGAACAAAGACCATCGTCCCTCATTTCCCCCAGTGCACACAGAAATTAGACTCTCAGTTGTGGATTGTGTTCTGACAAGAAATTACAGTTCAAAATAGTTTTGTTAATGATACTAGTATAGCACAAGGCATGGTAGAAGAAGTGGACACTTGCTACATGCACTTTACTAAAGCCCAGAATGGCCAACCCTTCAGGATGTTTCTGTTGCCAAGGAACTGAGACTAACTTGACCATGGTATGTGGGCTCCTTACGGTACAACATGACTGGAGAGTTCACTTTTACTTTTGGAAAGACCAGCCTTACTTTTAAAGCTAACACTACAATTCACATGCACACATCCATAAAATTTTCTTGCAATAATCCCATTTATTTAAGAAAAAAATAAAAGAGGAAAATGTTAAACTATGATTTTTATCCCCATTATTTTCCCCATTGCTGCACAATGCTGGTACTTACCTTATCATCACATACTAATTTATGCATTTTTGTATGTTCCATGATAGATTTTCTCGTGCATGCATATTTAGCAAAGTAAAGAAATAAATACATAATCATAAAGGTGATATTTACTTTTCATTGGGAACAATATGCAACATTATTTATATTGCATGTTAATCAGAAAAGCTTTCTTTTTTTTTCTATTACACTTTAAGATCCCACTCTCCCAGAAATATGAGCCCTTGTGTCAACGTCCAAAGGAGGAAAAGTAATAACCAACTGGGACAGAGACATTCTGTCATTCAACACCACATATCTGCACTAATCTGGTTTTAATTTGCTTATTGTTCAGTCTAAGCACTGGGGACTAAGCCTCAATTTTTCTTTTAAGGAATTCCAAATATGGTCAAAAGTCAAATAGAAAAAGTAAAAAGGAATGTAGGTCATGGAAATTCTTAACTGGAAAATTCCTGTCATCTGTGAAAGCAAAATATGTCATAGAACCACTTATAAATACATTGATTATTTTGTGCTTAATTTTCTTACACTGTCCTCCTTTATCCTTAAATTAAAAGCTAGATGCTAAAAATTTCGTTGGAAACTTAAGGACGAGACTTTGCTGTGTGAGGAAGTTTCTGAATAAGACATCAAGTTTCTAGCCTTCAGAGGATAATTTATTGATACTTGTCAAAAGGAAGTATCAGTCTAACAGAAATCAAGACAAAAGGAATGCCTGATGAATTTCCTTTGAAGTGCCTTTTATAAAAGTCCTTGGTAATACATATTGATGAACTCCAAATTGTCTTGCCTGAGGGGAAAAGAAAGTAGACTGCTTTACACTGTCTTATAAATATTCATCAAAAGAACAAGACTTATGTTTCCAGGCGTGAGGTGAATGATTTCAGTTGTATGATTGCCTTGGAATCTGGATAATTAGTAAAACAGCCTATGACAGTGGGAGAATTTTAAACTTGGTATCTTGCCATCAGTTCTTTTGGATTTAAAGACAGTGCCTGCTATTTGGAAAGGAAGCAAATTTAGGGTTTAATGGATAGATATAATTAGGCTCTCCATTAGTTTCATCTACTGTTTGTTTGCCTGTTTGTTTAGCCAAAAATTAAAGGCAAAGTTGTGTAGCACATCTGTATTCTGACTGGAATGAAACCACATCATCTGCACTGTGAATGTTTTGCTGGAACAACCTAGTGGAAAGGGCTCTATAAGTAAGATAGGAAAATGGAAGGGAAAAAAAAGCCTGGTAGAGTTGATGTTTCAGTAGGTCTTTCATAGAAATCTGCAAACTAGTATCTCACTCATTTAGCTCAGCTCAGTCTTGATTGTTTCATAACATAACAGAAAGCCAACGATTTACCTTTCATGCTTATTTAGTGTATGTGATAAGGATATGAATTATATGGGAAAGATTAACTGACAGTCATTTGGGAAAAAAATAGGTCTGTGCTCAGTGATCTGTGAATTTTAATCATTTACTCAAACTGTAGCTTTCTATTGACCCTTGTAACAGGCAGCTAGCCTGCTACTAGCAAAGACCCAAAGAAATGCCATACTTGGGAAACATTATCCTTTACAGTGTTTAGCACTTAAATGCAATTAGGCAAATATAATATCCTCTTTGAAGGGAAATAGTTGCTCAGTTTAAGTAACTGAAACTAATTATCTCTGCTGAATGAAGGACACTTTCTACGAGTATTTGAATGGTGTGCTGTTTCTCAGAAGCTGAAGAGGGCAAATAGATTGTATTTCTGGGTGGAGAGCTGTAGGAGACTCTCACAGGAGATTTATACCAATTTATAGACATATTTCCATGCAGAGTCCTATGAAACAAGCCAAAATGGGGTGGCAGTCTGCCCAGAGCATAGAAACTCAGCTTGTAAATAGCATTTTCCAAGAAACAATTTATTATGGAATAAATGGTGTAACCACTTAAAGTACTGGCTTTAAAGAAAGATTTTTATTACCATGAAAATTGACTTGACCAGAAAGATTTAGAAGGACTTAAGGAAATCATGTAAGGCTGAGTTGGGTTGAATACCTAGGTGATGATGATGGTGATGATGATTACATTTGCACAGACAATGGGATAATCTTGTAGGTATATTTTCTTTGCAGGAACATTTTCTTTGCAGGATAGACTCCTAACTATCTTCTTTTATTTTGTCCTGTTCTATTTAATGTGCTATATGATTGATTCATACTACTTATCTAATGGAAAATAGTTTAAAAACTGGACATACTCAAAAATTAGGGAGTCGAGAACATATAAATATACCAGAGAGCTCAAGAACTCAGTTGGCAATGAAACAAACTATAGTAATGTTGCAACTGTGGAGAAACATTGAGGAAATGGATTTTTTCCCCTTTTCTCCACAGAAGATTTCCATAAATGTTAAAAAACCCAGCATCATTGTAACAACTTCCCACTTCTCAGTGTGGGAACAACTCACTGTTTAAATAGTGGAGGCTGAAAGATGTACAGCAGAGAAAAGAATAGCAGTAAAACATGTCTAAACCCTTGCACTATCTATAGCTTTTACCTGAATCTCTGTAATGTCAAACACTGAATTACTGAACTCCTAGAAAAGGGAAAAAAGATGCACAGTGACATTACAGATGGTGCAAATGATGTTCAAAGTCTACTTATTTATACATTAAAAACTGGATGTCAGAGCATACTGATATGGTTTGAAGCTGGCTCCCTGCCAAGTCTCCAAACCTTACCACAAGAAGCCCCCCCCCCAAACCTCAGGGAGAAGGGGAAAAAAAACAACCGAGAAAACCGAAAGAGAGAGAGACAGCTAAAGCAATATATAAAAATATATTTACACTTATATTACAGTTATATACAATTGAAATATATATACAGTTTCACAAGGAAAAGGGAAAGGGAAGGGGGAAGGGAAAAAAAGGAACAAAACCAAAATAAAAAAAAAATATATATCTCCCGATCAGTAGCCCAAGATCTAGCAACTAAAAGAATTAGTAAAAGACTATCTTACTACTCTCCTTGGGACAACGGAAAGTCACGCTGGAACAACCGCCGGCAACCTCCGTCTCCCAAGGTCGGCAAGGCCTTACCAGGCCTCGCTCCCCAACACGACAGACTCAACAGCAGGGAACCTGCACCTCCAAAGCCGCTGGAAGGAAAGAGAGAGAAGGCCTTTCCTCCTTTCTTCCTATAGGCTGGCTTACGTAAAAACCGTAGGGAATACTGGGTAAATCTGGGCCCTTCCTTGGTTACAAACTGGTCACCAAAGAAGGTCTAGACCAAACTACCACACATACAAAATACAGCCAACAGCAGCAAAGACAGACATGTCTGTAATTAATCAAATGACTACAATATCTTTAAGCTTATACCAAAAAATCAAAGTGCTGAACTGGAATATCCTGACTGTCAAAAACTGTTCACTGAAACAATGAAGTATCTACTTCACATCGTCTTTGAGAGATATCTTGCTAAAGAGGACAGATAGGCACATTTCCTTTCCTCTCTGATAATACCAGGGAACCACTTACTTTTAAGACTACCTGTCACCAGTTGGACTTCTCTGTTCTCTCTTCTACAGTTGATTATTTCCAGATGACTGTTTCTCTTAAATAGTCAACAGTTGTTAACAGTTACTACATTGTGATTCCTTCAGGGACCTTGCTTCCACTGCATGAGAAATATTGATCTGAGGAGATAATCACAGGATGGCTTTGCCTGTTTATATTATGCTGTTTGTCTTTAAAAATGCAAATCAAATATCCGTTGCACTGCAATTGGACTTCATTCTAGCTCTTTTCATGACCATAATAAGGCAGTTCTATTACATTTTCCTTCCTGTATATGAGTTTCAGTAACTGCAATGTTCATGAACAGAGTGTGAACAAAATGATAATGGTCAAGACCTGTGGAATGTTGCATTTTGAGCTGGGCACAACACAAGTGCATATCTAATCTATGTTCAAGGAGGCTTTCCAGTCTCTTGATTTTTTTTTCCTGTTTCATGATTTCTCTGTCTTTCTGATCAAGGCCTTCTCATCTTTTAGTGTATAATCTGTTAAGAATTTGTCTTTTTAACAACACTTCTTGCTTTTCGTCACAGTTGAGTCATAAAGATTCTGTTGCCTTTTTGGGAGCAGTTTTGAAGAATCCTGTTATACAAACATCCTTGAGTATTCTCTGTGCTGGAAACACTATACTACTGTTTTATGGTTTCATAATTTTTGTTCAACTCTTGTTCCTTTTCACAACCCTACCACCTAGTTTCATACTGCATGTATCCATGGTTTTCCCAAATCCTTAGCTATCGTCTTTGGCTTTAATAGCTGCCAGATTGGATTTTACCAATGCCTCTCCTATTCAAAACACACCTAGTGAAACAAATTGTCAGGTCCGATACTCTTGCTTTTTTATCTTACTGCACCAATTTCAGGTTTAGAGATGGTGGAGACTCTGAATATACTCAGACACTGCTTGGTCACAGATTTCACTAGGCAGAATTAGATGTACCCCATCCAGTTTCCTCATAAACTTTGTAGAATTTTATCATCCTTTGATGATATCACATTTTCCCCAACTTATTTAAAGGTGGAAAGATCTATAAAACTGCTGATTTTTGCCATTATGACTTCTATAAGGAGTTAATTTAATTATTTTCTGAATTTTCTTTCTTGCTTCAACCACAGAAATATTTTCTGTTTCTCAGACAATTTCTTAATAATTTGGAGAAAACATAGGAAGAAAGGTTTATACTACTTTTAAGATAACATTTTAGAAAGTTAAAGTTTTGTAAGCTCCAGAATGGAATTTGTCTTAAAAAAAAAAAAAAAGGCAGGAATAAAAATTGCTGTTGAAACAGCCCAATGCAGAAACCCGTACTGACCTGGAAAAATTGTTTTTTCCCTATGATTTTTTCACTTTCTTCTGCTGGGGCTGTGCTCAAACAGTCACTAAAATAAGGCTTGAGAATAATTGCCAGTATACCAGAAAAATGAAATCTCAAAAATATTCAATGAGAGACGTGAAAATATCTCATGCCAACTTTTATCCAGTCCACATTTCCTTTTATAAGAAAAAAAAAAATCGAATGAGAGTTGAATTTCTGTCTGTCTACTGCAGCCAATCTAGTTGAAATATAAAAGAGTCCAAACTTTTAAAATATTGCCAGTGAAGATTATGGGGAGAAAGAAATGGCAGAATATTTACTCAGTTATCGATTTGGGGGTTTATCTATGAAAAAGCCAAAGAGTTATTGAAGCAAAGTTTATTTATTTAGGGGGAAACTAAAGCAGATAGAGACAATGATTTAAAAAATATATGTATATGGGAGGGTTATACCTGGTTAGAAATAATTGCCATGCAATGGAGAATCCCCAAATCTGTTGCTCATCTGTGACAGATGTATCTTGAGACTTGGATGTCCTTTCCCCTTCCTCCTAAACCTTCCTTGCTCATTTAGATAACTTGTAAATATTCATTCTACACTTATGTTTGTGTAGTTATTAACACAGTATTTTTACAAGTTCTTCTGTAGTAAGACAATCAACAGGAACCAAAGGTATGCACACATTTGGATGTATCATATTAAAATGCCTTTCATGAAAGAAGAAAGTATGATGCTGGTGTCCCTTTAAATGCTGTTTTAATAGTTCACTAGATATGAAAGAGATTTCTGAAGACTGAGAAATGGCAAATATAAGTACATTATTAGAAGACAGAATCTTAAGAGATAAATCAAGAAAGTGTAGGTCACATGTTTTAACACGAGTTTTAGAGAAAACAAAATCTTGATGGAGGTTAGTAGGAGAATACCAGTTAAAATATAGTTCATTAAATATGGCCAGAATTTCTTCAGTCAAGAAAAGCCATACTTAAATAACCTGTTAGAACTCTTTGAAAATAACACTAACATGACAGAGAAGTAAAATTTTTTAGATACAGTACACTTGGATTTTGGCAAGGTGCCACATCAGAGATTACCAACTAGGTAAGGAGCCACAGATAAGACAAGGTGCTAGATAGAAAATGGGATAAAGAGAAAGAGCAAATGTAGCCATGCATGGAAACATATTAATTTTGAAAGGAATAATGAGCAGAGGACATGGGGGCCAGTTTTGAGACTGCACTTAATTATGCAGTACAGATTACTGGCAAGAGGGTACTGAAAAGAAGATCTCTAAGGATCTGATCCAAAGGTCATTGAAGATAATGGTTTTGGATCAGAAATCAAGCCTGAACACCAGTCTACCAATCTATAGCTGTGCTTACAGTTTGGAAAGAAAAAATCAGTGTCATAAGATTTGCAATCATTTAAATATTTGGACCAAGTAATGATAAGTAGTTACAGCAAAATGGGGGGAAAAAGGTCTGTAAAGTTTGAAGTTCTGTAGATTTGAAGTAGTTCCAGTGCAAATGAGTAACCATTAGACTTAGTTTCACTTCAGCTGTATCAACTACCCAAAATATTTACCATTTTATATATCTGGGATTTTTTTTTTCTAGACTGAAACTGTTTTCCCATAATACACCCAAACTAAGTATTGTTTTAGCAAGTAAGTTATGAACCAAAAATGGTGCAACTAGAGTCTAGACCATTTATAGAATTGTGACTGATTTGTAAAGTTTTAATCCAAATGCTTGGAATAAGAGAGGACTTCCAACTCAACAGTGGATTTCTAAATATCTTTATGGTGGAAAACTTTTTCAGATGTATTACAATGCTATCACAGTAGTCAAGATATAGTCATATTGCTATTTACAAGAATGGACGTACGTGGTACTATTAAAAGCAGTTACACACCAAAATGTGCTCTCTTTGGTGACTCAAACTACTCATGAGGTCAGAATGTTTTTCTGTTCTATCATCTTGAGTGAAAGGACTGTTACATGGTTAGCTCAGGACTATAGCCATCTTGAGCAACAAAATATTGAATGAGAGGATTCAAAAACTGGTCAGCATAAAAGGTTGATACAGAAGAAATTCACAGTAATATTAGAAGATTTTTGAGCAGCTGAAATTTTCAGGTTCATATAAGAGCCATTACCACAGCAAAAGAGGGTTTGTGTGGGCCAACAGTAACACTGTTGAAATGGAAATGTTTTCTTTGGGGAAAAAAAGGTTGTCTGAATGGTGAAAAACTGTGAGAATCCTTTTCAGAAATTTTGTCACGGGAGGGAAAAGGAATCACAGACAGCTTGCTTCAGAAAGTGACTCAATGAAACGACAACCATAGGTAATCCAGACTCACTACCACTCATTACCATGGTCAAAAACTGCTGGTGGGGGTTGCAGAGGTGATGGGTAATGCAGGGTATCTCATATCTCAAAGACCTATTAACTCCCTATCACTGCAAGGTTTTTTTTTAGTGTTAGTTTTTTGTGAATGTTTTTCACAAACAAGTAGTATCAATGGCTCCAAAGCATTTTTTCTCCGTGGAAGCCGCCTGGTCGTTGTTCTGAAGAAGTAGGTGAGCAAAATTCACCTGGAGGACTGCTTTTCTAATAACAGCTTCATCAGATCTAAGCATTGAGAATATTAAACTCATACTGCTGTGATGGTATTTTCTGAATTTCTTTCCAACATTCTCAAAATTCCAGGGATAATAATGATAAATGGAAAAGCACATTTCTGGTCTAATGTCCAAAGGAAGATGAAATATTCCCAAGTGTGCAAGGAGAACATCTATCAACCAAATAATTGCATAAGCATCTGTGTGAAAATAAAGAGTCTGCTCCACTCACAAAATAATTCAGCCCGGAACCTTTGAGAGGGAGTGTGTGGAATCCTCATCAGAGAAGAGCTCACATCTTCTAAGCATGTCTTGCTCCCTTTCCAATGCTCACTTTTAACTGGGAAAGCCACTTGTTCACATTTCTTGCTCTGGCATTTGTTGGAGAAGCTAATTTTTACTCATCATCCATAGATTTGCCAGGATCCACTCCTAATAAAGATAAATGAAAAGTAGCAAGGTACATCAGAAAGTACCAGGCTGGGTCCTTGGCAGTATGATATCAAAGATCTATAGATGACTACAACAGGATCCTCCTCAGATTCTCAACCTACTGTTGTCAGGGAGATATAGCAACCAAGTAAAGATTGTTGTACTCCTTCAAAGAGCCAAAAAAAGTTTATTTCTCTTCAATACATTGAATAAACCAATTAACCTCTCTCAGTGTAGGAAAATGTACAACAAGTATTGAGATGCTGCAATAAGGACCAGATTTGCTTGTGGTTTCCATGGTTGGATGTGTAGATAACACATTTCTGTGGCAGTGCTGCTTTTACCCCCTCATATGACTGAAGCACATGTACTCCACAGCGCTGATTGAGAGTGTCAGTGTTTCTCTCTCCTATTTCTTTTAAATGAACCGATCCTTATCTGTTACCCTGACTGTGATTCAAATGTTGGTTCCACAGGTAATTTAATTGGTGCCAGGAGTTGCTGAGGGTTAGGTTAGAAATGATGGATTAGTTGCTGCTGTTTATACTAATTGTCCCCTGGATAATGGCTCAGGTTTCTACACTATCATAGCAATAAATGTAAAGCTATGCAAGACCAGGATACTAAATACTGTAGAAGAGCTCACTTGAGAACTGATATCAGACTGAATAAGACTTACACTTACAAAGTGGGCATCGATATAAATTTCTTTGGCAATAGACATCTTAGTAAATTTCTTTGATGCCTTATTTTGTTGAAAGGTTTCTTCCACCTGAACAGGCAGACTATATACAAACTTTGAGGTAGCACATTCCTTGCATTCCGTTTTCTTAGAGTTAGGACAGAGCTTAAACTGACTAGTTTTTTGAAAACTAGAGTGCAAAATAAATAGTTCAATCAAGAGGAAATCTCTACAGCTGCTTGGCTGATCTGATAATGTCCCCACTGACATAGTAGACTTATTGCAGCCTTCCTAGAGGGTAAGGTAAAGCAAGTACCTAAAGGGGGCTTACATGAAAGCTGTAGAGGGACTTTTTACAAGGGCATGTAGCAAATAAGACAAGGGAGAACAGCTCCAAACAGCTTTGAACTTTAAACTATTGAAAAAAATTAGGTTTAGACTAGATAATAGGAAGGAATTCTTTACTGTGAGAGTGGTGAGACCCTGGAAGAGGTTGCCCAGAGAGGTTGCGGATACCCTGTCTCTGGAAGTGGTCAAGGCAAGGTTTGATGGGGCTTTGAGCAATGTGGTCTAGTTGAAGGTGTACCTGTCCATGACAGATGAGTTGGAACTAGGTGATCTTTAATAACCAGTCTAAACTAAACCATTCTATGATTCTATGATTGAGGAGATTCAGCTGTTTCCAACAGGCTGAGAAGAAGCTGTTTGTTGAAGAGCTTTCAGAAATCTGTGTCTGTTGCATATTGGGAGAGTTTCTTCTCCATTTAGCATGGCAGAATAGATTTCAGCAGACTAAGTAACTAGTTTTCAGTAATTTTAGGCCTCTAAGTAGATGAAAAGAGAACCTTGTATCTTAGAACTAATCAGTGCCAGGAACTAATTTCAATAAATAATCCGCTATGATTAAACAGACTAAATCAAAAGAGAGGGAGAGATAGACAGAATGGGTGGTCAAACAGGCAGACAGTAAGAGAGAAAGTGAAAAAAAAGAAGAAAGTGAATGAGAGAGAGAGAAGGAAAGAAAGAACACAATGAACTAAAAACTAAGTAGTAAACTAAAGTGCAGAAAAAAAGAGAAAGAGACACTAGAGGTGTTGCCTCAGAATCATGGGCAGTAAAGGGAGCTTAATGGTGACTGGGGCCACCTGTTTTAGGAGGGACTGCAGGGCTTCCCATGTAAGGTGAAATTCTAAATTAACCTTTTTCACTCATGCTAGGCCAAGAATAGAGGCTCACTGGAAGATTAGTCTCTGAAGAATAATTTAGGGTATTTCAGGGTTTTTTTTAAGTATAAAATATATCTTAAAAATAGACACTTGACTCTAAATAATAGTTTGATAAAGTCAATAAAATATCTTCCTGTGTATGATGAAAAGTTTGATAACATACTTTTAGTTTTACAGTTTATTAACTTTGTTGGGATCATTCAAACCAGGTACTATGGATTAGTAAAACAAAACATGAGAATGTATTTCTCTATGTATTACGAGATGAGAGAAACGCAGGTGCTGGTTTAAATCACTGCAATTGATTTTAGTCATTATGTATAGTCTGTAGAAATAGAAGATGATCTGCATATGAAATATTTATGTCAGGAAAATGGTCTTCAGAATGGTTGAGTTAAATGCCTGTTATAACATTTTTCTTATGTATTTTGAAAGTGAGTATAGGTCTTTATTTTTCCTATGAGGAAGAGAAAAAAGGAGAAAAAGAAGACAATATCCTTCAAGGTCTAGTTCAACTTTTTCTTTTAAAATAAAAAGAAACTATTCGTTACTATTGTCTGCATACACAAGTCTATTATAAAAATATGCTGAATAAAAAGAATTGCAAATATTATCATTTAACTATGTAATTTTGACTTTTTAGAAATACAGAGTAAATGGAGAAGGATTTCAAATGTTATGCATTTGCATAATCCCATTACTGATACATGCTCAAAATTCAAAATCCATTTTTCCCTATATGTACTAATCCTGACATACTTTTTTACCTCCCTCATTCTTAATCCCTACCTTCCAAGACAAATAATTATACTGCTATATTTTCAATAGAAATATCATATTGCTGCATCTTGAGCCACCTCTTCTTTTTCAACAGATAAATAGCTCAGGACCTCAGTGAGAAACACTGACTTAAGATTTTAGCAGATATTAAAACAAGTAGGTTTTTAATTATTTATTGATTTAAATTTTGAAATTATCCTTGAGGTAAATAAGTAAAACTGCTCTGGTTGATACTTCACCTCAAACTAGATCCTACACCCATATAAGGAAAGTCCCCTATGACTCACATTGATGGGTATCTGATGTGATACCCTGTCCACTGTTTTTGGTGGAATCTAACTGTGGTGTTGGTAGATTAAGTATAAATTATTAATTCCTGCTGCAAATACATTCTGACTCATTTGTCCATATCTCCTATGGACACAAAATATCACAGGGCATGTTGTTTGCTCTGCATGGCTGTCGCTTGGCTACTGAACCTTGGACCATTAGCCCCTCATGTGTCTAAAACTTTAATTGCTTATTTCCTCATTGACATCTTCATATAGAAACATTGATGGTTTTGATCTTAGCTTGAGACATAAATGAGTATAATCCCCATGCCCAACCTCAATACATATATAAAGGACACTTCAAAAACCTTTCACTTTAAAATATAAAAAAATAATTCCTGGCTCACAGTATGTGGAATTTTAGTGCTTTTGGATCTTTTAAGTTAAACAACTATTAATTTAATTCAACTTAATAAAGATTACTATTAAAGACTCTAGAACACAATATTCTTGTTTCCATGGCTATATGATGAACACTCACTATTTCAAGACAAAAATATAAGAAGAATACAGATGTGTTTAAAAGACAAAATCAAAACTGTGATATGAGTTAAAACTGATTATATAATAGGAATCCTATCCGCAGAACACTGAGCTTATGCAAGTCTGATTTTTTTTTAAAACTGATTAAAAATTGTGGTAATCCTACAAATGCTACGTATTGATTTTTTATGGGCTGGCAAAATGAGCTTGGGGTTCATCTATGGTAGTACAAAGAAAGCCATAATATTCCAAACCTTTATGATGCTTTGTAAGGAAAATTCAGAGTCTACTCATCATAGCCCACCCATTTGTAAGCAAAAAGACCATCTTCTCACCTGTTTTATGTAACTAGTTACAATGAAGATTTATTGGAGAAAATTATTGCCTCTTCTTTTTATTTTACCATGTTACAAAATTCACCAAATATGCAAAAGTCAAAATAAAAGTAGCATGCATATCAGTACAGTTCCCACTCCTTCCTAGTAAGCTTAATGAACCAATTATTGGATGCTTTCAATTTCGATTTTGTATTTAAGAACAGAAGTTTAATTCCTTGTGATTTGAAAGGAGAAGTAGAAGTCATAACCAAGAATTTTCTCTGAGTTTCGAGTTAATGTCAAAATGTTTTTCCCTCATTCTCTCTGAAGCTTTGATGAGTTTTATTAAAATGTCTTATTTTAAACATATACCACAACTTTTCCCCTCACTTGTTGTTAAAAAAAAATTTAACAAGTGAGTTTATTTAAATAATAACTTTATTTCTAATTCTAGGGAAGGATTGATTTTAACTCTGTTCTCACCAGTGGTGTTGCATAGTGCATTTCTGCCCAATTACAGGAGATGAATGCCATGCACAGATGCTTAGATACTCTGTGACCATGCCAAAGTCCATATAAGAAATCTGAAGCAGAATGGCAGATTGAATCTAACTTCCCAGAGCTGACCCTCCTTTAACATTTGATGGTCCTATAAAAATATAGTTCAGATTTTGACTCAAAGAGAACAGACATTATGTAAGAGAATGAGGAAAATGATGCCTATTATTTAGTTACTAAAAATATGAGGAAGCAATAGAAAAAGCCATTTCAATTAAGCTTTAAATTAAGCTAAAAGGAGTCAAAAATTAAAAAAATATGTATACATAAGAGGAAAAATGTATACTACTCTCTGCATCCCAGACACAACTGAAGACATTAAAAAAACCATTCCATGGTTTGTGGGGTGAGAATGGCTGCTATATTGACATGGATTCTCTGCCAAGGAATATATTACAAAATTTGTGCTGTATATATAGCTGCTTGGAGATGTATTATTTAATTCGGCAATGAACTAGGGCTAGACTTGGCATGATAAATGCTATGGCAACAAATCCATGTTGTATGGAATAACTCTGTAGATTAAAGAGCTTTGATTCATACATTGCAGCTCATACAAATAGACGCTAACAAAGATACACATAATCAACATTTCATGTATATGAGTCACATTCCTTGTAAACTTTCATCATTGGAAACATTTATAGTCATTGCCACACACACACGTAACATATGCATTAACATGCATGCAAATAAGATGCCTGCAAGCAATGTAAGAATATTCAGAGATGGATTTTGGATTTTTGTTCTTTTCTATTAATTTGAAAGATTATCTTCTGTTATTTTGACATACGTGAGTACAAAGATTAGGACTATGGAATACTGCATTGGAAGAAAAATTAAATGTGGGTCTCCCTGTAAATCATTTCAGATTAAACATTTTTGTTCCCACATAACATATCTGCTTAGTCTCTTAAACTGCTTCACTAATCCAATTACAAGTAACTTTTTAAAATAGCCTTTGTAAATAGTGAAAAATAATTTTTAGAACTTGGGGTGACTATCATACCTGACTTACTAAGGCAAAGTAATGTTTTCACAATAAAAATAAACAGATATTTTTTAAATGGGAATGCATAAAGTGAAATCTCACACCAGAAAAACTCCAAAATTTTCATTTTTTGGGGATTTTCTCTCCAAAGAAAGAGAATAAAAGATATGCCCTCCTACACCAGCAATATTATCCCAGAGGGGAGGGATGGGGGAAAGAAAAAGGAAAAAAAAAGCTAACTCTACAACAAAACACTCTGTTGTATCAGATTTTTGTTCAGTTGTTGGATCATGTGTATGTATGCTTGGGGGTGGTGGTATATGTTCAGACAAATAAATTTCTTTGTACAGCCTTGATGTCTTTCTGCACTCTGCATCTGTACTTGATTCCTTTTTGCCTGGGTGCCAACTGTCCTTAAAAGTCAACCTGCAGTCCAAAAAGCTGACATTGAGAGGTGGGAGGATGGTGGGGAATGTTCACATGCAGTTGTTGGAGCATTTGGACGAACTGCTTCAGGACCCAGAAGGCTCTTCCAAAGGATTTTGCTGCCAAGAGGAAATCAGTGTCTGGATCTTCATTTAAACAATGTAAAACTAGGAGCAGTGATGACTTGGTATCCTCATTTGTGAAGTACAGTAAAACAAGTGTACCAAGGATGGATCCAGTCCCACATCAGCTGCAACTTGGGGGAAAGGTGTGATTGCTGCAGGGCTTGGCTTCAGAAAAGGTGTGTGAAATTGTGTTGCTCAGCACTGTGGTGCCTGAAAGCCAAGTGCCTTCTCTGGACTTGGAATTTTCAGTCCTGACTTGGGGTTCTAAAGTTTCCTCAGTATTAAATGGAGGAGAGCCAGACTCATTGACTGGGATTCACAACAAACAGCGTATTCACTGTTGCAACACTTAAGGGAACACCAAAAAAGAGTATTTTTGAGACCATGGTTTTACAGTCACTTTGCTCTATCATGTCTCTGTGCATTTGTAAACAGAGGCAAAACTATCCCCGTCTGTTCAGTGGAAATCAGAGTTTTTCTAAATAGCTTTATCAACTTCAAGACTCAGTTCAGCAAAGAAGTAAATTAATCATTCGGGATGAAATTCACCTTATCTAACTTTATCCAACTGGATGTAAGACAGCTGGTCTAAGCTGATCATCTGTGCTAATCATCTTCACCTTACAGTCACTGGAGGAAAACAGTCCTTGCAGACGGTGTTTCATACTTTGTCTCCTATATTTCAGGATAGGATGAACTGACAGTTGGAGGTGCATATTTCTACTGATTAACTCAGGTTAAAGCCATAATGAAAGTGCAAATGTGACTACACATATATGTTCAAAACATGCATAAATTCAGCAATTCTAAATCAAATATAAATAGTAGGTAAAAAAGGTGGGGCTGATCTTTTAAATATCGTGTGGCTTTAAAGAACGAGCACAGTCCCCTCTGAAATGCTGCAGCATTTCTCATGGCATTTGAGTCAGCTACAGAAATGCTACGACAGGTGTGCTTATATACGGAGGTGTCAAATTTCTGATTGCAATATAGATATGTCCTGAGAATATAACTGTACTGCAAAACAATATCTAGACACCTGAGATAGCCTCAAATAGAAAAGTCCAAGAAGGAAAGTTGGACTGGAGATATTGCCCACGCTACTGGAGGAAGTATGACACACGAGCTTGCAGATGCCAGGGATTTAGAAGCTTTTTGCTGGCCTAGCTTCACAAATTGTGCTCTTAATTATAAGCCTATGTGTGGTACTTTCAGGTATGAAACAGATAATCCTTTGCAAAGTGCAATCTGTTCAAGAATGCTCTATATAAACTGCCCACTCAGTGAGCTGGAGGATAGCAAAATCCTACAGCAAACAAATGAACAACAAATTGAAGTAGAAAAATATTTATTTTGTCACTTAACCAAAGTGTTTTCCCAGTTAATTGTTTAGAATTTGGATATGTGTGAGATATTTTGTGGTAAGTGTATAATTTCTCCTTAAAATAGAAGGAAACATCTCAACTGGAATTAAGTTTGGCTCTCATATTGTAAAAATTCCATGAGGTAACAAAAGCAGTGGAAAAAATCAATTTATTGTGGCTTCTACAGCTCTATGCAAGCTTTTTCTTTTTGCTTCATTTAAACTGTCTTGAAACTGAAATAGGGGAGCCAGTTCACTACAAGTGGTCAACAGCTTTTCTGCTTGTTTATATTATTTACCACAGGAATACAATAAAGGCTCATGACCTACCTGACATAAATCTAGATTACTAAAATGTTACATGTGTTTTCAACTGGAAAAGTTCCTGTTTGAGCTATTAATAGGTTTCTTCAGCTGAAATAAAGATGTGGACTGGAACAAATTGACTATCTGGATAAAAACCTCAGCCTTCTCTTATGTGTGAATAGTTCACAAGCATAATAAAAAACCAGAGCTTAATACTGAGTGTATGAGGATGGTTTGGACTTTACTTTTAGATCGAGGAATATCTGTTCATTTCCATGGCCTGACAGAGACCTTGAAGTCTCTTCAGACATTTTCTTCACGCCTATTTGGAATCCTTTGAACTCCCTGTAAATCTTTTTTTTCTTAGGCTAATGTCACCAATTTAGGAGGGAAAATAACACTGAAGCATAGCCTTATGTGAGAGGATGATTTGTTACAGGACCCTCAGATACAAGACCTGTATCTGAAAGAGACAGCAAGTTTATAAAATTAGTTAAAATATCTTAAAATTGTTATAGTTGAATCTTTGACAACTGTGTTCTTAGTGCCATGTACTTTAATTTTCAAGTTTCTTTATAAGGAACATTAATAATAAACCGTTAAACTAAACATAGTATAATCAATGCATTGTAATCATTATACCTCCATACATATTTACATGTGGTAATTAAATTCTTCTTCATATTTGTAAGTTTATTTTTCTGCAAGAGCAATAGAACCTCATAAAAATTCATGTTAACTTTCAATGACTTTATAAAAGGAATTTGTCATCCATCTTTGATGTGGCTTTATCGAGTAGTGCTAAACTCAGATTAACTTTAGCCTACTTTTGAAGGTATAAAGTATCCCTAGGTAATGAAGCCTGTGTATTCTGCTATGGAAAAAAATTTGAGGTTATTGTTAACAATTCATTGTATCTGCTTGAAATTTTAGTCTTGGATACAGTAAGAGAGGATGATAGATGCTGACATCCACTCTTTGTGCCAAATGAGAAGAATAAGGTTAAATTATGAATTCTGGAAAAAAAGCAGCAACAAAACAAGGAAAAACAAAACAAAATAAAAACCTCCTACCTCAGTAGTTTAATCAAAGCATTTAATTAAATTTTTACTCTAAGAACACATTAAACACAGCCTTTTACAAAGGTAAACAAGATTAGAATATGAAGAAAAGCTAGATTTAAAATATTTATAGTGATGATGAGCATATTTCCTCATTGTTAATTTTTACTTTCAGTAAACTTGGAGAAAGAAAATTGTGTTCAGCCTAGAGATCCAAGAACACAAAAACCCCTCATACATTGCTGAACTGCACCTTGGAAATCAAATAAGTGGGGCAACTCATTGCCAGATGCCATGATGGGAATCAACATTCATATGCTCAAAAGTCATGTAGTTTCTATCACCTCGTAGAATGTTCCCAAAAGCCTGCATGTGCAAAATATTTTCCAGGTAACTTGAAAAACAAGCAAGAGAGAACAAGCGAGAACTCCCGACCTGCTTAATTTTATCAAAGAAACCACACAGATTTTTGTCCACCAGTCCTTGCAAACCAAAGCACACCTACTGTTTTGCATCAAGCAGCCTCTGTCCCTAGCTGGGTCTTACTTTCTACCGTTGTTCCCAAAGATGACTTTTCAAAAATTTACTAGGTAAGATTCCAAATAAAGACTCCTGGAGCTATAAGGAAAGCAATACTAATCATAGACCCCTTCTTAGAGAATGGCAACTCAGCCAGGTAAAACACAGTCTGCATCTGTGCATGACAGTTACTGTCTTTTATAACTCATTTGACATTATTCATCAAGAAAAAAAGATAGTTCTATTATGATGGTCATTTTTCTATTGTTCTCTCTGTTGATGATAAAGAATACAATTATGAAAACATATATCTTAAAGGAAGATTTTCTATACATACATTTTATACTCATAGCCTAAAATTCTATCTTTAAGCCCTAGTGGTTTTCATTGTTTAAATCTTTATATCGTAACACTATTTTCCTGTTACTATAAATTCGATTTAATTATTAATTCCATGAAAAACTGATAACTGCTAGTCCACCATAATGCAATCCTTTCATCTCCAAATAGTGTAGAGGAGGTAATAAACCACTCTTGAAAATCTTTCTTTAATCCTTTTTTCTTTTAGAATACAGAGCCATGAAGATTTATCACAGTTCCATAGATTTCAAAGGAAGACTACAGCTTTGTGATGTCAATCCATAGGACCGTAAAGATGCTACTTTGCCAGAGCTATATTGTACTTCTAAAGTGGAATGAGGAAATTGATTTGCAGTAAAATATATCTTATTACCCAATTACCATATCAGGCAAGCAAGTCATTGTTCCAATTTTTTTCTCATTTCAGTTTTTAATCACTAAACTAGTTTCAATAATGTAAGCTTGAGTATTTCATAGTTTTATTTTCATATACGGAAAGTATAAGATCTTTTTTCCCTGATCTCCACTGTAAATGTATTGTTCTTTACAAAACATATTTGTATCCAGTTGTAACTGTTCAAAATGATGAACTCTTCATTTTTTGCCTCAGAAATGATATATATTTTCAAAACCCCAAATCCTTAATGCTTTATCATGCTAATGTTCATTTATCGAGCAATATTTTTACCACTTCTATTTCCAAATACTATGACTAGCTTTTGACTGTTCCACAGTTACACAGATGTGGAGCAATGACGATGAAAAAATGCAGGCAGTCTCCTGTACTCATGACATATCAATACGCTTTCAAAGGACTTTGTTATCCCAGAATCAATAATTACTCTTTTGCAGTTTCACATTTATTTGTGTGCAAAAAAAGAGACCTCTTAAAAAAAACCCAAACAAACCAAACCCACAAAAAGTAACCACACATCAATAGTACATTGCATGCCAAACATATTTTCAAAAATGACTAAAAGAAAAGAAATCGAGTGTGTGCACCTGAAGAAAGACTGCCCACTTAAATACGCTTAGGTGAGATGCAAGCTCCTTTTAAAGATGAGTTATCTGCCTTGGATGACTAAGCTCATATAATGTCAGGTAACACAGAAGATTGTTGCTCTTTGGAAATTCCTATGTCATCCATGAAACAACAGATCCCTGCAAGAACAAGAGCAGAATTATCTGGCTCTGTTGTTGATACAGATGAATTTATTGCTGTTGAGACAAGGCTTACAGAAATATCACTCCAATACCTTCAAGCTGCAGATTTCTTACAAAAAAAAAAAAAAATAAAAAAAAAAAAAAAAAATAAAAAAAAAAGACATCAAAACCAGATAATGTCTCTTTTTCTTCTCAGTCTGGTAAGTCTCTCCTTCTCTCTGTCTCTCCCTCTCTGTGGAAGACCGCCTTGCTCATACAGTTCCGATGCAGTGGGGCATGGCGTCATGAGATGCTTATTCCTGAATTTAAATGGAGTATAACAATTGCGATTCTCCGCGAAAATAAGAGCAAGGTCCCGATCTGGCTTGGGCCACCTTAAATGTCATCAGAAGGTGAATTAAAAAATATTTGGCAATTCCATGGTCAGTTTCGGTGCGCATCTTTCCAGTTGCAGCTGATGTGACCAGCTGGGTACTGCGCAGTGCTCCACACAAGCACACGCATAGACACACATATAGACACAGACGCACGTACGACTTCCTTGCATGCTGAAGGAAACTCCTCCCACGCTCTATTCCTAAATGGCTCTTTTATACATATTAACCCTGTGAAACGCTGCAGGACTTTGCTATTCACCTCCCAGATAATAAACTATCCGTTTGCAAGCCTGTCACACAGTTCACAGATCAAAGAATCAAGGTGTCACCAGCCTTCTATAGTATAGATATCACTGGTTCTTTACTGCCTAGTTATGCTTGCATAGCCCTTAGAGATTTTTGTCTTGAGGTTACTTCCTCATTCAAGTACTCTATTTTCCTTTTCACTGCATCTGTGCCACAGGCTTGCTGGATGAAAAAATATCCCACAAAAAATGTGACAGTGCTGCCCTTCTCCCCCTTACTTAATTCACTTTCCTCCCATCCTGCCTGTCTACTTTTGTATATAGTCAGTTTTCCTGTTAAAAGAAAAGAAAGAAAAAAGGAAAGAAAGAGAAAAAGCAAGCATAATTATAAATTTCAGATTAAAATGCAGTAAGTGGATCTTTATTTAAAAAAAATTCTAGAGAGGCTCACTATTTTACTGTTTTACTGTATGTTCAATAGTTTTTAGGATATAATCTGGATTCCATGTCTTTCTAAAAAAAAAAGCAGGGAGGAGGACACACAGACAGGAATATAGAGAGCCTGGTTGGGGATAAGATTTATACTTCTTTAGTAGAATGAAGTCCCTCACTTTTGTGGCTGTGTTCTCTGTACTTGGTCTCCATCTTTTACTTAAAAAGGAAGCATGATGAACAAGTTCTTATACAACTCTTTCTGCCAAGATCGTGCCTGTGCCAGTAATTTATGAGTAATGGGCTACAGCTGTGATCTCCAGCTCTTAGGCTGTTTTGGTATTTCGGTAATTACAGCAGTTTCATTAACATTTAAAGGGAATAGTCAGCTCAATATCAGTAAGGGACTATTTTGTACAGCGTGGATCCACTTTACATTTGCATTTGACATTTGATAATCTTTACACATAAGCTCAGAGCCACAGAAATGAGATATCACACACAGAAAAAGTTAACCTAGATGTAAATTCTTAGTTAATCTGTGAAACTGCAGAATAAATGTCCAAGACTGGTAGTGTTATGAAGTATACCGATTTCCAAGTCTCATATTCATTTGAAACACAGAATATAATTTTTATATCTTCATTTTGTACTTGTGATATTTCTGGACATTTAAAAGAAATAGAAGCAGGAAGCTGGAAGAGTGGTAAAAGAATCAACAGGTCAGATATGTGTATATATTGTCTATGTTTATTTAATAAAATCAGACGTTTCTGAGATGTCAACTTCATTTTAGACTATCATTCTCTTTAGCAACCGCATAACTACCTTGCACAGCTAAGTCAAGTAACTAGACTCAACAAGGAAGCATCATTGATATCAGCATAGAAGTAATAGAGGGTAAGCAGGAAACAGCAAATAAAAATAAGTACAAACACATTTAAGTTAATGAACATGGGAATAAACAGTCATAAATTCTACATACCCCCTGAAATTCAGAACTAGTCTGTTCTATAAAAATGCTAGCTCACTGTTCAGAAGCAGTAAGAAGAGGAAAATTTTTAGGAACTACTGGAAAAGGAGTAAGGAACAAAGCATAAAATATTTATTTTTAAACTAAATTTAATATTTAATCTAATTGCATAAACCCATAGTTTTCCCATATCCTAAACACTGTGTAGTTCCAATCCCTTATAGCTGAGGAATATGGAAGAAATGAAGAGGAATCAATGGAAGGTGACTAAAGAAATCAAATTCACAGAGCAGTTTTAATCCTTAAGAGAAAGGATCAAATAGATGCAGACTACTCATCTTAGAGAACTAGAAGAATGATATAATAGAGATATTTGCAGTGATGACTGACCTTGAAGACAAAGTAGGGTGACCAGGTCTAAAATAAACAAGATGTTATACCTCATCCTTCACACACAATGAAGTTCAACTTAAAAATTCCTTGCCACAAGGTGTGCGGATACAAAAGCCTTTTATATGTTCAAAACCAAGGTCCTCAGAAAACAAAATTACGTGTTACAATCTAACCATTGTCTAGGTTGCTTGATGGTTGATAACATCCAGGACATTTGAGAATGTGATGTCTTAAACAAACTGTTTCAAACCAACTTAAAGGAACCACTAGTGAGAAGCAGATCCTATGGAAGTGGAGTAATGCTTTTTGATGCCATCTTCCCCCTTTTCACCACAGCTGCAAGAAGAATGGTCAAACAGTGGTCATATCCCTAGAGGGAGCTATGGAACACCAAGGACCCCAAAGAATCCCCCAGCTCTTTTTGGGAACACTCCATCAGAAAACTGTGCATACCTCATAGAGTTATATCAGACATAAGAATTCCCTCCCTGGGGAGGCATCTAGGCATTTCCATGTTAACTGGAAGGTATACAACCCAACAAATGCCTTGTTTCACGGGTCCCCAGCCTCAACTGATCAAGACTGAGATCATTACTCCTACCACTGACATCAAAATTCCAACAGTCAAGTCTCATCACTGGATCCATGGGTGGTGACATCTTTCCAGCATCTACTCTTGTTGGTTCCTTCTCTCTTTTTCTTATAAATTTTCTTTGTTATATTTTTATATTTCTATAGCAAAGATTCAATCAAATATTGGTATTGCTGCAATTAAATATTTTTAGAATAAATCTACCTCTTATATACCCTAGTTATGCAATATTATTTCACTCTAATTCATCCTGAGGGATTTATTAACAGGAACCCCATTTACCCTGCCTGAGAGGCAGATTGTA
The DNA here is from genome assembly GCF_003945595.2 of Pipra filicauda. Taxonomy (NCBI): domain Eukaryota; kingdom Metazoa; phylum Chordata; class Aves; order Passeriformes; family Pipridae; genus Pipra; species Pipra filicauda. The sequence continues at coordinate 2,264,726 of NW_024104765.1, forward strand.
ATATTATGTTTTCACGAGGTGAAGAATATCTCCCCTCTAGCTGAGGAAATTTCTAAGTAGTGATTTACTGGCAGAATATTCTGGAGGACATTCACTAAAATCCCTGAATTTTTTTAATATTCTTTCCTGAGCATTCCTATTGGCTACTGTCAGAAATATTGTGGATACTGAGAAGATGGTTGGTTGGTTTGACCAATCTGTTCTTAAATAATCTTAGCAATCCCCTGCGGGACCAAGAAAACATATGGAGTCTTTACTGGCAGTCCAAATGGAGTTTCCTGTTCCTCCTACGCTTTTTTTATACCAAGAAAACTGCTTCACAGAACAGGTTCAGAATGCATGAAAGACAAAATAGTTAATTTGTATTATCTTCTAAGAAATCATCTTAGAAATACAAACTGTACTCTGAAAGACTTCTTATTGAAGCCTGATGAAAATGTCAAGGCCAACCAATGTCAAAGTACCAAGCGGATAATAGTTAGGCAAGTTTGAAACAGTGCTGTGTCCCACCAGATTTAGCTTTTAAGAAGTCAATACAAGAAGCCATCTGACAGCTCAGTTTAAGACAAGCTTGAATCACATTAATGTCATTCTCAAAACTGGGAGGAATGTTAAGAAGTAAATATTGCTCTGTGCTGCATCCTCGTATTGCATCCATTTAAAAAATGTGTATTTCCTGCAGGAGTCATAGCTAGTAGAGGTCTGGCAAGATTCTTGCAGTCAGTGAAGCTTTGAAAATTTGGACTGATTTGACCTGAGTTTTTTCTTTAAAATAACTTTGATTTTCAAATAAATAAATCATTATTTGTTATTGTTCTCTGATAATAACTGAACATTTTCTATTTTCACAGTCAGTGAAAGAAAGGAACAGAGTCCTTTCTGTGTAATAAAACCCAAGTATTTCTTTAAATGTAATTCTAGTAGCATTTAGGTCCACGAGTTGTGGAATATATATTTTAGTGCAAGCATCAGTCCAATATCATGATGCTATTTCACAAATAAATTTCTATAAAAAACCAAATATAAAACAAAACTGAAGACACTGTTCTAGATCTTTCTAACAAATAGAGACATTTGAAAAGTGTAAACATCAGGGTAGATTTGGGATTGCAAAAAGATTAACATCAAATTACTGATCATCTATGCATGCTGTCTTTTAGTATGTGCATCTCTGTGCTGATACATGCTGGGCTACTCTATTAGCTGAAAATGGTGTACTGAAATTTCATACAGAAATAAAGGAATTCTGAACATAAAAAGTCATTCTACCAGTGCAAGTTAAATTATTTTTTCATTCCTTTATGGCACTAGTAACTGTTTCTCAACATTATAAGGTCTGAGCTGTAATTAATTTCTGGATTAAACATTTCTAGTAAATTCTGTTGCTCATTGTCTTTGTGCAGCTGATTTGCTATTCACACAAAGTCTCTTTTAGAGAAGTGTGAAAAATTGTACTATGTTTGTCTTTTGACACAAGGGCAATTGAGCTCCAATCTCAGCCAGACAATTTGATCTGAGAACTAAAACACTTCGTTGAATATATGTTGCATGGACACTAAAGTGCAGCATCAGCCTAGAAACAAGGTGTTCACAATTTCTATGCATTTTAAACAGGGTGAGAGTTCTAGTCTTAATTGTCATTGATTGAAAAATGAAGTTGCACAAACGATATATATCACTTTAGTGTCATAGAATGGCTTTAATATATTTTCCAGATGATCAGAAAAAAATAAAATACAAAAAATGAGTGAATAAATATGCAATGTCCTACATATGTGATTAACACGTGAGACCAGTTTTCTGACTGGAAAACAAAATGGTAACAGATACTGTCTTGTCAGAATTTATTTACAAAGTAGACATGAGGTTTTAAAACTGCAGTAGAAAAAAGGAGACGCAGTTTTTCTGCAGCAGAAACCTTTTTCTCTGTTCTTCTTCTAAAAAGATGCTAGGAATTCTCAGCACAAGCTGAAGATTTGTTACAGATCTGTCATAGCATCCAACTAAGGCAAATAGATGATGTGTTTATCTGGAACCCTAGCCATTCTGAGCTTTCCTGTCACTGGAGAAAGTAAGTCACCATCTCCCTTGGTGGGGTTTGGTTTGAGGTTTCTCACATGATCCACACCAGCGTAAAGTGAGATGGTTTGTTCTCAAATGAGGGATGTTACAAGCTGAGTTGCTAACCATTGAACTGGAAGAGAGGAAAGGCAGAGGAAGCCGCAAATAGCTGGATACCACCAGACTACAGTGAGTACTGAAGCCTGCTGATATGAATGTCTCTCACCTTCTGCCTTGCTGGACGGAAATCAAACACAGACATCACCAGGAGTGCGACATAGGAGAGAAACGCTCACACAACAAGCTATCAGTCTCAGCTGGGAAATGACAGTTGCAGTCATGTGCGCACGTGTGTATGTTTGTGACCATTTCCAATGTAGGCCACTTCCCAGTGGACTGGCACCTGGTTTTTTGAATGTGCCCCTTAGTTTCCACTGTTGGAAACTGAGATGTTAGCCTAAGTCTGTTAAGGCACAACAGAGATCTTGCACAGGCAATTTATTCTAAACTGGTCCCATAAATCCAGTAATCCATCTGAAGTACCAACACGTGCAGCCTGACTCATCTCTGCAATCTAATCACGCTTGGACTCTGTGGAGGTTTTTGAAATCTCAGGCAAGATAGCCTCATCTGGGGGCATTAATTATGGGAACAGTCCTGTAGCTACAGTTGGCTACACATACAGTCTAGACCTACCTTTAATTTCTCTTCTTAATCAGGAATTAATTCAAGAGATGCAGTTGCAGTGCATTTACAGTGTGTAAACAGGTAGCAAACCATTATATATCAAGCAAATACAGAGGAAAGTCCACTACTGATCACATCATTTGATAAATCTCGGATGACACGCACCACTATTTCTATGTTACTGAATGCAATCATTACAAGAACTATATCAGAAATTAATAAAGCACTAATCTTTTGAAGAGATGATGTGTGATCATTTTTAGAACAACAACAACAAAATTAGGCTTTTATTCTTAAGTGCTGTTGTAAATATTCCTCTTTTTTTTCTCCTCTTTTGGAATTGAAATATTTAATAATTTCTTGTCAGTTGCGAAATTGTTTCACTTGAGGCTTTTTAAAGATCTTCCTGAAAACTAATTTAAGGCATTCTGAAATAGCTTTAATTTTTCAGTTAAAAAATGTGATTAAGTTACTTTAGCTTTTGCTACATTGAAAAAAAAAACCATATAAGCTAGAAGCTCAAAATTATCTATTTTAAATAAACAAATATATTGCTTACTATTAACATTTTTCTTTTGGTTTAACAGAATATTTTTTCTAATCCAAAACTAATTTACTGGGTTTTTTTTCTCTTTAATATTAGAAACAATGAAAACATAGTTACTCATGAAAGTTTTTTTCATTCAGAACTTAAAATTCTGTTCTTGCTCTGCTGCAGGTTTCAGATGTATAATTCTGAAAGGTATGCAGAATGCCTTCAGTTCTAATGGATCTCATAAAAATGGTCTTTGGTCATTAAAAAAAGATAAAATTGTAGGAACAATAAAGTTTTTTTTTGTTGATATATTTCCCCCATCATTGGCATTTTTTAAAACAATACACCAAACCACATTTTTAAAAAAATAAAATCAGGGATCAATGTCAGAGAAGTCTCTCACTAATGTCTAGTAGTCTTAGGAAATGATCCCTTTCAAATGTGCTTGGAAGGTGACATATTCTGTATTTTCATTACCAATTTGTTAATAAACCAAAGTTTTTTCTAACACATGATACTTTATTGAGGTAACCATATTTTGTTAGTAGATGAATATATTTGTGTTGTTTGCATTTGATTTTAAGTTATTACAATATCAGAAATTTTTGTGAGGGGAAGAAATATATGAGCAGAACTGTTCTAAACTGAAAGAAAGTAGGTTATAAACCTACTCTCTTTCAGTTTAAAGCTGAATCCCTCTTGTCCCATCACTACAGGCTCTTGTCACAAGTCACTCTCCAGCTACCTTGTAGGTCCCATTTAGGTATTGAAAGGTTACTATAAGGTCTCCCTGGAACCTTTCTTATCCAGGTTGAATGATCCCAACTCTTAGCCTGTGTTCGTAGGAGAGGTGCTGCCACCTTTGTGTCCCTTCTCTGGACTGTCTCGAACAAATCTGTGTCCTTCTTGTGTTGAGAATCCCAGACTGGGATGCAGCACTCCAGGTGGGGTCTCATGAGAACAGAGTAGAAGGGCAGAATCACCTTCCTTTGACCTGCTGGCCACACTTCTTTTGGGGCAGCCCAGGATATGGTTCGCCTTCTGGGCTGCAAGCACACATTGCCAGCTCTTCTTGAGCATCTTGACAGTGCAAAGCATTTTTCTGTTTCTGTTTTTTTGTTTAATCAATTAAAGCACCAGCGGGAATCTCATGGAACATTTCCCCGAATAGGTTTCTTGGGCAGATCAAAGTTGCCATTATCAAAGAAAATAAGACTTGCTATACTGGATTTGACCATACATTTGTTCGTTCTTGCCTTGGGCAGCAGATTCATAGTTCAGAGAAAAATGAAACCCTTAAAGTACATTTTGCCAGTTAAGAAAAAGTGAAAGATCAGAAAACCATTTGGAAAGGCGCTGCAAAATTTTTACGTTGCCAGACTTCTGCTTGAAGACTAATGAGTGTTATATTGACTCTATTCACAAAGCTACACATTTTACATCATTAAAATGAATAACTAATATTTAAAAAAATCTTATACAGTAAACTATCATCTATGCCATAAATAATGTCTGACTTTGTGAAATATCAATTCCACAGGTTAAATATATCTATTCAAAAGAAAATTTGATCCCTGTTTGAAGTGCACAGCTCTTTAATTTTGTATCAACTTGTATTTATTTTTAGCACATGTTCTGCCCTACTAGATAACTGAATTTTACTTTCCTATAAAGTCTGTACATTGCATTTATTGCGGTCAAAATCATACATACCCTGATGAATTTAGCAGAATGCTGAAACAGTCATAAGGGATAACTCATCACCTTTCTATCCGAATTACTGACATGAAGATGAAGGCTTTTCCATACAGAAATTGATAACCATACCTGGATAAGAGAAAAATAGTAATTCTAACTTTTCAAGCACAAAATGCATTACATAAACAAATAAAACAAACAAAAATTAGAAAGTGCAGACAAAGCCCTAATGTCTGAAAGTCAGCTCTTCCATACTTTGTCCTTCTTGAACTGAGATTACTATGCTATAACTAAATAAGGAAGTAGACTCATTTTTCCTTCCTCACTACATAACTCTTTTTATCCAATACCAAATTTTCTATCTGCTGAAATGGATAAAGAGAAGGTTCATTATCATGTCAGGTCTAACAAAATAAACTTTTCTACAAACTAATGCTACTACAATTTGAAACTCTTCTCCCTGATGTAACAGACTGCCAGGATTTGATTAGCAATAACAAGGGCTGGGTTCAATTTCTAGGGGTCACAACAAATTGAGCCCCCATCTAAAAACCTGAGAAAATTAAATTAAACTGTCTGGGTGCTCAGTGAGTTGTACTTTTCCACTCTCAAATGATGAATCAACTGGCTTAATGAAACAGTAAGGTGTTGAAGGGAGTGAAAAAGGTGGAAAACAGGTATATAAATAGCACAGCAGACTAGTTGGCTATCTCTTTGTTAAACAAGAGATAGCACTCTATTTTGTTGAGAGAACTATTGTGTTAGCTGATGTCCTTGAAACCTTCTCCCATAACACCCAAACATTTACTGTGTTTGCCAAATTTGCTGGTTGTATCACCTACTCTGGCAGGTAGTCATAGCTCAGCTATTGTCCAACTGTCTCAGTCCTGTGAGATGTTCACTGGCCACTCCCGTGGCTTGCTTTTCTTCTGCAGTCTTTCTGCTCTGTACAAGAAAGACACAGTACACGGAATGTGATGCCTTCATAAACCATTTGAGGCTAATGGCTTGGGAACCAGAACACTTTTCAGGAAGATGGGGAAAGCATATTTGGAAATTCATAGGCAGAGTTATATATCAAACTCAGACCTCCCATGTTCAGGGTATTTGTTGGTGCTATTCAGCTGTCAATTGTACAAAAGTACCAGTCATACCCTACTTTCCCAATCGTAAAAGTAGTGAGGAAGGAATTCTGCTTGGGAAGGTTTTGGGCTATGGCCAACAGAGCCATCAAGGGAGATTCTGCTTTGCCTTGAGTAGTGCAACCAAGCACTCATTTCCAACCTTTTGCACTTGCCAGCTTTCAGGAGGTCTTAGTGAACTCCTCACAGTTCTGGTTCTTAGGATTTCTAGTGTAAGGCACCAACTTTCTTCAGGCATCACACAAATAACAAAAGCATCTAATGCGGAGTCTGGATGCCACCTTCAGTACCAGAAACCCAGAGGCTTACATTGCAAAGACTTGCATGAAGCCCCTTTGTAGAACTGACCTTAGGTTCAGATCATTTATGGAGCCCTACTAATCCCAAATCCTTAAAAGAGCTTCTAATCTGCTCAGTCAGTAGTGTATTGGATTCTTTCATCTGAAGGCATTAAACTCCATAGGCAATTACTAGTCCAGGGAGGTATTTATCTCCCTTATCAATGAAGATATGAAATGTTAATGAACAATAAGTCAAATAGCCATTTGAAATCAGTAGGTCATTGTGAAAAAAATAGCTTCCAACTCACACCTCTAAAGAAAAGAAAACCAATGCACCCTGAGTGATTCTGTCCCACATGCTATAGTAAGACCTATAGCAAGATCTCTATTTAATAAGGGCACACATTGAAAGGCAATATCAGCTTTATCCTAGGTGGCAGCTGTATTTATCAAAGCCAATGTCTGCAGAGTCAGAAACTACTTTTATTCTGCTAAAGCAATTATTCATTTATTCATTTGGGTCCTGACTATATTTTATCACTAACACATTTGGCTGCATGAAATGTGATAGTTAGGTTAAAAGCATTCTAAAGTGCTGGAAAAGAATTCCCAACTATTAATGTTCCTTCAAAGCATTGCCTAACCTTATCATGCTTTTAAAATTTTAATAATAAATATGATGGCTTTATTAGAAATCTAACAAAACCCCTCCAATCTGTGGCATATAAAAAAAAATAAGGGTCTCATCATTAAAGCTGTTTGATACTGGTTCCTTCTCTGACCTCTACATTAAGTGAAGCTTTTTTCGTGGCAGTAAGGCCTGCCACTGGTAAGGGAAATTTTAATTTATGTTAAATAGACCAAATAAATATTTTTACTATCTCATTTCTATATGCCTTTCTCCATCAGATTAAAATATGATCTTCATATTTTATTTTTTTTTTCCTAGCTAGCCCCTCAAGGAGTGAGACACCTGGTTACAGATATCTGAGCTGTGCTTTTTTATGTCTAAATTCAACCTCCTTGACTTCTTTCATGGTCATTGAATAGATGCAGCGAAATATAGCACTTCTATTAGTTGTGGGTCTTCTCATCCTAAAGAAGATGCCTTCAGTATGATGAATTGAAAATGTGATGTTATCTAAAAGGAATATGTACAAAATTCTTTAAGCATGATTAAACAGAAGAGAATTTAAGGAACCACTGTATAAATACATAGAAAAGGTACAGCAATTAAAATGAATTGCTAGACAAAAATTGTTTCAGTACCCAGCACCAACTCAAATGTTCAACAAAAATGCAAGAAAAATACTGCTTTCTATTTGAAGCCTTGAATAAAAAGGGGCTTTTCCAGCATCTCTCTGATATTAAAGAATTATCAAGTCAGATAAGCACTTGTAGGAGGTGTAACAGGACATAAACAGTCACCTACAGGGATTGAAAGACTGGTCCTTAAGGCGCTGTGCATGTTCCAGTGAAGAAGAAATGTTTGAAAAAGATCAATGGAAAACCAAAAACCAAAGAAATTTCTAGAGATCATATGAGAATGTTACAATAGCAATTTGTAAATAGGAGATATTTTCAGATGGATGGCAAAAAATATATCCATGATCGTAAAAATACAGCTGTCCAAATTTCACAATTGATTGTGTTATTGTAAGAAAAAGTTGCTAGAATATTTTCACATGATTAAATAAATTTTACTTTCTGAGGTTAAAACTGGAACTACTGTGACTGGTTTGGGCAAAATGAAGAAAAAAAACCCACAAAATTTAAGGCTTGAAGGTCTGTCCAAATTTAATGGTAAACAGCTGAATTTTAGCAAACTTATAAAGTAAAAGTATATAAGAATTAGAAAGTTTTTATAGTCTTCATAGAAGATTTACCAGTGCCATTAATAAAGCACCATTTTATAGGTTATAGCAATTATGATTTTTTTTTAATTTCTGTAGCATTAAAGTATTTCTCTTTAGACTCTATATGAGTAATTTTTAAAGTATGCATCCTAGTTTTGCCAATTGTCTTGTCCTATGGAACTGGAATCAACTTTGATGTAGTGAGGAGTGGCCCTAATTTTTGTTTACAGTGTTATAGTCAGAACTTGATCTGCATGGAATAAATATACTGTAGAAACCAAAGAGAGAAAAAACCCCCACAAAACAAGAGGAGAATTCCACACACTTATACATATTTCTGAAAACAAGTGACGATATGGGGAGCAACTGAAAATATAACACATTTTTTTTTAATATCAATGAAATTTACTCTGAGAGTTCATGGACAAATAATGAGGTTCTAGAATAAAAGAAAAGGCAAAATACAGTCTTGAAAATGGAGAAAAGGAAAGGCCAAGATATTAAAGACCTAGGCAGCTTTATTTTAATTCTTCAGAAAACAGGGAGAGGGAAAAGTGCCTAGATGAAAACACAGCAAGCAACATTCAAAATCAAGTTTTCAAGTATAAATCATGTCTACTTTCCTTGCAGAAGAGGGTAATAGGCCATGTAGATAGAGGAGAAGTAGTAAATATATATATATATATTCACACACACACATATATACATATATTGACTTTGGTAAGACTTTGCTGTACAAGACCACTTACAAACTTACCGTGAAAACATGGATTACACAACAGAAATAGAAAACTGCGTAGAAGCCTGTATTAAGAGCATGATTATCAAGGACACACTCTTAAAACAGAAGGATGTAGCAAATGTATCTGTTTAGGTCCAGTAGGTCCTGAATAACACAATATTTCCACTAACAGCCTGGAAAACGGAATCAAGAGCTTGATAATGACATCTGTGGAGAGCATCAGGCTCTGTCTGGCTGTAAGCAGATTGGAGAACAGATTTCAAAGTGACTGTGACACACAGGTTTCACTCCACTGAAGGCAGGTGCAAGTACTTCCACTTTAGGCAAGACTAATGAACTAAATGATCCTGAGTGGGGAAGAGCTGGAAGAGAGGGCAAACAATCAGACATGAACCAGAGGTGAAAAACGTGAATTTAACTTCTGACAATTTAACAAAGGTATAATCCATGAGACAGGTGGAATAGCTTGTTCTGAACCTGTTGGAGTTGTTAAAACCTCACTAGTTCACAGAAGATATTGACTCATTAGAAAAAGATCGGGAGACTGAGAATGGCTGGGAGTCTCAAAAGGGTGACTTACAAGAAAGATGGAGAGATCTGGAATAATTAAATTTTTCCATTTTAAAGAAAACTTCCCACATTCATACTTAAATTTGGTCTTTTATATGAATAATTTTGGCAGCTATGAACTAGTACAATTATTTTATTATGGATAGTTTTTCTGCTTTTCTTTTTAGTAGACATTTTTTAGTTATGGCAAAATATGTGAATACTCTACTACAAAAGAAAAAACAAAAACGGCAAGCAAAAAGACTGAGGTATATTTTCACATCTCATAGTTGTTAACTATGACTTTTTTGATAGACTGAGATCCACAATGCTGGGAAAGGCCTTTATTTCACTTTTTAGAAAACATGGGCCAAGTTCTTTGATTAGTACAAATTCTTGTAGCTCCATTGTCCTAATGTACTAGAAGAAAACAAGATAAATGACAGGTTTTCAGTCCTTAATGGTCCTTACTTGTCAGTTGAATGAATAAATACTCTATAGGTATGAGGAAAAAGCTCTATATAATTAAGATCCTTGTACAGTTTTGTTTTAATAGAGAATATAAAATTAAGGATACTGGGGTAAGCATACAGAAAGAACCATTGAACTATATTTGGGATCTGGTAGCATATAAGAATGTGATGCTACATCCTCCTAAAGAAGTAATTTTCAAATTATTACCACTAAACTGGGCTAAGTAACCACTGCCCTTCTGGGACTTACAGAAAGGAGCTGGAACACTAGGTACAGGTCTATTTTACGTTGTGCAGACCCTTGAAGGTGTTGGCTCTTTCATTGATCCTTTTGCAGATTTTGTTATGCCAATAAAATATTACTGCTTGAGTTGAACTGAGCCATGGACTTTGCCTTCCATGAAGGATTAAACAAGTGTAGAGCATTTATGAAGACACCCAGTGTGCTACTGGAGCCCAGCTGCACTGGAGATTTCCTAAATAATATGGACCATCTGGTATTCAGGAGCGGGCCTGAGGTGGGAGCAGTAGATCATATGCTATTACAATCTGGTTGCAATTCCTTTGGTATAGATGTTTTCCTCTGATGATGCTTCAGCTGTAGGAAAAGAATGTGGCTGAACAGATATTCCCAGAATTACACTGATTCATATATGTCCCACATATGTCCTCAGAGTGAAACCATGCACTCGTTCCTGACCTGGGCCTAAGGATGGGTTGTGAGTTCTGCAGAACTAGCCCAATTTAAATTTGCTTCCCCAAGAAGACTTAAAAAAAAGTCCCATTAATTTCCTTACTGGTTAAAAGCATACAGTTGGAGTAAAAGAAACCACCTTACTATTTATTAGTTATTTATAAAAGTCCCCCTAATTTCCATACAATTATAAAATTCTAAAGATATAGAGAACAAATGCAATTGCCATAGGCCATCAAGTGCTCTGAATTCAATAAAGTAAATTTTAATAGGTGTGAAAAACATTGAACTTTGTAGCAGAGTAGAATATATTGTAAAATCAGTAGTCCCATTTTTTTAATGCATAAGCTATCCAACACCTTATGCTTGTAGATGTTTTTTGAAAACAGTGGTTGTGACTTTCTCTGCGCTGACTAAATTAATCATCCTAATCTGATCCTCTGAGGAGATGACTAGATTAACAAAATCACTCCTCCGATATTTCCCTGTTACTCTTGCAATCCATCCAATTTTAGAGAGCAAACAAGAGAAAGCACAGGGTTCCAAATAAACATAGCTGAATGTTTCTCTGAAAGTCCTTTGCTGTCTGTTAATTTTTCACTGATTATTACAATTAGCACCAATACAGGAAATGAAAGAAGCACTGTGATTTCTCTTTTACTGATAACTGTGACTTTTCTGGCAATGATTACTCGTTCAAGATATCCATGATCCACACCACCAGCACACTGTAGAACATCAGTCTTTACTAATGGAAACGAGTAGATAGTATGCTGATCATTCATGACGTGCTTCAATGAAGACATTGTGGACACATTTTTCCATTAAGTGAATGGTTTCATGGGTCATTTGGATTAGACATTTAACTTAATCCTTATTAAAGTGATTGGCTTCTCTCTGCCTTCCATTTCTTCATGAATTCAAAACCTGCATGTATATTTTACAATTTTAATTTCTCTTTCCCACTCTCCTTCTCCCTTGGTTCATCAGAAAGATTGCCCTACTTTCTCTCTGTCTTTCTTTCTCAGCACTGTCCACTTATATCTGAACTTAATAATTAATTTGTAAAAAAAATTGTTTAAATTTTAAATTAACTCAAATATTAATTTGAAAAACACCTGTATCATTGGACCTTTCTATTCTTATAATACTTCCCATAAAACTAATGTTTTTTACATCTCCACCTCACTACCTGCATCTTTCCCTGTTAATTGTCCCATTTCTTCAGCTCTCACTCTTCCACTTTCTGCTCCATTGCTCCACTCACACCTATGTTTTTTAATCTCTCTCTGGAATCCTTTATTTATTTTAGCAGCACAAACATTCCATGCAGTCTTCAACTCCATGTTTTCTTTGGTGACTAGATTCTCAGTTAAGTTTCCTACTCTCTAAATTACTCATGAACATGAGTTCAAATGTGGGAAAACGCGCATATTCTTTAACATAACCAACATAACCAGCTTCCATGCTCATAGTTCTCCCCTCCTTTATGCATTATTCTCTAGAATTCTGTACTTTCTTTCCAGATTTCTTTTTCTGTTCTTGTTGCACAAATCTTACCATATGCCTCCTTCAGTTCTGTGTCACCTAACTTCTTTTTTGTCCAAAATATTATCTCCTTGATGTCAGAAACTTAATATTGTCAGACACCTGAGGTGTTCACCAGCCTTTTCTTTGTCTTCAGCAGTGGATCTGCAAAAAGTCTAGATGTTTCTGTGTATTTCTGTTACCTCTGTGTTTGCTGTTGTGTCTTGGTTTGCAAGGTCACCAGCCCCTCAACTCTCCGTACCTTTGCTTACTTGTCTTTTAGCCCCATTTCCCACTAGACTAGCATTAGAAGTTCTCTGTTTTACTGATACATTTCATCTTCCTCTGTCAGCTTTGTAGACCAATTTTAAATTTTTCCATCATCCTCTTGTGTATGCTGTTCTTTGCACTTCTTTCACAATCACAGATTGCATTTCCTTAACTCTCTGCTCTAGTTAACCAAAATGACATATTTATTTCTGTATGTTAAATCCTAACTCCCTTTCTCACTACATTTAATTTTTTTCTCTTTCTTTATCCAGCTAACAACTTGCTAATTAAAAGATTTTGGCATCACCTTAATCTTTTAAAATTCTGTCAAATGTGAAACACTCCCATTATATTTCCTCACTAGATTTTTGATCCTCAGAACCCTTAACTTTCTAAGTGCTATCTAATATATTCACATTACATTTTTAAGAATAAATTATGCAAAATAGCACTGAGCACTGCTAAGTCAGTCACCCCTAATGACTGTCCACAAGCACATATCTATTGCTTGTTCATGTTATAGCCACTTCATGCGGGCTGTAACATTAGAAAAGCATTGTCCAATATCTGAGTTGACAACTTTAAGGGACCCATAACAGTAATATGTTCTTCATCATATCGGGGAGTATGTATATGTTCTGCACAGATGGCTGTCTGCTTATTATATATCCTTATTATATATGTGCTTATAAACCTATAATCACTGAAGAGAAAAAGCTGTGTCTAGAGAGGATTCAGAACACTTTAGTTAATCTTGATTCTGAATCACCTATTAAATTAGACTCCTAAAATTAGTTTGGGCAAACGTTATGAACAGGATTTCCAGAAGACAAGTGTACTCGTGAATATGAATATTTAGGGAAGAATATTTAAAGGCCTACAGGGAGAATCATAATTAGAAACTTAGTACATCTGAAGAACTATAAGAATATTTGCTGAAAAACGGATGCTAGTAAAGAAGACAGTTCTTTCTTAGGAAATCTTACTCTTAGTGATAGATGTCAAAAAACTGAAGTAAAAGCAGTCTCCATATTTGCCTACTCTAAAACCTCTTGAGTAAAAATATCAAATTAAGTACTTAATGCTATCAAAGTTCATGCGTTTAAGAAATCTTAATTAATGTCAGCAGAAAACTTTCCAACAGAATAATGTCAACACTTTCATTTCTGTCTCTTGAATCAATTTCTCATACAGGAAATACCAGAATATCTAAATGTAGATGTATAAATATTGACAAATTTCAGGGTTTTTTCCATCCTGCACCTAATGAAGGTGAATAACAGTGAATTCATGAGTTCTAAGCAAGCCTAGAGAGCCTTTCTCATCTCTCATGTGTAACTTGGTGAAGTTCTAACATTTCCAAAATGTAAAGGTAAATAATGTATAAGTATATTAAAGAATAGCCAGTCTTCAAAATTTTGTGATACCCTAACAATACTTGTAATATGAGTGCTGAATAAGGATACCACTAATAAACATATATACAGTGCTATTTTTAGTAAACAGTTTTGCAAAATAAAATATGATATGTGTGTCTAATTAGCACTTCAAAAAGTGATGAATATATTTGAAGTTGAAATAGAACTCAGGTTATTTTTCTCTAAAGACGACGAATATTTGTCCTTTAATTATTTTGCTAAATACTTTCTATTCATATATCACACCTTTACAAGAAACAGCATCTGATCAGAAAAAACTAGAAATGGTTGCTTGAAATTTATTTACAAATAGTGTGAAAACTACTTATAATTCAAAGGTAAGCTGGTAATTCTCACTACATCATAATTTTTTTGGCATTTAGTATAACAATTTCCTCTTGTAGACAACTGCTTAGGTCAGAACTCCTTAAAAAATCTTCCTGACCTTGAGACTGCAGAGCAGAGCCTGAAGACCAGAAGACCTGAGTGTACCTTAGCGATTCAAAATTAGAAAACCAGGGCAAAAGATTCTGAATTTATTCTATCATTCTGAGCTTATCCTCTCTGACTGGTGTTAGCATAGCATTTCTATGTCCCTTAAAGCATAACCACTGACAGTGACACTGTAACTGACTGCATGGCTTGAATCTTGAATCTGGACACATACAGTCAGACTTGGAACTGGACTAAATGTCTACTGGAGAATTTGAAAAAAACTGCATTCCCAGTTAAGCATTGCAGGCCGTTTAGAGTATGGGGGCAGGGAAGTAGGTAGGGACGTGCTCTGTATGAACAGAAGAGTGAGCTGTGTAGGGAAAGGCAAGAGCCTTGCCTTTTGGACATGCCCAGCATCACTGACTGTGTTGAACAGGTTTGGGGAATGTACTGGTGATATTTAATAGTCCAATAACCTTTAAAAGGGATTATCTCTTTAAAGAGCATTTTTATTATTCCCCTGAAATAGTGACTTTCTGGTTTTGGTGCAGGAAGGCATAGGGGGTGGTGAGGGGGGCCCTTGATAAATATTATTTTCATTTTTTTAATTTTTACAGTTGTTGCTTTGGTTTCCAATATTGTCATGCTTTCTTTTAAGTCTTTCAGACACATTTGAAACAGAGATATTATGTAAAAGAAAAAAGTGAAATTTAGTCTGAGTGAAATGTGTTTTGGAAAGCTATACTGACATGCATATGTTTAGAAATTAAACTAATTTGAATAGATTGCCTTGATATTACACCAGTAAAAAATAACACTGAAGAGACAGAATAATGTTACCTTGCCAAGTTTCAGAAGAAAATGTAAACAATATTTCCCAAGATTAAGAATTGAACACGTAGATATTAATTAGATGTGCAAACTATTTCTGTACTTTTTTCCTAAACCGTTGTTTTAACATTTCCTAAAGAAATTACATTAAAGTTCTACATAGTCTGTAGATAATTTATTTTGGTGAAGTCATTCTATGATTCAGTAAAAGGCTACTGAAGTTCTCTGCACAGAGTGTCACATCATTATAAATGGTCATGGTCTGTATGTCTTTAAAATTAGGGGAAATGCCTTCCTAATACACAGTCTTTCTTATTTTCTCTCTTATAATTTCGCTTTATATTTATATGGGCATTACATGCATATATATGTATGCATGTGCATATATGTGTGTGTATATATGTATGTATGTGATGTGTATGTGTATATGTACTATCCATAAACACACGTATCATACATCTGGAAGATGTATAATGAAAAGTCCAGGCCAGAATGGCAAATATGGAGGAAGTATGTCAAATAATGAAAGAAATCATGCAGCAGATGACAGTGGCTTATAATATCAACTTCCAGATGATTTGTTGTATGTGAATCCTTTCATCCAAGTAAGTTCACAGCAGGCAGATCCTCTAGTCTATTGCAGAAAGTTTTATTGATTCACAGAGGAATAGCAAATCCTACCTGAGACAGCAGTTCTTCCAAAATGCTGTTGATATCAGAAAAAGTAAGGAAAATCTCATTGTTAGATATGATTTGTGATACAATTCCTCTCATGTGCTAAGTATTAAGGTATTTTAAAGGAAGAGATCTTTACTATCCTCAAAAAAGATATAAGGAACACTTCTCATAACAAAATCAGTCTTGAAAATTTGAAATTTCACAGCCCATTAACCTGCCATTAAAGACCAATGACAGGATTTTTTTCAGAAATGAACTTTGTGTTGTGTGAGAAGTTAGTCATGATACCAGGAGAGGAGAAAAAACCCTCACCCAAAACAACAAAAAAATAAGGTCCACAACATGATTCTTATCTAAGTCCATGCTATTAAAGAAATGAAATTGCAGCTATACAAAGCTGAAGATACCAATTATGTGTAATGGTGCAGAACCAGGTTACATCATCTTTGAATTTCAGGCAGTTCACATTTCATTTTACCTGCATTTGCAGAAAGTTGAGCCAGTGTCAACTCCCACTTAGGATTCAGTTGATCACAGTGTTACAGAAAGTCAAACTGACAGTTAAGAGGAAGTGAAAGGTTCTGGGTCATGTCTCTGCTGGGTTTTAATTCATTCTCATTAGGAACAATAATACAACAAAGTGTGTGTTAGATTCTGAAGCTGAAAAGCATGCATATGTATGGAATATGGTTAAATTATTTATCTGGATATAGGAAAGGCAAGTAAGAGGATTTTTGCATTAATTTCAGCAAGAAATGCGTGCTTCTGTTCAAAATGATTCAGTTTAGCACTAGGTAACATGTCTGGGCTAGGTGAACAAGGCATGATAACACCATCAGGTGTCTCTGTTAATTGTGTTCATTTCAAAGGGAGCAATAAACATTAGGATGCTTTAATTCAGTTCATTTCAATGGGAGCAATAAACATTAGAGGCCCTTTAGTATCCCTTTCTGAAGGGTCCCACTTGACTAGTTTTACTCTAATTTAAACGGGAAAGACAGAAAACATGATTAATTTAACTCTTTACCTGGTAAAACATTAAGTTTGAAACTGCTTCCTCCAAAGGAAGCACTAATTACAGTAATAAAAATTAATATTAATTGCCATTCTAGATATGACATGGTAGCAGCAAAGGCCCTTCCCAATGTAGGCTGAAGAACTCACTGAAAGAATACAGCTGCACGCAAGGGATACTTCCTTAGGTATTTAAGTGAACAACTTCATAGATCTTAACGTCTTCTGCACATCCACAGATCAGATGCAAGACTGCATGCATGATAAAATTAGCAATTTCATATGGGTTGTACAAAGAAGTCACGATAAAGCAGATTGCACAGTGTCTGATAGTGAGATGATCTACTTTGAAAACATGAGACTTTTCTTTATATTCTTTTCTTAGAAACTTGTGGGCTGACCTTGGACAGCAGCTAAGCACCCCCACAGCCACTCACTCACTCCCCATCCATGGTGGGACAGGTGAGAGAATCACAAGAGCAAAAGTGAACAAACTGATGGGTTGAGATAAAGACAGTTTAATAGGTGAAGCAAAGAGATTATAAAACACAAGTGAGGCAGAGACAATCACTCACCACCTCCCACAGACTGATACCAAGTCAGTCTCATAGCAACTGTTACTTTGGAAGATATCCCCCACTTCCACCTAATTTTTTATCCCTGAACATGATGGCATATGGTATGGAATAGCCCTTTAGACAGTTTGTATCCTCTATTCTGGCTGTGTTCCCTCCCAACTTCTTTCCCACCCCAATCTATTTTTTGAGAGGACAGCGAGAAAATAAGGAAGCTATGAGCCTATGCAAGCACTGGTCAGCAATAACACTACTCAATCAAAAGCACCTACTCAGTACAGGTAAGGCCACACCTGGAGCACTGTGTCAAGTTCTGGGGCCCCCAGGACAATATAGACATGGGCACACTGTCGAGAGTCCAGTAAAAGGTCACTATGATGACTGAGGGACTGGAGCATCTCTGCTATAAGCAAAGTCTTAGAGAGCTGGGATTGTTCAGCCTGGAGCAGAGAAGGCTCAGAGGGATCTTACCAGGCTCTTTTCAGTGGTGCCCAGTGACAGGGCAACAGGCAGTGGTCACAAACTGGAAAACAGTGAGTGATGGGCGACTGTTACAGGTTGCCCAAGGACATTGTGGAGTTTCCAACCATGGAGATATTCAGAAGCTGTTTGGACATGGTCCTGGGCAGCTGGCTGTAGGTGGTCCTTCTTGAGTAGGTGGTTGGACTGGATGACCTTCAGAGATCACTGCCAATCTCAGCCAGTCCGTGTTTCTGTGACTGTCAAAATATTGCTGTGTTATCAATGCCATTTTAGGCACCGATTCAAAACACAGCAGCATCCCAGAGGAGCCCCCAGTGGGCTGCTATGAAAAAAGTTAAATCCATTTCAGCCAGATCCAGTAAAATGCTGGAAGCAAAGTCAATCCAAAGTCACTTTTCAGGCACAGAAATATTAAATTGCAATAGCAAAGTTTATAAGAAGATAGGAGGATGAAGGGAAGAAGGAAAAGAAGGAGACAAAGAGACTGTTAAGTACTTTAATTAATGAAAAGCTACCTGCTTGAGGTTATGTAATAT
This sequence comes from Pipra filicauda, assembly GCF_003945595.2. Lineage (NCBI taxonomy): Eukaryota > Metazoa > Chordata > Aves > Passeriformes > Pipridae > Pipra > Pipra filicauda. The sequence goes on from NW_024104765.1 coordinate 2,283,211, forward strand.
TCATCCTTCTATGAAATAGAAAATCCCAAAACAAAACCCAAACAGCAAGAAACTGAATCAAACCCTCCTGATAACTTAATCACCAGTGTGTGAGAGTTTTGTTGTTTTAGTTATATAAGAGTAACAGATTCAGGTAAATATAGCACAATTCTTGTAGTTTAGTGATGTTCTATTTTCTTTCTGTTACATTGCTTTTTTAAAAGCTTTCTCTGCATGACAGATATCTGTTATGTACTCACTTAGCTCCTGTTGAAGTTAATGGTTAACTGGTGGGAACTACAGCAGTACCATGACCTAGTATGGTATAATTTAAAAGTGTCCTAATATTGTTTCTACTGTCAAAAATGCCAAGTCGTTGTTTTACCTTTATTCATAATAGATATGATATTTCACATTTAACATAATGTAGTTAATAGGTGTTTGATAAAGTTAATCCCCTTAAAGCTAATCGGAATATTCCCATCAGTTTCCCTTGGATCTGCTTTTAATTTAATTTCCTTTTATTTCTTATTTTAAGTTCAGAGTGCATTAATATTACTTGGTCAAACACATCCTATCTATTTACCTATCAATTAATTCAGTCCATCTGGCTTATATCAACATAAAATCTCAGCAGATCACAATATCACATGAATACTAACTTTAAAATTTTGCCACAATAAGTCAATTAAGAACAATATCCGGCTTCTACTTTTTTTCTCCTAAGTCAGGCATTTTCATCCAGTTTTACAGGGAGTTGCAAATGTCTATATCTGACAAATGTGTTTTTCACATTTATGTTTGAGTCATTTTCTGTAACACTTTCAGTCATTTTTCAGTAGACATCATCATCATGGTTGGGCTTTGCAAACGAAGATTTGGGAAATTCATCTACTAATTTCTTTCAAGAATATGCATATGCTCTCTCTCATGTTTGCTGCTGACTTTGAGCTTCTGATTTCTAGGAAAATATATGAAGTCACATCAGTGTATATTAGCATATATAACATCTCTAGACAAACATTTTAACTCAAGTAGACTGTGTATCCTTAGGCAAAAGAATAAATACCTCAGTATGCTGTGATAAACTGTTTAATAAAATAAAAAAATAATGAAACCCTTCTTTTCAGTCCAGGCTGCTATACTGCCCTGCATTTTATTGGTCTGAAAGGTAGAATTCTTGGCAGAGAAATCGTCCCATGGGCCACATAAAGGGCACATGGTATAATACAGACTAGTGTAACTATAAATGACTAGAATAGAGTCGGAAAGGTCTGCTCATTTCAATATGTGATTTATGTTTCATGCCAGGGTGAGGAGGTTTTGGAACTGACACAGGCAGAGGGGGAGCTACTTGCTGCAATTGTAACTGTCCAGGTGAGAGAGGCTACGTGGAGCAGGAGCATTTCCCAGTGATTAATTCAGCCAACACTGTTCTCTTCATGGCAAGACATTAATTTTAAAAATTCTTCATAGGTAGTCATATGTGCTAGGCATTTATAGATGTGCACGACATGTTATCTGTTATATTTTGACTAAAAGTGTATTTTTCTTTGGTGACATTTGTCTGTGTAATTCCTTATAAAAGCAAGGGAAAGGTCAAGTTGGTTGAAAGTGTGGTTAATGACGAACTATGCAAATAGGGTAGAATGGAGGTGAATTTTGTCCTTTTTTTACACACTAGCAGGAGCTATTACACAAACAATCTGACTTTACTGGATTTGGTTAGTAGATACTCATCTCATTCTTCAACTGTCCGTGGTTTCAGCACATACAGATATATGCAGAATATACACTTCACAACAAATACTGTATAGATGGCAAACAGTTCTAATTTATAACAACTACTGATCAGAAGAAAAAGAAAAAGATATTTCCTGAAAACCAGAAGTTTTTATCTCAGAGTACCTTAGCTGCATACAGGTGTTTGTGCATATATATATATACACATATATATACACACATATAAATATATATGTATGAAGAGAGAGAGTGAAAGAGACAGGTAGAAATCACTTAGGTATAGAGCATCTTTCTGTAAATGATTTTTTTATTCAGAGAACAGGAATGTATTTGAAATGATAAATTATTTTCCTAGTTTTGACTTATTTTATAGCTGGGTGAACCAAAACTACAAAGGTTTTCTAGAAAATGCATTTTCCCTAATTTTAGTCAGAGACTTAGAAGAATTTCTGATCTGACTAGCAGAATTCTTTTATGTCTTAGTACTTTCCAGAAACAAATTATTAACCCTTAGAAATATGATTTTACCTTTATTCTAGACAGAAAAATAATATTTTGGAAAACAGAAGCTAGTTATTAAAGTGATCAAAAAGCAAAGTCCTTTAAAGTAATTTTTTCCCGTGGCAAATATGTCTCTATTTTAACCAGGTATAAACTCTTTTCTTGTAGAAATATTTAATAGTATACAAAATGACTAACTATTCACTTCTTGAATGTTCAGTGAATCAGCTTGTCTTGACTGCAAATATGAAGTGTAGAATAACGTTTATATTAAAGAATAATTGGATTACTTTAATATATAGAAATTCAGTAATCTTGACAAAGAATGAGGTGTTTGAAAAGAAGGAAAACCTTCAATATTTTTCCTAGAAAATTGAGTTTGGATGGACAATTTCCAGCAATGGTATTTTGTTGGAATTGTTGCACACTGTTCATTATTTTAATTTTTACATGGTGTTAATTTATGTATTTTAGCAACCCATTTTATTTGCATCTTTCCTTGTACCTGCAAATGTAGATTGTTATGAATTGTAAGGCTTATCCAAAAGATACCCAAGATATAAAGCTTATCTAACTTCTGACATATATTATTTAATGCAAGTAGACATGATAGGTAATTTTGTTTACATTTTTGAGGGTTGTTTGCTTGTGTTTCAGTTTCCCAGACTCTTATTTTTGGTGATAATGGGTTTTATTAATTAAAAACAAACCAAACCAAAACAAGCCTGTTTCTGTTCCTCAAAAGAGCACAATTTCTCTAGCTTCCAACAGAGTTGTCAAAAGTTCCTGTGTATCCTGTCATCCTGAGCTGTGAAGTGTGTTGTAAAAACTTTGGTTAAACATTTGTATTGAGCAACTCTTCACTATAAAAAGTTCTAAGACTATTATTTAATAAGGTTAAGCATGAGATAAAATCTTTATTTCCCTTTGATGGTGGTATTTTGTCTTAGAAATTTCAGTTTTTATGTAGATATGACAGAAGTCTTAAAAAATCCTGTGATTTCTTGATACTTTTTGGGTCTATGAACTCCAACACAACCCAGAATGGTCCTTGCTACTTACCTCTCCTAATTTTTTTTTTGTGGCCATTTCAGTGTAGACTTACTGGTGTGTAATGTTAGTGGTCAATGGACCATGTTGGTGTCAAATTTTTGCCTTAGAAGGCTGACAACCAGAGGGTTAATTAGTACTGCCAGACATTTGTGCATTTGCAATTTCTAAAGCAGTGGAGAAGAACTAAGAGAATACTATTTAAATTTTGACGATAAACATATCTAATGGAGTTTTAAAGGTATTTAAATTATGTCTGAGTAGATCTCCAAACTCATTTAGCAAACAAATGCCTACTAATGTGTTAGTTAAAAAGACTGCTCTATTGGGTAATGATCTCTAACGAAAAAGTAATACAGGTCAATAGAAAATTCTCTATCATATTAGTTAACAAGACATGTTTTATTCTATCTTAAGCATTTTGAGGGTATATTGCTTATTGTGTACTTTCTTCATCCAGAAATCAAAGCTGCAGCAAACATTATTGTGTAGACTTCACAGCAAGAAACTTTGCACTGCTGATTATGTTTCTAGCAGGAAAAAAACCCGTACAGGTATTTTCAGGAGTCTTGTTTCATTAAATGCCTCATTTAAAAAAATTAATAATAATAATAATGTGGACGGACTCATGCAGCTGGAGATGTCATTAGCACTTGCTCTGCAAAAATGTTTCTGGAAGGAATATAAGACACATAGTCTTAATTTTGGATTATTTTATTATTTTGTTTGCATATCTTCCAGAAGAGCAGCAGAAATAAGAGTTTGGGAAATTGATCGCAGATAATGATTAAGATTGGAAAATGTGAAACTTTTTGACCAGTTTTATCCATCTATCAGGATAATACACCAGCTGTAATTAATTTTATGTAACTCTATCAATCTGGAAATTAGTTATTTAAATCTTACTTAATGTTACCTATGTACAACACAGAAATTTAAATCAGAGCTAAGTGATAAAGTTTTTCTATATAGTCAATAAAAATCTAGACAGTACTCTTGCTTAAGTTTAGTATGCAACTCTTCACACCTTAAGAAAGAAATGCATATTTGATCAGACGACTTGTATACTAAACTATTAGCAGGTAGAAATTTCTCCCCAACCAGTATAAATGAAAACTTGATGACTGCCCTAAACTCGATGCCTAAGTTCTGGAGGAATTTTAACACAAACTATTAACCACGGCCAGGGGAGTCCATCTCAGAGGCATAAACATTTCACTAGCTCCTTTATAAGCACTAATAAAGACAAAAAAACCCAAATTAGCTGTTACACTACAGAAGAGACTATACTAATTATAGCATGGTTTGGCATATACTTAACTAACAGTTCCAGTAGTGTACAAACAATTTTACTTAAATAGGAAAAAAATTACTACATCATCACTATTAAAACAGTTTCAGAGAACACATTAAAGCAACATTTAGCTTTTCTATATGTTCCTTTGTTCGGATTTGTATCACTTTGTTTACCAATTTAAAAATATTTAAAGACCACAGCTTCATCGCAGTCCTTAGAAAAGTAGACATATTTAGGTGGCTTTTTCTTTTCTCTGCCATATAATCTTTATAATTGCATCTGCCAGCATGATAACTATGGATGCAAACAGCAGATTCAATATTTCAGCCATGATCTTTATCTGATAGCTTCTGCTAAATTCATTGCTGTTCAGCAGGAAACTTCTTTGTAGATTTTTTCTGCCTCTTACTCTCCTTCTCTTCACAATCCCGTAACCTCTCTGCCAAAACGGAGGAACAATAATATGCCTTCACACAATCATATGGCCAGTCACTAACACAAACATTGCCAAGCATAGACTACGTGATAGCTACACATCTCATGCTTCTTTCCACTACTCCCCTTTATTTACAAGCCCTTACGCAGGTTCTCATTCACCTTAGCTGGTTACCATACTAGAAAACTTACCATGAAAAGTCAGGTTTACATTTTTGTCAATATTTTATATAAAAAATTAAGTAGGCTGATAATATTCTCTAGATTATACTCTCCTTTATGTTATAAGACATGTGGAGAATGGATGAATATATGTATAACTATGTCCTTGAAAGTGACACTATGAATGTAACAAACATAAAAATGCAAAATATAAAAGGAGTAGAAAAGCACAAGCAGCGGAACATGTTTGTAAAAGAGCAATGAGTTCTAATGCAATAGGGTAGAGGAATTTAGTAGAAGTATTCCAAAGAGATCAGCTAAGATCCAGAAGTGGAGTAGTAATTCAACAAAAGTAAAGTATTCAACAAGTTGGCAAATATCGCCAATAAATTATGGGCAAAACAGAAATTATTTGAAAAAGTAGCTGCTCCTGAGGTCAGGTGGGGGGAGCAATATAACATCTTTTATAGTTTTTTATCAAAGAAGGTATGAGTTAACAATGCAAGAGCTCTGCAAGAGTCATGGCCAAAGAAGAGAAAAGACTGTGCCCGAGGTTTGCATGGATACGGGACTGAAAGTGATTCTTTTTTTTAAGAGGTGACAAAATTCATGCTGAAAACCCAAAGGAAGAATAATATCTGATTACATATAAGGACTGCTAACTGCCTACAGCAGCAAGACAATGTCACAACAAGGATTTTACAGAATGCTGTATCTCTGTTTTACTGTCTGCAGTTGGTGTGAGGAACATGCAGAAAAGAAAGCAGTGGTCTGAGTTGCTGAAACCATCTTTGGCTGGAATGATTGGATCTTTAATTTATGCATATTTTTAGAGTGTGTCAGCACACATCAAAATACAGAGCACAGCCATACAGTTCAGTCATATGTGAATGGTCATGAAACTGGAAAAATGGATGCTCTGTTGTCTCCTTTGCAATGAGAATGTTACTCTGCTGCTTCTGTTGTCAGCCTTACTAGCTCACATACTCTTGCTGTAGGGAGTCACTTGTGTTCTCTAGTTTCAGACTTGCTAGGTAGAATCCTGCCCTACTGAAAGAAACAGGACTTTAACTATTGATTTCAGTGACTTTCTCTAAAATGATTGACCAAGGACTTCTGTGTGCTGCGTGGAGCTGTATGTGCTGACTGCATGCTGACCTTTTTTCCCAGAAGAGGAAAGCAAGGAGTGCTGCCAGACCCTGCTTTCTCAGACTCACTTTTTTTTTTTTTTAAATTAAATTTTACATGTGAAGCCATTTCACTTCTTTACCAGGGCTTTGATTTTCTGCTTGGTCAAGATGTGATCGATGAGGTCGAACTTTTGCCATGGGATTAAATCCTCTGAATGCAGTCTCCATACACTTGCAATGCACAGACATGTTTGCGTTGTCTGATTCTGTGATTATTTGCTGTGCAATTTCCTCATCTCTTTTTAATTTACACACAGAAAATATCAGAGTCTGCTACAAAAAGAAGGTGCTGAAGCCTTACTCCTTGGAAAAGAATGTGAAAAACTGAAACCAAATGCTTTAAGAATTCTTCCATTTACTGGCATGACAACCACACCTCCGAGATGCTGCATTGCCACTTCTTTTAAGCCTGGATCAATGAGCACTTTCTTTGGCCAAACACCTGAAAAAACGCTGCATACTCCCTTGGCAGAAAGACTCATTCTGTACCTAAAAGCAAGAGCAGACCAGAGTAAAAAGAATGATGGACAAGTTGGAGGAGATTTTCAGACTTACAAGACTGAAGGGGAAACGAGAAAATTCAAAACAGCATTTGTGAAATAATGTCAAGACAGTGATGTAAACATGTTTTTCACATCTTTTACAAGGTGCAGGACTGAAAAAATACAGAACTATATTGTGCTATAATGCTTTGGCCCAGTGGAGGCAGCCCAGTATAGGTTAAGTGGCCTAGAAAAACTAAGCTTTGGCATGAGGAAAAGGAAAGGTCACAGATTATTATTGGACTGAGAAAGCGTGTATGCCTAGATTCACCTGGAAAAGATTGAAAATGCTGTCCATAAAATATACAGCTATGTACTTAGTGTACTTTCAAAAAAAAAAAAAAAAGAAAAGGAGAGTTAAGCAATATTTTCTTAAAGCAAATTACAAAAGATTCTAAAAAATTACTTTTTAGTGTGAAGTAATCATTTTAGTACATTATATTACATGATGATCATTATTTATTCTTATTGTTTACATTCAGAAGAACTAAATGTATTGAAACAGATTCCTCCTGCTGTGTTTGGTTTCTTTGAATTGTTGGACAGGTCTGAAAAGAAACTGGAAGCTGGCTGCTGTTGCCCATTCAAGATTTCCCCTGAGATGCAAAGAAAGGAAAATCTTGTAAAAGACAACATGATTGCTCTTACATTTCCATGTCAGCTTAGCAGTTATTTTAGGAGTAGCAAAAGACTTGCCTGCTCTCACTCGCACCATGATGAGGATCCTCGCATATTAAGAGCCGAGTAGTCTCCCCTTAAGGATTCGGCTGAATCCCCAATATATTTCCTCACTTAGGTATTATCCTGTGAGGACCAGATGTCATATTACATGATAAATGCTGGAATTGAAAGATTAAATTAAATATGTACAAAGCAATAGGAAAAATTATATTTTAATGATTTCAATCCTGACCATCTCTAAGTTTACTTCAGTTTATTTTCATAAAGGTAAGATGTTTGCGAATTTGAATAGTGCACATGCATTTAGAATAAGGACACTTGTATCAAGCTGTTCTGCTCTGCATAGGACCTAAGAAAAAAACAAAACATAAATTGAAATGGATCTCTGCCACAGTTGTGGCAAACACTATTAATGTCCTTTCAAACACATCTTTGCAGATATTAAAACAATGATTTCAGACTATAGAATGAAATGGCATTAAATATGGATGAGCAACAAAAAATTGAATCAACTCCCCAGATATCTCATCTACCTCTTACTACCACATCTGTTTTCCTTTGTATAAGACACAAAAATTCTTAACATGTCACATTTTAATCCCTTTAATAGTGGAATTAATCCTTTTAAAGCAGATATTTGAAAGTGTTTGTTGTGTCAACCTAACAATCAGTCTTCAAAAAGTTGAACAAAAATACTTTTCCTGAAAGAGAGATGAGTAAGATTTGAATATACAGCTCAGCTTCCTCATGAAAAATCCCCTAAAATTACAATACCTTCAATGTAATAGTGCCTAACTTAATATTTTTTCTGAATTCAATGACCAAATATCCAATGAGCAGTCATAATGTAACAAGAGATTCAGACGCAAGAATAAGGTTGATTTCCAATCTTCAGTTTAAATATTTAGTAAATATGTGTGATTATTTCCTTAAGGTTGGGTCTGTTAGTCAGCACACCTTATTTGATACTGCCTTAATTTTAAAATTTTTAAGAATTTGGTGGCTTTATTTTTGTTTCTCAAATAGTAATTACATGTAAAAAGGACTCCATCTATAGTAAAACTATTTCTAAAAAGACAATAATATGACAAAAATAAAGCATGCTCATCCATCATGAACAGTGAAACAAATTTTCAAATTGTCATTGCGTACAGGAAGAGTTTTATAGGGAACTATAGCAAGAATTTAAATATTGAGAAAAAGCCAAAGTTATTTGCAGTTTTTCCTTCTTTGCATTTCTAGCATATTTTTTACAGAACTGCTTGGCTATTTGGAGCAGGCCAAGAGGTGAGCTCTCTTTTGTGTCATGTGAACAGGAATTTTGCAACATTTAAATCTTATTTTTAAGAAAACATTTGGTGGGAGGAAATCTCCCTCTGGAGAAAATATAAATGATGCTCTTGTTTGGTTTGGACTTCCAGTGCTCTGATTTTCTTTCGCAAACTACTAATTAAGTTTTTACAGCTCTGGAAGGAAGGCTAGAGTTTCTCTTCAGTGTAACCTCAGAGGAGTACTTTAGGAAGTCATTGTTTAGGAAATCATGCAATAGAAGCTTATTCTTAATATGTTATTACATCAAGTCATGATATCCCACTCTGATTTTAATTTCCAACTTAGTTAACATCTAAAAGGGGTAAAAAAATACCCAATCCTTTCCTCATTCCATATCACCCTTTTTTGAATTACTCGAACCAGAGGTTCTCCCTCAAAATTTTTGTTTTGAATCACAGGAAGGAGAACATTCAAGAAAAAAAATTACATTCTTTCTGACACTGGTTATCAGGCAGATGGAAAATATGACTTCTCAGTGGCATGCCACCTCAGTTACTGGACCACACAAGGTCTTTCAAGGCTTAAGCTGTCTGCTTACCAATACCTTATAAAGCTTAATATTATATGTCTCCTTTCATAATCAGAACTTAGTCAAAAATATGTGCCAGTTTGGTAAGAAGTGAATAAAGCTGATGCAAAACCTATTTCAAGTGGGTATATCCAATACTAAATGTCACATTTTACTGGTTGACAAACATTTATCACTTCATTTCACAGTACAGTAAACAACTCATAAGTCACTGGCTAATTTGATTGACAGTAGCCTTAGGCATTCTTTAGAAATCATTTAGTATGCTGCACTAAGACAGACTTTCAGGGTAATTGACCTCAACAATATAAAAAAATTAGGCACTATAGTCTGCGTAAAATGAAGGGAAAAGGGGAAATCAAAAATGCAAGAACAATAAATTATAGAAATTTCTCATTTGAGTAAGTAACAGTTTTAATAGCTTTCTCTAAGAACTGAGTGCACTCAATTGAACATCTGCTTTCCAGCTGTGTATATTGATATATTACCAGGGTTTTATTCTCTTCTACTTTAAATATATCCATAAGTTTTTCAGAGCTCCACTACCTGACTTTCTGACAATGCCTTGATTGTGAAAGATATAAAAATGTCAAACATTCTGTAGGCCATTTTATGCCCAGGATATTATTTTTCAATTGAATCCAAAGACAGATGTCTATGAACAATTAAACCATTCTCCAATCACACCTTGTTCCAGCTGGGATCATAGAATTAAAAGGAAATAAGCCATCATGATTCACTTATTGTCAGAGTACCTAGTGTTTCCTGTACTGCTGATAGATTCTTATTAAACAATTCTGTCGATGGAAAATGAATATTGTCCGCTGCTTGAACTTCCAAAGTTAGTTCTTTGATATTAAATTTGATTTTCTTCTCTTATAATAATTCATACACTTAGTGACTGGCTTCAGAAATTCCCATTAGATGGAGATTATGTTATCTAAAGCTTACTAAATCCCATGTCAGGTCTCAGGGAGTTTAGCTGTAAAGTAGAACAATGAAAAGACCGGCAGTTAAAAGAGGAACTTGCTAATCAAAAAAATGTAGCTTGGTGTCTCTTCTATTAAAGGAGATGTGGAAAATGTTTACTTCTTTCCCCCCACCTTAATATAAAGTTACCTTTTTCAACTCCCTTTGCCACTGTTTCTTGCTTGGCAGCCATGCAGCTCAGACTTAGGTTTATAGCGAGGGCCATATAACATGTGGTCGTATGAACCCAAATATCGTCAGTATGTTTATGTTTTAGTGATTCACAACAGCTATACTCCCATTCATGTGGGGAACATTTAATTTCCAGACTATGCCCAGAAAGACTGCCAATAAAATATTTCTGCACTTTGTAGACAGACGGTTTATGATCTTAGGTTATATATTCCGAAAGAAATGTACACTCTCACCATTTCCCCTGGACACAATAGACCAGATACAAGCAGCTTTTGTTTCAAAAACTATTATAAAATTGAAGGAGAAAGCTACTGATTGATATATTTAATTTTATTAAACTGAACCAAAGAAGCATGATTGCATCTTTTAGAAACACTAGCAATTAAAAGGACACTTTGAAGAGTGTAAGTTAAATCTCTCTCAGCCTTGATAAGTTTTTGCGACACATATTATACTTTTGACTATGAAAATTACAATCAAGCAAGAAATCATTTCCCTTAAAATGTGAAGATTCTCAAGACATCAGAGGAAAAAATTGAAAGATACATCCAAAAGACGGAAAGATGATGCAGCTGTGTTTCTTTTTACCATTGAAAATCTGTACTAGATGCACTGGTTTACATTACACACTTCTTGCAGTTGTCTATGCACACCTGAAAAAAAAAATGCAGGGTCAGCTTCTGCTCACAGGCCCCAGCCAAGCAAATCCTTTAAGCATGTGCTTAAATTCGGCAGAGGAATAATAACGTCGACATCAAGGAAACTCCACACATGTTTAAGTGATTTAAATGTTCACAGGTTCAGGGTAGTTTTATTTAGGATCTATTCTCTTGTAGCAGTGAGCACTAGCATTTCTTTCATTTTCATTGATGTCTGCCCACTGTTTATAACAGAGAAGAAATTTGTAGGGCCGGGTAACTACCTTCTTTTTTTTGCAACAACCGACGTGTAGGACGAAGGACTGCACCAGCTTTGCTTCGGGCTTGAAACAGAAAAAGCAAATTTTGCATAGGTATAAGTTTATACATGAGCAGTTATCCCTTGTGTTCATACCATCTCACTCTAAATGGGTCCTCCCCAACCCCTCCTTCCTATTGTATTTTATCTAACAATACTGGGACACACAGGCTCAGATATGCTTAAAAATCAAGAATCATGTGAACATGTTATTTGACCAAATGTATGGGAAAAAAGTTGGTAAAAATCTGTCTTGCAGAAAGAAGTGATGAAGTAGCACTTCAAGGAAAATTAAATTCAGAAGAGCTAACACATTTTTCTTTTTCTTTTCTTTTTTTTTTTTTTTTTTACTTGAAACAGACATATTCCAGTTTCAGAAAGGAAAAAGAAAAATCCTGACTTTCTTTGTAGTTACAAAGGTTGAAATTTATTGTTTTTACTGTTGAACTAAGGATAAGATTTAAAAGGAAAAAAAACCACATTGGAACAAAAGTTCTTCCTGTATGCTTCATCTCCACCTGGATCCATCTAAGAGTTTAAGTATTCAAAATGCTACTTGTTAAAAACTTGTCAAGCTCAAATGAAAGGTCATTATAATGATATTCAATATTTCCATCCAGAGATAATTGCATTTATCATGGAGTGGAACTGTGGGGAGCTGAGATACAGAAAAGTAAAGCAAAGCATCCACATTCACACAAAATATAAATGGCAGAAAAGAGAATTTCAGAATTCCTGAGATTTTGACACACATACTTAACCTCAGACACTGTTTCAGCTCAAGCAGTTCAATTGCATTTAAGGCTTGAGAGATTATACCTTGATATTCAATTGATAAAAAAGTTATTCTCTCTTGATATGAAACATCTGAAAACATCTGCTAAATATGGAATAAATCTTGCTGACCGATGAAGGAAAGAATATCTTTTTAAGCAACTGCTTATTCTTTCCTTCAGATACATTATGTGTGGTGAAAAGATACATGATATTTGTTGCTTTCTCTTCAAACCTCTGAATTAACTTTTAGGCTTTTTTTTTAATCATTTATCTTGAAAAAACAAATCAGAGATGTGGTTGAAAATCAAGTCCCGTATAACACTTTCAAATGCTAGTAATTTGTGTCCAGTAATGGATCTTCTTATTCCAAAGATACGAAAACTGCATTATTTGTATTGTACAAAGTGTGCACTGAGACATAAGAATGGAACATGGACATTTCAGACCTAAGTTGCCCTACGCTTCCTCTACAGAGTGTTTTCAGTGAAGTAAGAGAAATTTTCCCATAGTTTTACTGAGAGCTTAGATATACTCACTTTCTGTAAGTCTCTGCACGTAACATTTTACTATCATGGTGGACTTAAAAGTCTTTGCTAAAATACCAATAAAAAGCAAAATCTTTATCTTATTTTAAATATTCTATATTTTTTATACATTTATTGAACTATTAACATTTAAAGTAATTTGTCCTCCTTCAGCATTAAAAGGCTCAGAATCTTCAAAATTATCATCACTGAGTTATACTGTGGGTAAGATTAGACAAGATCTGTCAAGAAATCATAGTTGATATTGATTTGGATGTTTGGATTATTGACAAACTGAAATTATATGAAAACAAATAGACACACATTTATCTGACTGAAAAGAGACGGTATAATAAATTGTTTCTGGTTTAACATCTGAAATCAGAACGGTGACATCCTAATTGGAATTCAAAGGAATACTGAGGTAGAAAAGTGTTACTGCAGGAGGGAATGTTAACAGTGTGAAAGATTTACACTTACATCTGGGAAAGTCACAGCACATTGGATGAGCTCCAGCAGGTAAGAAACCATTTTGTGGGAAAGGCAAATAATTGTATGTCACAGGATCAAAGTAGTTCTTGAAATGTTAGAGGAAATTACTACAGGAGTTTAGAAGAAAGGTTTTCTCCCTCATGGAAAGCATGCATTGACTGTTGTATGCAGCCAGCGAAAGAGAAGACTGCATGTCCTATGAGTAAAAATGTCAGGAGGGTATTGCTGAAGCTATTAGGGAAGCAGGTTGCAGCACAGAGATCACACTGCGCTTTGGTATATGAGGTAAACTTACAACATGAGGTTTCAAACCAAAGGAAATTCCCATAAGAGCTGAGGGCTAAAGAAAGATTCATTTATTTTGTGTAGTTGTAGGATAGGGCTTTTTTTAGCAAGTATTTCAAGGTCTGGACCTAAGCAACAAAGCAGATTTTTGTAAGGGATGTAGGAGGATGTAGATTAGTGTCTTACTGAATTTTGGCAAACCAAATTTGATTTGGTTAAGATACCTCTGTTTCATGATCTGTTGCTTCAATAGTCATACCCTAAAGAGAGTTTTTTAAAAAAATATTTAATAAATGTGTTAAATGAAACTAACTCTTTTATCGCCTGAGATAGTTTTGATGTTGATTAAACTGCCTTCAGCCTACCTTCAGGTGTTAAATTCAGGGTCTTCAGCAAAAGCCAAGCAAAAAGCTCTTCTTGTCTCCAAAGGAAGGGGTTTGCCCTACGTTTGCCCTATAAAGGTAGCAGAAGTCAGACAAGCAGGAACTTGAATAAAAATCGAATACTGATTTCAGGATTTGGAGTTTTGAAACTCCTTGAGATTAGTCTCTCTTGGTTTCCCTTGAAAGTAATGATGGCAGCAGAATTGATTTACATGACAGTGTAGCGACCTGAACCAAGAGCAAATCTTCAAATCCTACTCTATGAACGCCTAATCCTGAGAGATTAAGTTACAAAAAGCATTTGTAGGATTCCTTTTTCATCTTTCTTCCCATGGACCTATACCCTAATGAAACAAACAAGCATTTTGCAAGGATGAACCTGTGAAAGGAAAAGTCTCATTTTCTGTTCTGCAAATTAGTCACATACTCAAAAACTCTGTTTTAGATAATGTGTTAGCACACAACTAGTACATTATCTGTGTAACATAATGTGCACATGCTCGCTGCAATAGAAGATGCTAATGACCTACTTTAATGAATTACTGTTTATAGGGGAGTTGCACATAACAACTCAAAACAAAAGATCCTGTCTCAGAACTCATTTATTTGATTCAAATTATGATTAATAACTACCCAGATAATATGCCTCAAAGAATTTATTTAGTGATCACAAATGTCAATGACCTTATTTAATTAAATATACTTTTGAAAGCTAATGTTGACCCATGACTTCACTTATCATAGCATGCAGGATATTCAGATGAGAAATCTGGAAAAGGCTTCAGAGTTGTTTGAGAGTGGGCTAACCTGTGAGGACACATTCCAGGTTCTGACCTTTGCCCTCAGGATCGAAGGCTGGTCACCAACTTGTTTTATCTGTTGATATAGATTACATTTCCTTCCAGAGCTTTACAACCCTTAATGAATTTTCAAAACTTCTCCTTATATAAGACATTTCTGCTCAAAGTGAATCTATAACTTCCCTGCGAAAATCTATTATAGTTTGATAGTGAAAAGATTGAGCAATACAGTTGATTCTGCTGTCTCTCTTAAAGCCGCACACTGCTATGCTGAAATTGCATAGTATTTGTTGTCTCTCTTTGGATTTTTTTTTTTTAATAGGAATTCCTGGTTGTGAGGACAAAATATTGTAAATGCAGGAACAGAATTAAGTTTTTCTCCAGTCACAACTTTTCACTTTATCTCAAAAAAGGTTTCTAAATTCAAAAGCAGCATTGTCTTTTGACAATGACATCATGTTTAGAGTTACGACTTCGTCTGTCATGTGATGTTAGTCTTTACACCTTTTTTAAACTTTTTTTCAATTTCAATTTCTGACTTTCATTTTCTTTCTCTTTTTGTAATGCACAGGTTCGTAGCTCAAAAAAGAGAATCTATCTGAAGAAAAGTTCATGGAATGAGGTTGACGCTGAAGCCTCATGGAGTAACACTAGTACAAAGTAAGAGAATTTACTGTACTAGATGATAACAAAAGAAATCTGTCTTCTTCATTCCTTCAAGAAATCAAAATACCCCAATATTCGTTATATAGTACCTATTTATATATTTTTTTAGTTAAACAGAATAGGTGCATTCTAGTTGTATAGCATTGGAAAAGGATATTGTTGCTTCCTATAAATTTCTGACAAATTGTGAGATATTCATTAACTGTAGAAGTTTCTGAAGTTCAAACAACATACTTCTTTTACTGGAAACAAGAAGCGAATCTTTTGTCTGTATCACTTTATTGTTTACCTGGTTTTCATTATATCTTATTCCTGATGAAAATTATCTGAAACAGGGTTTTTGTTAAGTTCTGGTTTCCTTAGCAACCAATACAGAAAATGGGACTGAGGGGAGGAACCCAAGGCAAAAAAGGAACTTTAATATGAATAGTTCACTCTCCACTATTCTTATAATTAAGGAAATGGGAGAAAAGGGATTTAAAAATGGGAAACAGAAAGAAATGAAATGCTAAACAACACTGAGAGTAGAAGTTTATCACTAGTATAACCCATCATTATTTACATATGAAAGCAAGAAATATAAAAGAAGCAGTAGAAATGACAAGGAAAGTGTAGTCTGGGCTTGAGTTTGCGCTTCCTGTCAGAAAGTTGGAGTGCTTGCAGTACCATTGGGGGGTGAAAAAAAAAAAAGAACTATGCTATACAGTTACCCCAGAGCAGTTAATAAAAAATTTGAGGGGACAAACTGTCAATCTTCCTAATTTTCACTCTCTGAGTTTTAAAATAAGAAGTTTCAAATCTTGAGTCCTGTGATTTATCAAGGTGCAATTCAATTTAGCAGAAATCACACTAGAAAACACATTCTCTCAAAGTGTTCAGCTATTTACAGAGTCAACAGATTTTGATAATGCATAGAAACATTCTTTATCATTTTAATATCTTAAATGTCAAAATGGCTCATCTATTTAGCTGGTAAAATTTCCTTTTCCTTGGCAAACCTTTTCAATGCAGCTACTGCATAGATAAATAAGCAAGAATGAATACAGAAGGGTTAAATTGGAGCAAGTGAATGTACTTTGAGACTTGCAGTGCAAAAATTAAAAATAGTTTTCATTTCTATCCCAATTACAGCATAATCTTAGAAAAACTAGGACTAGATTTCTCATGCTTACTTCCCCCCCCCCCCCAGCTTACAAGGTGCTTGTTTTTAAATGTGAGTCATAGGAGCCCTTCTTTATATTTATGCTTTCACCTCTCTGTTCACACATCCAGGAATATAAACAGGAATAATTGTTAAATGATAAAGTAGTTACATAATTTTATCAACAGTTTAGACTCTAAATTTTATCATTCCTGAATGCCCTATATAACATATTTTAGAGCCGATGAGACATTCCACTTTAAATCTTTTTATGCTTTAAAAATAGAGAAGAACCATCTAGACTTTCCCCTAGTTCTCAACTAAAGGCACAGAGTAAATTAAGTATGGTTTATTTATCATTTTCCCTACAAAGTGCCAAAAAAAGTGTTTGAAACATGGATACTCAATGATTCTGTATTAAGGACTTTTTAAAAGTGCTTTATTAATTTAAGTATTTTATTACATTTTACCAGGATGTAGCTTTTGGAAACTACTACTGCAATTAAAAATGTGATTATTTTTTATTTTCATTTTATTTTAGGCCAGTGATTTTATAAAAGGCAAGGTTTAAAAGTAACCTTGAGATCAACAAGCAAATACCAGGAAGACATTTCCTAAAAGTAGATGTGTAGGAAGCAGAGATAAGTCCTAATCCTGGAAGAGGAAACAAACAGATTTAAACTGCAAATAAAGTGACAACTGCTCACAATAAAGGTTATAAGTGTAATAAATCCTTGGAGTAGTTTTCTGAAGAGCATGGTAAACTGTTCATCATCTCAAGTTTTTATATTGTTACTAAGGGTCCTTATGACTGCCTTCAATTTACAGTTGGAACAAACTGTAATAGAGCAGTGTTGACTTTGCAAACAGTGATAGGAATAAGTTTCATGCCCTCAGATGTTTTCTCTGATTATTAACAATCCTTACCTTTGCTGTGAACCCATCAAATATAGAAATGTAATAATACATAGAAACGACAAAAAGAAATAGAAGACAAAAGCATCCAAGCAGTATTATACATCATACTATGATCGTACTTTCTACTGTTTCCTTATTGTCTTTAAAGATAACCAAAATGACAAAATATAATTTTTAATCACATATTAATTTTCCCAGTTGCTAAGATATATCAGCTTAAAAAAATCAGAAATTGTGAAAGAACAACCCTACATTGCCTTTAAAAATGGTTTAAGTAAGTTGTCTTACTGCATCATGAAACAGAAAAATTTTCATCACATTATTATGAAGGTAAAATCAATATCTTCATTTCATAATGCATATCTCAAAAAGTTACTTTAATGCTTTAGGAAGAGCTGGGAAAACCAATGCCTAGTCTATTTAGTTAAGAGAGAAAAAATGCTCATAAGAAAATGCCTTTAACAAATATCCCAAAAAGTTAGACTGTAATAAGCAGTGCTCTACCTGTCCTTACTGCACAGTTTCTCAGAGGTCTTTGAGAAGGGATTTCTATGTTAAGTGTGAAACTTATAAGATTAAGCCTTTCTCAGTGAGTTTTTTGAGCAAGTGCACAGCACCATGTATAAGCAGTAAAGATTAATATAAAGAATTAAATTTCAGTTTGAATTCTGCATGTACTAAAAGAGAGCCAAATAACCAGGTGTGTACACGTATATGTGCATGCAGATGTTACATTTTAAACCTAATGTATTATGACAAAAATATTTTTATGTAAGTTTACGGGGTTTTTTAAAAGACAAAAAGCTTCATCCATAAGGAAAATAAAATCAGCTAACGCCCCACTATCACCGCTACCAATTGCATATCTTTAGTGCAGTTTCAGTGCAGTACATTCTCAAGGCTGACAAGCAAAAGCTTTCTTGCCAGCATATACTTCCAGTTCAGGTGATCTAATCTCCTACTAACCTTATAGAAATTTTTCTTTATTTTAAAACATTACAGAAATTATATAGATATATAAGCCTGCTAAAATCTCTATAGTAATATTCCTTCTCCCTTCTGAAAGAATATACTAAGCATATTCCTCATGTAACTTCCTGAGTTTCAGTGGATCTATGCCCAGAGTGAAAGTGGACTGAAAGCTTTCCACTTCTAAACACAATTCATGTACTAACTGAAGAGATAATCAAATTGAATGTAGTAACTTCCAGGTGAAATCCTATCCCCTTAGGGTGCTTTGTCTCTCATCTCAAAAGAACCAGGATTTTGTTTTCAATTTTTAGGGACCTTTTTTTCTAAGATAGAAAAATGAGGAAGAATACTTTGAACATCATAGAAAAAGGCTGAATGCTACAAATCTTATCAACAAAATTAAATTCCACAACTATACAACTTGGATGTTCTACAAACCTTTCAGTCTTTCCAGTTCTGGAAAATTAATGCACCATGAAACAAACTTTTAATATACTCCTTACTTTTCTTTCTTTCACTCCACTCCCAAGAAAATAATTCCATATTTTATATCAAAGATAGGAAGATATATCAGGAAAGTCCATTTTAGAAGTCTGCCTACGTGAAATAAAATTGAATTTTGGCCTTGAGAGTGTTAAAAATAGGTTTGGAGATTTTTTCATAGTAGGGCTTTGCTATACCCAGTTTGTTCTTGTTTCAATATTAAGAATTATCTTTGTACTTGGTCTTTTAAATAACTTATGAATTTGTTTTTAATTTTATCATTTGTTATGAATCTCTTTTAAAATTCAGGTTTGGAAATCATATTTAGAAATCATAGAATCATAGAATCAACTGTGTTGGAAAAGATCATCAAGTCTAACCCTTGATCCAACGCTGTGTTTACTAGACCATGGCACTAAGTGCCACATCCAGTCTCATCTTAAGAACCTCCAGGGATGGAGAATCCACCACCTCCCTGGGCAGCCCATTCCAATGTCTGATTACTCTCTCTGTAAAAAATTTCTTCCTAATATCCAACCTAAACTTCCCCTGGCAGAGCATAATATTTGACATTAATTTAACAGGAATGGCCAAAATACATTTTTAAAGATCCAAACGTGGCAATCCATGACTTTCAAATTATGAAACAGTCCTGGCTAATGACAGGTTTGTGCCATAGCAGATTTTTTCTCAGAAAGCTATAAAGCGCCATTTCTCAGAATAGTTAAGGTGGAAAGGGACAGTTTGAGATCATCTAGATTAAACCTCCTATTCAAGCAGGGTCATCTACATTTGTTGCCTCCAAAGTCTGTCTGGGAAACTTTTTCCAGTGTTTGATTACATTCATAGCGGAAAAGTTTTTTCTTATATTCAGATGGAATTCCCTGTTTTTTAACTTGTATGCCACTGGGCACAACAATTTGCTCCTATCAGAACTTTATACTTATTGATCCTCCTGAGTTTTCTTCCATACTGAATCATCCCCACTCTCACTGCCTTATCTCCACAAACGATACTCTAATCCCTTTATCACCTTTGTGGCCCTTTGCTGGATTCTTTCCACTACATTCCTATCTGTCTTGTACTGGGGAGCTCAGAATGGGACCCTGCACTTCAGATGTGTCTCACAAGAGATAAGTAGCGGGGAAAGATCACCTTGTTGACCTGCTAGCAATGGTTTTCCTAATGTAATCCGAAATGTTTTTGTCCTTCTTTGCTATGAGGGTGCATATTTCCTCATATTTCCCACTTGTGAGGCTGGACATGAGCCGACAATGTGCACTTACAGGTCAGAAAGCCAACAGTATCCTGGGCTGCATCAAAAATGTCAGAACTCCTGAAAACTTCTTAGAAGAAAATATAAGGATTGTGGAATAGGGACATGTTATGATCAGGTTCTTTAAAATTATTAGAGAGATACCTCTGCCCAAATTAGGGTGCAAATGAGACCACATGGCAAAGTCAATAGTATGAATTTTTATTTAACAGTAAATATGAGGTAGAGAGAGATAGAAATAGGAAAAGAGAGAAAGAGGGAGAGGAAGAGGGTGACAGAGAGACAGATTAAGTGGCAAAAAAATATCATCACTTCATAATTCAGCTGTCCAAATACTAGCATCTGCAGCCATCTGCTGCAAGATATCCAAGTCATAAAGCCAAAGCACAAGCATGGAGTTTTTATGTTTTTATTACGAATAAAGCCACACTATTTCCAAAGTAATATTCAGTCTGAGATAAATAGACCAACATTAAGATTTACAAAACATGTATTTCTTGTTGAATGGGTTTGCCTAAGTAAAAATAGTTCATATAATGTTAGGTAAATTACTCTGTGACAGAAAATTTCTAAGGTAGAAAATGTTGAGTAGAAAAACAAGAATGTGCTGATATATCAAGGTCTCTACTGATATTACAGATGCTGAGTGAATAATAAGAACAGAAAAATACAGTGAACATCATTAAAAATTCAATATCTAATACTCCATGGGTCGTCAGGATCTGCTACTGTCCACTGCCTCCAAAGCGACATGCTGCAGTGACATTTTGAAGCAGCATTTACTGAGGTTTAAGTATAACTCACTGTACCTGAACATTTTCAAATTCATTTTTTGCATAGCTTCAAATGAATAGTTATTCTTTCAGTGGTTTTTAGCACCAATCCTTCATGCCTTCCTGAAATCCATAATCTGAAAGAGATTGATTTTATTTTTAACTGACATTTAAAAGTGGCAAAGCTTCTTCTACAAACTGCTTGTCACTTAAAATTGTTGATACTCTGTCATCAAGTGATAATGCAGGATATAATTAGTCCTTTTCAAAATGTTATGCCTTTAAATACAAAAATTATACACATTAACCATGCCTCTTAAAAAAATATGATATATCAATGCATGCAAATCACTGTGTCTTTATAAATATTTTCTTAGGAAGCAGAACATCTTATTAATAAGAATCAACCAGAAAGCACTGATCAGCTTTCACAGGGTCAATTCTTCAGTCATTCCAAATTTTCAGGTGAAATCTAGAAGGATGAAATATCAAATATAGCCAGAATGTCAAACCAAAGAAAAACATGATTTATTTTTTTTATAAAACTGCTTGAAAGTATTTGAATTTACTAGGATTAAATTAATTTATTGTGAAATTTTGTGAAAATCAGTGAAAATCAGTAAGTCAATTATCAAAAGAAAAAGACAAAAATTATAGTTTTTATCATTATAGTTTTAAAAGTGTATTTCGGTTTGAATTCAGCTTTCTAATATATGATAAAACTTTCTTTTTTTCTTGGACTTGTGCAGATATAACCAATTTAAAAACAGGAAAATGATTTTTTGTAAAGTATTTCATAATTTTTACATGTGGAAGACATAATAGATTTGAGCAAGATATCCACCATAAATTTAATTGTGGGGGTACAATATTCATAACTTATTCACTATTCAGTCATGATGTGTTTCTTGCCCTCTGCCTCTGTGGAAATCAAGGTCTTCATTCAAATCACTGACTGCATCAGAATTTTATAAACTTACTATAAAAAATTATTTGTAGAAATATCGGTGAAAACTTAATTTTTTGTACTATTTTTCATCTCATATCTTCTATCTGTATATTCATTTTGTATATAAACACACATATATAACTATAGACATGTGTTCATGTATGCATGTCTCCAGTGTTCTCTGAAGTACAAGCACTGGTATCTATCTAAGACCACCTTTCGCAGCTGACACCTCCTCATAAAAAGAGAAATGCACTGTAAAGTGAGCTGGTCCTAAAACGACAGCTGAAAAGAACAACAAATAGGGCATTCAGCTTGCACATTTTAAGATTCTGACAGAATGACCTCTATTTCTGTCACTTCATAATTTTGTACAATAGTTGTCACAAAAATAGCAGAAAGATATTGTCATGATAATCTCTAGGTCTTGGTCCTGTAATCAGATCTTTATCCTATTCCCTTGCAAAGTCTCAGAGATGCCTTTTTGGTGCTGGGAACTTTTCCTTTATTTTGAACAATCTAAAAGCCAATCAACTGCACCAAGCTACAGGTTCTGCATACTGTCAACGTAGGGGGAAAGAATCCACTAAAGTTTAATTAATTTTGCCCGTGTTAGAAGACAGTGAATTTATAGTCCCACTGTAAAGGCTAGTTTAGATATGTAGAACTGATGAGAGCTGTGGATATCCTACTTTCCAGAATTATGTACCATGAATCCCACCATAAAAGAGTGCCTGAGGTAAATCACAGATTTCACATTTATGATTGAATTTTTAACTAAATTAAGTCTTTTTTGTTCAACTGGCTAGACAACGATTTCAGTTGCAAGGTGAGATCTTTGAATCAACAGTAAAAATTATATTTTTCACAAGATCCACTATTGCAGAAACAAGAACAGAAATAGCTGAAAGGTTTTAAAATATGGAAATTTTTGGAGCTAAAACACTTCTGTATTTTGATGAGTCACTTGTTTTCATTTCATAAATGAATAATATCATAGAGCAGAAAACACATTAACAATAAAAAAATCCACAAAAATCTGAAAGTAACACTTTGCATTTAAAGACACTTGTAAAAATTACTTTTAAAAATAATCCCCTGTTCTTGGAATTACCAAGATTGTAATCAGAATAAATCGTGCTTCTGATTTGCATCAATAAGGTATGCTGTGATCTCACTATTTCCTGTACTTACACAAATATTTCTGGAACGACTTTAATTTACTTTACTTTTTCATCAACATTCTCTTCTTTTCACTGCGTTAGTTGCAGGAGTCGTCCCAGGACGTATCCCAGAAGGAATCCTGAAGTTTTGCAATGCGCTAGCGAATTTATCTCATGTCCCAGTTCCAAGGTAAGTGGGTTCTAGCTGAAGCCAAAGCTTTTATCTTCAGACCTACAAATGTGCACAAAGTCAAAACAAAAAACCAAACAAAAATCACTGCTTCACACATGAAGAACCATGAGGAGGTCAGATTGTGCAAGATCATTTATAAGAAATCCATCTAAGATTATGTCATGAACTTACCTAAAAGGTTGTACAGTAAGCAGTGTCGTGCAATGTAACTTGAGAAGTTGGTAATCATATTATTTAATTATTGATAATGGTAGCTGTCAAGATAGCACATTCAATATGTCAAATTATGCTTGCAGTAAGGGTAACTTCACTTCATCCCATGCAGTGAGATATCTCTTGTGCCATCATATGATTTCAGACTTCCCAAGAAGTATCTCTGAGGACTTTCCACATCTGATCTCATGTCACTCAAGAACCTTACTCTTTTTCACTACTTCCAATAGCTACGGAAGAAAGAAAAGAAAACTTTCCTTGTTCCAAAATTAAATACATTATACAAAGTGAATGTAGCATATAACTTTTAGCTAGAGCAACTACACAGTACATCTGCTTCAGCCACTATCATGATATTAGTTGATTCTTTCCAGAAAATGACAGTGTGTGTTGTTTTCCTGGAATTCAAGACAAATACCCTCTGTTGAATCTGAAAGGTTCAGGGTGATTATAAATACCAGTGATTATGGAAAACACTATTCAGCATACCAGCAGTATACAGCTTTTGCAAACTTTGTAAACCTTTACTTTTCTGAGAGTACATGGTTTGATCCTACTGAATTCAGTCGATCTGACTTTAGTAGCATCAGCAGGGCAAATTCAGGAGAGGCACTTGATGTACATTTTCATTTTGAGCCCTTTTGAAGTCACTAGTGTTCATCTGCATTAAAAATGCTATGGACAGGGCTCAATGCATCGTTTTCAAGTGATGTTTCAAATCTCACAACAAGCATACTGTTTAAGGAATAGTTCTTCTCCCTAGCATTCCCCTTCTCCTTGAGCACCACTTATGTACTGAAGTGCAATTCAGTTTGGAATGGCATACCTGCAGGTCAAAGAACAGACTGAAGGAGTTAAACCAGACATAAATCAGAATGAAATACATGGCTCCATAGAAGGCTCAATAGGATAAAACAAACTATGTATCCATTTGTGCACAGCATGTCTCTCCCAGACGAGCAGAGTTGAGAAAACAGGCTTCATAGACAGAACAAGTGTTGTCCATTGATGTACAAAATAAATCATCAGTCTAAAGAATTTGTCAATAACATGCTGCCCTAAACATCCATATGTCTGCAGCATTAGGCTCATGTTGTTGCAACTAAATGAGATCTCAAACAACACAGAATGAAAAAAAAGCAGTGTAGCTTAAAGTGGCAGCAGATCAGTTTGTGAAAAAAAGACATTTTTTCTCACGTTCTTTTTCAGAGTAGTTTAGGAAATGCATAGTCATTTACAAGAACAAAGAGCACTAGTTTATGCTCTGCATACCTATTAAAAATATAGACAAGCATTGGGAAAATTCTTTTAACAAATTCAGACCACCTACAGTGTTCCCAAATACATGACCAACTTTGGCAATACTGGGAATGCAGCTCACTTAGGTAAATGATGGGATTTAGCACTAAATGCAGTGATGTAGTGGGCTGTTGAGATGGATTCTGGTTTCAACTCTGCCTCCACGTTGTGGGACAGCTGTAACCAAATCATGTTTGTTTCAATATAGGTATTTAATACATCTTTCCCATTTAGTCTTTGTTCACCTAGGATGAACACGTGTTTGTGCAGTACCTATGCTGCATTTGATGGCACCACAATACAAGTAAGAACTATCAAAGAACATTCAAGAAACATGAGAGGAAAGTGAATTTCTGAGGAAGTAAAATGTGTTGGATATTGTAGATTAAAGTGATATTTATTATGTTAGAGAAAGCTGGAATTTATTCAGAAGTAAGTATCTCTAGCCCTCTTACTACTTAAGATAATCTATAAAGGCCACTAATCTCTATAAGTTATTATAAATGTTCCTAAATTCAAATCTATTTACTTCCTGGTACTTTCCGTCATGATTCATACTGCAATATAGAGGAATAACTAAATCAGAAATAGATAACTTCATTCAAATTATCTTTTACAAATCCAAAACATATAAAAATTTGATGTATTTATAACAATACTATTCACTTTGAGAAAATACGTGTTACTTCATGAAGTTTACGTATAAGGAATTCCCATGTAGAAAAGAAAAGGGGCTATGAGCTAGGAAGAAGAGAGTAGATTGTAACTTACTGTCATATGGAAAGGGGAGATTTTGTTGACCCGTAGTGTTTGATTTGTCTGTCAGTGCCCCAGGACAGCTGAGACTCTTGTGCCCAACCAATCTGTCAGCATCTCATTATGGGGACCCTTCACTGAACAGTCCTGCTAAGCCAACAGTGTAAGGGAGACCCCTCAATGGGTCTTCCCACTTTATTAAAGTATGTTATCCACTGCCAATGACTGCCATAACCTATAATGTCTGTACTGTTATAACTTCCGTTAGGATGTGAATATAACTTTTCAGTTTCCTCTAATTTTTACCCCCTACCATCTTCCCACATTTACCAGGGGAAGAATAAAGAAAAGAATACCTGATTATCATTGGAAGAAACTCAATTTCTTTTCAAGTACTGTACAGAAATAGGGTATGAAGAGTAAACATCAGTTTTCAACACAATTTTAGCAGAACTGAATGCCAAAGTACAAATGGTCTATGTGAAAGCAGGTTGAGCAGACTTTTTGGACTGGTCTGCCATTGCTAATTCACACAAAGATGATTTTGTGTAATATAATGTGGAGATGACCAGAGAATGTTTAGGAGTCTAAATTTCAAACTGACCTTCAGAGCTGACCAAGAGTTGTACAGGTATTTGTTATCAGTGGGAAGCACAGTGAAACATTGTTCATAGGTGTGATAAACTCTTCATGAAACTAACATGTTGGTGAACACCCTCCACCTGAAATATTAAAAATTAGATACTGGAATGCAAAGACGATATGCCTGTCTACCAAGAGTAGCTCATTTGGAAGTTATTAAGTTGGAGACTAGTTTTTTCCTGCAATGACATATACACGTATGTGTATGTGTATTTATGTGCATGTGTGTGTCCAAATGCAGAGAGAGAAGGGAGGAGAGAGAGAGGAATACAGAAGAAGATTCTTGTAAAAGCTAATTCAGAACACCTATTTAGTGGGTTCCTAAAATCATGTAAGTATTCCACAGAATATCAGACAACTGATAGAAAATCACTAGACCAGAACAGTAAATTTTTTTTTATTGTTCATGGCTAATTTACCACCTAGGCTTGTTGTGAGTTTTCCTCTTATTATCTACTCTTCCTTATTTCCATACTGTTTGTTATTTTCATGCAATTGCATACAATTGAATTTGGAACATAAAGCATTAGAGAGAGGAAAATAAATTACAATCAAAGAAAGAAAATTCAAATGAGCAAGTGGATGTCAAAAACTACAAGGCACTTCTTTCCCATCCTTTTAGACAGAACAAGAAAGAGTAAATTAAAATTAAAAACCATAAATAAAGTTGCTCAGTGATTTCTACTTTCCTTCTGTCGTAACAATTAACCTATGAAAATAATTGATACAAGACTACAGTCAAACAAAAAGATTGCAATCTAAACTAATGAAGACACTCACATGGAATAAACACAGGATAACCAGACTTTCAAAATGCATTTTAAAGAAAATTACATACTCACTCTGCAGGGAATGAGCCAATGTATCACAGATGAAACTCAGGAGAAATTACCAATTTAAAAATCAGTCTGTAATGGAGTATAATTTTATTTTACATTTATGAAAAATAAATTTAGAGGAACACGAGAAGATGTTTCTAACCACAAAAAGAACTATGAGCTAACAGGACAACAGGATTGAAAAAGAGACTGAGTTGTCTATTTTCTTTCTTTTTAAAGCTCTTGCATTTTATCCTCCTTGCAGACAGCTAGACATATTTGTTCTGAACAGGTTTTTTGACAAGGACATTGTGGACTAAAAGCATCATACTATATTTTTCATTTTTAAGGTACATGCAATCCATCCCCATCACTTTGAGGTAACTTTGCTTTCCAGCAGAATACTGCATGTTTTAATCACAAGGCTACTTTTATTCTCAGTATGAGATCAAAATAAATACACCACCAGCGTGAACACTTTTCTGAGAGGACAAGAGGGATTCCTGCTTGTCATAACTAATGATGGTGATCAAAGCCAACCAGGTGCTCACACTGACCCTGAGCTTTGATCATTTACTGTACTTTCCAATATCTGAGCCTGGGAGTGAGTTGCCCTAATGGCCTCTGGTTACATTAGTGGCATATGGCAGGAAAAAGGAGTAGAAGATAAGAAGAAGCAAGAAGGAGAGGGAAATGTCTAGCTATGCAGCATGTGCAAGTATAAAAACTTCCAGGCAATTGAAGTAAGCTCATATTGAAGGCTTTTTGTACACTGTACATGTTAATGTTATTGAAATACTCAGTAGGTTTTTCATGAAAGCTTGTCCCAAAGGGCAATGACATGATCCTTTACTCACCTTTGAGCGATTACTCAAATGAGCAGACTCAGTAGTTTAAAAGGATTTTTGTGTGCGCGCGTGCACGTGTGTGCAAGTGCTCTTCTGAAACATCTGACTCCTCAAAAGAACATATTAATGCTACCTTTTTACACGTTACAAGTATTTTGACTGACTTGAGGTTCTTTCACCCATTGCTGGCAGTGCCATTCTTGATAGCCACCACTGCACAATCCCTCAACTGCAGACTATGGTGCAGTCAGACGAAAAATGTTCTTTATCTTTCTAAGGTTAGTTTCTCATTAGTTCTAAAAGTGGATTATGTGATAGAGTTGATAGCTAAAGGCATTTGGGAAGACTTCCTCCCATCAAGTCTGCTTCACACTAAGTGAATCTTTCTGAAAACACTTTTCTTTTGTCTGTGCTACTACTTGAAGAATTTTATGGAGAACAGCAGGAAGTGTAAATGTACAGATATAACTTAGATAGATACGGAGGTTCTCCAACTGCTGTGCGCATTTCAGGTGTTCTCCAAACTCATTGCAACAACAGAGAATAAATATAGCAGGTGACATTATTATATGGGTCAGAAGTTGATATAATTATTTAATTAACATCATAGGAAAAAGCAATGATTAAAAACAGATCTTTTTATCATCTTTGTGAGATTCTTCTTCACAAAATTCAGAAAGAAGAACAACCAGTGTCCTAAGTGGATTAATTTCTTAGCACTTTAATGAAGCAGAAATTTGAGACTATACTTTTTAAAAAAGGAAGAAATTTCAGCCTTCAAAATACCTGCACTTCTCAGCATAGGAATGCTTGGGTTTTTTCTGTGCTATGACATCCCTGTTGTAAGCAAGAACAAGAGAGGGTAATCAAAGTTACTCACTTCTACTGAAAACACACTTTCGGCAACAACACCATAGACGAATATGTTTACAACTAGATGAATGATGTCCAATATCACAAATAACAATACAATGAAAGAATGCTTTGGTCTTCCTTTGAAGTGCCCTTACTATGTATATGATCTGCTTTAGGCCCAATTCTGCAGACAGTTCCCCTGTTGCATACTGTGTGGCCTCTGAAACCAGAGTGCTGTATCACAAGTTGGTAATTGCATGGTGTCAGATTGCACCTCATCTAATTCCATGTCACAGTAAATTACGGGTGTCTGGGTCCTGCAATATGTGTAGCTTTAAAAAGCCAAACTATGCAATTGCATTATGAGCTAGGTGGTACAGTGGAGCTCTGACCTTGATATGTAATTTAGGTAACTTTCAGTACGTTAACAGTAACTGATGGAAGTATTTTGTAGTGTCACAGGCAATAGAGAAGATATAATATCTCTTACATTTTACAAACTGGAGTTCTGCTACCAAGTAGAAAGCAAAGCTGATACAGTGTTGTATGGAAAGCTGACTGGCATAATGTATTCCACAAGCTTCTATTATGGTGTTATTTGTATCCTTCTGTCGGTATGTTTGTCATTTTCAGAGTTATAAATGGAACATCAAAAATATGCAGCAGAAACTGAATGAATTCTACAATTATTCCTATGTGTATGCCTCAATTTATGTCACATTAAAGACAGCAACACTTGTGATACTTTGTAAAAACACGTATTTTGCATCCTGAGAAATCAGGGCAGATCTGAGCTCTGGCTGTGACAATAATATTTTTTTTTTCCTGAAGCAGTTGGCTTTAGAAATACCATCATCTAAGACATGAATTTTTGTGGTCTTTTATATACCAAAAAACCCACCAAAACCAAAACCACAACCACCCACCCCATTTTTGTATTGTAAGTATTTTTACTATGAAGGGTCACCATCATGATGCAGTTTGAACTCGGCTTAATGAAAGATGTTTAAGGTAATTGGAACAGATATCATATTTTCCTATAACTGTCCATAATGTTTTTTACAGTGAGAACATGGTACTTTCTGCAGTGTAATCACAGGAGGAGGGGATTTTGACAATTAATTTGTACTTTTTGGAACAGAAATATTTTAGATCTGATACAGAAGTAATTATTTTCTACCAGAAACTGCACTTCAGTTTTTTAAAAGCTATAGTAAAACAGGTTTGGACATTAGCTAGAGGAAGAATTTAGCTTTTATCCTGATTGTCAAACTTCCTTTTGCTTCAAAATGAAGATATTTAACAACCCTGCATACTTAAAACAACAATGCAGACCCCAAATTTCTAATCCAGTGTTTCACAGGATAAGATTCACACTCACTAAAGGTAGGGAGTTCCTAAACTCTAGGGAATTTCACTCATTCTTTGGTGGAAGAAGTTCCCAAGGCTGAAATTTGCAAGATGAGGATTCAAAAACCATTATTAATTCCCTGAAAATTATAGTTGCCTGATCAAGTCTTCTTATGTCAAAAAGTGTTGGAACTTATGAAATGGTGTCAAAAAAAATCTCCTCTTTCACACAGAACCCTATCCTTCTATTAATGGAAGGTAAATTTTTCAAAAGTCATTACCTGATTTAACAGCCTAAATCACATTTTAGAGGTGACTTTAGCATTTAATAACTCAGCCTTCCTTTGAAAGCAACCTGGAAGTTACATGTCATCTGTTTCTGCCCTTTTAAAAATCACATCCTGTACTTAATGCAATCTTTAAGCCCCTTGGAAAAGCTGGTTTTAAATCCTTTTTGAAAATGTCACAGTTGTAAGGGTACTTCTAAACTATGGGAGTTAGAAGCTTTCAATGCATGCCTGGAGTACATTCCCTTGCTCATTCCCTCCATACTAAAGCCATACCTAAGCAAACATTTTTCATCTGTTCTTTCATGGAAAGGCAATGACATGCCTGTACTAGGAAATGAATCAAAACTTTTTTTACCTGTAAGGTCTATGTGTGGAAATAAATACATGAGGACAAGGCAGAGGAGTGGAATGAATATTAGGTCATTAATTCTTTTGACTGGCTTGGTAAAATCAAAATGAGTTTTTAAAATGCAGAGGATGAATAGTTGCTGGCATAGTTTACCTGTAATGGTCTAGCTACAGTTGTAGCTGTAACATTTTACCTGTTTTTTTTGTGTAATACCTCTCTAATACTCACCTCACCTGAAATCACTTATGCTGGAACATGAAAATGTGGAAATTCATGCTGGAATATTATTCCCATTAAAAAACTATCATTATTTTTTGCAGGATGCATGACAGCTGCAAAGAAGAGAGTAAAAATCTGAAAACAAATTGGTGACTTCAGTTTTGCAAAGACCTTATCCATTTGCTTCACACTCTGACTTCTGAATACCCCTCTTTGCCCTCATTACAGTATTTACTGTGTGGCTAAAGATGTACATCAATCTTTTAGGATATCTTTGATTAAAGGACAGGACAGAAGTCTGTGCACTCACAGCCCAGAAGGTCAACCACATCCTCGGCAGGTTTAGATTGGGTAAAAGGAAGAAATTATTTTCTCAGAGGGTGCTGAAGCACCTACATAGGTTGCCTAGAAAAGTTGCAGATTCCCCATTTCTGGAAGTGTTCAAGGCCTGGTTGGATGGGGCCCTGATATAGTGAGTGGCATTCTTGACCACAGCAGGGGGTTGCAACTAGATGATTTTTGACGTCCCTTCTAACCCAAACCATTCTGTGGTTCTATGACTATTACCCTGAGATTCTACAGAGACCAATAAAGCCTTGTAGAGCACAAGGATGCATGTATGCATAATGTATATGTTGGTCTGGACCTACATCCTCAGCAGTTCTTTACTCAATGCTAAAACTATGGTGTTGCTGCAGTTGGGTGTTTTTATTCTTCTTCTTACTATGAACTAGAATGAAGTTTAGATAGCTGAAAAGTATAAGCAATGATCACATTTGAAAACACAGTAGGATATAGCACATCAGCACTGGAATGCTACAAATGCAGTATTTAATGCTCGTAGGTGGCTGTTGTGACTAGAACCAGGTTTTTAGTTAAGTAAAGAGGTATTTCTTGGCATTATAGGGTCACACCCTACTGTCAGTTTTAAGTAGCACTCTGCATTGATCTCAGTGGGTAGTTGTGTTTAAAAATTGATGGCATGACCTGGCCCTTAATATGGAATGTCACCTGAAAAGAGCACACAGATTTTGCTGCTCTCTGTACAGTGAGAAAAAAATAGAGTAGGAAGGAGGAGGAAACATAACAGGCCTCATGCTCTCTTGAAGTATGTGGAAGGCACAGAATTTTAAACAGTATTAATAGCTTGAGTCTCAGCCTGCTTAATAACCAATATTACCTTAATTTATTTCCTACGACTTCAGTAGAGTTACTTTGGATTTACATCTTTGTTAATTCAATCAGAATATAAATACACTTGGAATTAAATGCAGAAATATATTAATGAAAAAATATTCAAAGTGTCTCATAAATATTTTGTTATTGAAAAGAGTTTGGATTTGGAAGCAGAGCCTGAAGAGTTATATTAATATTTCCAACTATTCTCTCAGGTTTGAAATCTATGGATATTGCACATCCCTTGGGTTGCAAGTTTGCTGTATTTTTCCAGTCTGAATATCAACGAACAGTTTTCTATCAGTCTTAAAATTTACAACAAACTGTAAAGTATTTGTTTATTGTTGGACCAGATAATAAATTCTAAAAGATTTATCTATCCTGATTCAAGCTCAACTTTTCTATATTTTTCTTGTTCATGTATTCATATGTTTTGTATAAACTGCCATTTTTATTTGACAGCCAATG
This sequence comes from Pipra filicauda, assembly GCF_003945595.2. NCBI lineage: Eukaryota > Metazoa > Chordata > Aves > Passeriformes > Pipridae > Pipra > Pipra filicauda. The sequence continues at coordinate 2,315,851 of NW_024104765.1, forward strand.
ATCTTTTATTTTATTAAAGAGACTTAAATTCAGCCTCTCAACCATGCTGTAATCATTTTGACCTTCCTGATTTGCTTCTCCTCATACCAACATCTGCTCATAACATTTTACCATATAGCAAGGCTACATATTCAGTGTGAACAAAATCTCTCATCCCCATTCCATGTTTTTTGGTTTTGTTTTTTTTTTTTTTCTCCTTTGTTTTACCAAAGGGTGCGATCTGGTTCAAATTACAATATGAATACAGCATAGCAGAGATGTATGCAATGAAGATTAAAAATAAGTCATTGAGCTCACTGTAACTTCCTCAATGTCAAAAAATGTGCCATTGTAAATCCCCTGGGACTGCCTGAACAATACTTGCATATTCCAGGCCTTATGTCAGCCTGATACCCATCTGTCTATTTGCTAAACTCAGTCTCTCCTGTCCTTTCTGGTATCACTCCTTCTATTGTGGGGGAATGGGAGAGGAGGGGCTCTGAACAGCAAAATTTCCCTTCATTTTGTTCAAAGGTGAGATCCTCTGGACATGATATCTCCCTGCAAGGTACTCTAACTTCATTTGCATGCTGTTGTGGGATATTTTTGTACCAATCCTAAAAGTAACAAATCAGCATGGAACATTTTAAATAACCTCGAGTATCACTATTGTATTTGAATAATTTAGATCAGGATCCTGATTCCAGCTTGCAAACAAACAGTTTTGATAAATCTTGGTACTGGGGCTGCGGTTTTGTGGTATGCACAGCACAGAATTTGCAGACAAGTCAGAAGACAGCAAGAAGAGGTAACATTAAACTCTTCTGATTTGTGCCACTCTACAGCCTAAGTTATCTGGCATAATTTTGAACCTCTCCAGGAATGTCCTATGTGCCACAGTACAATGCACACTCTCCGAAGTGTGACATGGCCTTAGTCTGGGATGTCCTTCCTTTGGCACCATATCTGAGCCAGACTTTTGGGGGATTCTTTGAGGAAGGATGATCAGTGAAGTATCCCCTCACTTGCAGCATCAAGACCGAGATCTGCAGCTGAGTCATTGTACAAAGCTGCTTCTTATGAACATTTTGTGATCATGCTGTAGGCAGAGGTGTGCAAATCTGTCACAGCCACGAGAACAGTTAAATACTCCTGTAATTAGCAGAATGTACATTCTTTGACTTTTTGTCTGCAGTAAAATAGCAATGCATTTGTTTCCTCCCTATCATCATATAACCAATAACTGATATAACATTAAAAATACATATCTACTACAAGCACTCTCACTGAGATATTCCCAGATAAATCTTTTCTGTTTTTTTCTTCAACAATTTTGAAATCCTGGTGGGCGTGTAATCAGTCATGGGATGGTTGCTGTAGTTGTTTACTTTGGCTGAACGCTAGGTATCCACCAAGCCTGCGTAGATTCCCCCCTCCAAAAAAAAGGGAGACAAAAGGAAAAAAAACGTGAAAAACCTGGGTTTACCAAGGAAGAAAGTTTATATTTACAAGGAGAAAAAAAAAAGAAGAGACTAGTAATGCTACAAACACACAGGCAAAGGAAACTAACAGTAAAAAAATTCTACCTCCCCCACGGAACGGCATCTCGGACAGGCGTAGCTGCCTACAGGGCCATCCCAGAAGAAAGAAGAAGGGCCGAGCTAATTCTCCCTTCCCTCTTATAGTTGGACTGATGTAACATGATATAGAATATCCTGTTCCTCCTGGAAAGAGGAAGTGTTATTTTACTGCACAAACCCACTACAATCTCCACCCCTTGTTCCATACCATTTTACGTCACACCCATATCCCATTATTCGTCTATATCCTGCACTTGTACAGGTCTTGTCTTCTATGGTGGTCTCATTGTTGAACACCAGCATCAGTTTAGTTTGGGTGTTCCTCATCTGATGACTTTTCCTGCAACATACAACTCAGAATACAAATTATTTTTTTCCCAAGGTTAAATCTCCTTGAGGCACACATTGGGTTTCCCCATCTTCTCTCATTATCCACCAAGTGTATCCAGGTCCTTGAGTAAAGACAATCCCATGGATGAGTTTGCCTTTGCTCAAGGGAGGGTTAACCCAAACTGTTTTACCTAACATACCTCTCAAGTGAATTACTGGACTTTGTCTCCATCCACAGTGTGAAGGGACTCTGTTTGGGCAGGGCTGGCTCGATTGACGGAGCTTCTAGCGTTGACTAGCCAAGTAGCCTTTCCTAGATGTTGATCCCAATGTTTGAAAGTCCCCCCACCCTATGCCTTCAAAGTAGTTTTCAGCAATCCATTGCATCACTCAACTTTTCCAGCGGCTGGTGCATGATATGGGATATGATACACCCATTCAATGCCATGTTCCCTGGCCCAGTTTAGTTTAGTAGAAACTAAACTGTTTTTGAAATGAGTCCCACTGTCTGACTCAATGCGCTCTGGGGTACCAAGTTGCCACAGTACTTGCTTTTCAAGACCCAGAATGGTATTTTGGGCAGTTACGTGAGGCACTGGATAAGTCTCTGACCATCCAGTGGTTGCTTCCACCATGGTGAGAACATAGCGTTTACCTTGGTGGATCTGTGGCAGTGTGATATGGTCAACCCGCCAGGCATCCCCATATCTATACTTATCTGATGTGGTTTGAAGCTGGCTCCATACCAAGTCTTCAAACCTCACCACAAGAACTCCCCCCCCTCCAAACCCAAGGGAGAAGAGGGAAAAAAACCCAAGAGAAGCGAAACGAGAGAGAGGCAGCTAAAGCAATATATATATATATATATATATATATTTACACTTATATTACAGTTACATACAATTGAAATATATATACAATTTCAAAAGGAAAAGGGAAGGGGGAAGGAAAAAAAGGAACAAAACCAAAATAAAATATACACGATCAATAGCCCAAGATCTAGCAACTAAAAGAATTAGCAAAAGAATATCTTACTACTCTCCTTGGGACAACAGAAAGTTGCGCTGGAACGACTGCTGGCAACCTCCGTCTCCCAAGGTCGGCAAGACCTTACCAGGCCTCACTCCCCAACACGACAGACTCAACAAGAGGGAAAACTCACACCTCCAAAGCCGCCGGAAAGAAAGAGGGTCGAAGGCCTTTCCTCCTTTCTTCTTATACCCCAGCTTACGTAAAAATCGTAGGGAATACCAGGTAAATCTGGGCACTTCCTTGGTTACAAACTGGTCACCAAAGAAGGTCTAGACTAAACTACCACATTCTCCCAATGTCCACCATACCATAGGGGCTTCACTGTCTTTGTTTAATGGCAGTGCATGTCTCACAATCATGGAAAACTTGGGGAATAGTGTCCAAAGTTAGATCCACCTCTCGATCTTGTGCCCATCTATAAATGGTATCTCTACCCTGATGGCCTGAAGCATCATGTGCCCATCGAGCTAAGAACAGCTGTCCCTTACGCTACCAATCTAGACCTACTTGCGACACTTTGACTTGTGCAGTTCGGTCTGCTTGTTTGTTGTTTTGATGTTCTTCATTAGCTCAATTTTTGGGTACATGGGCATCTACATGGCAGACTCTCACAGTCAGCTTCTCAACCCAAGTGGCAATGTCTTGTCATAAATCAACAGCCCAGATAGGTTTTCCTTCACGCTTCCAATTAATCTTCTTCCACTGATCCAGCCACTCCCACAGAGCATTGGTTATCATCCATGATAAAGCCTTGGCCATTTCTCTCATTCAGCAATGTCCAGGGCCAATTGAATGGCTTTGAGTTCTGCAAATTGGCTCGATTCACCTTCCCCTTCAGTAGGTTCTGCCACTTGTCGGGTGTGACTGCAGACAGCTGCTTTCCAGTTCCGGTTCTTCCCTATAATACAAGAACCATCAGTGAAAAGGGCATAATGTGTTTCTTCTTCAGGTAACTGCTTGTATGGTGAAGCTTCTTCAGCCCGATTCACTTGTTCTTTTTCCTCCTCATCAACCAGACTGAAGTTTCCACCTTCAGACCAATTTGTTATGATTTCTAGGATTCCAGGGCGATTCGAGTTTCCAATTTGGGCACACCATGTAATCAAAGTAATCCATGTAGTATCAGTGGCATGCTTTCTGGACATGTAAAGGGGTCACCTTTTCTTTGAACATCCAGTTCAGCACCGGTAGTCAGGGTGCCAGGAAAAACTGTGTTTCTGTGCCAATCAGCTCTGAGGCTGCTTGTATTCCTTCATAAGTCACTAAGATTTCCTTCTCCGTGGGGGTGTATTTGGCTTCAGATCCTCTGTAGGTTCAGCTCCAGAAACCAAGTGGTTGGCCTCAGGTCTCACCAGGTACTTTTTGCCAGAGGCTCCAGGAGGGACCATTATCCCCGGCTACGGAATAAAGTAGTTTTTTCACATTTGGTTCTGTCCTGACTGGTCCAAGTGCCACGGTGTGTGCAATCTGTTTAAAGGCTCGCTGTTGTTCAGGACCCCATTGGAAAATCATTCTTCTTACAGGTCACTAAGTAAAGAGGACTCATGATTTGACTGTATTCAGGAATGTGCATCCTCCAAAAACCTATGGCCCCCGGCAAAGCTTGTGTTTCCTTTTTGTTAGTTGGTGGAGCTATCACTATGATCTTGTTGATAACTTCTGTTGAAATCTGATGATGTCCATCTTGCCATTTCACCCCTAGGAACTGGATTGCTTTGGCAGGTCCCTTGACCTTACTCTTTTTGATGGCGAAACCGGTTTTGAGGAGATAATTTCCTTTCCTTTTTCAAAGACTTCCTCTGCTGCGTGCCCCCACACGGTAATGTCATCAATATATTGTATGTGTTCTGGAGCCTTACCCTTCTCTAGTGTAACCTGAATCAGTTCATGGCAAATGGTGGGACTGTGTTTCCACCCCTGGGGCAGTCGGTTCCAGGTGTACTGCACGCCCCTCCACGTGAAAGCAAACTGTGGCCTGCACTGTGCTGCTAAGGAGATGGAGAAGAACACATTTGCAATATCAGTGGTGGAGTACCACTTCGCTGCCTTGTACTCCAGTTCGTACTGGAGCTCCAACATGTCTGGCACAGTGGCACTCGACAGTGGGCTGACTTCATTTACCTGTCTGACTTCTCCTCTGATTGATCGACCTTCCTGTAGTGAGGAACCGGCTCTTTGTGAACTGGCTCTTTACCTTGCCTCCTGTTCTTTTCCCATTGTTACTTCTGTTAATCTGTCCCCTACCTCCCTTACTAATCCCTACTGCCTGTAGGTCCTGAAGGTCTCCTTACCCATGTCTTCCTTTTCACTACAGGGGCAATACTGACTTCAGATGTCGTGGTTTGGGTCCCTGCCTCAGTTGAAGTCTTTTTAGAGTATTGAACAGCAGCTCGGTAGGCACAGGCCAGGCCCCAGTACAGGGTGAGAAGTTGCTGGTTTCGATCAGGGTAGGCAAGGCAGCCTTCCATTAAACGACGTGTTAGTTTGTTGGGGTTGAACGCTTGTTCTGGTGTGAAGTCCAAGGCAACAGGGGGTGTTAGATGCCCTAAGAACCTGCCTAAATTCATCCACATCCCTTGCCACCCAGGAACTGTCCCCTTTAGAGAACATCCCAGTAAATTCTCTCTGGAAGTTGATTTTGTCCTGGCACAAGGCAACAAAAACAACACTACCTTCCTCACTCCCTATAATGTTTTAAGAGCATTGGTTATGAACAGCAATATAGTCAGACAACTCAAGTAAGTATTAGTAAGGATTGTGCGTGCTTTCATTATCAGACCCTCTATGTCAAAATTAAGAAGAGAAAAAAAATTGATTTCTTTCCCCTCTGTGTCTTTTAAGGGATAAGTCCCACATCCTATCAAAACTGTTAGTAAAATTACAGGAATACCCACTAGAACTGGGTGAATTGCCCTGTTTTTGTTATATGTTCCTAGGTTAGCAAAACAAATAGATGAGGCAGTTATTATATAAACAATCTTCCCTTGGCAGTTTTCCCGGCCAATGCACCAAAATTTGTAGTTGTTTACTTTGGCTGAACATCAGGTGTCCACCTAGCCTGCGCAGATTCCCCCCCCCACCAAAAAGGGGAGGTAAAAGGAAAAAAAAATGTGAAAAACCTGGGCTTACCAAGGAAGAAAGTTTATATTTACAAGGAGAAAAAAAAAAGAAGAGACTAGTAATGCTACAAACACACAGGCAAAGGAAACTAACAGTAAAAAAATTCTACCTCCCCCACAGAATGGCATCTCGGATAGACGTAGCTGTTTACAGGACCATCCCAGAAGAAAGAAGAAGGGCTGAGCTAATTCTCCCTTCCCTCTTATAGTCGGACTGACATAACATGATATAGAATATCCTGTTCCCCCCGGAAAGAGGAAGTGTTATTTTACTACACAAATCCACTACAGTTGGTTTGGAAATACAGATTTTGAGTTGTTGGCAAACGTGCATGGTCTGCTTTGTGTATCGTTGCATCTTCTTGCTCGCTATGTGAGACAAGAAGAACATGTCGCATCCTGGTGCCTGGAGGAACAAAGAATACAATTCCCAGGCAACATGCTTTGTTGGCTTCCCATAGGATGTTGCTATCTCTGCATCTCTTGAACTAGAAGGCTAAAATGTTACTACAGGAAAACAGATAGGCAGACAAAGCCTTGCACTGAACATGATTACACAAAAGTGCTTTCCTTGGGAAAGCAGGGGAGGCAGAAACTAGCACGTGATTGTTATAATAGGCTATGCTGCTTCTTGATCACTTCAAGCAGAATGAGCATTTTCCTGAAAGGGAGTCTATTGGCCTCCTTTATCTTGTATGAGAAATGTTTGCTCTGTTCTGTTCTTATCCAGTGACTTCACTTGTCACCTGATTTCAGGAAGGTATCTGAGTAGATGCAACATATTTGTTGCACTCTTTGGAGTTTTCAGAAGTAGATGTTATTCCCTGGCATCAGATTTATTTGTTATTTGCGGGTGGCTGATGATATGAATTATAGCTGCTCAGCTTTATTACTGAAATATATAAAAGAAAATATCTACTACTCCCTGGCAATTACTTGCTTAATGCATGCAACAGAATCTTCTGAATGGTCTCCAAATCAGTATGTGACTGTCTGAAGCTTTATTTATCTACAAAAACTGATGACCTATTCAGTTATGTGATAGTTATCTTCAGCTTTTCTTACATCCCTAAATTAGGAGACACATGGTACAAGCAAAATCACAGAATTCGGAAACACAACTTGTGCAAAGCAATATTTATTAGACTGTCCTTTTATTTAAGTATTAGCAAAATGTGTGATCTTACTTTATGTATGTTATTTGCACAAAAAAAGGCAAGTCTGCCTTGGCTAATATGTTTACCATAATTTAGGAGAGTGAAAAAATTGTAAACTCAGGCAAAAAAGGGTTTGGGAACTTAGATTTCTCACTTTGTGAACAGCCTGTCTCTATGAGTCTTTAAAGGAAAATCACTACTTTATTAAATGCTACATTCAGGAAAGAAACAGCTACAACAACCAAAACCTCAGATTCTGAAAATTAAATGAGCAACGATACCTTAATATACAGTCTAGAATCACACAACAAAGTTCTAGATAGAAATAGGTAATATTTATTTTTTTGTACTGTGAGTATATCTTTTTTTTCTCTTTAGGTAGTTCTTCAGTTGTCATGTATGCATTGTTGATTGTATAGCTCTATTTATTGAAAAAGCAGCATAGACACCTAATACATTCAACCTGAATTGTCCAGTTGGGGCTGGATACTTGCTCTGGAGGTCCTGTGGCGCTTAAAAAATGTGAGCAATCCTGTACTTGATTTGTGAGATCAATGAACAAAGATAATTTCTTGGCATTTGTTAACATTCTTTTCTGAAAGATATGGCATTATAATTTATCACAGAGCCTCATGGACAAGTTAGGTAATAGCAAAAATGCCATTTTACAAATACATTGGACACACTTCAGCCATCAGGAAACAACAACCCCCACTATGTTTATTTCCTCTTCAATAGTGATAGTTACTTCTGAACAAGACAGTCTACTTTTCTCAGCAAGACATATTTTCCTTATGCTACAAAACAAGAGGTTTTTGAGTTATATACTGATACACCACATCACATGCAAGACAAACTGTTTTAGAGTGAACAAATAACCACATGTATGATCTAATGTACAACCCTTTTTGGAGCGAAGATTGAATATGCCACACATCTAATGAATGGCTGCCTGCCCTACGCTGCTGTGTGTACAGTAATACCTACTGTACTCTATAGCTGATCTTCAGGTTACCACAGAGCTAAAATGTTCATACAGTGTGTCATTATTTCCTTAGACAATTCTCGTATTTATCTTTCTCTGTTTTTATTTCCCAGTGTTGTACTGTGTATTTTGGGAATTCTTCAGTGCTGTATATCTGAAAAAAAATTATCTCAATATAGTGTTTAAAATGTAGTTCTCAACCAAGATTTTAAAAATTAAGCCCAAAGGAATAGAGTGAACAGAAATAGAATTCTGGATTTGCACTGATTGAAAACTGATGTTGTACAATTCCCATTTTCCTCTACTCAGATATCATAATTTACATTTCTGTTTGCCTCTCTTTTCTTTTCATACTGCTTTTTTTTCAGAAGGAGGAAACAACATTCCCTTTCCTTATGGGTGTTCTGGGACTATCTAATGACAAAATATTGTATATTTCAACAGAAAATTGCTCATCTCTCACACAAAAAAAGTGTTTTCTGCGTGTGATCTTATGGTAACTAATACAAGAAAGGTATTTTAAGCCATCTCACAGATCTCAATGTTATCACTGCCATATATCATCCAAATGCTCTATTATTTATTAATATTGGTATATTTTATACCCTAATTCATGTCATCGTATGATAAAATATTGCTTAATTTTCTTTCAGAATCATGTCAAAGTATTGTAAAATAGATGTATACCCTATTTGCCTAGTTCCTAATGCATTTGTACTCTTAGTTCAGAGCAGTGTTTTAACATATCACTAACTTATATTGTGTTCTAAGCAGTTCCCAAGATGGTCTGATGTTTAAGGAGTTTTTTTCCTTAATACTAGCTGAAGAACACAGGAGACTCTGCTCCAGCACCTGATAACTTAATACTACGAAGAAAAGAAGCCTACAAAAGCCAATGCTGAATCTGTGTAGCTACAAGTGCTGACATTTTTTGCCAGAAAGAAAAATCACTACTATTGAAAGATTTCAGAGACAGTTCTAAACATAATTATTAAAATCATAAATGTCTGTGTATTTGTTCATAAAAAACACCGAAAAATCAACTGAAGATGGAAGTAATTTGACTTTTTAGGATATGAATGACAGAGCAGTACAAAAAGGCAGTCTAGCCCAAGACATCCTGCTCCAACCTCGTGAATGGTTGCAGTTGCTTCCAGTGGAATACCTTTCACAGTCTCCATTGCTCTTTAAAATGAAAATAACTTAGATTATGGGTTTGTGCTTAATAAAGGTGTCAGATGCAAAAATATTACTAAGAGCAAAATATAACACTTATAGATATCTAACATTCATGTTAGCACCTGTCCATTGCCTAACAAATTTTAGAAAAGTTGATTTATTGGCAGCTTTATCAGATGTTTGACAAAGTTTTATTGATACTGACATGAAAAGAAATACATATTCTTTGATCTTTAATCTTTGAGAATATATCTCATTCCAGTTCAAAATATAGAGTGAATGAGGTTTTTTGGAAGTTTTGATTATTTGATGGTTTGTTTTGGTTTTTGTTTTGTGGATTTTTTTAAAGAATTAAGACCAAAATATGACCCCAGGGTAAATTGTCAGTATTAGCACATGTGGTATATTACCACAGGATGCTATGTCCTGACCGACTGTCAAAAGCTAGAATATACTCATCTGTGTATGTGGGTAAAATCTGCTACGTATTTTCATGTTTTTTTTCTTTTCAAGCCACAAGTACAAACAATTAGACACATATCTATGTGAGTAACCAGCACTGTGCCCATTTTAGTCTCTGCCTTTTTGAACTAGTAAAAAGATTGTTTAGGAGGAGCTAAACCCCTGGTTTTCCATAGTAAACTGTATTGCTATTTTGAGAAAATATGTAGAATAAGTGGCCATGGTAGCACATAGTGTGTATGATGCTCAGTATGTTGTTGAACCATTTCTCTAGAAGATGCATGGCTATATTCTGACCTAAGATTTTTCACTCCGAGTTTCCGTTTGCTCCAGTATTAGGTACATTCAGAAGTTTCGGACAAAGAATTTCTCTTTCATTATCTTCCATATTTTCTGTATTTGCCATATGTTTCAGCCCACCATTGTATGGATTCATTATAGCAGCACTAGTTGAGTTCCTAATACTTAATTAGAACTCCACCAAACTTACTGCAGTAGACCTCAAAACTGTGTGAGATTTGCTCCTTTTAATGTATATTTGAAATCCTTAAAGGAACATAATATATGTGTTTTATTGTAATTAATCATAAAGATTTGAAACTCAGCATTTTGTTTTTAAAATCACCGGGACTTCCTTCCTTATACTGATGTTATTTTAATATACTAAAAACATGAATGCTGGGACAAGGAGTCACATTAGGAAAAAAATTTTGTGAACAAAACTTAATGTAATGTACATGCTCAGTGAATCCACAACGAAGCAAAAATATAATTGATATTCTAGTTTATGCAAGAGATAGCATGCAAAGTCACCTTTCTTTTACTTGCTAGTGTCACATTTTTCATGAAAATTCAATATTACAAAAAGTTGATCACAAAATACCTTCAACTTCTGAGTGGTATTACTGCTATTACTGAGCTGCTCTTTGTAATAAAACTAAAATGCTGACATCAACAATCTTTCTCCAAGTACACATTTCATATGCTACTTTTTCACACTGTATTTAAATGAAGCTGACATACCAATATAGGTCTTTCTAAATCAAGGAAGGTTTTCCTCAGGATATGTAGTAGGACATTTTAAATTTCAGATCCTAAGCACTTTTCTCCACATAAGATTCATACATACAGAAAAAAAATGATAGTACATCTAAATTTATATTTTAAATTAGCCATGCATTACTTGCGTGCTTAAAGATTAGGTAAAACAATTTTTTTTAATTTCCTGTATGTTTTTAGTCATTGTGATTTAGCATCTTGATACACAAAAAACCCCTATCACACTATTGTATATAGAAATATATTATTATTTCACCTTTCTTTGGAAAAGATAAAATTATTTGTAATTTGCCTTTATTGTATATCCAGCTGGAATTTTCCATTTATTTTATTTTATTTTTTATTGTCAAGACAATACCTAATTTTCCAGAGGAGAAAAAGACCACTTTATTTGCAGTTATTTAAAATACTGATAGCTTGCAAAGCACATTTTGGTAAGATATTTTATAAGGAATGTTACACATTTCAATTTCTACTTGTCTTTCTAATATCCTCCCTACAAATATTTGATATCTGGGTTTAATTATACTGTAAAATAAAATCCAATATTTCAACACTGCAATTTACTTTTAATTTAACAAGCAGATATATGTAAAATACCTTTAGCAGAATCATGCAAGTCTGTAGTACATCAATCTTTTGTATGCTTGTACCATCTGCAACACTTAAAAGAGAGGGAGGAAGCTGTCAATTTTTGAAGACACAAAAATAAAACAAATTTTATGTTTCAAATTAATAATTTTTTTTGGGTGACTGAAATGAAACATTGAAGTGGTTCATGGCAGATAGAGCATTACGTCAGAGATATTGCTCTTTTTATACTATACACAGATCGTAAAGAGGGCTAATATCAGAATACTATTTTTTTTGGTGAAGACAACGAAATATCATCAGATATCAAGGGCTGTCTCTGGTTTGTGGAGTTACTACAACACAATTAAAGCTTTATTGCTATATTGATGCCAGAGGAGATGCTGGCTAATGGATCCCTATGAGTACAGGGTCCTGGGATGGAGAAACAAAGGGGCACAAGGGTAAACAGTATTTAAAATTTAGTGCTTAAATCTTTCAATCCTTCCTTGAACTCTTTTGAATTATTAACAACATGAGACTGGTTATGAAGTAAGAGAGACACTGTGGTGCTGCAATGTAGAAATATTAGATCTACTCCTAATTATACACTCAGAGTAGTCATGCAGTAGGAGACAGCTATGTAAGGTTTAGCTGACATTTAAGATCAGGAGCCAAATTACTTAGCCCTCAAACCTCCCAAAAAATTGAATACAAATGGTCGTTCCAGAAAGGAAGAATCAGATATATAAAGTTTACATTCACAGTTGGTCTCATTAACACTTGTTGCAACACCTGAAATATCCGTAATAATTTAAAGTGGTAATGAATGAGGCTATAGATGTCTATTTTATTCTCCAGCAGAAAAACTTTCTGAGATCAATAAATATGTTGCCTTCTGAACAATTCAATTACTATTTTTTAATTCTTCACTTGATCCATGTTTCTGCTGTTCTTTGACTATGAAAAATATGTAATACTAATTTTTTTCATTTTCCCCTAAGGGAAGCTAGTATTTCAAATGTAAGAATTCCAAGGGACGTTTTTGCTTAATTAAATGCAAAATCCCATATTGTAGCACTTAGAAGGCATTTTCAAATCTTCTGCACTGTCCTTGTCTATGTTTTATTGATGTCAGTGAAAGTTCTACCAATCAGCACAAACAGAAAGAATTCATCTCTAAAAGTTTTTCAAAACCTATTCTGTAGCTATTTTTCTGTGTTAGATGAGAAACACAACAAAGTAGAATATTGTTTACACTAACGTCTCTTTCTATGATGCTAGCAATGCAAAAGGCCTTTAAATATGTACAAATATAATTTACAAGTTTTTTTAATTCCCTTGTTCTGTATCACCATGTTAGATTGCACAGTAAAAGGGAAGCTTAAGATAAATGAACCTCTGGTCCACAGAGACTCCATATTTCTAGGTTAATACAAGCTGAAATTACTACTCTGAAAAATCCAGTTCTGAAAGAGTCTGAAAATGTATGTTTAAATTTAAGGCTATGATCATCTCTATAAGAGTCACGGAAACAGGATAGTTTATGTATTTCGTTTCAGAGTAAGACCAAGGAGCATGCACCTTGCTGTGGACTTTTGCCTGTAGCTGTACCCAGCTGAACAGATAAATCCTATAATGTAGTTTAATTTGTCAGCCAAACCAAATGGGACACACCTAGTCAAGTGCTTATTTTCTATGATGGCAGCTATAGATAACCACAAACTTGAACTGTAGTAAACCATGTAAACTTGGGTAGGGCTTTCATACTAGTGTTGTGTAGTATTAGGAATTCATAAAGAACATTACACTGCCTGGGCTCTTTATTTGGCTTGTTATTAAGCTGCATCTGCTGAGAGATCATCTGGGTCCCACTGACTGTCAAGTGAGCAGGCTGTAAAAAGGCCTAAAAATCAGTTCCTTTTCAATTGAAAAGTCTCCTGGTTAGCTGGCTAGTTTAACACCTGCACTGGGTTTACGTGGCAAGACTATGGCAGCATAGATAGCTTCTTGGAGAAGAGACAGGGAGTTGCCCCCATGTTGAACAGAAGCAGTTCCAGATGGCTCTGAAAGGGATGCAGCACTGCCCAAAGCTGAATCAAACACCAGTGGTGTCTCTGTGATAACTTATTTAAGAAAGGGTAAAAAGTGCTGCATAACAACTCTAAGAGGAGCGAGAAAATGTGCCCCGAGGACACCAAGATCAGGTAAGGAGTGGGAGGAGGTGCTCCAGGAGCCAGAGTAGAGATTCTCCCACAGCCCATGCAGAAGACCATGGGTCCCCACTATGGCCCATGGGAGCCCATGGTGGAATAGATACCCACACCTCAGCCCACGGAGGACCATGTGCTGAAACAGGTGGATGTGACTTGGAGAAAGCTGCAGCCCTTGGAGAGCACATGCTGGAACAGACTTTCTGACAGGAACTGCAGCCCATGGGGAACCCAAGCTGAAGCAGGCCACTTCTGAAGGACTGCACCCTGTGAGAAGGACCCATGCTGGAACATTCCTTGAGGAACTGCAGCTCATGGGAAGGAACTATGCTGGAGAAGGGAAATAGCATGAGGAGACAGGAGTGACAGAGACTAAGCACTATGAACTGAGCACAACACCCATTCCCTGTCCCCCTGCACCACCTGGAGTGGAGGAGGTAGAAGGGTCAAGACGGAAGCTGACCCTGGGAAAAAGGGAGTCTGGGGGAAAATATATTTAGTTTTGGTTTTATTTTTCACTTTCTTACTTTGTTACCAATAGGCAATAGATTAAACGAATCTTTCCCAAGTCAAGACTGTTTTGTCCATGATCGCAGTTGTTGAGCAATCTCCCTGTCCTTGCCTCAACCCACAAGATTTTTCATCTTATTTTATCCCCATGTTATGCTGAGGATAGAGTGTGAAAGAGCAGCATGGTGGGCACCTGTGAGCTGGGTAAGATTAACCCCCTGCAACACCGTATTTCCACTGCAAGTAGATACAGTCTACAAATGAAGCTGTATTAATTAATCTTCACTGAATAATCGACCAGGCTCCTTGTGTGGCCCTTTTCAGTTAGACCAAAGAACAGATGCATATTCTGAGTCCTTTGATGCACTGAATCTTGTTATTATCTTTACAAATGCTCAGTGCATCAGGAACACAACAGGGATCTGATTATTTTCACCAGGAACAATCAAGGGATTAGTGGAATATAGATGGAGATTGAATCTGCATGGAAAATTATCCATGCTGCGTTCTATTAGAAGGTGCTGCTGTGCAAAATTTGTTGCTAATCATGTGGCAAAATTACAAGAGACTGCAGAAAGAAGAAACTAGTAAACAGAATAATAAAAGTCATTTTAATTATTAAACTTCAGCGTTATAAATTATCTACCATTCATCACTGCCACAAATAAGAATAAAAAAATGGAAAAAATCCATATGCTCTATGCACTCCAATTTAATTTTGCATAATAAATTAGTGTAATTCAGAATGTTTAAAAATATGAATAATCACCAAATTACTATCCATTTTCAACAGGCAGCATCTAAATTTTAATACAGACAGTTACTATGGTATGCTTTATGTTGACTGAAACACAATAAAACCTCAAATGGGTATTATAGACACAATTCCAGTTATCAGCCACTAATGATGTTAAGTGATGAATTGCTACATTTTTAATAGAACAATAAGAATCCAGGTTTTTCATTATCTTTCTTGGAATATTTCGTATACCCACTATTGTTCTTCCAATTAGTCAATAACAAAGAGGATCTGTTTGAAAAGATATAGCAAATGACGAGTCATAGGTGACAGGTAATTCTCCTTATACTGCCTGAGAAGAAATGTTTTCTTGATGTTAGTTATACTTGTTTTCCATCATTTTTTTGAGGTGCTAAGGTGACACTGTCCCTTTAGTACAGAATTTTTTTCACTAAATAAATGTAGACAATAAATACAATGAAACATTTGCTCTTAAAGCTTCTAGGTCCCTGTTGATCTAGATATGTAACTTTCTATTACTGTTTGTGAATACTCTCTTAAGTTAAACCTCATTATTCACATTCCTCCAAAGTGGTACAACTCATGTCAATAAACATCTGTTTAATCACTTCCTTAAATGTTTTTTTCTTCATAAACAAACAACAGGGAATATACTAGTTCATCATAAAGTAAATTATTTTATAACTATTATTATCCTGCTCACAAATGAGCAGGGTTACAAAGACTATTTACAGATTGAAAATAGAAAAATAAAACAGTTCAATACTGCAAAAATGATAGATCAAATTGAATGATCCAGACTTCTCTTCCCATACTTGTAATCATGGGATTCTATTTATAGGATATATTACCATGGGGCAGTACTTCACCCCAAAATAGCTCAAATTAAACCACTGGGAGAATTCAAGGAATATGCAGAATACACGGAATCTTCAGCAAATTATTACTTTTTTTTCCTCTTCTCAGAATGGATCTCACGTTAAAGGTACTTTTTGCTTCTTGCTAACCAAAGGTCTGAGGTTCTTGATCTTACTGAGACAAACATGAGTCCATTGCAGTGCTGTTTCTAAGCTCTTGTCAATATCCAGACAATAGTCTAGCAAGTCATTCCCAAGGTACAGATTACCACTTAAATATTTTGTTAACTGAAGAGTATGGTTTGTTGGAACATAGAGTGAATCGAACAAAAGGTACAAGCTGTACCTTCTCAGTTCCCAAGACTGTCTTTTGCAATAGTTTCAGTGGCTAATGACTACAACAGATCCCATTTGTATTTGGTTCATCTTCCCTACTGACTTCAGCATCCCCTCTAAACTCCATTGCTTAAAAGTTCACACAAAAACTTATTTTACCCAAATTAAATCAGAATAAACAAGGTTTCTCAATGTGCTTAGGTTGAGAGATACCTGTGAAATATTTCATAAGGACCTCCGCAGACTGAATGACTTGTCAATGGTATTCAATGTAAATACATGTAAAGTTGCAGGTGTGGGAAGAAACAATCCTATTTTTTATATAAAATAATGAACTCTATGCTGACAAACACAAAGTGTTTAGAGTCATGACAAATGACTGCATGAAAATAGCCCAGTTCTTGGTAGCATTCAAAAAATCAAATTGTTAGGAAAGGAATAGAGAACTAACCAGAAAAAATTACTATGCAGATGTGTAAATTCATGATCAACAAAGTTGATCAAAGGTCTTCAGTGACAATTTCTTTATGGTGGACAATGAACAAACTTGGAACTTTTCAGCTCAAGAAAGAGGTCACTAGGAATTCTACAAAAAGTCATCAGTGACATGAAGGAGGATGATAGGGAGTGATTGCTTCCTCCCTCTTTCACTAAAAATCAAGTCACTATCAAATTACCTCAGTGAAAGCCAAGTCCAAAACCAAGAGATGGCATTAATTTTCACAGGAAGATCTGTATACTACTTGAAATACTTCTAAAATCTGTTATATATATATTTGAGCAAAAAAATACACAGGAACGCCTCTAAATGGAAAATTATTGGAGGTTGGGAGGATATTACTATTATATATACTTGTTCCATTCTTATCCTTCTCTAGATGAACTGGACTAGTTGGTTTGTGGTTTTTTTTATAATGTTTAGTTTCTAAGGTAGACTCTTTTACAGTTCTTTAAAATTTTCCTCTGATTTTCTTAACTGTCAGTGTTAATAACTGGAATTTGTGACTTGGAGAGAAGGGTATAATACTGGTACCCACCTTCAAAACGGGGTGGTATTTCCATGATGGTCATGGCTCTGTCCTTTATGACATTTTCAGAGTGACTAGTTCTTTACACTCATCTTTGTATTTCTCCCTTTTCTCACATTTTTAAATGAAGGAATCTGAGGCAATGCTTTGATTTTCCTGAATCCTTCTTTATCTTCCTGTGAGTTTTCCCCACAGGAGTTGAGCATAAGCACTTACCTTATTATTTCATCTGAAATAACCTGAACTGGATTTATGTACACCTTGGAATGTACTCTACTTGCTCCCTCAACACTGCTGGATAGACAAAATATAGCAATGTGCTGCAGGGAGGCAAATGACTTAGGCTGTGAATAAAACAAATTGTATTAACCCAGGGGCACAGCAAAGAGCATTGTTTTAATTACTATAGAAAAGAGTGTAAAGGAATGATTTACAGTAGGGCTATCTTACAAATGGGAAGGCTGAGAACACAAGGTGGTGCTATTTACGCTTAACAGAATGGATGTGGACTGCTCAGTCTTGCCTGCTGGCATTACCCATTTCCGCCATCAGCTTCCTATGCCTTTGGACTAGGTTGCAAGTGAGACTGAGCCCCATCCTCCTCCAGATGTGCACGTTTTAACTATAAGAGGACATTTCCTTGGCAACAGCTCTCTGAGTTCAGCTTGACTGGACGGGAATGTTAATTTGTCCTTGTCATCTCTGGAAGGCAGGACAGAAGCATTAGTTGTTTTGCTGCACCAAGTACCACAGGGAAATTTGGTATTATATGAAATGACACACTTAGCTGTTTCTGGATAGAAGGAGGCTAGGAGCTAAAGCAGCAAGCACTTACTCTCTACTATTCCCCAGATTAAAGAACTGCCTTAGAAGGATTTAGGATACCAGGTGGTGTGGTAGACAGCTGATATTTTGCTTTTTTACCAGCTTGCTCCGTGAAGTCAGGTTGTGCTTTCACTTGTAATTAAGCAAGGTCATTATCAAACATAAAATAATAGCTTCTATTCAGCTGGGTGCATCACTTTGAATTTCCCCATGGATGGTAGATCTCCCACTGCAACTATCCTGTTGAAAAACGTGGGAAATAGTTGTCCAAAGAAAAAGTGAAAGATTATTGTAAGTGTTGCTTGAAGGAGAATGGGATTGCTTCTCTGAAAATACGTGTCATCAAATCTCTGCATTTATCAACTGTTTATTCTTCCAGAGTGTTATATTAAGTCATCATCAGAGTAAGCTTTTACTTACTACTGATTCACAAAACATAAGACCATTTTGCTCCTTCCAGAAAGAACTCAAGCAAAAAGTTAAATTCCTGAAAAAAATTTACAAATTAACAAATAATTTCTTCTAATTTTATTAGTCTGGCTTCAATCATAGCAAATAAAATAAAATAAAATAAAATAATAAGAATATGACAACAAAATGGAAGTAAAATGAGTGGTGTATTTCCTTATAAATTTCCTTATAAACTGTCTTAAATACTCAAATATTTAACTTATTTTTCACCTTGCTTGATACCATGTGCCAGATGACCATTCTAGTGACTAAGAAGTCCTAAACCCCAAAGTATTTCATGATTTTATAAATGAAAGATCTTCTTCATTTACTAAACACTTCACAACTGGTATAAAAAAATTAATAACTATCCTAACTAAGCAAAACAGATTTAGAAAACATTTTTAGTTTTCCAAATGGAACCATGAGATTTTGATTGTATTTTTGTCTTTATATTCAGGAAAGTTTCACTCAATTGCATTTTCTTCTTTAAATGCATGTGTAAATTTTCCTAGGAATAAACTTGGAATTTTCATAGACATACTTGCATGTATACTCTAAATAGAGAAATCTTTTACAATTTGTATTCCAAAACAGTACTCTAGAGATACAGACTTTGAGATGCAACAATTTATTTTATCCTAATCAATAAAGGTGCAAAAACCAGAGGACAATTGCAAAAAAAAAGTAAGTCTGAAATATTTTCAGGAAATAATACCCATTTAGATTACAAAATAAGGTTTTTTGTGCTTTTTTTCTGACACAGATGTTTTTCTCTTTGTACCTGCATTATAAGCAGAGAAAAGAATAGAAAACAGTGCATGAGTTTCCCTTTGCCAGGGATAATTGCAGCAGGCTACTAAGCTCTACCTGAGAAACAAAAGTATTTTTGAAGAAAAAGTAAAATACAGATGATAAATTAGTCAGGGAATTATCTGGCACTTGGGAGAGGATAGAATGGATAAGTAATAATTTCCCAGAGTCCTTTCAGCTTCTGCTAGTTCCTTTGAAAGTTCTGTTCTCTCAGATGTCACCTACCTGGTATTTCATTGGTAAATCTTTAAATTTAACGGTAGTCTCTACTTTCTGCTTCTCTTCATTAGTGTCAATATATACAGTCAGCTTTTCTTCTACTGTTTTGCTGAAATAGTTGTTTTTCGAAATTATTTTGTCAGTCAGTATCTATGTACTCAGCTGCTTGTTTCTAGACCTTTGCTTCACAAGACTTCTGGTGTAGCCAACAGTTCTCTATTAAGGTAATATTTTCATTCTGAAAAGAGAAGTGTTAGAAGTTTTATTTTGTTTGCATGGCCAGGTCATCTAATTGGGTGTGGTCTACAGAAGTGGCTTCTATGAGAAGCTGCTAGAAGCTTTCGTCATGTCCAGCTGAGCCAATGCCGGCCACCTCCAAGAAGGACCCATCACTGGCCAAGGCCAAGCCCACTGGTGATGGTGACAACGGATTTGAGAACAAGGGTAAAAAACCTGTGCAAATGTAGTTGGAGAGAGGAGTGAGAATATGTGAGAGAAACAGTTTTGCAGACACCAAGGTGAGTGAAAAAGGAGGGGGAGTGGTGCTCCAGGGGCTGGAGCACATCTGGAAGACTATGGTGATGCAGGCTGTTCCCTCTACAGGCTATGGAGGTCCAAAGGGAAGCAAACATCCACCGCATGCTGGAGCAGGTGGATGCACCTGAAGAAGGCTGTGATCCCACGGGAAGGCCACGCTGGAGCAGGCTCCTGGCAGGATCTGTGACCCCTCGGAGAGACAAGCCCACACTGGAACAGGTTTGACAGCAGGACTTGTGACCCCATGGGTGATCCACACTGGAGCAGTTCTTGAAAAACTGCCACTGTGGGAAGAATTTGCATTGGAGAAGTTCATGGAGAACTGTCTCCTGTGAGAGGGAACTCATGCTGGAGCAGGGGAGGAGTGTTAAAAGTCCTCCCCCTGAGAAGAAAGGAGCAGTGGAGACAATGTGTGATGAACTGACTGCAACCCCCCTTCCCCATCCCCCTGTGCTGCTGCAGTGGACAAGGCAGAGAATTCAGAAGTGAAGTTAAGTCTGGAAATGAGGGATGGGTGGCTGGAAAGTGTTTTTAAGATTTGGTTTTATATCTCTTTATCCTACTCTGATTTGTTCATTAATAAATTTCCCCATGTCGAGTCTGGTTTTCCCGTGATGGTAACTGGTGAGTAATCTCTCCCTGTCCTTATTTTGACCCACAAACGTTTTGCTATATTTTCTCTCCCCTGTCCATCTGAGGAGGGGAGTGGCAGAGTTGCTTGGGTGGGCACGCACCACAGAAGTTAATGGTTTCCATTCAGAATGGAGACGTTATTTCAAATAATTTCACAGAAAACATCTTCCTGATTTTTGATTCCTGGCAGCACTAGGAAACTGAAATGATTTCAGGAAAATCCTGCAAATAGAAAGCCCCATTTACTTTAGCGTACATGTAGAAAATCTGCCTCCTCTAAAAAGAAGAAAAAAAAGACCATTGAACTTTTCACAAAAGTTTTTAAAGGTGCTATCCTGACAGAATTGTGGCAAGTAATTCCTACTTTCCATTTGTTTTCAAGAGGTTAACAGATTAAACTAACTGGCTATGGGAACCATGTGTGCTATTATGCTTGATGGAGTTCAGTAAACCATGTGAATTCAGACTTTTAATTAAAGTCTGAAAAATGAGTATTTCTGGAGTATAATGGAATAATCAATATTCAAATTATTTTCCAGAATAAGTTAATATTTATTGTAAATTTTTGTCACATTTGAATCATCTACTGTTCTATTTGGTCATTTGTTTCTGAGCAATTTAATCTTCAGTTAAGAAAATCACAGTTGAGGACTGTCATAGGTATCTTTCTTTAACATAACTCAAGTGGCAATTCAAGAACAATCTACATCTTTAATCAAGGTGCTGGTCTCTTCAAGCTCATGATTATGTTAGTTTGCAAGGGCTAACTACTGACGGAATATGTTGAAGGACTTTAATTAATTGTATTTAAATAAGTTGTTTCCAATCTTCAAGAATTATGAAAAGAAGGGGGGAGTAATCATTTATCCCAATGGAGTTATAGCTAAAATTGATGGAGGACTAAGGCAATGCCTATCGAACCACTGTAGCAGCAACATAATTTAATCCCAAACTGTTTAGAATAATCTGTACTTCACATTGAAAGATACATGAGTTTATCTCACCCATAAAAGAATTTTGCATTTGTTTCTTTTTTGTTCATCTGCTTCAGGTGAAGGTAGCCTTTGGTTCACCGTACCTGGAAAATCTAACGTCAGAGATGTTTCAGTAACCCATGATTAATAAATTTTTATCTCATGTACTGTACTTATTTGGAAATAAATGCAAGAAATAAACGGAAAGATGATATCTGTGTCTTCTGTGACAAAATAATGAATAAATATAATCAAAGTATTGTATAATATTTTCCAGATAATTTATATATATATATGTATGTTATGTGATGGTAATTCTCACATCTAAAGGATGTAGCATGGTGTCCTTGGTGGTGTAGCTGAGCAGCTTTTTTGTCACTTTCCTGTGTACAGACAGTGTCGTTAAGTAAGTTTCTCTTTGGAACTGTCTTGAAAGGTGAAATTATATTTTGACTCTGCATAATAGATCACATCCTGTAGAACGTGCACTACTTGATAACACAGGAGACTAAGGTTGTTGCTATGTAAACCATGAATTATTTTTGTCCTTCCAACTTACTTTCTTTTTGCTTATGTAAATCCTGTCCTCCTTCAAGCCAACCCAAACTATAGCTACATGCATTTTAATTGATGTTTTCTTCATTCTATAAAATACAGAGGAAGCCCTTAAATGTTTTGCCAAATGCCAAAGAACAATGCAAATTGTAATTCAGTGTTCAAGATTTAATACTTGTTTGAACTGTCCCATTCAGCACCTTAAGGTCCTTCTTCCCTAATGAATACAGGTTCAGATTTATCTCTCCAACTCCAAGAGGATGCAAGAGATCCATGCAGAATACAGAGACAAAGCAAACATCTCTTAGGAAGTGATCATCCTAGTGGTGGCTGAAAGACAGAAAAGTCCAAGTGGTTTTGCTGTTCTCTAAGATGACCACGAATACAGGACTCTAAGACATTTTATGACATATGTTAAAACACTCTCAGTCTCTTACATCAGATCAACCAATACAGACCTGCAAGCTAAAATACTTACACATTTTTACATTCTTTGACTTGCTGCATTCATGCCAGCTGTGCTGTGTGCACGGAAGGATTATAACCTATGAGATAAAATTACACTCTTTCCAGTAAATACAGTATAGATAATGATGGGAAAATATACTTCTGCATAATTTCAAGATATGTGAGAAAGTTTCTTGTCTATCTGTGTTTTACTTAAAGCATTACTGAGGAGAGTGGTGATCTCTACTTCCCATCTTGTATGGTTCCAAACACTTTAACAATCTGTAGTATTCTCATTTATTTCAACTGTTCTTTTTATATAAATCAGGATTTTTTTTCTGCCTTGAATGTAACATTTTATTTTTCCAGTATTAAATAGCTGACTCTGAACTGTCACTATTATGCTAAACAAAGAGTTTACTTAGTTGGAAAGAAAAAATCCAAACACTAACCAAACCTTTACTATATTTGTTGTTCCCAGAAGAAGAAAAAACATATCACAAATCATCCAACCACACTATCTATACACCAGGAAATAGTAGAAAGGATTGCTCTTGATCTGGAGCCATACCACATGTAGAGATTATAGGCTTGCCGAGTTTTGAGAATACATTATTCTTTCCTGAGAAAAAGACTCTTTTATGCAACTGCTATGTTTTTTATTTATGGTAACTTGCTGATCAAAGCAAGGAATGCCTTCAGAGAAACATTCTTAGAAGAAACTAAATCAACTACATATCTTCCACTCACAGCACACAGATCTTTCTTTGATTCTGTGATGAGAAGGGGGCATACATATTCAAAACATTGCTTCTGGGCCTGCTATCATCATTGCTGCCACCACAACCACTAAGCAGAGTCTGGCAGCGAAAGCAAATTCTGGGTCAAGATGCATATTTCCCTCAAATTCACACCGCTGAGAATATTTAAAACTGGACCAAAAAGTGAGGGATATTGGGTTCACTAACATCTGCTGTTTCTTCTGTTACTTGTTACTTGATCATCCTGTTTTCTGATGGTGACTAGCAGGCATCAGATACGTGTGCACCATTAGCATCCATTTTGGATAGAATGAAGCACGAATAACACATACACATGAAAAAACAACAGCAAAACAACTTTGTAACACAGGAAACAATGCTCACTGAGATACATAATCACAGAAAACAGGTGGAATGTTATCTGGTGAATCATCAGATCAGACAGTATTCATCATTCTATTAAGAAGTGTTTACCTTTACTTGGCCCTCTATGAAATAGATTGACTCACTATTGTCATATGTTTGGTAAATTATGAGTATGCTGCCCAGTGAGGTGCCTTTCAACTACCCATTAAACCACACAAAAAAAGAGCTCTAAACATCAAAGAAGCCACAGTATTGAACATGAAAAAGCCTTTTTGAAAATTAGATAAAACAAACCTCACTTTAAATGTCTGGATAGGATCCTTGACTTTATAGGCAATGCAGGATTTTATTTTTTTTTTTTTTTGACTTTATAGGCAATGCAGGATTTTATTTTTTTTTTGTGGAATATCTAATGTTAGAATTGTAAGTTTAAGCAAACTCTAAGCTTCCAGCAAAAGCGTTATGCATGAATATTAACACTTTCTCAGTCTTTAGGCTAAGACGTGCTAAGTGGTACATGGGCTATTACTGTAATTAACCTGACTTGCTGTGATTATCTCAGACTGCTGTTCAAGGAAGAACATAGCCCCAAAAAGGTACATATGACTCACATGTAAATAGATCCCTTTCTCTGAGTAGGGAGCCTGCATTTGCACATGTATCATTCTTGCTCTATAGGGAACTACTGCTTTTTCTGTCACAGAGTAGTTTTTATGGTTTATCTACATGAACAAGCTGTCTGACAGATGTATGTGTGGTATTTTTGAAAACAGATGTGTTCCCAATGTGCATTTAATACTGTAAATACCTGCTTATGTTAACAAGATTTCTTTTTTTTTTTAACCTCGTTAGTACGCTACACCTGACACAATTCAAGAGAGATAATTCTGACTCAGAAATCATTACTTGAATTTCCAAGTATTACTTTCTAAGTAAGTACCTTAAAGATGGTTTCAAAGGTACTTGAAAACATGGTACGAAGATGCTGGAGTGAATCTGAGGGTCACTGAGCACTGGAGATTTTCAACAGCCATCTGGACACAATCTGGAGCAACATGTTCTAAGAGACCTGCTTGAGCAGGGAGGTTGGACCAGATGACCCCCCACAGTGATTTCTTCCAGCTTCACCCATTCTGTGATTCTGTGGAGGAGAGAAGGTGACTGAAATATAGTACTCATGAGGATGATGAGGAAAGGCTCAACTCAGCTTGCCTTCAAATTTCAAGATAAATTACAATAATTTAACTTTGAAAAGAAATTAAATATATTCCTACTTATGAATTCAGCACATCTAAGTAGGCTTCAAGACACAAATATGAAGTCATATACTATCAGTTGACCCTGAGATTAACTCAGTTGGTTAGGGCATTGCACTAATAACACTAAGGTCATGGGTTTGACCCCTGTACAGGCCATTTGCTTAAAGAGTTGGACTTGATGGTCCTTATGGGTCCCTTCCAACTCGTAATATTCTGTGATTTTTCCAGGTACATTTAACAGGAGGACAAATTTCAAGTTAGCAGTTGGGTAAATGTTTTAAAACTGACAAACACTGGTAACAATAATATAAATTTATCATAGGCCGTATATGCTTAAACCACATGGGCTTGCAAGATCAGTAAAGACTTAATAAAGTTGACAAAGTAAGTTCATTAAATTAATTAATCACTTAAATTCCAGACTGTGATCCACTCTTTCTTACTCATCTTCCTGAATTAGGCAACCGAATCAGAAGGGTGGCCACAAGTAACCTTCAAGCTGATTGGTAATTTCTCATTCAACAGATGATTATAATCATAATGCTGTTATTCTCATGATTACACAGCAGATTAAATTTGCTGCTTTGAAAGTGTTTGAAAGTGTCTGGAAAAGCACTAGGTTCAATCTAACTGGATCCTAACAAGAAAACTGTCCCATGTAGTTCATCTAAAATGCATATGAGCAATTTTGATATCAGGCAGGATAGCTCACTTGGGTAAAAATTGAACTTCTTCTGCCTTAGGCTCTAGCAAACTATTAAGCTAGGATGCTATGCTGTCCTCCTGCTTTAAGAAGAGGTGAGACTGATGTGCTGAAAGGCATTGAGATAGACTATAAAAAGGAGAAGGAAGAGGCTGTATCAGGGCAGTCCAGGGCTGATCTGAGTCAGTGGCTTCTTCACAAGCAAGGCCTTATTGGAGGTCTGAGGTAGGCTCTCTTTGCCCTGCAGAAATTCAATAATAAGGATGACAGTGCAGGTATTGTCTTGTTTTGGAGTGTATTCCATCCAAAAGAGGTGTTCCCACAACTGTATGTGTAAAAGTATAAGCCTTCCTTTAAAAAACCAAATAAATAAACAGACAGAAACAAGAAACTTGTTGTTATGTGAACAATAAGTTCCAAAGTAAATCAGATTAAAACATGCCCAGGTCACCATGTTTTGGATACTTTCAAAGTAAGGAGTAAATTAAATATTAAATTCTTGTTATACTCCATTTGATTTACTTAGCATGACAAAAAAAAAAACCCTCAGTGAAAACCATTTTTTTAATTCAATTTACATTTTCTTGTAAAGTTATCACAGGCAGATTAATGCAAATCAGAGCTACAAAGTAAGGATTTTCTGATCTTTACACTTAACAAAGTCCGAGTTTGAATATTTTAAGTTGTTTCAGCAGTCTCAGCAAAAACTTAAATTCTGTGCTTCCGTATTTTTATGCACTTATATATATCAATGTATTTCTCTCTCTCTATGTGTGTGTGTGTGTATACATATATCCAACTCTGAAGAGACTTGTTCAGTTCACGTGAATGCCTATCTGTCTTTCAGTGGGCTATATGACAGTACTGCTATTTAAAGTTTTTCAGCCAAAGGCCAAAAACTTTGCTCATGGGCTTTAGATAGATGTACAGCCTGATTACTGAAGGACTTCAGAGGACAAGTGCAGGAGAAAAGTAGGTCAGATAGAAAGGAAAAAAAATAGATAAGGGGCTAGAAAGACGTATTTTGAAGAAGATCTTTTTCCTAAGAGATTGTTTCAATGTGAGCCTTGTCAGATGCCTCAAGTTTGAAATTTGCATTATCACAGTCTTTAAGAGCTTATTTAAAGTCTGAATACATTAAGAAACTTGACAGCAATGATTGAAGTACAAAATATTTCCTCTTTATTAATGACTATCCTGAATCTCTATACCTTGGGCAATGAACCTATTCTAGCAGATCATTAATCCCCTCAAAATACCCTGTCATGGGGTCATTAAGAACGAAAAGCTGTTAAAATAAAATAAAATAAAAAAAATATATATATATTTATTTTTGAACTATAGAATTTAATTGGTATGTACAAAGGAGGTCTGAAAAAATTATTGCCTTAAGTGTTAAAAAATTAGACTGACAGAATTATCTCATAAACTTCTCCTCATATTATAATAACTTATAAACATAACTAATAATAACAAAAATATAAAAAATATGTCTCAATTATAAAATACATTCTGAAGATAAGTAGACTTGTAGATTTAGAATTGAAAGTAGATTGTTGGAACATAATTTCAAGCTTTTGATAAGTTAAATGTCATTCATATTAAGTAGAATGCAAGGAAAGAAAGGACATATAACTGCAAAATGATTTTGCATTCTATATTATCTTGAGCTTGCTTTAAATATTTATTTTCTTAGAATTGCAGTGCAAGAGGTTGGGTTTTGAAGCTTCTACTTGCCAGGAGCTTCAGCTAAAGACATGGCAATTTATTTCCCATGCTGAAGTATGCTGAACTTGTTTATTTCTCTCCATCAGCTGTAAGGAGGTCATATGAAGTACAAATGTATACTGCAGTCCTCCTATTAGGCAAGGTGATACCCACCTCAAGCCTAGGCTTAAACTAACATTCCTGAAACTGTTTCTCTAAAGTAGTAAATGGAAAGAATCATATCATTCAGATGATATGATTCACAGACTATACAGGAAGACTAGGATGACTAGTTACTAAAAAAGTGTGATGTTTCAAATGGGTGGCATGGAAATAAGAAGAAAGGAGGCCCGGAAAGTTCTTCCTTCATACAATCTTTGGATCCGAGTTTAAATTGTGTGTTTATTAGTTTTCATATTGAAAAAGCCTTGATGAAAGCAATCTTCATTTAAAACATGAAACTGGAAATTGTGTTTAGACTGCTGGAATTCTCTGTTTAAGAAGAGAAAAAGAAAATAGACTGGATAAAGGCAATACTTAACAGTCTTCAAATCATATTTTGTTGTTTTTTTTTTTAATTTAAAATCACTGCTTTTAAACGGCATATAACATTGCAACAGAAAATAAAATCACAGAATAAAAAGCATCTGAAATATTTACTTTTTAAAAAAAATTCTATCATTATTTGATAAAGCAAATTATAGTAGTCATATGATGTCATCTTCAAAAATATTAACCATAGTTATTCATGCTGTGTACAGTTGCATAAGATTTAGGTGATTTCTCATCTTTCTGGGCTTCTTAGAAATATTTTACTTGGAGTGGCAGAAAAAATACATAAAAATATTTTGGATGTCAGGGTTTTTTCATGTATTTTACATACATTTAACTGAAGACTGGTTCTAAATCAAATTTTAACTTTTTTTCAATCTGTTAAAAGATATGAATCTTTTTTTTCTCTATAGATATGCCAATATTGACTAATTCAATGCCATAATTTTAATTTCTCCATTATCATTCAGCCGATATTTTTTGTATACTCCATTCCAAAAATAAAAAAAGTAGGAATCTGGTGTAACATGATAAATATATTACATGGAAGTTCCTATTGCAAAGTTGGACTTCTGCTTCTTCATTGGACAAACCTTCCAACACTCAAAGCATTGAATGAGGCAAAACATGTATAATTAAATCAAAGAAATTAAATGAACGATATGTTTTAGGATGACTGATACGTATCATATGCATCTCATTGTTTGGGCACTTTGTCTATAGTAAGAATTTCCTCCAAAATAAGTTTTCACTGCCTTTTTTTTTTTTTTTTTCATCACAGTTTGTCCTGGTTCTGGCCAGGACAGAGTTCATTTTTGCAGTACTGGGAGGGGCATGGCTAGGACCCAGAGGTTATTCTACACCACCTCACGTCATTGCTGGAGCTGGGGGAAAGAGACTCTCTCTTATGGGGAGAAGAGGTTGCTTCTGATCGGGCAAACTTGGTGGAGAGAGCAGTTGGGTAATGTCTATCCTGAGATGGAGGAAGCAGTTGTGGCTCTGACTGGGTCACGGGCTCCACTGCGAGCATTTCTGTATGTGAATTACTCTTTTATATGCTGCTGTTATTAGTATTGTTTCTGTTACTGTTTGTTTTCTTGTCTCGTTGTTGTTTCCAGTAAGTTTTTCTTATCTCATCTCTAGACACGATCTTTGCTTTTTTTGCCTCCAGTTCTCGCCAGCTACCTGCAGGGGAGAGAGGGTGGAGGGAGGGCGGAATGCATGGCAGTGTGGTTTTAGTGGGAGCACTAAATTGGAGAATACCATTTCTAAATGACAACAAGTTTCCTCTTACTGTCTTGACAATTGCTTTTCCTCCCAATGAATTTTTTTTCAAGTGGTGGTTAAACACTGTTTCAAATCTGATAAACTTGAAAGGATGCAGTGCACTTAAGATTGAGAATCTTTTTTTTCCAAGAAGACAGAGCAAAATTGCAGGAGAATAAATGTATATAAAAATGAACTACTAGGGAATCTTATTGATTATTGGTTCGATATTTGATCATCTTCATGCTCCCAATCATCCCAGAAGGACAGTTGTGGTGACAAAGCTCACTGTTTAGCCATGCATTTGTGTGTGGTTTTGTGTATGCAGATATATATGATACATGCACAGCTGTATATGTTTCTGAAAGTTGGTATTGAGAATTATTGGGAGTGTCTGTCCTTTTTCACATGAGACAAAGGAAATTTCTTTTCCAAATTCTCCAACTTCATTTATTCTTTTTTTTCCTCTTTTGCAGGGACTCTGGACAGCATTCATATTGTTAATTTACTTTCCCCATTTAAAAGATACTTTGAAAAATTAATTACTGTTACTTCAAGTATTCAAATATTGTCTGCAATATATATAAAGAATTGTAGAAAATCTGACATGACCTGTGGCTGACAGAACTATTTATTTACAACAAAGTCAACATATTTCAGAAATGATCAATGTTGGGTTGTATGTTCATGAAGTAAATAGCTGACAAACCCTACAGTGATGAATAGACTTAAAACC
Source organism: Pipra filicauda (assembly GCF_003945595.2). NCBI lineage: Eukaryota > Metazoa > Chordata > Aves > Passeriformes > Pipridae > Pipra > Pipra filicauda. The sequence continues at coordinate 2,345,810 of NW_024104765.1, forward strand.
AAGAGCCTACTGGGACCCCAGAACACAAAAAGATGCATGCCTCCCATGTGGTGATATACAAACACAGCAGAGGGTTGCAGCTAACTAGAGAAGACAACAAAGCCTATGGCGCCATTATGAATAAAAATATTAAAAGTGCCACTGTAAATAGTAGTCTGAACAACACAGGAGATGAGAGATTATGAATTATTTTAGTTTGGTTTTAAAATCTTCTGATGGTTCAGCAGAATGATGCAATTACAGTCACAGACTGACAGGCTGGAAGGGGTACCTAGAAGTCGCCTAGTCCAACCCCTTACTGAAAGCAGGTCTAATCCAAGCAGGTTACCAAACGCCTCCAATTACAGAGATCCCCCTACCTCTCTGGGCAGCTTGCTACAGGATTTTACTGCTTTGATGGTTAAAAAAACAAAGCAGCAACAAAATTCATAATACGAATTCCCCATGTTCCCTAAATTTCCCATGTTACAAAAAATAATGATTTTTATGTCACTAGGATTTTGTTGCTTTTATTCTACTGTATTTTTTTTTTCTGTTGTAGAGTTAGAAGACCATGCACTGTTGTGACATTTGTGACTCCAATGAATTGGAATATGTCCCTCTCATATCAACTGAGATACATAAATACAACTTTGCAAATGGCAAATACTTTGTTCCCTTCATTATTCAGACATCTTGACACTTATCTAGTAAGATGCTGTGACCTTGTAAAAATATCTAAATATTTTGTAAGTGTCATCAAAATGTCTTTCTCAAACTCAGAGGGCTTTCTCATTCCCTTTCTCACCAGCTTTTTAGAGTATTTGCATTAGAAAATGGGTTATAATTTCATTTTAAATTAAATAAACATTATTTTACGAATTAAATTGTTCTACTCCAAAAAACCACAATTATTTAATTAAACCTTTGGTAATGGTTAAGCAAACTTACCAATGTGCACATTTAGGTTACAGCAAAGCTTTTTTTCCAGTTTCTGCAAGTTTATTATTCCTTTTGGGAAGGATTTTTCCCTCAGCAGGTCACTCCAGGTGCAGCCCTCATAAGCCATTTGACACTTGGAAACAGTATTCTACACTGCATCCTCCACCTCAGTGGGAAAAGGTATTTCTCAGCCTGTAATAATCTGCAGATAAACAGCTAAAATTTTGGGCATATTCCCTACCTACCTCTAGTCTTTCCTTGCCTATGCAAGGTGCAGCGAAACTCCGTTAAACTCAAGGTGCAAATAGCCTGCACAAAAGAATAAAGATTTATATTTGCATTGTTTCAATTTATGTAAATATAAAAGAATCACGTTCAGATCACTTCTATTTCTAGGATGTGCAAAACACACATTAGTCAAGGAAAAACTGTTAAAAGCCTCTAATGTTTTTCCTACAACTGTTTTAGAGAAAAACTTTGTAACATGTGTAAATGTTAACATTTTGCTTAAGGATATTATAATGCAGAATTTGTCCATCGCCAGCCATTTCAGATGCAAAAAACAAAACAAAAAGCAGATTCTTCTGCTCTCTCCTTTCCAAATGTAAGTAACTCGGTTGATGAAGGACACAAAATTGGAATTTTACAGGCACATACACACACACACAAATCCTTATATATCTAAATATCACTACAATACATGTAAATATCACTAAATATGTATTCACACTACATATAAATGTAGAGGTTTGTGTGTATGTGTGCATTAATTAATTAATTAAAATACATTTTTTACTTCATGCCTGCGTACGCATCTGTAACCATGTATGTATATAGAGTGAGACTATGAGAGTGAGTATACCCATTCCCTGATATTTTTATTTAGAGTTAATTTACAGTTCTATGGCTTCTGAACTAAGAGAACTACATATGTTGTGATTCCAACCATGAGTCACTCTGATGGAAATAAATGCTTAAAGAAAATAGCCCATAAAACAGTTGCATTTAATAGAACATAACTGAAAAATAAAGAGATAACAAGGAACAATGATGCTCCCACATATCTTGGAATATTCCTTTAAAAAAATTTCTTTGTAAACAGCAATCTAATCAAAGACAATCCTGAAGAAACAATTTTTTTTTGTTGCAGCTTTGAACTTTGACTCAAACAATCTAGCTCCATAGTCATCCGGTGAACAGATGGATACTGTTTATCCCCTAGATAAATGCAGCCCAAACCCACAGATATTTTTTGATGTTTCAGGACTGCAAGCCAGACAATACTATGATCTGATTCTCCTTCCTGGACTTAGTGAGGTAGTAGGGGATATATTACTAATACAGTTGTCAATTTGATTTATGCAATGGCAATGTTTTTAACTCTGGTCTAGGTTGCATAAACGTAGATGGCAGCTCCAAGCTGCCATTAGGGTTAGAGTTCAGAGAGACAAGCTCCCGATACAGTGAGGATGGAAAAGACATGCCAAGGGAAGTAAAACAGTGCACCAGCATTGCTGCCTGCACACATTTCTATTCTGGGCTATCCACAGTGCCAGGTCCCAAGCTGTCATTACGGTTGGAGTGAAGGTTCAGACACCAACAATGCCTACACCTTCAGGGATGCCAGGGGTAGAAGAGACAGCAAGGGAAGCACAGCACTGCACCTTGCCTTCACAACTTTCTAAACTGGGCCATCCACACCACGGGGGATGTCAGTCTCAGTCCCAAGGTTAAATTACGGTTATAGTTAAGGTTAGAGCAGGCCTTCAGATAGGAACATAGATTACAAATTCAGGGACAGAAGGGGTAGAAGAGACATAACAAAGAAGAACAGCACTGCTCAAACATCTTTGCTTGAACAAATTTCGGATTTGGGCCATCTATGGTGCTGAGGACCTCAGCCTCACCCCCAAGCTGCCACTAGGGTTAGGGTTCAGACCACCATGAGGTCTACAGCTCCAGGAACACTGTACCTAGAATAAGCATGCCAAGGGAAGCATGGCGCTGCACTGATATTGCTGCCTCCACAGTTTCCGGCTGAGAAATACAATCCTGCACCTATCACCTTATAGAATCATAGAATCATAGAACCACTTTCGGTTGGAAGTGAGCTTAAAGATCACCTAGTTCCAACCCCTCGAACAATGGGCGGGGACACTAGATCAGCTTGCTCAAAACCCAACCAGCCTGGCCTTTAACACTTCCAGGAGCGAGACAGCTACACCTTCTCTGGGCAACCTGTTCCAGTGCCTAACCATCCTCACAGTAAAGAATTTCTTCCTAATATCGAATGTAAACCCATCCTCTTTCAGTTTAAAGTCACTCCCCTTTGTGCAATCACTACATGGCCTTGTAAAAAGTCCCTCACCAGCTTTTCTTGTAGGCTCCCTTCAGTAAGGCTGCTATAAGGTCTTCCTGAAGCCTTATCTTCTTCAAGCCAGCTCTCACAGCCTGTCTTCATAAGAGAGATACTGCAACTCTCTGAAAATATTTGTGGCCCTCCTGTGGACTCACTCCAACAGGTGCATGTCCTTCTTATGTTGTGGGCCCCATGGACACAGCTGGACCCCTCTGTAGGTGGGGTCTTACAAGAGCAAAGTAGAGGGGTAGAGTCACCTCCCTCAAACTACTGGCCAGACTTGTTTTGACGCAGCCCAGGATACAGTTGGTTTTCTGGGTTGCAAGCACAAATTGTTGAGTCATGTTGAGCTTCTCATCTACCAACACCCTCAAATCTTTCTTCCCAGAGCAGCTGTAATCCATTCAGTGACCAGCCTGTTTTTGTGGTTGGGATTGTCCTGATCCAGATGCAGGACCTTGTACTTGGCCTTGTTGAACTTCATGAGGTTTGCACAGACCCACCTCTCGAGCCTCTCAAGGTTCCTCTGGATGGTGTTGCTTCCCTCCAGTGTGTTGACTTCATCACAAAACTTGGTGCTCTGTAAATCTTAAAAATAATCACTGAAGTTCAAGTGATAAAAATAATTATTTACCTGAAACTAAACATTTCTGATAAAAACTGTTAAGCAATAAAACAAAATAATTATTAAATAAATTCTCTGTACTTTGACTTACAGAAATGAAGATACTGTAAAATATAGTCTACTTGCTGAAGTTGGTATGGAACTCAATTTTATGCCATTTAACTAAAAAGATATCTCTCTATCACATTTTTACATTTTCAGCATATTTTACTGTCCTTTTGACCCCTTTGATAACAAGGATATTCTCAGACCTTCTCCAAAGAAAAAAAAAACCCACATAAAATCAATGTAAAATGACAGAATGCAATGAAAGCAATTTTGCAGCATCAAAATTTAAATGAGCGGCAGAGTTTTTGGATGCTTATCAAAACCAAGACAACTAATATTTTAAGATGTGACTGTTATTCCTGCATAGAGTAAAAATGATGGAGTGAGCCAAAGTCAGTAAAATCCTATGTCATCATAGAAGAACACTCCAGCAGAATCTACATCCATAACCATTTAGAAGTTGGTTTGCTTCTGCGGAGTTTTGTTTTGGTTTGTTATTTCATCACAAGCACTATAACGTGTAAGGTTTTCTGTGGTTCAATCTGGCATTGGCAGTACTGATGACACCAAATTGGGAGGGAGTGTCGACCTGCTGGAAGGCAGGAGGGCTTTGCAGAGGGATCTGGATAGACTTGAGAGATGGGCTGATTCCAATGGGATGAAGTTCAATAAAGCCAAGTGCCGGGTCCTGCACTTTGGCCACAACAACCCCCTGCAGCGCTACAGGCTGGGCACAGAGTGGCTGGAAAGCAGCCAGGTAGAAAGGGACCTGGGGGTACTAATTGACAGGAAGCTCAACATGAGCCAACAGTGTGCCCAGGTGGCCAAGAAGGCCAATGGGATCTTGTCCTGTATCAAAAATAGCGTGGCCAGCAGGAGCAGGGAAGTGATCCTTCCCCTGTACTCTGCGTTGGTGAGGCCACACCTTGAGTATTGTGTTCAGTTCTGGGCCCCTCAGTGCAGGAAGGATATTGAGGTGCTGGAGCGGGTCCAGAGAAGAGCAACAAGGCTGGTGAAGGGACTGGAGCATAAGTCCTATGGGGAGAGGCTGAGGGAGCTGGGGTTGTTTAGCCTGGAGAAGAGGAGGCTCAGAGGTGAACCTCACGTCTATAACTACCTGAAGGGAACTCTAGCCAGTGGGGGTGGTCTCTTAAAAAGAAAAGAGATAAAGGAAAGCAAAAAGGAGGTCAAGGAAAGCACTGCAGCAATAGGAAGGGGGCACGGGCTTAAGCTCCGCCAGGGGAAATTTAAGTTGGATATCAGGAGAAAATTCTTTACAGAGAGAGTAATCAGGCATTGGAAGGGGCTGCCCAGAGAGGTGGTGGATTCACCATCCCTGGAGATTTTTAAACGCAGATTGGACGTGGCACTGAGTGCCATGATCTAGTAAATGGACTGGATTTGGACCAAGGGTTGGACTCGATGATCTCGGAGGTCTTTTCCAACCCAACTGATTCTATGATTCTATGATAACAATTCTATAACAACTTTTTATTTTATCTAGAAGTGTATGCACTTACACTTGTTCACACACCTGACATTACCATCTTCTTGGTGTAAGGGAGGAGGAATCATCTCAGTGTGCATTTGTTTACATGGCTGTCTTAATTGTATAGAGTCACAGCTCTATACATATGTCTGTGTACTTATATATCATGTACATATATGCCATGTGTACTTTTTTTGTGAGCTAGCTCCAGAGTCTTACAGCATGGTTAATTTATGTACATTTTTTTTTTTCCAAATACAACTAATTTCTAATAACTGGAACTGTTTGATAGCCAGTCTCTGAAACAGCCAATTGGCATAAAAATTTCATTCTTCTCAGTGCTTTGTAGGTGGTAATTTTGCATATCATATGAAAATGTTCCTTGAAATTCTGTTTTAGAACTGGAAAGTATTTATTTTTCAGTTTTAATGGCAAATAAAAAATTAAAGTTATTTTGGGTTTTACTGAACCTGAGAGCTGGAGATAAAAAAATGAAAATCCCATTTTCTCATGAAAGTTCTCTTAACTACAAATTATACTTAGATTTTATTATAATACATATTCCTGTTTCACATTTATCAAGATTCTGTCTTGAAATAAAAGTTGCTTAGTCAAAGTTGATGCAACAAATTTTGTAATGCTCTAGCTTCTAGTTCTTAGCCCTTTTCCAGAAGGCTTCTGACAGAACATTGTCCTGTTACAGGTACATCATAAGAGAGCGGCAGGAAACAAGTGACAGAGATTCTACTGCTAACTTTCATGACGAAAAATAGAGATTATAAGATTGAGAGGTTTTTTGTGAGAGCTGAACTGTGCTTTTTATCAATACTTATAAGCTATTTAGCTTTTTATTTCAAGTAAGATTCAATTCCTGTTTCCAAAACTATAGTGCATTTCATATAACACTGGTTATATAGGGAAACAATTTGAAATAATATTATAAAGACATACATTGAATAACATAAGTGATGATTCAGTCTCACAAGATTAGACTCAAGGGGTAACATAGCAAGTAGACAGTAGATATTGTCAATAACACATCACTTTGATCATCTATATTTTTGCATCTACTCTTTTACTGCTGAGCAAAAGCATCAGAAAAACAAATAAAACACTAAAGACGTAATCATTCAAGGAGACATCACTTCTCTTTAATAAAAAAATCTACCTTAGTTACTCTCCCAATACCAGCCTTTGTATCCTGTTTCTTGAACTCCAGCTTCATAAAACTCACTTATTTCCCTTATATCCTTACTTGTGGGAGCAGATGATCAGCAGTAAAGTATTTCATGGGAGAAGGACAACCTAATACTCTTCATGGAATAGTGAAAGGCTTAGTACCAGACACTCCTGGCACTATGTAAACTACCACTTTTTGAGTCTGAGCTCTTGTGGTCAGGCAGTGCCTGTGGTCGGCTCATTACTCTTGGGAAGAGTCGATGCTTGGTATTCCAATCAAAATGGCCAGTCTCCAAGTAACTGACAAGAAATAAAACATTCTGCCGGAAATTCATCCCTCTTTTCCAAAATGATTCATAAATCCCACATTCAGAACTCAATTGATGGAAAGTTTCATATAGCTCTGCTCTGCACCCACTTCTTGAGCAAGTTATTTGAATTGATCAGAGAACTGATACAAGTTGCCCTTGGATAAGACTGTTAAATCTCCACTTCAAAATCCAAAAACAATTTGAAAAGCCTCAGGAATTGTCTTGCCTTGAGCAGCTGACATTGGTTTTAAGTAAAAAAAAAGAATCTAAAATACATTTCTATTTCTCAGAGATTCTTTCCGGTATTCTCCAATCATTTGATCTAGGCTAGGTAGCAGATCTTACTATAAATGATGAGTAACAGGTAAACAAAATAACTAAAACTAAAAACTGGAAGGTGTACTGGAAATATTGTAACAGCAAATATTTTGTGTGTGGCATCCCACTAAAGTGAAAATAATGGAGTCTATTGTTTTGTTTGTGATAGTGGTTGCAACCGCATGGTAAATATTACTTCCAAAAAGGGATATATCTGTTTAAGGCAGATGTTAGATGTTTTCAGTCCAACACTGAAGCTGAAATTACACCAGTCTGAAGACCACCATACTTAAACCCCACCGTGCCGTTTAAACTGTTACAGACAAGAATACAGAATTCAAGAAGAGAAAAAATGAAAGTAAAAGTAAGATACATAAAAAAATTCTGGGACACAGCCTGTATTTGCAGAGATTGTTTTCATTTAACTTCATTTGAGCAACTGTTGGAAAAGAGGCAGTCCAAGCATGTATAAGTATCAGATAAAAATCAATTCCAGCTTCTCCTGTGTCCTGCTGAAGATACTCTTATACTACTGAATGCTATGGAATACCCATACTTCCTCCTGTTTTTTCTGTTTGAGCATCCACTACTTTTTAATGTACTTTAATAATTTAATATATAATTTAATATTTAAATATTTATATAAATATATTTAATCTATTTAAATATAAATGTTAGCAACATTCAATAGCAACACTGATAAAGGCTTGATAATCTTTGCACAAATATATTTTTGACAGTGTAACTTTATGAACAAAACAACATTTTCAAAAAAGAAAAGGTGGTCTAACATTACAGAAAAAACAACATTGACCAGTTCTGCATTTGTCAGCATAAATTAAACCTCGCAATAGTTCTCAGGAGACAAAAGCTGTTATATTCTTTCCCCTATGAAGGCTCAGCAAGGTAAAGCAATTTTTTGAGAAACACAAGTGACTAATGTTGAATGTGGCAGCAGCTGAATCCCCAGGGGTCTGAGTTAGCACCTGAAATATCATCCAAACATTTCTGCCCCTTTTACTGCCATCCTTGCTAAATTATTTGAAAGTGTTATCTATTCCAAGTAGGCAATTTTGACAGCAACTTGTACTGCTTAAACGTATATTAACTACGTTAAATTGAACTGAATGTAATGCTGGGAAGCCTTAATATAGGCCATTAGAAGATGTAAGGAGATAAACCTCTCATAAGGAGAAAATGCTGTCTCTGGCCATCTGCTTGTCCTGGTAACGCACAGAAAATTTGCAATATGCAACAATTCCCTCAACTTGCTGAACAGCAGGTGCCCATCTTTTCCTTCAGCTGTCCAAAAACTGTTCCCTTACAACTCTTCTTGTTCTCCCTGAAGGATTCTTTCATAGTTTTGTAATGCAAATTTAGAATAAGGAGGAACAGGTTCTGTTTGAACTAGAATTATCTCAATTTACTGGGTAACCAATGGATATAAAACTTTATTTTGTCCTGTGAGCATTCTATTTAAATGAACAGTCACTTTCTTTTTCCCCCTAGTGTCACATCTTTTACAGATGAAAACAACAGCAGTATTTTACAAACAATAAAAAGCACTGGGTGTGAGGATTGTGAATTAGAAATCCCATTTCCACTGTGCTGTTTTTCTTAATAAATGCTAAACCATAAGTAAAGCAATAAAGTGAGCCAGTGTAATTTACTGTCTTGCATCTTTGGCAATCATTTTTGTCTTCACTTGAATGGGGTTTATTTTTTGTTGAGGACCAAGGAATGTCATGCTGAGAGGCTACAGAAGGAGTTAAGAAGAGTATTCCATGCAAAACAATCCACCAGTTAGGGGATCAAAGGTCAAGATATGCAGTATTAAATTCAACTGGCAACTGTATGCCTTTTGTGCATAGATTTTGAATATCTATGTTTTTAATTATAAACCATATACATTCTGAAAAGGCCTTGTGTCCTGCAGTTAAAATTTAATGCTGTAAATCAAGACTTTGGGACTGCTAAAATAAAGAATTAAAGCTCAAAATCTACAACTGCATCAAAGAGAAAATACGAAGATCAAAAGTAGTTGTTAGGCATGTAGTCAAAAACTATGGTCTCAGCAGCCACAAAGCAGCCACTTCCATGTCTTTCTCATTCATCCTGAGGATTTCATGACCACTTATATAATTCTCACATTCTACCCCTCTACATAGGTCTCTTGATATTCAGAACCTACATGGCATCATGCCTTCAGTTGTGAGGACTTTGATGAAAAAAGGTATGTTCTAGATACGGATAAACACCCATCAAAACTTTCACAAATTGCAATTGTGACTGCACTGATTGTGTTTCCACAATGCACTCTTTGCAGCAAATTTTAAGTTGAGCAATCCCTAGAAAGACTTGAATTTTAATCTCTCTTTAAAATGATTTTTATGTAAGTGTATTTGTTGCTCAACTCTTCAGGTAAAAGGGCTGTTTAACCCTCCCATTAAAGTCACTGTGCAGAGGAAGAGAGAAGCTCATAAGGGCTATGGGTGAAACATGGTGTTGGTGATGAGGGCACTTACCTGGAAAATAGTATATTTAAATTCCAAGCGACAGAGAATGGAATTAACCCACTTTTACACCCTAGGGAAATGTAGCATCTCTTACTAAACAATAAAGGAGAAACAATGCCAGCAAAGGGTACCATCAGTCTCTTTTCCTTTTTAAAGAAAACTTAAACTGCCTTTACATTTCAACTGACAAGTTGCTGTCGCATAAAACCCTGTAACAGGCTAAGTCAGGTTTTGGGCATCCTAACTGAACTCTCAGAGAAGGCCTGAATTTGAACAAATCTGTGCTTGAATAGCTCAGACCCCTAAGTACCATCCTACAGGTGAAAAACTAGGAAGTCTATAAAATTTAGGCACCTTCAGGGCTAAGCACCACAGACGATTAATTTTGATCACAGATTTACTTTAAAGACCAGCATTCCAGTAGAGGTTATTTTAGATGCCTACACACAGTACCAAATCTCATCCTTAGTCTTTCAGTGTTTCAGCTTCTCCATGTATACCATCAATAATTTCTGTCAGTAGTATGTAGCTATTATGGGCATGAAATTGATATATAGAGTTAATATGATGATGATAGGAGTATCTAGGAAGTTAGATAAAAATAATATGACATAATACCACTTAAAATGTTGCACAGTATTAGAGATACATTTTAGCCCTTATGATTTATTTCATTCTTAGCAGGTTACACTAATCTCCTGTTCGAATGACCCCATTTATGCCTGACATGGGCTGTAATTTTGAAAACAGCATCTCTTTTCAAATTCTCTGGCTTCCAAGCATCCAAGATGAGAGGCTACTTGTAGAGTTAGGCTTTACATTACAGTAAAATGGATGTTTATCTGCTCCATTTGCAATTATATGGGTTTTTTTGGTTTTATTTTTTTGTTGTTTTTATACATTCTGTTCCATTTTAGGGACCTAGATGGGCAGCAGAGGGGAAAGCTTTTTGCTTTGCATTGTTAACACAGCTCAAGCCTGGGCCAGGAGAAATCCTCTGGAAGAAGGGGAGATGCTGCTTTCCCTGACAGCAGCTGACCTTGCTCAGCTGGGAGAAGCTTCTGAAGAGCAGGATGTGTGTAGCAGAGTGTGAAGGACACAACAAGCAGAGGGTCCACAGCAGGAAGAGTCTGGGCAGCCCCAGAGAGGATAAGTATGAAGGAACATAGCCAGGTCTCCCAGAGGCTATAAGAAAAAAAAAGATTTTTCTTAGGATAGGAAAGGGAGAGAGGCTGCTGGAAGTGGAGAAACTGCTAAAAGTTTCTGGACAAAGATCAGGACTGGAAGAATACCTACTATTAGAGGACAATATACATGGGAGGGAGGAGGAGATTTTTAGGTTATTTTTCCCTTAAGGAGAAGATTTAGGATTTCTTGTTTATAGTAATGCCAAAACAAAACTTAACTTTTAGCTTGAAAGTCCTGATGATGTCCTGCTGTGGTCACTTTAAATAAAAGGTTCATGTAATTTAATCTCAAATCTCACATTCACTGAGTCTTATCACAGTCAGACATGTTTCTTATTCAAATTCTTTTTCATTTCTAAACAAGTATCACCTACTCAGTAAATCTTTATTATTTTAAAACATTTGTAGATATTCACTTATGGGAAGGATTTTGACTTGCTGTGTCTCAGTGGTTCAGATAAGGCTAGATGAGAAAGCCTCATCAAATTTCAGGTGTACTTACGTGACTGGAGTTTTCACGCTGGGGAAAACAGTGACACCACCCACTGCCCCCACCCACCAAGCAAAGCAATGCAAAACAAGACAATACAATAGAAAACTAATACCTGAACAGCTGGATTATCTGCTTAACACAGGCAATAAGGTCCACTGTCATCAGTGGCATCAGCAGTGTCATTTCACATAGAGGATTAGCTGTGTAAAGTAGAACAGAAAGAAAATTCATTAGAGATGTAAAATGTTATCCTGCTGCTTGAGCAGAAGACAGCCAGAAAGACAATATCCCATGAAAACTTGTGTTGAGAAAGCAGCTGCCAGGAAAGTTAAGGTCAAGTAATAAGGTCATTTCAGCTCCTCAAAACTGCAACAATTTTGTGGCTGAATGCCATTTGACCCCGCTGGGCAAGAAACCCGGAGGCTGCTGCTGCTAAGTGATAGGACCATCTTCACAGGGCAACCACACAGGCAAATTTTGCAGGCTCAATTTATACCATGGCTAAACAGCAAAGCACTTGCTTTCTGGCAAAGAGGAGGAAAGAGTGCTGTTTCCCTTGAACATCACTCTGAACACATAGAACAGGTGTCAGTAAAGAGGCAGTTCCTTACATGTATCCACAGGAAACCAAACATCTGACCTGCCCGGCTGTCTGGTAGGAGGCTTGACCCCACTTTGGGGGTAGATGAAGCAAATGAACAGGAACCAAACATCAGCTGTACATGGTGTCCAATCCCTCCTCATTTTGCCCTCTGCTACTCTACTAGTAATAATTATTATTAGTAATAATTATAGTTTTTTAAGAAAAATAAAATGTTACAACCCTTTCATATGATTACTATGCAAGCAAGCACTTAGTTTACCTATCTCTCTTTTACTTAGTGAGTATGGGAAGATGTTAAAATAAAACATTTTAACAGCGCCACATTTTCCAAAGTGCTTTTACCAACACAAGATTCTTTTTCCAGCAGAAGGCCTAATAATGTCAAGAGCACAGGAGGTCCCGTAAGCAGAATTAATGGAAGTTTCATGCAACACGTGAAATTATAATGCATCTTATGAGTAAATCAAATCACATTTTCTTTATAACTTTGAATTCCAAGGGGCCATGAAACACATATTTAAAAGGTGTGCAGAAGGACCTTATTCATTAAACAGCAGAGAAAAGTAGTTGAAGCTTTATTAAAAATTGACTAATAGGCAATCCAGATAATTGAACTGACAGGCTGTTTTGACAGCTGCAAGTAAAAAAGTACTTTCTCTAAACAGTTGGTGTAAATCTTTTAGATTTCTAGAAAGAGAATTGATGTACTGGTTGAACTTCAATCAGTTTATAAAGTTAAAAGAAATGGTAACTGTTCACCAGACTAGTTGAAGTTATGCTAATTGGAGGTGCTGCCAGTCATTTCAATGGTAGGGTTTGAGCTGAAAGAATTGCCAAGTTCTCACACAATGAGAAAGGTGGAAGGTGAGTACTTAAAAAAAGTTTTGCTTAGCAGAAAGATGTAAATTAAGATGAAAACTTAACTCTGAACTTGATTTCCAGAAAGGCACAGAAATATGCAATCTGACTGAAGTTAGTGGATTTTGAAAGAATCTATCAGCTCTGAAAATCAGGTTGCAACTAACAAATGTGACAATCTGCACCTTAAGTGGGCTAACATAAAGTAATAGGCAATTATACTGTCTAAATGAAAAAAATAAGAAGGAAGAAAAAGGGAAAAAAAACCAGATAAAGGCTACTTTCCAGGTTTGAGAATTTAAATTAGCAGGAAGCAAGAAAAAAATAATTATAAAAGTTAAGGAAGAAAGACAAGATAGAATTAAAGTTCACTGAAAAGAAAAAATTGAGCAGGCAGGTAACTGTCAAGAAAAGAGAAAGAAATTTTAAAAAGGACAAGCAAAATATTAAAAAGGTAAAGTAAATGAGGACTTAAAAAACCCAGTGGAACATTAAGTATTTTATGAGTGTTATGTAGCTATTGATATACATACATAATTAGAATCTACGAGAGTATAGGACTTGTCAATAACACATTGAGAATAGAAGTGTGTTACTCCATATTCAATCTTTAGGTGTTCTTTGAATCTGTGTATACAAGTATACATTTTATATCTTGATTTAGAACAGACCTGTCCTCTTTATAAAGCTCACAAAAAGAAGAATGAATCAGCTGAACTCACCACAGGTGTGTCACTTCAACTAGAGGCATATATAGAATAGTATAGCAACAGCCAAGAGAAGAGAAAAATCTTAGAAAAAATTAATAGTTGACACACCGAGAGTAGTCTACCTGTTGTTTAATTATAACATCTCAAAAACAGAAGGACAGTATTGAATTTCTGTATGTCTTTTTATTTTATTAATAAATAAACAAACCAAGAGTTTTAGTATCCAAACACTGCTGTCCTGAACTTATCTGATATTTATCTGATGTTTGATTACTGTATTGGATTTATATAACCGAACAAGATATCTACATGATGTTTTGATGCCTTTATTTGATTTAGACATAGAAGTCTTTTAGTCATTCCATATGAAAAAGAATGTTGTTGGAAATGTGTGTTTCACAGTTATCAGTTTTAAACTAACCTTTTTTCCAAGAACAATAGAAGCATTGACTATTAGTAAAACTGGTTTTCAAAAGAAATTTGATTGATATTTTATATTTCTTGGGACTATATGTGGCATAGATTTGTATAAATTATATTTGTTTAAAATGCAACCCAGCTCAGAATTGTCAGGAACAATTTAGACCCCATAAATGTTTCCTCTAAATCGAATCAGAGAAGGCTGAGAAGCCTCTAAACACTGTACAGGGATTCAGTGTTTAGGTTTTAAATGAAACAATTTTAAAAATTGGAGCCTTGCCATCATTTATAACACTGTCGGAGTCAGTGCTCCAACAAAATAGGTTGATTTTCCTCTTCTGTTCCTAGCTCATCTTTATTGTAGGCTTTCACTGTTAAAAGCAGTAAATGACAGGGGCAGGAGGAGCAGGGAGAACAAAAAGGTAAATGAAACATTATTATGGAAAACTATTTTCAGAAATTGCATTTTATATTCAGTATGGATATTTTTGCTTACACACAACCCTAACAACTGTTTTCATGAAACACAAAAAAAGCCATCTCAGATATTTTCTTGTTTCATTATATCCAAATACATTAGTTTTTTGGTTTCAATGAAGGTTTATGCAACCTATATTGCACAAGGTAAGTGTAAATAAGAGCTATAAATCGTTAAGCAGTTAATGTTGCTTGTGAATGGGCCTATTGTTCTCTAAACAGTCCAAATTTTAGAGAATCCAGCTAACTTAACGCCTATGAGGTGCCATACAGGAAAAATGCTATAAAAATCTAATAACAATAAATATGCATTGGTATTAAGTTATATTAGTTTAGGTGAAAGTGCATATATTTAGAACTTATTAATATATATACAGTTAAAAGGAGTTTAAATTAAAAATATCGTGGGCACATGTGTGTCCAGATCACCACGTATGTACTTATCCCTTCATTTGATTTGATGGCTTCTTATTAATTCTTGGAAATACAGGCTATCTAAAAGTGTCTGAACTGTAAAGACTGGGAATATTGCATGCTTCCAGTGCAGTCTGCAATGAAATTCAGATGAATGGAGGACACTCTTGTTTAGCAACACAACTTTTTCTAACTTTTAGAAAGAAAATGTTTTAAGAGAAGGCCTAGAGAACATACCAGATCTTAGAGAAAATGTAGATCCACTTATTCTGGATGGCCAATCTGAGGATTCAAAATAAAAACCTAGATTTCAAATCCTTTGTCATATGCTAGATTTCAGTGGCAGGATTCATAGCAACTTCTTAAATCTCCTTAACTCTACTGTACTCAGTCCACTGAAAGGTAGAGATAATTGCTATTTGATGTTCAGAAATGGGAAGTATTAATGAGTCAACAAGTCTTAACTATTGCTAAAGACAGTATCTACAAATCTAGCAAATAAGAAAATATGGTAAAGGATCAACCTTCACAAGATGAACTGGGAGTTGCCAATCAAAGTCAAAGCAATTCACACAGGATAATAATGTTAACTACAAAATGCCTACATTTTGCTCTATGAAGACACTATATACAGTGCCAGAGCCAGTTAATTCACAGCCATTTTTCAGGCTGCTACCATTTCCTCCAGTGTATAACATAGTCATACTCTCCCATTGCTTTACTTCTACCTTTAAAGCTATTGGATACATGAAAATGCATTTCTGAGCACCATTCAGATATGATAAAGAGATGTCTTCATCTATTTGAACACAAAATGTGCTAATGTAAGAATGAGCCACTGGTTGTATTCTAACCTTAAGGCTACTATAGCTTATCTTCTAAGAATGAAGAAATAGGGCATAAAACCATGTTTTGAATTAAAACCATGCCTAGACTCTGAGAGTTAGATATATTCTTCTTCTGGTGGTCTGTTCCTAGACAATTCATGGGCAACAGGAAATTTAAAAAGGAACCAAACAGAACAGCAACTTTCATAGCAATGATTTCTCAAATCATCATATAACTCACTATTTTGACTGCAATGGTAACAGTAAACACATTTAAAAAGAAAGGTCATTACTTTTAATTTCAGTACATCATCTTTTGGCAAAAAAATACCAGTTTCTATTAATATGAATTGATTCAAAATTGATAAGCAGTGGCTCTGAATGGTAATTTTTTACTTACTTTAAGTACGGATTGAGCTTAGGAGAGTGTATCTTGTATTAAAAATATTGGGGTGACCAGGAGATTCAAAGAAATTAAAATGAAATGGATTTGAGGGGGAGAAAGTTTGAATATATCACAGGAAAATGTGGTACATCCTAAAATAGGTTGAAAAAAATATATTCCTACAGGTTATTCCTTCTTTTGCCATGCCCGTCTCTTAAAATTAGGCTGGGTCCAAGTCAAAATGATGCAAACTGGTAATCTTCCTTTCCTCTGGCTCTCTAGTTTAGTTAAACCTGAAAATCATGAAATATAAAAGAATTATCCCTCAGCTTCAAGTTAAACCATCCCTCAAGCTTGAAAGAGACTGGGAGGAATATGGGGAGTATCACTAGGAGTTGGGAACAGGATATTTCCTACAATGAACAAAAAGAATTTGGAAGAAACTTGCTCAGTTCATTAGGGTTCATTAAAATTCTTGCCATAACATTTTTTTTTCGTATTCATACAGGCCAAAACCTAGTTTGGATTACTACACCTGTCTGCTACACAGACATTTACTCATATTTCTTCATTGCATGTTTAGTAGGAGAATTATGTTCCAAGGACCCTTTTAAGAAAGAATTGTTTCGTTTTTATTTCATACCTGCAGCCTTTTTTTAAATACTTTGTTAAATAAATATTTTACTGTCTTGTCTTATACCTCTCCAAATATATCCCATAATTCCAGAATCCCAGAATATTCTGAGTTGGAAGGGACCCACAAGGACCATTGAGTCCAACCCTTAGCCCTGTATAGGACCATCCTGAAAGAGTTTCACCATGTGCCTGAGAGCCTGGTCCAAACACTTCTTGACCTCTGTCAGGCTTGGTGTTGTGACCACTTCCCTGAGGAGCAAGTTCCAGTACCCAACCACCCTCTGGGTAAAGAACCTTTTTCTAATATCCAACCTAAATCTCCCCTGGCACAACTTCAGGCCATTCCCTCTGGTTCTGTCACTGGTCACCACAGAGAAGAGATCAGTGTCCCTCCTCTTCCTCTCACGACTGCAATGAGGTCTCCCCTCAGTCTCCTTTTCTCCAGACTGAACAGACCAAGTGACTTCAGCCACTCCTCATACGGCTTCCCCTCAAGACCCTTCACTGTCTTTGTTGCCCTCCTTTGGACATTCTTCGAGAACTTAATATCTTTCTTATATTATGGTGCCCAAAACTGCGCATTAGATCCAGGGTGAGGCCACACCAGTGCAGAGCAGAGCGAGACAATCATCTCCCTTGATCAGCTGGTGATGCTTTGCTTGGTGCCCCCCAGGACACGGTTGGCCCTCCTGGCTGCCAGGACACTGCTGACTCGTTCAACTTGCCATTGACCAGGACCCCCATCCACATAGGTCCCTGTGCATCTCTTATTCAAATTTTTGGGTGTATTAAACTGGAGAGGTAGTATACATATAAAATTGAAATAAAACAACATGGTACAATATGTAAGCATAGCTAATTAACATCATTAATCTTGCTTCTGATGCACAAGTCCTCATAAACTACAGGGACATTGCAGAGCAGCAATAACACAGATATGAAGTGCCCTGAGCCATCCTTTCCAGAATCACCAGTGTTAAGTTGCAAACATTGCTCATCTCATGCTTTTAAAGTGCCTGTTAAGTAGGGAGCTTTTAGGAATCCATCCTTGCTTTGTGCGAGAAGAAAGAACTTGGCTAGACATGCCTCTAGCAACACATTTTTTATCAGGGTAATTTTAGGTATTTTCAGCCAGTCACAGAAATTAGGGGAACGGAGATAGTGTGGGGAACACACAAAATAAAACAATAAAGCCTTTCTTTTTTCCAGAGTTTTTATAACTATTATTATTATTATTGTTATTATTGTTATCATATATGCCTTTAATTTGGGATCTGAAAATAAAACCTGAAATATTTAAGTGCTTCACTTTTTCTCCTTTTGAGATTTTTCCCTTTTGCCTAGATAATCTCAGAAAAGAGAAGTTGAGACAATTTGCCCAACTATTACAAGTCTGAAATTGAACTCCTTTTAGTTTCTACTTGAATGGAAAGGCACTGTTCTTTATTTTCACTCTCTACTCTGTGGTTTGAATGTGTGTATCATTTTCTATGGTCCCAGCCAGAGCTAAAACTTGTTCTAAAATAATGCACTTAAACAGTATATGCTGATGTCTTCAGAAAAGAGATGCCATAGTTTTAGGTAGCTTTCTTATTTTTCTGTCCCTCACTGAAAATTATATACCACAGTGATGCATTTTTACTGTAACACATCACCTGTTTTTAAAAAGGAATATATGATTGTATTTATCCATGTTTATAAACACACATGGCTGCATGCATAATTTGTTTTTCACATACTTCTTGTTCAGAAATTATCAGAGCTGGTGTCTGTATACTTGAGGAATTAAGTAAAATAATGAAGTGCAAGTATGTGAGATTTGATTCACTGTTAGTTTTTTGCTGGCTGCTTCCAGAGACAGACTTAGTAGTAAAGCTGTCATGGATACCACAAATACAACTGCACTGAAGTCCAGAGATTAGAAAGGCCAAGCTGAAAATGGCAAGGGAGAAAACAATCCTGGGTCTTGCCTGAAGAAACTGTCTGACTTAACCCTTTCAAAAAGACTCACTGCATCTATACTAATCTGTATGTAGAACACTGGAAAGTGTGGTTTACATAGAGTGACATGAATTTTCTATTTTATTAAATGCCCCAGGAGCTTTCCCAAAAGTCAGTGTTATTTGACTAAAGAAAATATTTGATTTGAGGATATGTATGAGACTTCATAACACGGACTTAGCTTCATGAACATTCAGGTCAATGTATAGCCTATAAGCAAGGTCAGCCTCAGCTCCAGGTCCTATTCTTCTATACAGAGATTAACCATTTCTTTCCCATTCCCTAGATTTCTTGCTTGTGGAGAGAGTAACTCCAGTACCTGTTCTATATGAACCATGCTAAATGAAAGTATTAAAAAATAACCAGACTTGGTTGCTCTTACACAAATTGCCATCAGAAATTTTAAATGTTTAATGCCATCAGAAACTCAAAATGTTTATTTGTGAAAAATTACCCTCCAAAAAATGCCAAATAGTATTTTAAGTAACCTTATAACCAGTGCAGACTCAAATTTTGACACTTGCTTGTTTGTAGAATTGCTTGATTTAATTTTTTTTTTATATCTACAGAAGTTCAAGTGGACTTCGAAAAATTTTTGGGTGAACACAGAATCATATTGTTATGTTTTTATAATTCTGAGTGGACTCATTTCTGCTCTCCAAACAACATTTAACAACAGCAGAATATTTTAATGAAATATTATCTTCTTAGATCTCAGGGGCCCAAGTTGAAGGGGGCAACGAAGAATTATCCTTAGCTGAGAAAGACTCAATGGGTTGTATTTTGTGTATACCTGTAAGTCCTGAAGTCATTGAAAGGCCAGGCACATTGGACAAACTGTATTGTGTATATAGATATAGTCTTAGAGAGAGAGTAAGAGAGAAAGAGGGAGACCCCTTGGGAACCCATGTGTTCTGAAAGGCGCACTTTTGTGTGCATTTATGGTTTAGATCACAGAATCACAGAATATTCTGCACCCACAAGGACCATTGAGTCCAACCCTTAGCTCTGCATCGGACCATCCTGAAAGAGTCGCACCATGTGCCTGAGAGCCTGGTCCAAACACTTCTTGACCTCTGTCAGGCTTGGTGTTGTGACCACTTCCCTGAGGAGCAAGTTCCAGTACCCAACCACCCTCTGGGTAGAGAACCTTTTTCTAATATCCAACCTAAATCTCCCCCTGGCACAACTTCAGGCCATTCCCTCTGGTTCTGTCACTGGTCACCACAGAGAAGAGATCAGTGCCCCTCCTCTTCCTCTCACGACTGCAATGAGGTCTCCCCTCAGTCTCCTCTTCTCCAGGCTGAACAGACCAAGTGACCTCAACTGCTCCTCATATGGCTTCCCCTCAAGGCCCTTCACTGTCTTTGTTGCCCTCCTTTGGACATTCTCTAAGAGCTTAATATCTTCCTTATATTGTGGTACCCAAAACTACTGTGGGGCCGCATCAGAGCAGAGCAGAGAAGGACAATCACTTCCCTCAGCTGGCTGGTGATGCTTTGCCTGATGCCCCGCAGGACACAGTTGGCCCCCCTGGATGTTTCAGGCACCTTGACTTTGTGTAGTAGGACACGTTACCTAGCAAAAGGGGTGTCTGTGTATCCTTTCCATGGAAAAGAATCTAATGGAAGAGATCTTTCATTTGCCTCAAATTCTTCTAGATCCTGAATTCTACATTTAAGGAAAGAGTCATTTCTGCGCAGTTGACTGTGTTACAGTCTGTTGGGTTTATGTTGTTTCAGCTTACAGAGGCTGATACGCCTCTTACTCTCACAGAATTATAGGAACGAATTGCTTCCGGCTTATTCAAGAGAACAAGTTTATATTGTAAAGATAAAATAAATAAGAGTATGATTAGAAACTAATCCAGTCACTTAAGACTTAAACAGTTTTGCCTTCTTTTTCCCTAGATATAGTTCCTCTAATGCCTCTAAATAATGCTGTGAGGAAAATATTCTCACTTCCATCTAGATTTGGATTGTTTGATACATTTGAAGTAAAGTTAAAAAAGTGTTCTTTTTCTCTCTCAGAAAGCCATAATAAGATTGTATATAGTTTCTTCTCTTTGTCTCTGTATATACAATTGAGCAGATTGTGAGTCGTGGATGTGGGTGGCAATTAAGATAATAATTGTTCACAGAACATAGAAACTGCATTAGAAACTGGAGACATTCCTGCCTCCTTCTCCTCTCTTTTAGACAGTGAAAAAGTGTCTTTATTATATCAGATGCTCCACGGAGAAATATGCATTACTTTTCAACTAAGATGCTGGGTGGTCAATTGGAATAGCATTTTGGATAATGTTTGTAAATGCTGTAAACATGCAAACATTTTTATGATTGCTCAAAGGTGAGTTTAGAGCAAGGCTGAGTTTAGAGTTATGGAAGGTTTTAAGCCAATGTCTTTATAAAATGCAGTGAGTGAAATGTCAGGGAAGATATATCTGTTCATGGCTAGTTGCTCTTCTGTGTCCCTTTCTTCTTTTCGAGATGGACTTTGTCATTTTGTACCTCCTGCTTTTTTTTAGTGTTTCTTAGGTGAAACTAAGTCATTTTCTCAGTCCTAGGCTGTGGTTCCAGCTAGTGCTACACCAGTTCTTTTTGTTTTAAGCCCCAACATGGTTCTTAACAGGGTCTATTTCTGGGATCTTTTGACTATCAAAGTTTAGCACTCTCCAAAACCATCTGATAATAAATAATTGATTCTCCCTCTCATTGTAAAAATATGTTGTATTCTGGTGATTCACATGAAATTATATTTAATTCTTTATACTATTTGCCAAGAACCACTTTATTTAGTCATCTATTAAAAAACAAAAATAAAAAAGGACTGCTATTTATATAAGGCTGGTGCACATAAAGGCTGGTGCACATATTCAATGATACGTTAATTCAACTGGCAGAAAGAAAAAGAAGAGGAAAAAATGTGCAGCTAGATCTAGTTTTTTGCATCTATTGTAATTTGGCATCTTTCCATGGACTTCACTGGAATTATAATCTGTTCCAATGAGTATAATATGAGGCTTCCAGAAAACGTCAGTGCATTAATTCTCTTGGCTAGATATGGATTTCTGAGGATGAAGCTTAAAAAGACATCTTTTTATATTTTTCTTGAATATTTCCTTCAACATGGTAATTAGGATAATAGATCATGCCCCCACTACAATCTATGAATCAGTGAGACAACTGTGCTTGTCTATGATAATGCATATCACAAGCCTGAGGCAAAGCACATGAGAGCTGGGGAAAGTACTCTCAGGGAGAGCTGTCTAACAAAATGCATTTCCACCTAAGGCAACTAATATCCTCTGAAACCTATGAGTCTGTTTTAGCAACTCTATCTGGATGGGAATTTCAATCAGAATGTTCTCAATAAAGACGTCTCTGTTATCTATAACTTTGGAGACCACCTACATCTCCAATTAGTAGATCTAGAGGTGCATGAAATATTTTTATGAATTTATATGTGCATATTCTTGGAGGGTGTGCGGGGGTTTACCCGTCTGCGCTTGTACTACTTTCCTCTGTTTCTTCCAATGACATTTCTTGTGTCTGTCTGTGGTAATGATGACCATCCAGCTAATTTTCAGAGGATCATATTAACACTAACTTTTCTCTTACCCATCTGTTCCTCACTTTATTGCTTCAAATGTCTCCTTTTTGGCTCATTGTTAAACTGGAATAGAGGCAAAATTCCTCCAAGCACAGCAGGGCTTTGCTGGGCCATTTCTGACTGCAGAAGGCTGCTTAGTAGAGTCATCTGAATTGTTTGCTCTTGTCATTGAGGTTTTCTTACTACTGAACATCTTGCTGGATGCTGATGGTGAATAAAACTTCTGTGGGTGACAATAAGCTTTACTCTCAAAATAACAAAGGAACATGTCTTGGCTCCCATCTTCTGCAAGGGTTTTCAAGCTTCCCTTAGGTGTCTTCTCACCATGGAATGAGCAGCTCCTAGTTAGTTAATTGCCTGCCTTACATACTAAGCACAAATATGTGAAACTAAAGGTTAGGACAGTTAGCTCTAAAACTCCCTGATTTTGTGTAGTGACATAATAAATAGTCCATCAGAGCTTCAGATAACTTACTATTGCAAGAATGCACATCCGTATCAAATATCATTCATAATTCCTGTATTCATTCATAATTCCATGTATACTTATTGGTAAAGCCTTTAATAGTGCCAAAGCTGTATAAACAGAGAAAGCTACTAAATCTAGTGTATATTATGACTTTAATGCTTTCTGCATGAGCACTTTCCCATTGGTTTTGGATGGTAAATATAAAAAGTGATACATTTTCATTCTGATTTACTTCTGAATTTGTCTAACACATTATTTTAACAGAAACTGTTCCCTTCTTATCTTTTCCCACTGAAAAAACAAATATACAAAAAACCAAAGAAACAAAAAAAAAACAAAGAAAAAAACCAAAATGCAGAATATAAGAATTTTATTATAATAGGAAGCCAGATTTGTTGCTGCTGGGAAATTTTGTCCTCCACATTGCCCTGTTCTCAGTGCACCATAATAAAATATACTTTTGTGTAATTTAAAACATATGTTTTGAAGTGTGTTTGCAGCAACTGAAGAAAAATGCAAACCACTGAGCCATTAAAATTGCAGTACATTTTGCTTACCTTAACTGCAGATATTAAGAATTATTTTACATTGCAACAATCTTATTCTTTTAAACTAACTTCGGGTGTCAGGCTAAAACACTGGGCCTGGATGACAGTTAAATGAAGGATCTTTAGTCTCCAGCCCAGCAAGTTTCAGTGAAAAACACGGAAGGGGGCAGGGAGGCAGTAAAATTGCCAAGTAGATGAATACTGCCTCTTAATATCAGCAGTAATGGAGAAACTGCCATCATGCAAATCTGTGCTTAGTGAGCAAAAAACATTCTCCAAGGTTTTCCATCAACGTCAGTTGTATACCTACGTGGTTTAATACAAGTAGCCTAGTGTAATATAAAAGTATCATACACTTATTTCCTAATTTTTTTCCTGTTTAGCAGAATATTTTAGTGACTAAATTTGATGCATATCTATGTGTATGTGCTTTCTTACTAGAATATACAGTGTTTAAGGTAAAATAATATTTTTGAGGATTATTTGATATGTATTTTGGTATGTCACAATCAATGTCATGGAGAAAAAAAAAGAGGTAAACCCATATTTCTCTGTAGAGAACATATGTACTTAGCTATTTGCAAGTATAATAGGAAGCTGTGAATTTGGGACTTGAAAAATGGTTATGTTACTTACAGGAAACACATCAAAACTGAGAGACAGCTGGAAATTGCAGTAGATGAGACACTGGAAAAATCCAGGAACCTCCTGCCAAAATCAGATACAGCAGTATTAGATCCAAATGGATTTACTTGCCTTTCATCTATGTAGCTACCTGCATATGAATGTATTATATATCCCTTTGAATTAAGTTTATATTACTAGTACATTTGTAAGACAGTTGGTTTCAGGTTTTTTTCCTGCTGTAAAGACATTGCCTAATTCAAAATTTTGCCCCCATCTGAGATTACATACATATGCGGAAAAACCTGAACAGCTGACAAACTGTCTATGCTTAAGGGGAATCACTGCAAAAATCCTTTCAGATCACTGTCATTCTACTTGTGCACGGTGGTGTTGATACTCTTCTAGAAACGCATGATTCATGCCCTTTCAATATGTGGGTATCATTGTAGCTATCCCATTAAAATGAGCAGGGAAAATCTTTGCCTTACTGAAGATATCCCAAGGTGTATTTTCGATATGTTTTTACAGGATATCTGCTAGTGCAAAGTCCCTTTGCAAAATTTGTTCCTACAAAACTGAGAACAAATATGGGTCTTTTAAATAGTCTGTCATCTCGTTTTGTCCTTGTTTATTGGATTTGTTTTGCGAATTGCTTGTTTTTCACTATGTCTCGATAAAATATTGCCTCCAGAACTGCAGGTTGATTCTAGAAGTTAAATGAATCAGGATATTCTTAAATAAAATTATATAATGAGAGAGCCATGAGGCACATCAGTGCGTGGTATGCAGCTTTTGGAGTGCAAATTTATTTTTCAGTGTAAAAATCAGCTGGGAATGTATGTAGGGAAAACCATTGGCTTATTTATTCCCTGAAACACAGATATTTTGCTGTGGAGAAAAAGCCTGGAGGAGCTGTGGTGCTGTAAATATTTAGTGTAGTTTAGATTAGAGTATCCACTGAGATAACAAATAAGAGCCCCAAAGAAATTAGGCAGTGCCAGAAAATCTCCAGAGAAAGTTTGGTTGATATCAGAACATTCTGTCACATTATCATCCTGGTGTTGCTGTCAAAAGAATGAGAGGAGGAGTAATTTTTGTAACCAAATTTAGCAAATACATTCCTTTCTTCTATATCAGACAAATTCCTATATCAGACAAACTCCCTTGACACTTATCCTTTTTCTATTTTCCTCATATTCCAAACCTGAGGTCTCTGAGATAATTTCAGCTCCACTTCTTCATGCTGAAGGTTTTGAATATTTTTTGAAATTCAGGATCTGATAGTATGAAGCACATTTATACATTAAAAGATAAACAGAGAAAGACTATCATTGTGAATGAAGAGCTCTGCATTACTTGATAAGTTATTTTACAATTATTAACAGTTTCATGGTTTGGTTTCCCACTATGTAAAGTTTTGCGGCAAAACACTCAAATCTGACAAACAAAGTGCTCTATAAACACTAATGAAGTCTTGAAACATGCTGTGAGCCAGGTAATTATTATTAGACTAATTCTACAAGGGGGTAGCCTGCATCACAGGAATTAAATTACTTCTGTGTCAAAGAAGAATTCAGTGGTAGAGCTTAGAAGTCATCTATTCCAGTTTCTACTCCTACTAGGCAATGCTCTGTCACTTAAGATCATCAGTGTTTGAGGAATCTGGCTTTAAAAAAATCCCTCACCCAATATATATGCAATTCTTTGTAAAGAACTGAAATTATTAATATTTATATCAAGGCAGACAAGACCTTGACCTAAAAGGAGGGATTTATACAGTGGTTGCAGGCAGCAGAAGTGACATGGAAAAGAAACAAGCAGGTGTTACTAGGAGAGAACAAGGAGAGAAAAGAAAATTTAACCCTCTGATTCCCTCTGGTAAATCTTCTTTCTCACCTTTTGCATAGGGATCAAATGATGCAAAGGTCTGATAATTCCTCAGAAGGAGAACAGTTATTTCAGAGACCTTTCCATTATGTGCCTCTTCAAAAATGGCAGAGAAATTACTGTCATGTAAACTCGAGGGAAAATGTAAAATTTGGATCCTAATATTTGCTATTTTTCTGTACTGAAAGAATAGTATAGGAACTAACAGTAATAATACAGAAGTATAGAAATAATAAGAAAAGTACAGGAACAGCATAGAGGCGGTTGCAGAGTACAGTCTTCTCATAACAGTGCACCAAAGTCAAACATTACCAACTATCCCTCTGGCATACGCAAAACTCCTCACTGAGTTATTGATCTTCTGAAATGTTAGACACCTTTTTGGACAATGTACTTCAGATTGTGGAAAACAGTGCTATAAAGCATGCACTGAGTTTCATGAGGGTACATGCAAAGTGAAGATACAAGCAGTCTATAAGTTAGTCTCTCTGATAATAGTACATATCAAACAATGATTTAATTATTCCCCAAAATCAAAAGGAGCCAGATCCAAGCATGTGAGTGGCACAGTAATTCAAATGCAGATCCATTCCTTTTATGTGAAGGCCACAATATTTGCTGACAGGTTGGGAAACAAAGCAGGGAATCTCAGAAGCTAAATGCCTAAGTCTCAGCAATTTGATCCCAAGCTTTTCAGCTGAGACCATGAGAAGCTGATAGCCTCTAGGGATATGGCTCACAGGAGAACCTGTGAGGCATACTAACGAGTGGGTTAGACTTGCATCATGTAGCTTTTTATAACATTTTTTACCTAGATATGGCTTTGTACTTGAGATCCAGCAAGACAGCTTTGATCCTTTGGAGCATGGTAACTAACACACAAAAAAAATAAAAAAGCTAGGAGAAAAGATGCGCATATAAACAGTTAGGGATTATAGGGTTTTGGCTATGATGGACAGACACAGATACTCACTGTCTAAAAGATAACAGGGAGTATAATACTTTTTTTTTTCTAAAGACAAGCTTTCCAATATCCTACAATGTTTCATGCAGAGGGACCCACACAGATACTCCAAACAATGACTATAAAGAGTAAAGGAACAAACAGACAAAGACTAGGCAATTTGAAAGAGAAGATTCACTGATGAAATGCCCAGGAAAGAGAGAGAGCCCAGTCAAACTTTCCTGTCTCAGACTTAGAAAGGACCTTGTGAAGGCTGACTCTAACCTTTGTGTGCATCACTTTAGCGTGGTAGCTGTGAGCACTACAGAAAAGAATCAATATAGTTATGTAGATGCACTCAAGGAGACTGCTCTCTCGAGTGCTTTTTTTTTTTCATTGCTGAATGGAAGAATTTATGTTAGCTGAATGGAAGAATTTGTTTTTCAGTAGTTGACTCTAAATTATTATTACCTCTGCTTAAAATAAACCCCCACAGGCAATTCAGAGTAGAATGGGGGGCCATTTATGAGGGATAAACCTGAAACTTTGTAATACACTGGAAGAAGATATATTTCAGGGTTCATGAGATGCAACTAATCCACTTTTTCAGCAAATAGATTTTTCATAACCTTTATTTTAAATGCTGAGATACATAATGCATGATTTTGTATTTAAATCCCTATATGACCTCCAATGTGAACATCACTCTAAGAAAAGACATTAATGGAATTGAAACCATACAATGAAAAAAACTCAAATAAAAAATGCAGTCTTACTCTCAGTAGAATATTTGGTCAGATTAGGCAATTTTGCATTAAAAGTGGATGTAAACATGTTAAATCAAATTAGCATTCTGTTTTTTTAGTAGCATTTTCAAGTATTTGGGGTTATTATTTCATATTCATACATGAATGCACTTTTATTGTGATTTTATGTTTTTAAAATATTTAAACTTCATGTCTTCCTGTATTATAATTTTTGTATTGTACTACTGGACATATATATACATATATATGTTATTTTATCAGACTGAAGGTGCAAAACTGTGTAATTTAAAATATTCACACTTTCAATAGCAAAGCACCAATCAAAACTCAGTGATTCAATCTTGCTATTTCAGAAAATACAACATATTTTGCTGTACTTCTTTTTCTTTGTTGTCCACCAGTGCCCTTCTTTTTCTCTCTGCTCTCTCATGATATGTCCGTGTTTAGCTTTATTTCTAAGACTGTTTGAGGTAGCCTAACCCTTAAAGGTTCTTTGCAGTAAGTTCTACTCCTTTCCAACCATCTTCGTTACCGATGAAGCTTGACAGTTTACAAGTAGGTCTCTGTCCTGTGTCCTCACACTTGTACCCTTTGTTCAGCCCTACCCTCACATTCTCCAGCCCTGTCCCCAGAAATGGCTATTTGTACTTTGTGGGTTATCACTGCTTCTCTTACAGGACTATTCCCTCCCCCACCTCTCCGAGGATAATTTCATTACATCAGACTTCTCCTAGAAATAGTTTTTGGTTTTACTGACTGGCAGAGGCTGCTCTTCAGGACCTCTTCACTGTTGTCAAAGCCAGCTTATGAACTCAGAAATGGATAAAAGTGTTAGCTGACTTGCTCAATATGCTTATTGTTATGCCAAATATGTATTGTGGACAAAATCATCAAAGATGTAAGGGTTTTATGCACAATTCCCACAGGGTTTTTACAATTATCTGTGATATAGAGTGAAGCTTTATGCTGTACTTCCTTCACTGCAACCACTTTCAATATTCTTTTCGTTTTACTCTGGTTTTACCTGTCATGCCAGCTTCTGAAAATATCCAGATCTAACACATACCAGATTATTGGGTCATTCATTCCTGTATTTCCACCCTGTTGCTAGTTACTTAGAAATTTTAGAACAGTGTAGTAAAAGGTTTGTAACATTTTAGTTCAGCTTTCCTTGTTTATTACATGTAGGAAGTGGATTGAAATTGTTGTTATCCTGGATGTTTTGCAGGCTAACTTTGGAAATGATACTTCTTTCTAGGTTTATCATTTATAGAAAAATTCTAAACTAATTGAGACAATTGTGAATTCATGTTTTGAAGGAGATTAATCTATTTTACTTAAAAAAAATAATTATTTCCAATTTGAGGGCAATTTGAAAGTTTTACTTATTACTTGTTTATCACAATGCAAACAATAGAGAGACAAATATGGGATCAAGTCCCATCAATCATATTCTTAGTTTCCAAAATTTACTTAGGAAAATTAGATGTCCGACTCCTTTATATCTACAGATACTTTAAAAGTTTCCTTAAATACATAAAACCCTATGATCCAAGTCCCCTTGATTTTCAGCAAAAGTATCCCCACTGACTTCTGTTTACATTTTAAGTTTCTGAAAGCACAACTATATAAAAAGTTAAGCAAAGAATCCAAAATTCTGCCTGTTCTGGTACATGTTGGGTTGTTCTTTAGAAGGATGCTGAACTAGAGTCCTGGCTGTTGTAAAATATTAAGCAAAAATATATAATACCATTTGATGCACGAGAGTGCAAATATAAATGAAAACAGAGTTCATATATTGCTTTTACATTCTATCTCAGTCAAGCTGAGACTTTATGAAGAGTGGTAAAGCAATTTTCAATCATGTATGGTATATCATGTAGGTCAAATTCTTTTATGTAAATCTCTTCCACTTGGGTATTTAAATTTCGATAAAAATGTAATGATAAAAAGTGTGACTTTTATTTCTCCTTCTTTCTCTAATTCATTCTGAGTTTTGGAGAACAAGTGTTTTATCGAGCATGACACCTAAAAGAGGCATTGTTTTAAAAAGGTGTTAAAACAAGAGTCACATATGTTTTGGATAAAGTAAGTATTACAGGAGGCTTCCCCACATAACCTTTCTTTCCTGTAAGCTGGGGCTCATGGAGCTGTTTCTGTAGGTTAGTTTGAGTTCATTTGAATTCTTCAGATCATCAGACAAGGGTGGTTTACCTGATGACCAACAACAGCACGGTGCATTTCAGAGTTTCCTGTTGTTATTTTGTTTTTCGTTGCTCTTTTCATACGAGTATTAGGAACACATTATGTTCTCAGTGCTAAATTGTGCCTAAAATTAAACAGTAACCTGCCTCTCTCAGGCCTTAAAAAAAAAAAAAGAGAGAGAGAGAAAGAAAAAGAATTCACTAGTTTCAGAGCTTATCTAATAAGACATACTTTCTTGAGTCAGAATTCAGTTGGCATGTCAGGCTTTCACTTTGTAGCGAACAACCTAAGAAAACAGATACTAAGCTCATCTCCCTTCGATATGTAGTTGACTGCACGGCCTCAGAACACTCAGCCTTTTTGCCTGCTTCATTACTTGCTTTTGAAGTGAAGAAGAAAGACGACATGCACCTTTGAGAGTTAGAGTATTTCTTAGCAGCAAGATTCACTTTCACGTGTTTATGTGGGTTAGATCCCAAACACTGGATAATATGACACACATTATGCTATTGTACAAGTTGTGAATAATAAATATTATAGAAATCCACACAGGGAATACCATGCACTTTGGAGCAAATTCTGAATTCAGAAATATAACTGCAGCTCAGGGGAGATTTTAAACACCAGTCACATGAAATGCATTTGTCAGTATCTTCAGTTGTAGTGCTATAGTTCCTTGCAAATACAAGGAGATAAGCTGAGAGTAAATGTTTGTGGTTTTTTATTTTTTTCTGAAACATGATTGCCCCAGGAATTTTTGCAACAAGTAAGTGCCATATTTATACTACAGAGCTAAAGAAAGGGTAGGTTGGAGTAAGTAGAGGTGGGCAGGAATTAATGTTTTTGGTATGATGAATTATTTGGAAGTTTACATTATTTCCTGTCCTTAACCAAAAGTAAAAGTAGAAAAAGGGAGCCAAAATATGAAAGTAAACTGAACTCAAACAAATCTTTGTTGTGATTAAAGACAACTGCTTTTCAGAATGTCTTTGAATTTCAACATTAAAAGAAATTGTTCTGATAATGAAATGAAAAAAGCATTTCTAAGCAGCAATTTAGAGTATCTTGTTCATTTTCCAAACAATTTGAGGCAACACAGTGAAATCTACTGTTTATTTAATTTTGACAAATTAAACTTTTCAATTAAAATTTGTATATTTTGTACAGGGTCCCAAGCACTAGCAGTAGGAGGGGCTAGTTGTCATGTGCAGGGAAGGGGAAGAAGTAACTTTCAGTACCTTTAATGTTTCAAAATCTGTAGAAAAATCTGGTCAGATGAAAATTTATACTGAAAAACAAACGAGCTAAATATTCCTTTTTTATTTTTCCTAACCCTCCCTTCTATTACAGACAATACAATGTAACTTGGTTTAAAATCATTTTTCCATATCATGCTATTTATTTTCTGGCAAAAGACACTGTCATACACTAATGTTGCCCATAGCTATCGCTGTATTGGATAACATCGGTGATATTAATCTGTCTTTCCTCTTTCTAGAAGCTTGTATGTGTTTTTGCCTTGGTCAAAAAAAAGGCTTAACAACAAAGAGAATTCAATGACTGCTTTGAATTCTGAAGTATAAAGAAATCTATTCCCTTGTGTTATTTAGAAATTTTTCAAGTATTACACAAGGACAGTTGCACATGTATTATACAGTTTCATGTTTTTTCATTTGCCAACATATTCTGTCCTGACCAATTCTCTTGATAATTCTTCCAGCATGCTATCTAATAGGGATCAATTCCTTCCACTTTCTTCCATAGCCTGGAGACCCCAGCTGGAATAAATTTTTTAGTTCTGTTTGTTCCTAAATAGTCCTACCAATAATTCAGTCTCATCCACAGTTATTTCTTCTTTTATCAACTCCAAAAAGCATACCTTCTGCTCCCTAAAGTGTTATACACATATTGGTAACTCCCTGAAGAGAACTATGAGTTGACAGGGAACACAGACAATACTCTTGCTGATAATGAGAGTGAATCTTTTTAACATACAAACTTATCTTTGATTCATCTGTACACTATCCTTATGTTTTTAAAGAGTATCAAATACACTATAAAATCAGAATCAGTCAATGTTACAGAAAGCACAGTCCATGTGACTGAACAAAAAGAATATCACCTTGTCATGTCATCCACAAATGGCACAACTTCTAAGATCCCTGTTTTACAAATATTCATCCATCTGTTTATCTTCATGCTCTGAGAACAACTTCAATGTTTTTTCTGGAGTTGCCTGCTGAGTCTTAGGGTCAACATGTGTGCGAGTTCATGTGGGACTGCAGACTAACAAGGCAGCAATCTTCCTGTCAGTTCAGGACTACATAATCTACTCTGAATGAGCTCAGACCTTGGCATGGGATTTGTGGTGTGAATACTATAAAGCACAGACACATACACTACACAGAACTTGGGAAAGCATGCCTAGTTCATTGTTTTAGCTTTACAAAATTAGTCTGTTCATATGGAATCTCAAAACCACTGACAAATCCCCCCATGTTAAAAATACATAAGTTCATCTGGTATTAACATGGAAAGGTGACAAGATATTTGTATCTTTCTACACGCTTGGATTACATCTGTGAAACAAGTATTTTTTTAGTAACGTGATATTGTGAGAACCCCCTGTGATAGAGAACCATATTCTGAAAAATCCTCAGTTTTTGTTAAAGTTAAGGTATATATAAGGCAGGCCTTAGTGAGCTGTGTATATGTGTGTTCTGAAGGTAGACCACTGAACACCAATGCTGAAACTGATTACTCATGTCTTAGGTGCAGGGTATTAATAAAAAACAAAGTGCAAAAGGAATTTAATTTCTTCCTTCCCTGGTTGTCCTGTTTCTCTCTCTCTCTCTGTTGGTTCCCCCCCCCCCCAAGTTTAAAATGTCACTATCTAAAACACTCAGCAAGTACAGTAAAAAGTAATAAGTAACAGAATAAAATCTTCTAATGTCAGCTGGACTGCATTTAGATAATACTTTGGGATTTATCCTTCCCTAGTATCTGCAACTACTGTTAATGAGAGTGATGCAGAAGTATTAAGAGGAAAAATCTGTTCTGATGATAGAAGAGCTCTTTCAGTACTTCTTTGTACTTGTACATATCCATGACTTCAACTGTACTCAGAGAAAGCATTAATAGAACACCAGAGACAGCTACTTACAGATAGGAGAAACACATTGCTAATATTGATAAATGACAGAAATGATGGAAACTTAAGGGTCCCCTTTTGTGCACATTAAAGATATGTTTTTTTAATTTGTTTTTAAAATTTGTATTGATGTCAGTAGCTCATAATGAAGTACAGAACTGGAACTTAGCAATTTTTTCATTGCCTCAAAGTGGTATTGATTTCCATATGATCTTACAGATAATTATTGAATTACAGTAAATAGCTTCATAGTTTCCAATCTTAGCATAGTTTGCATGACACAAGTTCATGTGTATTTTTCCACTACAAATATAAACAAAACAAGAGATTTTCTGTAGTATATCTTATGCCAGTTGGATAGGAAAGTGTGTTACCACAGGGATACACAGTACTTGGAATTTAAATACATAAAATTTAAAAGTAAATAAAATGAAATACTAATCGTACTTGAGTTCATATGGATGTCTCTAAATGCCTATCCCTTTTTCAAATCATTATTCTACCACAGTATCTTCACTTTTCTAGTTTTCACACCAAACCTGTAAAGTGCAGTTAGCTCCATCCCATTTTCTTCCAGGGACTGACAGTGCAGTATACAACCCTCACCATTGTTAAATCAGAGATGAGTGGATAGCTTGCATGGACATTCTAATGGACTACTCACCAGGCTGAGCAGATCAAATAGCTACTGACAATGAGAGTCTTTAATTTGGCTTCTTCTCCCTGCCTAGGTTCTGGTATCACAGGAGCATATGTACAGTGTACACAAAATAAAATAATTGGATCTCTATCTCCTAAATTTATCTGAACTGTCTTAGGGAAGACACAAACAAAAAGACAACAACAACAACAAAAAAACAAACAAAGAAGCAGATAGACAGGAACTACAAATTACTTGGTACTGATTTTAGGTAAGTTTTTATAACAGCGAGTGATAAAAAAGGTAAATCAGGGTATTGTAAACTGTGGTGGGTTTTGGTTGGTTAGTTTTTATTTCCTTGGATTGATGTTTTTGTTTTTTGGTTTTGGTTTTTTTTTTATGTAAAGAATTGCAGTCCACAGCCTGGGATTTTAAGTGGCAAATCTGAGGATTCACTGCCATGAACATTTAGCTGCCTAAGCCTGCTGATCAGCTTACTTTGTGAACTTCAGGAATGAATCGGGACCAGTGTCACTTTCTTGAAAGAGCCAGGTTTCCATGTAAATAGCTGAGAATGAGCCACCTTTTTTCAAAGTATTTAGTATCACTATTGTGCCCTTTTTCCAGGTGTATTTATTAATTAAAACAAAACAAATCAAAGTATCTCCCCCCAAAGAAGCAAACAAAAAATTATTAAAAAAACACAAACAAGCAAAAAATGTAGTCTATAAGCTCAGTTGAAACAAAATACAACATTATTGGTATGGATGTTAAAAAAAAGATGTACAAAAATTGCTAATTCATTGAACAAAATTCATCAAACATTTCATATTACAGATTCAGGAAAATAAACAGCTATATTCAGCTAGAAATATTTAAAAATTACTTAATGTGTTCAAAACACTCTACTAAGATGTGTCATGAGTTATGGAAGGAAAGAGGTGAACCCTTCCCTCTACACAGCACTGATGTGGCCACATCTAGGGTACTGTGTCCAGTTCTGGGCTGCCCAGTACAAGAGAGACATGGACATACTGGACAGAGTCCAGCAAATGGCCATAAAGATGACTGAAGGACTGAAACATCTTTCCTCCGAGAAAAGGCTGAGAGAGCTGGGACTGTTCAACCTGGAGAAAAGAAGGTTCAGGGAAATCTTATCAATAGAATTGATAAGAATATAGAATTATCTGAAGGAAGGATGCAAAGAGGACAGAGTCCGGTTCTTTTCAGTGGTGCTCAGTGACAGGACCAGAGGCAATGGACACAAACTGGAACCAAGGAGCTCCTCATGAACATTAGGAAACACCTACAGTTGCCAAGTACTGGCAGAGGTTGTCCAGAAAAGCACATGACTCTTCCACCTTAGCGATATTCAAAAGCTGTCTGGATGTGGTCCTTGGCAACATGTTTGAGCATGGAGGTCAGACCAGTTGACATCCAGAGGTCCCTTCCAACCTCAACCAGTCTGTGATTCTGTGAAACAACAATCCAGTCTTCCTTCTGAATTATTTATGGATTTGTTCTCCTTTTCAGCTAATCTAATACAATAGAACCACTTAGGGATTAGGCTATACTAGTTTATAGTAAAGGAGTTACTAGTCCCAAGAAATATTTATAAGAAACAACAAATATTCTTCTTTTGTTCCCGCCTCTGGAGGACAAATAGTTAGCAACAATTTTAGATAAGCTTCCAGGTTTTCTTAAGAAAATACATGGCCTTCCTGCCTTATCATCATGTCTGACCTCTCTAAATTTTACTTTTTAGCTAAAAATTCACTTTTTGAATACTGCAAATTGCAGTAATAACTGGTTAAAGAGTCTTCAGTATTGGTTGATTCTTATGTGATTGTAACTGCACACTTTATTGATACTCAAATTTCATGTAAAAGATTTTATTCTTGATTCTGTTTGACACAGAAAGACAGCATTTTGTCTCATGAGTTAACTGTTGTCATTTTTTTTCCTGAGCCTCTCAGTTTAATTAGTCTTTAATAATAATAAATAATTTAATAATAATAATAATAAATAATTTAATTAATTATTCTAGAAATTAACTGTTTACATTCACTTATTTAATAGACAGCAGTATTTCAGCAACTTGAGGTGAGATCTTTGTATGTGAATTTAAAAGAGAGATATTAAAGCAATTCACATAGAGTAATGATGAACTCAGCATCATTTGGAATATTTTTTTTTAAGATACAAGATTTTCTTTAAAGAAATTTTTCAGTCTGATTCTTCTAGAGCTGCTAAATAGCCTCTACGAGCATAATTTAAACATTATGGTTTACTTTTTTCATGTGTGATTTTTTTTTTTTGGCCCCTATGTTCATCTCCTCTTTTCATGCCAGCACTAACAGAGTTTCATAGGATGTGCAGATCTGCACGGGGATAACACCAATCAAGATGTCACGCCTCAGCATTTCAGTCACCCAAATTCAACAACACTTTCCCTAAAGCACAACTGGATAAATATGTCCTGGTTCTGTTTTCATTATCTACTTCTTCCTGGACCCCTGCAAGTTCGTCCTTCTGAAACAATAAGGATGAGACAATGACTGGGGCAGATCTGAGACGTGATGGAAAATGCTTTCTAAACGCTTTGGTGGTAACTGTTACTCTCAGCTCAGAGCCTGGCAGGCTGCAAGATTTGAGAGAAGTGTCTTTGTCAGACTGCTGTGAGAGTGGGGAGAGTGAGTTTTTCAGTTCAGTCTAATTTTTTCCTGGTGAGAATATTTAGTCATATCCCTCTCCCAGTTGATTTCCAACTGAAAGACTTCTCTAGAACTGGCAACCAGATTGATGATTTCTGTGATCTGCCTGAAAACATACATTAGTTGTCTGAAAATGCACTAGATAAGATGTATTAGGTCAGACTTTGAAGTAAACCAAAGGACAATTTCTCAAAAATGTATGTAGGAGACACTACCTTACACTAAGTGAGATATTTCAAATATAGGATAAATATTTCCTTCATTCTTTCTACCCTTCCTTCTCTTCAGTATTTTAGAATAATCTAAAGAAGGCTTTAGTGTAGCAAGGAAATTTCTGTTTAGAATCTCTGCAGATGTTGCTTCCTCATTCAAAGGAGAGGAAACTTTAAAAGTCAGGAACTTTAGTCGATTGGGCTTCTCTGTCAATTTTTTTTTGAAAAATACCCCAATATTTTCTAGAAGGAAGATTTCTAGACAAATCAATATTAACTTTACATCCTGAGACAAAAAAGTAATAAACCCTTCACACAATAATTTAATAAGAAGTAAAGCCTTAACTACAACTTGTAGACTATTTATGAAAGCATGAAAGAAATAAATGGCTCAGGAAAGAACAGGCAAAGTTTCTAAATGACACCTGATGTCAGAAATACTGAAATCTTAGTGACTGGGAAGAAAAAGAAAAGAAAGATACACCTGATAGAACTGATTCTCATAACAAAGTTGTATGAATCTTCTGACAGGACAAAGGAAAAGTTGTGTCCATAGATATGCACTGAAATATGAGGTGAGCCAAGTGCATGGAAATAAACAGTCCTTCCGATGAGCTCTCACTACCAATTTTATCTTATTCACTTGGATCATTATGCTACTGCAATGTGTAAGAAGAGACAGAAAGAGTTTGCTTTCTATAGAAGTGACAAAGATGTAGAGAAGGTTCCTGAAAACCACTATTTGTAGATAGGTATGTTACTTTTCCCTCCAGTCCCCCTTACATACTTAGTATGTAAGGATGTGTAGGTACAAATTAGTTTGGGTTTTCCATAAGACAAACACAAGATATTAATCTTATTAGTATATTTGAGTATGAATAAAGACCAATATTTCTCACACAAACAGAGAAAATAAAAAATTCCAGATCTGAATTTGTCTTTTCAGCTGCAGAGACAGTTTGGTGCAATCAAACATCACCATCTGTAAACAAACATCGCCATCTCTACCAATAAACAAGTGTGTCTGAAATCATGAAGAGCTTGTATCCTCAACATGGAAGGAGATGCAATATTGAATTCCATAAGGGGCTTTGTTGATTTGAAGTGGAAGAGGCTAACATGTGAGAATACCATAACTGGTTCTTGGAAATATATGTTTATCCACATGTAAATACTATGGCAATTATAAATTGAAGACAGTGAGGTTACAGTGGTTACAAATGAGGGAAAAAAATAGATATCAAGTTGGTATTTCTGTCTGTTAGGACAATGATGAAATTGTTCTACTGTAGCTCAGTATTTAATAATGTCTAAAATTCTGTCCATATATTTTCCTTAACATACTAAAGCTAAGCTTAACATACCAAAATAATGTTTCTCTGTTACAAAAGTTGATTTAATATAGTGCATTTTCTTTAACACTAGATTTTCAATAAACTTCACTTCAACACTGAGAATACTGAATGGACTGAAGAAATTGGCATATCTATTTGAAATAGTATTATGGAGAAAGAAAAACCCAGGATATTTGATTTTCAATAAACCTTCTGGTAAAATAAGAATCTGCATAGACTGATACCTGTCTCTTAGAAAATAAGAGAAACTAATTTAAAAATATGAATTTGGAGTTTAAAGAGGAGGAGGGGGAGTGAACTAATAAGAAAATAGCAGTCATTATGATATCATGGCTAGGCTTCGGGAACGAAGATTTGGGGGGGCTCTTACCCACGTTTGTTACAAGCACGCTGGTGGCTAAAAAGGCCGATATGAGATAGACATATCCGATTGCAAAAGGCACAGCAGAAAGACTTCTTACATGGTATATTCTGCAAGACATGATTCTTTCTGCGTTTTCTTTTCTCCTCAGGAGTGATCCTGCGTGCGTTCTCAAAAGCATCAGCAGCGTTATAGATAGTGTGTCTCCAGGCCTCCTGATTGGAGGCCAGAGTAGACCAGTTATGGTGATCAATATGGCCAGGGTTGAGATGTTGTTTCAGGGAGTCCTTATATCTTCTCTTTGGGGCTCCTCTCTTGTGGCAGCCAGTGGCAAGTTCACCATAAAGCAAAATCTTAGGGAGGCAGTGGTCCTTCATCCTGGAGACGTGCCCTGCCCATCGCAGCTGTGTTCTCAGCAACATGGCCTGAATACTTGTAACTGCTGCCTGTTCTAGAACAGACGTATTAGTCACATAATCTGACCAGTGGATGTTTAGGATTGCACAGAGGCAGCGTTGATGGAAGCGTTCTAAGAGTCACAGGTGGTGGCGGTAGATGACCCATGATTCGGATGCGTAT
The DNA here is from genome assembly GCF_003945595.2 of Pipra filicauda. Taxonomy (NCBI): domain Eukaryota; kingdom Metazoa; phylum Chordata; class Aves; order Passeriformes; family Pipridae; genus Pipra; species Pipra filicauda. The sequence continues at coordinate 2,384,658 of NW_024104765.1, forward strand.
AAAAGATCAGACAGCACTATGGCTCTGTAAACACTGATCTTGGTACTTTCCTTCAGGTGTTTATTTCGCCAAACTCTTTTATGAAGCTTTCCAAAAGCACTATATGCCTTTGCTAACCTGTTGTCTATCTCTCCGTCACTCTTACCATCCGAGGAGATGAGGCTACCTAGATAATTAAACTGCTGGATTGATTTGAGCTCTATTTAAGGTATATCATAAATCATTATGATATACATTATCAACAGATTCCCATAAACAAAATCCCAGTATCCAAAATTAAGTATATCATATACATTGGGATTAAAAAAAGTCATTGGTTTATTCTGGGCTGATTGGTACACATAAGTCAGAGAAATGTACTTTGGATCTCTTATTCTCATGGCTGACTGCACATTTAACGTAACTGATATCCAGAGTCCAGTGTTTTCAAATGAGATATAGTATTCCATCTCCAGTAGATTGCTATTGACTAGGAAAAAAACTTAAAACAAGAATTTTTTCATGTGAAAATGGAAAAAAAGCCAGCAAACCTGTATCTGTTACCAATTAGAAAGCCATGATGCAACAGACTTATAGGAACTCTATAGCTGTAGAAGACAGAGCCTATGGAGTTGGCGATCCTTGATTATCACAACTTCTGAGGCAGCTGCTTTTTTAAGCAAGCACACAAAATAAAGTAAACACAAATATAACATTCTGTCACTTCTCTGTATGGCCAAATAATCTCTTGGACATAACTTTGAATCCAGGTATGGGAGAAAATATTGGATTACACAATGTACGGGGGTTTTATAGTTTTTTTAAATACAGTAAATATACATCATAGATATTTGAATCTAAACTGGCGTAAACAGGAATATTCCATTTCATGTTTTACCTGCTATGCCTCATCATGGCCAGTCCTCGTGAACGAAGATTTGGGAAAGGTCTTTTACCCTTCGAGCCTGTGCAGTGGATTTTTTAGGTGAGACAGTGTGCGCTGAACTGAGCCCACCCTTTAATCCTAAGGTTCATCTGCTGGGGCCGAGTGAAGCTCGGATGGTGGCAGCGAGGTCCTCAGGACGTAGGTTTGTTTAGAGTGACCTCCTCTTAGATGGATGGCCTTACAGGGCTGACGAGCTCCATCTGCTCGAAGGAGTTCCCTGACGGGGAATCAAACCCGGGTCGCGGCGGTGAGAGCGCCGCATCCTAACCACAAGGACCACCAGGGGTCCTTGTCTCAGTTAATGCTTTTTAACATGGCCTGCCTGGCTGCATGGCAGCACCAGGTTATCTAGCCCATGAAAAAAATACAGAATGGGGTGAATAATAGGCACTTATTTGACTTTATTCACTGTCTTTATGCTGGACAGTAGAGATAAGTGACCATAATAACTGCAGAAGAGATACTCTTGGTAAAAGATGTCAACCAAGGCTACTGATCCTGTTGGGGTGACAACTATATTAAAAAAAAATCTCAGGTTTATTTGTTTGAGACTGATTTTTAATACTTGATAACTATTTTTCGTCTGTTTGTTTTGTTTGTTTAGTAAAGATGCTTAAGTATTGCCTTGGATCAGGGCCTGGATGTTTAGTACTTAGGGTGAGCCCATCAGGGTCAATAACTAGCTTTCAAAGGTGCAGGATCTTGAAAATTTGTACTCTAAACATAACCCTTCTTGTGAATGGAAATGTTGTTTTGCATGGGGTGAATCAAGTTGGGGTCTTGATTGTAGCTATTCCAGAACTGTAATCCTGACTGGGTTACTGGCACTGTGTTTAGCCTTGGATGCCTTCCAGCTCCATGCCTCAGTTTTCCTGCCTGTAAGATCTGGAGAACAATGATCGACTCTGATTGCTAATTAGCTGTTTGTATAGCATGGAGAAGATGTGAAGTGCTACTATGTTATTTGTTTGACTGCCTAAGAACTATTTTAAAAAGCAGCTTAGTGAACTCAAAAGTGCTTTTGTCCCATGTATTTATCTGTACTTGTTCCTCTACATGACCTGAAAGGGATTAACAGCTATTCTTAGGTTAATTGGCCTCCATGACATCTCTTCTCTTGACTCTGGAAGGGATATGCTGTCTGTAAATTCAAATCCCCAGATGTCTTTTAGCAACTAATATGGCAAATCAGCTGGCTTTTATTAGTTTTTCAAGCAGTCTGATGGATTTTAGACATCTAGAATGGCCCAAATCAAATGACAGCTGCTTTTGCGTGTTTTCTCTGCTGATGTAATTTTAATTACTAACGTCAGTGTTATATGTACCTCCTACAAGCTAATGCTGGAATTCTTCAGCTGCAGATTTTCAAGCATTTCAGATAACATCTGAGCTTAAGTACCCATGTGGAAGATTAAAAATAATAATGAAAAAAGTCCTGCAAATCAGAATGTCATTCTTTAAATTTGTTGGAGGATGGCAATACTACACACAAAAGAAGTTGTTATCACTTACTTTAATGTCAGTTCATGTAAAAACACTATCCAAAGCAGTCCAATATTCATTTATTTTATTATTTGAACAATTATAAAGTCCTTATAAAAGCTTTCAACAACAAGAACATTGCAATGGAGAAAAAAATTGATTTCAAACAAAGTTAGACTCCTAACTGTCTTTAAATAGCTGAACTCTGGTCTCAGTTTTTAGTGATTCAGTCAAAATTGTCATGTCAGTATGCCATATTGCTAAGAGTTGCCAAACATCAGACCGACTCTGTTTATGCAGTGAGGTCTGAAATCACATTGTTTCCAAACCTATGAAGCTGCTATTCAAACATAAGTCTGTAAAACTTGTGATGAAGAAAATGTAAGGCATAGATTGGCTATGAACAAATATACAGCATTTCAAATGCTGGAGAAAGCAGCAGATTACTAAAACAAGATTTAATACTTACAGCAGTATAAATCATGCAAAATTAATTTTAAATAAAGTATTACAGTTGTAACCTTGATAATACTAAGTATTTCTGGACTGCTGAAGGATAGTGAATAGCTAATAGTATATAACAGTATATAACTTGTCCAGAGAAGGGCAATGAAGCTGGCGAAGGGTCTGGAGTACAAGTCCCATGAGGAGCAGCTGAGGGAGCTAGGGTTGTTTAGCCTGGAGAACAGGAGGGTCAGGGGTGACCTTATTACTCTACAACTACCTGAAAGGAGGTTGTAGCTAGGTAGGTGTTGGTCTCTTCTCCCAGGCAATCAGCAAACGGACAAGAGGACATAAAATATTCCAGGGGACATTTAGATTGGACATTAGGAGCAATTTCTTCACAGAAAGAGTGATTAGATATTGGAATGGAGTGCCCAGGGTGGTGGTGGAGTCATCATAGCTTGAAGTGCTTAATGAAAGACTGGATTCAGTACCAGGGTCTAGTTGATATAGTGGTGTTCGATCATAGGTTGGACTCAATGATCTCAGAGGTCTTTTCCAATCTAATTAACATAAAAACAACAAAAACCCCCAACTCCATAACTATTTACCATTAAACATAAAGACTCTCTTTATGTTTCTATTGAATTTATCAAGTAATCTTTGTATAGAGGGAGGTAAGTGATTTTATCACCTCATTTTGGATTACTGCTATATCCAAACGGTAAAAGGTCTATCTAGTAGTTTAACCCCTACAGTTATTTTAGTCTTTGTTTCATGGTTAAGTCTTGGTTTATATATATCACTAGGAACATTATTATATATTCATTCAGGAGAGATGAAACAGGGACTTCTGAAAATATACACAGATCCATGTACTCTTTTGAAAGACTAAAGAAAATATACTCACAGTTGAGAATTCTGAGTATTCTTTAGTGTGTGAATACAACAAACTAGTGTATAAGCTATCTATGAAGAAAAAAAGCATTCAACACCACTCTGGTGTCAGTGATGGTAATAATAATAATAATAATAATATTAATGCTGTCACTGTCACAGTTGTCCTGAGCTGGTATGGGGGAGAGGGGTCGGAAAAAGGCATGACACATGGGTGCTTAAGATGTTAATTTGTTTTATACTATAATTAAACAGATTTTATTTCTTTTTCACTAACATTACCTGCTGCAAATTTCAGAAAAGACCTGTATAAAAAATAGATGGAGTACAAAGGTTAGACATAAAGATCCAGTGGTGTTATTACTGGAACGACAGAATGCAAGCAGAATTATCTTATAGCAAGAAGCAAAGAGAACATCTGCCATGAGAAAGACAGCATCGTACTTGTATATATGAAAATAAATATTAAAAATACACAAGTGCACACACACACAGAGAAAACAATCTGACAGATACAATCCTGGGCTTAGTAACAAGGAAAGTTTTCTTCCATGTGCAGCACTGGCTACAGGAGCATTTGGTTTGGGGTTTTTTTTAATGCTTTTAGAGGATAGTAAGAAAATTATGGGAAAAAAGTCATATTGCTTTTTAAAATTGATTCATACTTTTGTGATTCTTCAATACAGGTGCATTTTTCTTCTTTACGCTTCCAACTTTATAGCATAAACAGAGAATGAGAATTAGCTTTCTATCTATTTACCTGTATATCACTTTTCATTGGGATGTATATGCACCAAGCTCTTACTTGACTAACAAGCTGTATAAGACAATATTATAAGACCTAAAATGTGTAACATTCAGTGTGAGAGGATAGCACTTTAGCAAGTATACACATATATTAAGGACTTTTATTCTTTAATTTTCTTAGAAAGAGAGAGAAGGAAGACTGTCCAAATAATATCAGCAGCAACGCCAGCTTGAAAGCCTGAGAGCAATGTGATGAACTCATATGGTGAAACATTAAATACAGAGAATCCCCCAACTGATATTTCCAGTCTGGTTGATCATAAATTATTTTATTATGTTGCTTGGCATGTGACTTATCACCACATCCCAACACGATCCACTGGAAATAGCTCACTGCAGTATAATATATCAAACATGTAGAAGCACAGGAGGAAACTGATACATCTCACCCTAATGAAATACAGATTTTGTCTATCCATTTTGTTAATTAGCCAAGTACCTCAGATCTAATTATGAATCTATCTTTAATATGCTTGCTTCACCCTGCACATCATGGGCATACCATGGTAATTATGCAACATAAAACTAAATAGAAGTTATGTCCTCTGGTGTTTGACTGCAGAATCCTTAACTCTGTGTTTGGGGATATTTTAATTTCTGGAGTAATTTTATAAAAAAATTACTTAAATCAATCCTCTTCTCTCATCCTTAATTTAGCTTTTGAAACCATGTTGTGAATGCTTGATGATAGAGTATATTTTATTTAATATATCTTTAAAACAGCTTCTAAACATATATTTAACAACAAGGATGACAAGTCAGTCTTCCTGTCATCTGAATTGCCCCACCCAACAAAGAAACAGCCTTCATTAACAATCCCCTTAATTAAGGAAACATGAGGGAGAACTGTTTTGCTTCTTCAGTACTTAGAACCTACAGACTGGAGGTTGGTTCTGGAGGACATTTGCGGTATAGTAGCACTGTCTGTAGGGAGTGTGCAGAGACCTTCTGATCATTGAATGGGCTTGGGGTAGAGTAAGATGCAAAATACTTAAAAGCAGCCTAGACAGATTTGCTAATACACCTTTAACTTTGACAGTGCTGTATCTATATGTAGGAAGAAGAAAAGTGCTGACTACTAGCTCAGTTTCTGTCCTGTTTGTGGAAGGGAAAGTGGGCATACAGGCAGGGATGCAGCTGTGTTACAGCAGGATAGACAACTGGATAGCAAGACGAGGGTAATTTTGAGTGTGTAACCAGTATGATTTTCTGTGCTATGTCCATTTGGTCCCAAATTTCTCCCAGCATTGAACAGCACAATACAAAGAGGGGGTAGGGAGGGGATAATCTTCCCTTTGGGAATTAGAAAGAGAAGGCCTTTTTTTTTTTTTCCACCCAGTATGTGAAACACAGGAAGCTGTGTTGCATTTCAAAACTCAATATCAATGAGGTAGACATAGCATGACATCTGGTAGAGAAGACTGTGGAGTAGAGAGCTGTGGATGGGACAGGGGGAAGCGTAGTATGACAATTTCTCTGAAAACTCCCTGTAGGGAAACGATAAAGTGATTCGAAGTTTAAATGCCTTAGGAACATTTGACAGAAAAAAGACTTCAGAAAGGTAAGAAATATAATAGCACTATTATGTCTGAGAAATTGAAAGCAAAGGCAACAGCAGAAGTCAAATCTCATCTTCAGAACAGTAGTGGCACGTAGCACTCCCATAGTCTCATGCTCTGAAGAATGAGTACCTTGTATCTCCTTTAAGTACAAGAAGCAAAATATGTTTATAAAAGTGTCTCTTGACTCCTTAAGCTTTCTTGCCGATTTATACTTCAGTTATAAACAAGACAGTGTGTCCTAATTTAAAAGGAATTTTTTTCATGCCAGAGCAGTAAAATGATCAGCTATTAAACGGAGAACAAAGAAAGACTAATATAGTATGTTAAATACAAGTGAGACAGCTATCACATTTCTATTCAGTAATTGAAAATATGCCCACCTTTTCTCACACTCATCCTTAAACAGCAATTTTAGCGTAATTGTTCTACTACTACATGTAGATTGCTAGTGTCTAGAAAATTATAATCTATGTATTCATACATTTATGATAACGGCTATTAGGCAAAATTAATAAGAAAGTTTCTAGTACCCACAGGATTTGATTGTTATTTTAAAGGAAGAAGCTGCAAATTTAGTTTCCTGCATTGTTTCCTGATCAATTATTTCTGTTTCAGTTCAAGTGAGTGTATTTTCCTATGTAAGAGGCCATATCTCATTTTCGGAGTTGTCTTTCAAAGCTAATGAATGCATGCATAGAAGAAGAAGAGTTAGAAAAAGAGAAGATGGCATGAATATGCTTCTAGATACACTACTTTCACTGAAAATACTCTTTGAATTGGAGTGTCAGCTGTAATATAGGGTTTATAATAATGAGATTACTGCAGTTCATGCGTGCTCTTAACTAGACAACAAGTGTCTTATCTGTTGATTTCTAAATTAACTTTTGATAGAATAGTGAATTCACTTCAAATTCTTTGCCCTTGTGTCCTTTTTCTTCAGGACTAAACTTTAGAGTAGAGGGTAAATCTGGCTTGGACCAGAGGCAGAGATCAGTGTTATCAGTGAGGTATTAGAAGCCAAGACAGAATCTGTTGTTGGATGGTGGAGTGGGAATTTTAATCCTTGATCACTCTGTGCAAACACATCACAGAGTCCATCCTTACTTAAATGTTACATTCTACTTTATATGAAAGTATTTTTGCCTTGACATTATATCTTCGATTATGTCTTGGTGCAACGGAGAGATGTCCGCGATGTCCACCATACCTGCATGATGCCCAGTGCAGAATGCCAAACAGACCATCGGCTTGTGCGCTGTAAACCCAACTTCAATCTTAAATTCAAACCTAAAAGGGGCAGTATCCCAAGGAGAAGACTCCAAGTTAACAATCTCCAATCAACCACAGTGAAAGACAGATTCCAGGCAAACCTTCAAACTAGGCTCAAAAACCATTCCATAGATTCTAGAGATTCCTCTCCTGAAACAATTTGGCACCATATTAAAAACAGCATCCTGCAATCCTCTGAAGAATCTTTAAGGTTCTCCTTCAAGAAGAACAAGGACTGGTTTGATGAAAACAATCAAGAGATCCAAGAATTGTTGAGGAAGAAGAGAACCGCTCACCAAGTACACCTTGCACTGCCATCCTGTCACGCAAGAAAAACAGCCTTTCGTCTTGCATGCAGCAAGCTCCAACAGAAACTCCATGACATCCAGAACAAGTGGTGGATCGATCTAGCTGTAAAAACTCAATTATGCGCAGATAAGGGTGATCACAGAGGATTCTATGAGGCCTTGAAAACAGCATACAGGCCTACATACCAAGTCCAAAGCCCTCTACTCAGTGCTGATGGTCAAATGCTTCTAACACATAAAACCTCCATTCTGAATCGATGGTCTGAGCACTTTCAGACTCTTTTCAGTACCAACCGTGTAGTCCAAAACTCAGCAATTCAGTCCATCACGCAACAACCGGTAAAGTATGAATTGGATACTGCCCCCACTTTGGTAGAAACCCTCAAGGCCATATAGCAGGTGAAAATCGGCAAGGCAGCTGGGATTGATGGAATTCCACCTGAAGTCTGGAAACATGGGGGATTTGCACTCCATGCTAAATTTCACAAGTTTGTGGTGAACTACCATCAGACCTTCGAGATGCAGTCATCATCACCTTGTATAAGAAGAAAGGTATTAAATCAGACTGCTCAAATTACCGTGGTATTACTCTGCTCTCCATTGCTGGCAAAATCCTGGCAAGAATGCTTTTGAACAGACTAATACCCACCATAGCAGAAGGAATTCTTCCTGAGTAAAACATAGAGAGAAGAGGAAATGGATAAATTCTCCTCTATGTTTCAATTAAAGATAACAAAGAGGTTTTAAGAGACTAAAACTCCTCCTCTGAAGGACAATGAGTATGAGGGTACATTTCCCTTGAGAAAGTCTTTATTTACAATCTGGTCATATCAATCTTTCAAAAAAACCCAGTTGACTTACTTTATCCTGGAGTGGTAATTACAGTACAAGAGGAAGAAAGCGAACACATATTTACTGCTAGTGAACTATATGAGAGACTTCTTATTCCAATTTTCAGAACATTTTGTAGAAAAGTTTATGGTGAACCCTAAGTAGTTGTTCATACTATGTCACAAACAAAAAACATATATGCCACCTTCTCAGAGCACTCACTGTCATTTTAGTTATGAAAACACCAGCTGGTGAATTTGTGACTCAGACACGAAATTCAAAATTTGTTTACTCTAATTCTAAACTTGAACTTTTGACTCTATTGCTTGTTTGTTATTAACACAGTATAAACCCCCACAGCCCCGACATTTGCTGAATAGGTCAGATTCTCTCTGGTTAATTTGTCATACTTCAATGAAACATACCAAAGTTTTTCAGTGTTAGCATTCAAAACTAAGTTGCTTTTGTAATTGTACATCATCTTTCTCCAGATTCAGTGTAAAGACAAAGCAGAATCCTTTGGCACATGGGGAACATTTTTTTCAGCCAAATAATTAATATTTGATATCCTCTTGCTTTAAGAGAGCTAGGTATGAGATGAAATATAAAATGTTTGCAAAAGTCTGTGAAGATCAAGGCATAGAACCAGTAAAATAAGATTTTTATTAGTTGATTTATAAAAAATATATTTTCCCATGTACCTAAGACAGATAGCTATTCTGTATGCTATGCTTTGACCCTTTCAAAGCATAAGAATCAGACACTGCACTAAAGCCTTTGTATAATGCCTTAAATATACATACTACCTCTTCCCAAATCACCTTTCTCGATATTACATAACTTTATTAAAATAAATAAATAAATAAATAGATAAATATTTTCAAAGTTTTTAATTAGAAAAGTGAATCAGTTGTTTTGTACTGTAATCAGTATATCTGACCATTTCCTCAACAGTTAAACCCACACATACAGATTAAACTTCTGCTGCCTTTTAAAATTGAAAGTTGGGAAATCTTTTGCTTTTTTAGTGTCCTTTTTTTTTTCCCCAATTGAGAAATGAAGCAAGGCCTTAGGGTAAACAGCCTAAATCAAAGAGAAAGAAACTAGTGACTTGTTTTCCAGTACATACTCCTGCAGATTCCATAAGTACCTGGAAAAATAACTGTAATAGTAATATGTTTTTCTTAAATGACTAACGTTTCTGGTTGCTCTTCCATTGAGAGCAAATGTAGGAGGATTGGTCTTCACACTGAAGCATTTACTGATCCTACCTCCCTTGCTTGAAAAGCCTGCTCTTTCTTTTCTGTGTGCCCTTCTATCCCATGGTGTAGTTTGATGCTGACTTCCCACTGTAGAAACAGGAACAGAGCTCGGTGTGGTAAGTATTGTTCTGGTTTCTTGAAAGCTTTGTCTCCTCCATTATGGGACATAATAAAAAGAGTCTGAAAATTTCTAATTCTATGGTAGCTGTAATGTTTTGTTAAATTAATACAGATTTTGAGGTGGTTGTTTGTTAATTTAAGTGGCTTTGGCCTCATTAGAATATAATAGATTTTCAAGGTTAGTACTGTATCATTTAGGTAGTAATAATAAATAATTTCCTTGTCAGCAGGGAGTCAATGAATATTTTGGGACTCCATCTGCAGACTATTTGGCTAGCAGGAATGCACTCTACATATACTTTGCTATTGATGTGCCTGTAAAACTCCTGTTAATTATAATGGGGATTTATAAATGGACATCAAAGGCTAGTTTGTGAGCTCTCTGAAGCCCTGATCCTGCAAAGGCTTATAAATGTGTTTAATTTGCACACTGTTAGTAGTACTGTTGAAATCAATGTGACTTACTATTAGCTACATGCTGAGTGTTTGTAGGATGGGGGACGGGTGGTGATTTTATACAGAATTTACTTAACTGACTCCACTAAGTTTGCTTGTTGTGATTTGAATTAAAATTACAGTCAGAAAACTATGGTCTGAAGGGGACATGTTTTCCTAATTCTAAATATATTCGAGATCATTGCAGAACTTGACATTGAAAAAAAGACAGCAGAGCTTTGTGCAGTTGGCCAATGCATACCACAAATCTAAGTTATGCAAAAGTAAAATCATATACAAAACTTAATGTGGCTTTACAAAAAGGTCGCAACAATATTAATTGAAAGCCTCTTGGTTCTTTTTTTTCACAAGTGACAGCCAAAATTCTCTTTTTAAATTGAACTGTAGTCCTAAAATTTAGTAAATCTTTTCCTGTGAAATGCATTCTGTTACAGTTTTTTTACAGAACAAAATTTTAGCGTAAATCTTTTCCTGTGAAATGCATTCTGTTACAGTTTTTTTACAGAACAAAATTTTAGCATAACTTATTTAGTCAAAAGAGTCAGTAAAAAGATCAGAACTGTTCACATAAAGAATATGACCACTGCTTGCCACTGCGCTTCTGTAATAGTTTGAGCAGAGGCTATTAAATAAGTACCCGTATCAGAGAGCACTGCAGGTATTAATACAGAAACTGTACTCCTTAAGAGCCCCAGCCAATCTACCTGTATGAAAAAGGTAAAGTTCCAGATGATTAAAAAAAAATAAAAAAGGAAAGGAAAAATCAATGAAAGAAAATGCGTGGGACTGAGCAGAAGTACTCCTCTGCTTCTCACATTTTAGAATCAGGGACTTAAAAAACCTAAATCTCGTCTCACATAATAAAATGCATGCAGGAGAAATCTAAGTGGGCTTCAATTTCTCACACAGTGGAGGCAAGGCGTCCCTTTGTCCTTGCTCAGTTAGTGCATCCCTGTGCTATTTGTCTTTGTCAGACCTGTGCATTTGAGTACCTGCACTCCAAAGTCCCAGTTTGGGCTCTGCTCCTGTGCTAAATGGATGAGCTGTAGGATATTGACTACTGCGAGTTTGACAAGGCTGCCCTTTTGACAAGGTGAAAGAGGTCATTATATTCACCTCTGGGATGCAGCCAACATAAAGCTCATTCTTAAGGAGACGAAATGTGTTCAGAAGCTGAGCCACAAGTCCAACAGCCTCCTGGATACTGACTAAGCAACAGAGATTTAAAAAATTATTACAAAGTAGTCAGGATCACCCAAACATGATAGGAAACAATCAATACTGTGTATTGCTCTCTGTAGTATAATATCTGTATGCAGGAAAAATGCAGGAGACTTATCTTGGGGCTTTCTGTGACAAACAGGAGTTGCTGTCTGAGGGGAAATTCATGAATGCCAGAATGTCAGCCTGTTCACCGGGGAGATGAAAACATATGCAAATGAGCAAACCTCCACAAACCACTGCATTTCTTAATCTTCTTCATCTGTCCCACCCCTTTTTATGGTTAAGTGAGTTATTGCAGCCCTAAAGCTGTAGAAATCCTAGCACAGTTGCCACTAGAGACTAGGGCTGAATCCCAATGAGTGGAGAGCACTGATTAAATGACAGAACAGTCTTTTCCATTCCAGTAACTCCAGTGGTCAGGCGTTGTGATAGCAAGGACTTTGAATGTCATTGAGCTAAAGGAGCTTTCATACTCATTATCATTCTTTGCATATGCATCCACAAGGTGGGCCCTGGGTTTCATGGCCTCCTTAATGCTCTCTTCAGGCTGAACAAAATTAGGAGAATTTCACTAAAGAATCCCATATGGTGCGAAGGAACCTGGTCCACTGTTACAGACCACTGAGAACAGAAGTTCTGTACAAGGAAATAGTTTTGATGCCCAAAGGACAAAGCTGACTCAAACACAGCAAAACATGTATTATCACTGCAGAAGCTTTATATTGCAAAAAGCTCAGAAACACAGATAAATGTGTATTTACACAACCATGGACCTCTGAAATATTTGCCAAATAAATACTAAATTGTAAGAGGCTTCTTTGCCTACCTGTTATTTACTATACAGTATTTTTCTGCATAAGAAAAAAAGTAATCCAAACCACCTATAAAAGTGTATAAATTGTCATCTGGAGCACAACTCTCCTGTACATCCTCAGGAAAACTGATTATTTCTGAGAGACGCTGCAAGTCAGTGGTTCAGATGCCTAAAATCTTCAGTATGTATTTGTTATCAGAGATTTCTATTACCTTGCCTTTGTGGTTATTTTTGGCAAAGTATGACACATAATTGAGCCATAATATCTCTACATTAAGTCTAAATAATCAGTGCCTAAAAAGCTGGCTGAATAAACATAGATTCGACAGTGAATTGATCTATATGAGAGCTAATATAATCCACACCACAAAATAGGATGCAGGCTTCAATGAAGCAAAAGTCCTTGACTTTGACCCTACTGAAAGCAAATGTGGGATGAATTCCAAAGATTCCTTCTAACCTAAATTATCCTTTGATACTCTTTTCTTAAGAAATTGACCACAAAGGTTTTCTGCTACCAGAAATGAACAAATGTCTACAAACCACTGCATATTTCTCCCTTATTTCAAAGGCACAGCTCAACTGAAAGCCTGCTGTTGGCACTCTGCATAGCAATGAATTGATGTCTGTGTGGTGCAGGATGCTGACTAACTGTACATTTGTCAGATGTGGGAAGGTATATTCTTACCTTTTGATCAATTCCTAATAATTTTATTTCCCAGATCCTTTCCTTTTTATTTCCCTCATATTTCATTTGGACATCTGTCTAAACCTAAGTCTCACATTTTTGTATGCATGGGCATTGACAATCATTTTTAAGGAATACATATATTTAAAATGTCCTCTATCTTTCTGCCTGTTTTGCAACTGCCTTCCCAATAGTCTCTATGCAGGCTGCTGTCAGAATATCTTTCCTCACATTGTTTAGTATTCAATTCGCTACTCATTGGCTTAATCCTCTTCACTCTCTTCTATTAAAAATGAGATTAAGCGTTTCTAAAAATAAAATAAATGTTTGAAAGCTTGAAAAGGTGATGCAAGTAACTGTGAGTGACTAGTAGTTTAAAGAGTTCAAACATTCTCTAATTAAACTTCAGTGCCAAGGAATATTAAATGATCCTAGGAGTAAAGTTCTTCTGGGGCTTGTAAGTACTCATTGATACAACCAAGCTGCACACTGGGACTAGAAGAACAGCTATGTCCCTACATTCTGACAGGAAGAAGGTTGGAAAGTTAGGAATGGACAATTTTTGAAAAGTGACTCAATGGAAGATGGACAGAGTATTGAGTTGAAAGTTCAAACCCATTCTCCTTCCTTTAACTTGTCAAAATAAGCCCTGTAACATATTGCTCCAAGCTTATTCATTGTTAATCCAAATGGAAACAGATATGCTCAGCAGAAAAATCTGGAAAACTTCAAACTTTATCTGTCCGCTACAAATTAACTTCTTTCAGACAATAATCCTTATTTCTGTCCCTGATTTTGTTGGAAACATACTTACTACCAATCCCCAGAGAAAGTGAAAGCTTAGGGTATTTACTTGGGCTTTAAAAGAGACTTTTGGAGATGTTGGTAGACATCTCTTCTTCCCACTAGATATTGGAGGCTAATGCTGTTACTCAACTGTAATTGCTCTTACTCTGTACACTCAAGTTCTTGCATTACACATGCTCTTCTGTTACAACCTGCCCCAGGAAAAGGGGAAGGGGGGGTAACTCAGGTTTTTATCAATAATTCCCTTGGGGTGGATTAAAGTGAAACGACACTAAATAACCGGTGTCTGAAAACATATACTGGCAAGGTTTATTTTAACAATTTTGAATCAATAGGTAAGTTAACATTTTTGGGTGCTGTCATAACCTTTCTGGGGAAGAGAAAAATGCATAGGGGAGAGAAAGGCAGGATAAGAGCAAGGGAGAGTAAGAGAAAGAAAAGCTGAGAGTGGACAGATGTATATAGTCACCGCCCACTGGATCCAGCGATGCTTGAGAGCGATGGTTTCCAGTGATGCTTGAGAGCGATGGTCTTGATTCGCAGGCAGTGGGGGAGAAGGAGAACCCAAATTCTCAAAGTCACCAGTCAGTTTATATGCCCTCAGCATGCTCTTGCACCTCCCTGGCATGAGGAGTTGTTTGCCTTTTAGGGCTTAGAGATGGGCCCAATTGGCCACCTGAGGCATCTTCTTGCCTTTTAGGGCTTAGCCCCCCTGAGGCAACTTCTTGCCTTTTTAGGGCTTAGTCCACCTGAGGCATCTTCTAGGCCTGTGCTGTGTCTTTTGTATCAACAGTCAAAAGCCTGCAAGCTCAGCTCTTTTCAGGACTTCACACCTTCAGCACTGGAGGGAGGGAGGGGCCTGATTGTTCATCAGATGTATCAATAGTCAAAAGCCTGCAAGCTCAGCTCTTGCCTTTTCAGGACTTCACACCTTCAGCACTGGAGGGAGGGAGGGGCCCGACTGCTCATCAGAGGTATCATGCAAGTCAAAAGCCTGCAAAAGTCTCCTAGAATGCATAGATCATTAACCATTTCAGTCTCTGACATCTTCTAACACAGAAATCCTTGTTACAGAGAGGGAAAACTGAGGCAAGAAAGGTGATGGTTCAATATATAGAGGATTCTCTCTGGTTCCAGCTGTTTGTACCTCAGTTATGCACCTGCTTTTTTTCTGCAATTTACTAATCCCTCATTGGTGTTGAAATGAAACAAGGTTTTCATAACCTCAAGTAAATACTATGTGGTTTTATTCGAGTTATGTTTTTACATACATAGAGAAATAGGTAACAAATACACAGTAGTTAAGCTGAAAATTAGTAATATGAAAAAACCCCCACCAACTTCTCAGCATTAGAGAGAGAGTGCTTTTCTGTTCTTTCATGTAAGGTGAAAGAACTTAAGATGTGCATTTTTTAGATACAGAGAACACTCTCTAATGCATAATTAT